>NW_006408558.1:12912590-12966123 GCF_000296735.1 Chrysochloris asiatica | reverse complement strand
CCCCCCCCCCCCCCCAGTGAGATGGACTGGAGCAATGGCAGCAGTAATGGGCTCAAGCATGACAACAATTGGGAACAGGCAGTGTTTTGCTCTGTGGATCATGCAGTACTGTGGGTTGGAACCGACTAGATGGCTGGCACTTATCAGCAACAACAAAGAAAAAGTAAGGTCTAGACAGCTTTACTGGAGAATTCCACCAAATATAATACCAATTATGCACAATTTCTTCCAGGAAAAAAATGAAAAGGAGAAAAGACTCCCTAAATCACTGATGTTGTCAACATTACACTTATACCAAAACCAAAGACATTACAGGAAAACTATATAGAGCAATAACCCTCTGCACAGACAGATGCAAAAATTCTGAATCAGTAACAGAAATTTTTCTGGGAAAATCCTCATGTATTTGGAAAGCAAGTAGCCCCCCTTTTAAATAACCCATGCATCAAAGAAGAAATCAAAAAGGAAATTGGAAAATATTTCCACAACCTATAAAAAGGTTAATATAACATGACCAAGTGGGGTTTTCCCAATCACCTCATATGCATGCGAAAGCTGGACAGTGAATAAGGAAGACCGTAGAAGAATTGATGCTTTTGAGTTATGGTGTTGGAGGAGAATATTGAAAGTGCCATGGGCTGCCCATAGAACCAACAGATCTGTGTTGGAAGAAGTGCAGCCAGAGTGCTCCTTGGAAGCCAGGATGGCCAAATTCATCTCTCATACTTTGGACATGTTGTCTGGAATGACCATTCACTGGAGAAAGATATCATGTTTGGTAAGGTAGAGGGTCAGAGAAAAAGGAAGAACCCCACGAGATGGATTGGCCAAGTGGCAACAGTAGTGAGGTTGGCCCAGGATTGGGCAGTGTTTCATTCTGCTGTGCCTAAGGTTGCTATGAGTCGGTGCTGACCTGATGTCCCCTAACTATAAAAACAAGAACAAGTGGGGTTGATGCAAGAATGTAAGGCTAGTTTCACAGTTGAAAATCAATCAGTGCAATCCATCCAATTAACAGATGAAAAAAGGAAAGCCATGTGACCATCTTAAATGTCAGTGGAAAGAGCATTTGACAAAATTCAAGATTCATGAATGAAACTCTTAGCATTAGGACCAGAGAGAACCTCCTTGACCTGGTACTGGGCATCATGGGAACGCTATAGCCCATACCTCACTTCATAGGCTGGGAACAAGGCAAAGCCTCTCTTCCCCCAATTCTATTAAACAGTGTGTCTGGAGGTTCTACCCAGTCCACACAGGCAAAAGGTAGATAAATAAAAAGGAATAATACTGGAAAATAAGAAGTAAACTATATTCATAGACACGATATAATCATGAAGGTGGAAAAGCTAGGGAATCCATTTACACACACACCCAAAAAATATACGTTTAGCAAAGTCGCAAGCCATACACTCAACACACCAAAATCCACTGTAGTTCAAAATACCAGCAATAAATGGTTAGAAATTGGAATTCATAGACTAACATTGACAATAACACCAAAAATCGGAGATGAACGAGATCTATACGTTGAAAACTACACAAATATTTCTTAAATAATTTAAATAGATAGAAATAAGAAAACAGAGAGGAAGAATCTATGTTGCTAAGATACGTATTCTACCCAAAATGATTTCTATGTTCAGTGCAATCCCTAACAAAATCCCACCAGATTTCTTGGTAAACTGGGCACGCTGATTTTAAAATTTTCATGGGAATGTGAAGAACCTGCATAAAGAAATGATCAGGCCTTATTTCAAAACATACTACAAAGTTATAGTAGCCAAGGCAGTATGCCTTACACAGGACTCAGACTGTTGTTAAGTGCTGTTGCATAGGTTACAACTCATAGAAACCCTGGACAGGGTTTCTAAGGAGCAGCTGGTGGGTTTGAACCTCCAACCTTGCAGTTGGCAGCCCAGTGCTTACCCTACATTGCAACACCAAGACTCCAATGCAAACATTGGAGCTGTATACTTATTAGAAGGAAGTGAAAGAAAATCTTAGTAGCCTTGGGTGAGGTAAACAGTTCTTAAAACTTGCAAAGCATAGAAAAAGAAGAAAAACGCAGCAAGTTTGACATCATCATTGCACACTTTTGGTCTTTCAAAGACAGTGTTAAGATTAATGAAAAGGAACTCCAGAGACTAGAAGAAATACTTGCTAACACGTAGAAACGTATCTGGAACATTCTTTAGAATGATTGTCGCTTAACAGTGTTGTCAAGTTGGTGCCAATTCATAGCGACCCTGTATAGGGTTTCCAAGGCTTTTTAAATCTTTGCAGGGGCAGAAAGCAGGCTCAAAGCCCAGGCCTTGTGGTTCACAGTCCTGTGTTTATCCTATGGATCCACTGTGATCCCCAAAAAACACTCAATAATAAGACACCAAACACCCCAACTTAGAAATGGGTTGAAGCTTCAGTTTTCTATGGATGGCAGCTTGGCACACGGAAGAGAGATTCATCATCATTGGTCATGAGAGAAATGCGCAACCAAACCCAAACAAGGTCAATGTGTCACACCATGAGTTTGACTAAAACCTTAAAGTTTGGCTGGCCTTACCAAGTGAGCTCCTTCAGGCTGCTGGTGGAATTGTGACAGGTTCTTAGGGAGACCACTAGGCAGTTTCTCAAATAGTTAAACTCAGCCATTCCACACCTGGTTATTGACCCAAAAGAACTCTGAGCACACTCCCACGCAGAGACGGCCACACAAATGTTCACTGCAGCTTCATTTGTCAGAAGCTCAATCTGGAAACAGCACCAACGTCCACCAGAAGATAATGGAGTAGAGAGACGGTAGAAACCACTCTTGAAGGGTCCTGGAGAAAGCAGGACAAAAACATGGAAGAAAACTCAAAGTCATCAAAAAAAATAATAATCTTTTTTTTTTTTTTTAAGAGGTCAGGCTTACTAATCTCACAGAAACTGGAGGAACTTCGAAAACTGTGGCCTTTGGACACCTTTCAGGTCTGGAATGGAACTCATTCTCATGTCTCAACTTACAACCAAGAAATAGACAGAACCTTTAGGTTGGCGGTTCAAACCCACCAGCTGCTGCTTTGGAAACCTTACACAGGGTTGCTATGAATCAGAACCGACTCAAAGGCACTAAACGTAGGGGACAATAAGACTAATCAGCGATCTGAGATCAGAAGAGTAACCTTGACCCCAGAACACAGTCCAGGGGCATTACGAAAGGCAAGGTAAACCACAGGGAGGAGATGGAATCTGTGATGTTACATGGTGGCAATGGGCATCAAGAGATGAATCAAACGGCCTGTGAACCGTAGAATGGAAAAGCACTCTGCTCTGGAAGCCTTCACCCAATTCACAACAAGAAAAAAGCAAAAGACATGACGTAACACAGTGACTCCTCTCGGGTTTAATGCAAGGGTACTCGGGACGATCAGACAGGTCTCACAGGCACTAGGCTGGCAGGAGAGATGTGTACGATTCCATCACACAAGTTCCATCAAGTTGGTGCGCCCCCCCCCCCCGCCACCTCCAGTCACACGGCACTAGAGCTGGGCATGGTCTTTGGCTTCCAGTCAGATCTCTGAACATGGCAGGGTGGGGGCTGGAAATTCTTAAACCCCACCTGGAGTTAGAGACCATTTTCTCCACAGCCCGAATTCTACCCTGACTTATAGATGTCCACTTTAAAAGACCACCTGGACCTGAGATGAAGCCACAGACCTTAGGCAACAGGGAGTTGGAGGGGCTAAAGTTGAGAGGCACCCAGCTCAGAGCCCCTCAAGAGCCAGTTAGGATGGGTTTGTCATTCATCCATAACTTTGGTGGCATACCCCGGTCTCCCATGCTGAGAAATGACTCCCAGACAGACCTTAGCTGAGTCCCACCGCCAAAGACAGCAGCCACCACGGCTGGCCCTTCCCTCTGGACGCAGGGAAAGGCCAGGGAGCCAGGCCCCCTGAGAAACCACCGAAGCTGGCTGCCTAGCCCCAGCCCCCCGCCCCCTTTCTCAATGCCCACATTCTTCCCGGCACCCCCACTTGGACACTGACCAGATCGCGGCCAGCCAGGAGGGGGCCTGTGGGGAGGGGCCGAGCTGGTTTACCCACACTTGGCATTTTGTTCTCGTCCGGCCTTCCCAGGCTGACAGCAACTGGATTAAGTGTGCACGGGAATGCGGCCCCCCGGGGGCCCTGCTCCCCGCCAGCCCAAACTCCAAGGCCGAGCATGCCTCTGTGCACATGTGCACTCCTGAGCATGTGTGCACGTGTGCCGAGGGTGCCTACAGTGTGTGCAGGCTTCAGGCGGGCTTGTGTGTGGACACACGGGTACATGTGTCCAAGCGTGTGCATGTGTGCCCGCATGTGCAGGTCTGTGTACATGTGTGGATATACGTGCCAGCATGTGCAGATCTAACCGTGTGTGTATATGTGTGCCAGCATATGCAGATCTGATAGCATGTTTGTGTGGATATATGTGCCAGCATGTGCAGATCTAACCATGTGTATGTGGATATGTGTGCCGGCATCTGCAGATCTGACTCTGTGTGTGTGTGACTGGGTGCCTCCACAGGCCGGTGGGTCCCAAGTGAGATCATGGGTGCCTGGCATGTGGCTGTTCATGTGTGAGCCTGCCCAAGCCGGTGTACGTCTGACTGTCCATGTGTATATGCCTGCGTGTGTCCACATGTATGTCTGGTTGTTGGCATGTCCAAGCATGTGAGCATGTGTCCATGACCAAAGGCAGTGTGTGTTTGTGCACATGGGTGCCCACGCTTGTCTCTCCATCAGATCAGACAAGGATAAGTATCTCCAACCTTCTGCTTTGGGGACCTTGACTGTGGCCATGTCTGTTGGCAGCTCCGCCGACCAGTGGTCAGAGGGCTCCCTGACCACCAGATATTGCACCATCCACGGGTCTGTGTGGCCTTGAGGGGTCTGTGGTCCTTGGCCCCGCCCAGGAGGCAGCCCCATGGGCCATGTTTTTGTGGGTGGTATTCCCTTGATCCTGACCTTGCTGGGGGCTGGGAGAACCTGCAGGGCCCACTGGCATTTATGGGGTGCTCACTCTTCCCCCACCTCCACCTGGAGCCAATGGGGCCCCTGAGGAAACCCTCAAGACTCACTTTGGCCAGCAGCAAGCCCAAAGTGGCTTTCCACCACTCTGCATGCTCACACTGCTACAATGGGGGTTGAGGAGGAGGCAGGCAGGCCCCCCCCCCAATTGTGTGTCCACAAGGAACTAACAAGACCACCTCACAGGCACAGTTAGATGTGGGGGGCTGCCTTTGGGGGTGCTACTGGAGGCAGAGGAACTTCACCCCCACATGTGCCAGCCGAGGGACCCCATGTGCCCAGCCCTCCACACACAGGCAATGACAGTGAGACTTCGAGCGCCCCGTTCTCAGCCACTCCACATATCTGAGACCCCCATCCCTGCCATGGTACCCCAGGCACTGCACATTTGTATCCCAGGATACAGAAAGTTGTGGGGAAGAGGCTGTAGGGCTCAGGCCTCTAGTGGGCATGAGGAGGCGGGGCCAGCCCAGGTGTGTGCCGAGGCCCCCTCTCCTGCCGGGAGGTTGGACAAAGCAGCCCGTTAATGCCGCGCAGCCGGGGCCTCCGGGGGCAGAGACAGCATCTCCCCACCCTCTGAATGCAGCGGGGCAATGACTCTACTAGAGCCCCTCAGTGGCGGGCAGCGGGTGGCAGCAGCTGGCAGACCCCACACTCCACACACCAAGGGCTGGGGGCTCATCCTCTCATCCCCTGGCGACGACCCCCGCCCCCAGAGCCCCATCCTGTAATGTCAGCTGTTCCCCTGCCAGTGAAAACAAGGCTTTCCAGCTGGCCAGGGTCAGATGTAAACCCGGCCCCCTCAGTTCCCCTGAAATGGAGACCCCCGCGGAACAGGCACTTAACGATGGGCGGCTCTCTGGCCCTCAGGGCCCAGTATAAAGGGGACACCTGTCCCTGTGGTCGCCTCCCTCTAATCCCAACAAATCTCAAATGGAGCAGCCCTCCAGCCAGCCTGGGGCTGACTTTTGTCCTGGGCTTCAGGGAAGATCATTGTGTAGCCAGGACAGCAGAGTGGACCAGGGAGCTGGGGGTGGGGAGCACTTGGAGGACAAAGTGGCCCCCGGCCCTACTGAGCAGAGGCCAGTATCTCTGGTGAGGCCTTTCCTGCCAACCCAGAAGGAGATCCAGCAAGCCTGCCACACAGGTGCCCACGGCTCACCCCCAACTCAGCCTCTTCTCTGGACACCCACCTGGGTCTGAGTCAGCACAATGTCTGAGCCGAGGAAAGAGGAGAAGGGGTGGGGGAGACCACCCAGAAACCCCACGGCACCTGAGGGAGGGTCCAGAAACCACACACACACACCCTCCCTCACATGACCTCACACATGTGCCTCAACAAAACACACACACACAACTTTTTACACATCTGTGCACACTACACACACACACACACTCACATAACCACACACAGACATACACACATGCATACAACCTCACACACACGTACATACCTCACACACATGCACACATAACCACACACATATGTACACACATGCACACTTCACACATATGTACACACCTCCCACACATGCATAGCCACACACAGACGTACACAGGCGTACACACCTTCCACACATACACACACATAACCACACACAGACGTACACACATGCACACAACCTCCCACACATATATAACCACACACATACACACATGCACATATGAAACCTTACACACACAGAACCTCTCACACACATGTATACATCTCTGACACATACTCACATAACTACACACAGATGTACACACATGCAAACAACCTCACACACATGTACACACCTCCCACAATGCATAGCCACACACAGACGTACACACATGTACACCGACCTCCCATACACGTACACACATCCCACACATATATAACCACACAGACCTACACACATGTACACAGACCTCACACATGCACACACACGTCCCACACATATATAACCACACAGACGTACACACATGGACACAGACCTCACACACACGTACACACCTCCCACAGATGCACACAGATGTGCACACATGAAACCTCACATACACACAGACTTCTCACATGCACGTAAACTCCTCCCACATGTGCTCACATAACCACATAAGTGTACACACATGCACACAACCTCACACACATACACACCTCTCACATACACATATACCTCCCACACATGCTCACATAACCATACAGACATACACACATGCACACCACACATACACACACCTCACATACATGCTCACATAACCATACACAGACATACACACCTCACACACACACACAGACACCTCACACATGTGCATGAGCCACATGCACACACCATCACTCATAGCCACACATGACCTCACCCACCACATATGTGAGCTGCACACACATGCATGCCCATGTACACATCCCTGAGCCAGGAGTCCACGTGGCCTGGTGAGCATGCAGGCTCCTCTAGCTTCCCAGGTGTCTCCTGGATAGGGAGCTGGGTCCCCCAGCCACCCCCCAATTTTGGCCTCTTCACAAGCAGGGCACTGGGGGTTAAGAAGGTACCAGGGGACTGTCCAGAAGTCACCAAGGCCCAGAGTCCCAGGGGACACCGGGCTGAACCCAGCCTGGCCCAGTGCAGACCTGGGCAGCCTGCCAGCTCCACTCACATCACCACAGAGCCAGCTAATGGGACACGAGGGTCCTCAGTGCAGGAGACACCCACGGCATGTTAGGGAAAGGGGGTGTGGTATCCCCAACTCATGCTAAAAAAGGCTCAGGAAACATGGAAGAGGGCCAGCCAGCTGTCGAGCCATTCTGCCCCGTCTGTCAGTGTGTTGTGTACCATGGTGGGTTGTGTGTTGCTGTGATGTTGAAAGCTATGCCACTGAGGTTTCAAATCCCAGCAGGCTCACTCAGGGTGCACAGGTTTCAGTGGAGCTTCCAGAATAAGACTAGGAAGAAAGACCTGGTGATCGACGTCTCAAACCCAGCAAACAGAAACCCTACAGAGACCCCAGCAGCACTCTGCCTGATGCAGCGCCGGAGGCTAAACCCCAGGGTGGATGACACCAAATGTCCACAGATTCGAGCCCACCAGTGGGGACGAAGGTGGTGTGGGACCGACCGGGCGGAGCTTCCTCCTTCTGTATTTTGGGGTCACCATACACTGCAGCCAAATCAACGCCAACAGCACACATACATGTATGTATATCTGCGGGGGGGGGGGGGGAGGGAAGGCTTCAACAAGTTGATTGGGAAATTCCGTTCTTTTTTTTCCACGAACTTTTTGAAACACCCTTGTATACATATGCCACCTATGTGGACCAAGTCTGCGGTAGAGAAAATGAGTCAGAAGGCAGGCGGGTGGTGGTCTCGTGCTTGGGTGAAGCTCCTGGTTCAGTTGTTAAGACGACGCTGCTCATTTGAAATCATAGTGCTCTCCTGGCCCCTGGGCTTGTGGGTGTGTTCCCATGCATTCACCAGGCCAGATCAGCACAGGGAGGGTCCTAAACCCAATCACCTCCACGTCACCAACAGCAGCAGAGACACAAAGACATGTCCCAAGGAGCTGAGGGGGCCACCTCGACACACACAAAGCTCTAGTATGTCAGGGCCAATCACTGCGGCAGGGACTGCCCGGTGCCCAGAGAGGACGTGGTCAGTCTCCTGGTGGGAGGCACATGCAGAGTGCAAGTCACTCCTCGAGCCCACAGTATCTGAGCTGGCACATTCTGGAAGAATGCATACAGCTACCACTGAACCAGGGAGATCAGTGTTGGAGAAGGCTGGCCCAGGACACCATCTTTCCTAGCTGACAGCTCCGTGTGCCAGGGACACAGAGATGAACATGATCATGGTCTACAGGTGGGAACCCCAGAACCAGGGACAGACAGTGTGGCTGTGGGGAGCACTCAAGTGGAGGGATTGCCACAATGGGCTTTGTAGGATGCATAGGAGTTCCCCAGGCTGAGCAGTGTAAACTAGAATAGAGGGACTCCCAAGCAGGAGGTATTAACAGAAACCTGAAGACCTTTGGATTTGTTGATGGAAAACCTGGGTCATCCCTGGTCCCCCGACTGTGGGCAGCAATGAGGGAACACCATCATGCCTCCTCCTACTGGACAAGATCACAAACACCCAGGAGCCTGTGGGGGGCATGCAGCCATGGAGGCAGGGCAGTTGCAGCACTGTTGGAGGAGCTGGGCCAGAGCGGCACATTGTCCCACAGAAGAGGGGGCCACTGAGGGCTGAGGCAGCCCCACAGCACTTCTGTGTGATTCACAATGTCTCAGGGTCTCCTTTCACAGCTAGGAAACTGAGGCACAAAGAACAGAAGCCTCACTCAGCAGCAGAAGACAGCAGAAGACGCAGCTGGCGGGGGGCTGGGTGGCTGCCGGCCATGAGGGGAGGCGGCCGAGATGACCTCATCCCCCAGGCCTCCGGCCTCACCGCAGGCTCTCAGGCCCCGGGGCACCCCTTCCTGGCCTGCTCCCCGGAGGCCCGGAGCCCCATCTGAACACACGTGTGAGGCGCTCTCTGGGTGGAATGGAAAAGCTGGGATTTGGGAGACAAAAAACAGCCCCTCACCTGGGCTGGGGCAAACTTACTGCTGCTGAGAGGGGGAGGGGGTCTCTGCCAGCAGCAGGCCCTGAGGGGACCAGGCCGAAAACTTGCTCACATGCGCACACACGTGTACACAGAGAAACAGGCAAGCACTCTGCATACAGACACACAGACACGTGTACAGATACACACATACAAACAGGCACACACAGACACACACGCAAACATGAATTAATACTGAGACACAGACAGAGAGACACAAAGACATAACACGTAGACACATTCTCACAGAGACAACACACACATGTATACACACACACACACACAGACAGACATGAACCCATACAGAGATAGACAGACACAGACACACACACACACACACACACACACATTCTCACACACAGAGACAACACACATGTGTACACACACACACAGAGACATGAACCCATCAGAGACACAGACAGACACAGAGGCACACACACGCAGACACATTCTCACACACAAAGAGACAACACACACGGGTAAAGACACAGAGACACACACGTAGACACATTCTCTCTCTCTCTCACACACACACATCAAAAACACACATGCACAGATACATACATGCACAAACACACAAAGGCATGTTCTCTCTCTCTCTCTCTCTCTCACACACACACACACTCTCTCTCTGAATTTGGGGGCTGTGTGCAGAGATGCCTGTAACTCGAGCAGGGGTCCCCTCCTCGGCAGCCACAAGCAGTTCCCTGTGCCCAGCAGGTTTCCCGTGTGCCCCCCCCCAGTCCTGGGAAGGACCCCACAGCTGGAATGAGCTTCTCCAGAGATGGCTTTTCCAGACCCCTCCAGATCCTCTGGTTCAGCACAATACCTAATCCTTCTGGAGGCTGCCCGGCGCTCCTGGGGCCCCGCAAGATAACAGCTTTTTGGCACTGTCTATGCCTAGCGACTGTGCAGGAAATGTGGGTTCAAGGGCTGAAGGTCGAGGACCCAACTCTGCCACTAAAGCCTCCTAGCTGGAGCCGCGCCCCCACTCTGGCCCCCCAGGGCCCCTGGCCCCCTTCCTGGCCCCTCTACCTCCACCCTGGCCCCTGGCCCACCCCCTCGTCCTTGGCCTCCTCTGTTCCCACCCACCCCTGGCCTCTTTGCTCCCCGGGCCCCCTCTGCACCCACCCACCCAGCCCCTCTGCCTCCTCAGCAGCTTGAGCCAGAGCCCACTCCTCAACAGCACCACCTGGTGGCCAGATTGGTCCGACAGCCTCCAATGCAGGCTCGGGTAGCTACAAACACCTTCTGTTTCTTCAACCCCCTTCCCCGCAGGCCTCTGCTTACCCTGGCGTGAACACCCACCCCACCCCATGAGCGGCCATTTGGACCAGCCATAACATCACCTCCCCCAGAAAGCCTCCCCAGATTCCTGCCTCTGCCCTGGGCTCCGAGTCCATATGCCGTGCCCACACACAGCCCTGTCTTGAGGCTCCAGAAGGGGTCCCAGTTTATCTTCCGAGCACCCGCACTGGTTCCCTTTGACCTGGTGGTATCCCCCTTCCCTAACTACCTCACCTGAACACCAACTTGCCCAGGGACCGGCCCAAAAGCACATCAACACCCCTCCATGCCTCTCAGACTGATGAGGTGTAGGGAGAGCACGCGGGGCCCCCAAAAGTGGCACCTGGACAGGACACGGTCAACTTCACAGGCCTCAATGAAGGGGTCAGGCTGAGCACAGCCAGAGAGCTAGGAGATGGGTCAGAACCTTGGCCCACATGCACACGGGTCGGCCCTTCCCAGATCTACAGAGTTTGGTGGGGAAGGAGGTGTTCACACAAGGTTCACAAGCAATTCTGGGCACCAAGGGCTGGAAGGAGGAGTCACCACTCCCTGAACCACCACAAGGCTGGGCAGTGGGGTGAGCATGGCCGGGACCCCAGTGAAGAAGACCCCCAGTGAAGGTCCTCACTGCCAGACCACTCAAGAAGATGGGCTCCGAGCTGGAGGTCAGTGAGGCAGACACCGAAGGGGCTGCCAGGGGTGTGGGCAGTGTGTGACCAGGCCTTCAGGAGCAGAGACACAGCATGGTATGTGGGTTCAGGTCCATGCAGCGATCCTGGGGTTGCTGGTAAGAACAGAGCGAGGTTTACCCCAGCCAAGGAGTCTGGTCATTCTATTTGTGAGCATGGTGTGCCCTCTGGTGGTGGTACGGGGAACAGCCTGAAGTGGGAAGGCTGGCTGCCCTAAGGGGGGATGTGTTGTTGATGGTGAAGGGAGTGGGGGTACCTGTATCAGCCTGAGAAAGAGAAAGAGGGGAGACACTTCTGTTGTGGGTGTGGGGAGTACAGGGAGGGGCTCCCGGCTTGAGATTCTGTAAGCTTCTGAGGTCAGTTCCCCAAATAGGGGGCTGCTCAGGTAGCCCAGTTTGGAGGGAGGCAGGGGCAGCGCCAGTATATATACTCCTTTCCTCTTCTGAGGGTTAAGGACAGAGGCAAGGCATCCCTGAGCCATCTTCCAGGAGACTCAGCTGGGCATTGTGACACAGAACAACCACCAGGTGGCGCCCAAGCCCGGAAGATGTTGGCCAGAGAAGGATGCAGGGATGATGAGGGTGGGGACAGGGAGATGCGATAAGGGGAGATTGGGAGATGGGGGAAGACAGGATTGGAGAGATGGGGGGCAGGGGGCAGAGGGATGTGGGTGAGGAGAGGCATGACCGTTGGGAGGAGATGGTGGGTGTGGATGGCTACATCTCAGTACCAGCAGCATCTAAGACAGCAAGCTCGGACAGGGCAAGGGAACCAGCTGGGGAGGGTGGACACCCTGACCAGTCCTGAGCGGGCCAGGTCAGGAAGCTGGATGGGTCAAAGTCTGCAGGCATCAGGCTGTTGTGTTAAGTAAGCCCGTCCACTCAGCATGGACACACCAGGGTGACCCCACCTGTCAGGTCACATAGGAAAAGGAACTTGGAGGCTGGGCTGTGTGCAGGCTGTTCTACTGGATGGGTCAGCTCCTGTTCGACACAGAGCCAGACAGTGGCTGGAGCAGAGGACCAGCACGATGGCAGGAGGGACACCTGACAAAATGCTGCCCCACATGTCCCTTCACATGTCATGTTGTTGTTGTTAGGTGACATCGAGTCGGAACTGACTCATAGCGACCCCATGCACAGCAGAACGAAACAACATGTCATAGTGATACGGAAAAGGACGTCCTGTCAGTCAGCCCAGCACCACCTCAGACACGCTAAGACACTGGTCCACCACCAAGGCCCAGAGCCACCCCAGACCATGGTGACCCCAAAGCTGGGACCTCAAGGAACTGAGAACACACTCTAGCAGCCAGGTGTAGTAAAGGCTGGGGGCTCAAAGACGCCACAGACGCCAACAATTCCAGAAAATAGATAGAAGACCCCATCTGTGTAGAACACAACACTATTATTAGCATTGTCATTAGGAAACAACTTAGTCAAAAGGTCTGAAGTCTCCTTCGAGGCCACAGACCCTCCAATGAACAGGTACCACCATCTTAGTCCGGAAACCACCATACTGCACAGACATTATCCCTCTGGTCCAAAGGGCGGGGGGTGGGGGGGGGTGGGATATGCAGAACAGACTTCCAAATGTTCATGGAATACAGACTTTCAGAATATCACCGGAAGTCATCTTTAAACCCAACAATATTTTTGTTTATTTAGTAAAGAGTATCTTGTGGTGCTGCGGGTTAATGAGCCAGACTGCAAATCCATTTGAGCTGCAAGGTCGGCAGTGTGAGTTTACCAGCTGCTCCTCGGAAACCCTACACAGGGTCGCTATGGGTCAGAACCGACTCGATAGCACTTCACAACAACAACCACATCTCCTTCAAACACCCGCCTCCTTTTTTTAAGACCTAACTGCATGGGATCACATTGACCACAGCAACTCACAAGATGAGATGGGAACCTTAGTGGGCAGTGAGTTTATGGAAATAGGGTGGGAGTGGGGGGATAAGAAAATCTATACCACTCGAAGGATCCAATCAAGGTCACGAAACTGACGCTGTAACCCTAACCCACTGCTGGCGAGTGGATTCTAACTCATAGCAACTCTGTGGAGTTTCCGGACAGTGAATCTTTTTAGAGCAGAAAGTCTCATCTTTCTCACACAGAGTGCTGAAAGCTCATTCCCAAAGCACCACCCTATGCCGAGAGGAGAAAGGAGTGGTCTTTCAGAAGGGACATTGAACTGTTGAGGATGCAGGGGAAACTTGGAACTGGATAGTGGCAAAGCTTATGCACATAAAAATGTATGAAATGGCAACCATTCTGTTACACTTGGAACATATTATCAGGAGGGACCAGTCCCCAGAGAAGGACATCATGCATGGTACAGCAGATGGTCAGCGAAAAAGAGGAAGACCCCCAACAAGATGGACCAACACAGTGACAACAACAAACGGGGTCAATCGTAGCCACGATTGTGAGGCTGGCCCAGGACCGGGCAGTGTTTTGTTCTGTTGTGCACAGGGTCGCTATGAGTTGGAGACGACTTGATGGCAGCTAACAACATACATATGAGGAGGCTTCAAAAAGTTCATGGAAAAATGGAGCAAAGAGTGCAATTTTTCCATAACTTTTTTTTTTTTAGCCTCCTTGCAATTAAAAAAAAAAAAGATTGTTAACAAAAAGGGGAGAGTAGTTAATCTTACAGTCCAGGAACAGAGGATCCCAGGACCATCAAGGGAGAAGCGCATGAGCAGAATGTGGGACCGCATCCAGAGAAGCAGCGACACCAGAGATGGAGGCAGAGATGGAGACATGGAGAAAGGGAGCAGCTGAGGACTCTAGATTCATGGGAAAGAGAGGGACTGAGGGCTGGCGGCCAGGAAGCAGGCTTGCAGAAAGTCCCTTTGATTGTTTAAATTCTTATATAGTCCTGAGTGTTTTTGTGTACATCCCCCCTCCAAAAGCAAACAAACAAACAAAACCCCCAGAGGGAATGAATAGAAGCAAATATTATTGAATGATGATACACGGAGGGGATTGTAATCATTGCAATGAAATGATGAGTGTAAAACCCATGTTCTCCCATGTAAACGATCACTCAATTCACAATGAAAACTTAAAAAAAAAATAATAATAATAATGAGGAGGACATGGGGGTCAACTGAAACATTATCAGTGTGTGGATGTACCCGTCTTCCCCCTGGCACTTGGGGCAGGGAGAGAGAGGGGAGGGTTTAGTCTATAGGAGTGGATGAGACAGAGAGGGGAGCTATCCACCTTCCTCTGGCTCCCTGCTGTACTGGCTGAAACTGTGGCCCCAAATCATGCTGGGGTCCTTGTCCTGTATCTGTGTAGGCAGCCTAGTTTATAATGAGGGTCTTCAAAGATGGATCAGTTAGGGTCACATGAGGTCGTGCTGGGAAGAGACACAGAGTTGGGGAGACAGAGGAAGGATACCATGGAAGGCTACAGACGCAGCCCCAGGAGAGAGGCAGGGACAGTCTCCCTCAGAGCCTCAGAGAAATCCACCTGTCCTGATCTCAGACCCCAGCTTCCAGAGTTGAGAGAGAGATGACTTTCTGTTCTTGTAAGTCCCCTGCTTTCTGGTATTCTGTTTGTAGTGGATGTCTGGGGCACCCCTGGACACTTGTTTACAACCAGGAACCACAGACCCTAGAGGGACCGGGCTGTAGTGGCTGAGACAGTCACCATCTGTCTCCAGACACCAGAATGTTTCTCCCTGTGATGCAATTTCTCCTTCCTGCTCTGGGTGGACGGCTTCCTCAAGAGCCCTTCTGGGGGTCCCAGCCAGAACAAAGATGCAGGGGTGGTTTTATGGTTGGCCTGAGGGGCTCCCGGGAGACCACGAGGGATGGTCCACAGTGTGTGGGACCTGTAGATTTGAGACCATCCCAACGTGTTTGAGGTGCTCCCAGTTGGTTGGAAATGCAATCTTCAAACTCTATCCTCATTCTTTGCAAAGTTCAACAGAATTGCTGTCTACACCCGAGAATTGAAGGTGGGGACTCATGCAGACACCTGTATTACACTGTTCACAGGAGCCGGAAGTGGACACAGGCCAGCACAGATGAATGAACACACACCAGGTGGCCCGGCCACAATGTGGAATATTACATAACCATGAAGAAAAATGGAGTCCAAATACCACATGGGGGCGCCTTAAGACTGTGCTAACTGAGATCAGTCAGCCACAGAGGGACAAATATGAAATGGTCCACTAGTGTGACATTTCTACGAGAGGAAAGTGGATAGAGACCAAAGCTCACAAGTGGTCACCAAGGATGTAGACATTGTGCCTAAAACGTGCCAAGGAAAACGAAGCCCTCTCAGAGTGAGGGGTCCAGCAGGGCTGCAGGGTGGAGAGGTGGGACAGGGCTTTATGGCAGGGAACCCAAGGGCTTCCACACAGACTGGGACCACCAGCTCCAGGATGGGGCAATGTAATACTCGGGCCTCACAACAGCCTCACTAGCTCTAAACCAGGATGGTACAACCCACAAGCCAGGGAGGAGATGGGGGTCATTCTGGGAGCACCCACAGGCTCCATCTCCCAGCAATAACACAGCCAGGGTCAGCAGGGTCCGAGGCTCAACTCAGAAACACCTCCACCAGAAAGCCCTCCAGGTTGCCCTCAGTCCTCTTGGTCCTGGGGTGCAAAGGGTCCCCATATCTTGAGTCCCCGCTTCCAGCCAGCAGGGAGTTCATGGTACAGAATAGTGGGATCATCCCCAGGTGGGGAGAAGCTGGGCAGCACTGCCCCACCCTCATGAGAGGCCACAGTGGCAGCCGTGAGCCCCACGTCATGCCCACTCCCCGGCCCCCACTCGCCTGCACGTACCATCCAGAAGAGGGTCCCTGTGGCCAGGGCGACGTACTGCTCAATGGTGGACAACACGCTGAAGATGAGGCAGACGAGGACGATGAGGAAGCTGCAAGACAGGGGCATGTGGTCACCCCAGTCCTCCCTCTGCCCCCCCCCCAGGGCACAGCATGGCCCCTGCAGATACAAGGCTTAAGACCCAGGCAAGGGCCCTGACCCAGTGGAACGTCTCCCTTCATGTCCAGCACAGTCCCCTCGCAGACACACAGCCCGAGACTCAGGCAGGGGCCCTGGCCCAGCAGAACCACGTCCCTCCTCATGCCCAGCACCGTCTCCTCACAGACACACATCCTGAGACCAGGGCAGGGGCTCTGACCCAGCAGAACCACATCCTCCTAATGTTCAGCATGGTCCCCTCACAGACACACAACCCAAGACCCAGGCAGGGGCCTTGACCCAGCAGAACCATGGGCCCCCTCATGTCCAGCACAGTCCACTCGCAGACACAGAGCCCAAGACCTGGGCAGGGGCCCTGACCCAGTGGAACCACATCCCCTCCGCCCAGGTGTATGAACTTGAAGTATTGCCAGAAGTGAGTACCCATCTGTGAACAACGGATACAATGTAGCCAATTTGGACCTTGAGTACCACTCAGCTGAAAGTGAGCCGAGATCCTGGTGCCTTGCCACGAATGATGTGGATGGATCTTAAACACGTGGTACCCCCAGATGGAGGACAATAGCAGGAAATGCCAGTATCAGCAAAGCAGAGACAGGACACGAGGGGATAGCATGGGTGATGGCTGATGGGCATGGGCTGCTTTTGGTGTAAAAATGTTCTAGCATTGACAATGGTGGCTGCCCAGCTGTGCAGGTCATCAGCACCACTGAATTCTTCCTACAAATGGGACTTGTATGATCTGTGGACTGTATCTTAACATAGCTCAAAATGCTGCCAGGGGCTCAGAGGGACAGGGCATTTGGTGGCAACTAAGCTGCGGTCCACACTAAGCAACTGATACCACTGCCCATGGTGGGGACCTCGACTTCTACACCTGCACAGGAGGGTCACCAAAAGCGTGTGTGGCTTCTCTGATGTCTAGAATCTTGGGTGGATAACACAACAGAGCCCTTGGGGGGGCCTAGCCCAGATGTGGGGTCCCTGAAGCCACAGCCCTCCCTTGGAAATTGGGTCCCTGGTATGGCCCAGGCCCCCTTGCCCTGGGGGGAGGGCAGCTATTGAGTAGACAGCCTGGGGTCCCATGTCTCCACAGCAAGTCCTCAAATACAGGGTAACCCGATACTGCAGTGTGGCTATAGGGTGTAGACTCTGAGGTAGCTCCCCTACTTTGTCCATGTCCCATGGCCCCACCTTGACCCCAGCCACCTACACTACCCACAGCAGCATGTGCAATCTGCCCTCCCTCCAAAGACCACAATGCTGTGCAATCCAGTCCTGTTGGCCCTCCCAAAGGAGGGGGCACTGGGAAAGCCACCTATATCAGCACCCAGTGAGGAATGCCCCCCACCTCCAGGAAGCCTCTGATCTCATGTTGAAGGGACCCATCCACACAGATGTTGTTCCAGGCAGAGGGGCCGAGGCAGGAGCCTGCATGAGAGGGGGGTCTTCACCAGGCCTCTGGAAGGGGTCCCACCTACACCCTATTCCTGAAGACTGACCTGACCCCGCCCCAGAGCTAATCCCCTGTGTGACTGATTGTCTTTGTTGCAGACACACGGATTAGAGCCATGTCTGAGCCAAGAGGAACAGAGAGGGTACCAGCTCAGGGTAGGTACCTGCCTCAGACTCCAGACACCCTGCAAGTCCCCTGGCAACCTCCTGCCTCAGTTTCCCCACAGCTACTTGCTGGGGTCCAGAAGTTGGTGCCCACCAGTCAAATAAACATCCACATGGGGAGACCTCGGACGAGCCCCAGGGAGGAAGGTGCCACCTTCTGCAAAAACGTCCCCACCCAGGACCTTGTGAGGACTCTGTGCTTCCTCAAACAGGAAGTGCCTAGAGGAGGTGTGTCTAGTTCAGGGGCCAACCACAATCTGGTCACACAAGTCCCCACAAGACCCTGGGAGGTCATACTATTCTCACATGGGGTGTGGGTGGGAAACTGAAATGCCTCAGGGGTTGTGGTGGTTAGCTGAGGAAGGACAAAGGATGTGTGGGCTGTGGTCTTGTCACTGCCCTGCATGGCTGGGGCCCCTGTGCACACCTGCCCTCTGTGTCCGGCCCCAGGGCCCAAGGGAAAGGGAGAGGCTCTCAGAAGACCACCCAGCCTCCTCCCTACTCTGGGACCATATCCATCTTGCAGCGCCTTCCTATAGCTCAACTCAGCCCACAGTGATGGAGCCGCCATGCCCACTACCCACAGTGATGGAGCCCCCGTGCCCACTGCCCACAGTGATGGAGTCCCCATGCCCACTGCCCACAGTGATGAACCCCATGCTCCTCCATGTCCCCTATTGCTCTCCTCCTCCAATCAAGATCCTGTGGCTGCCCCCCTTTCCACAGGCTGCCCACCCTGGCCCCTCACTGCTCCCTGGAACTCACACCAGTTCCCAAAGACTCTCTTCCAGCCCCCTCATCCGGCCACCTTCCTCAGCTGACCAGGCAGGGTGGGCCTCGCAGAGACTAAGAATCCCTATGTAAATAAGATCCATCCCCCACGAGTGTCATGTTCCCCACTTTACCCTGAAGAGAGGGGCTGCTACGGGCTGAGTTTTGTCCCATCAAGAACTTGTATGGAATTCCTATCCCAGACCTGTGACAGGAAGCATGTTTGCAATGGGGGAGGGAGCACAGGGTTAAAGAAAGACACCCCACCAGAGGAGGGACGGGTGCTGTTGGGCATCAGGGAGCGGGCTCCGATTCACAGGGACCCCGTGTGACAGAGCATTACTGCCCCATGGGGCTTACCAGCGCAGAGCAGCAGATCTTTCACCTAGCCGGGTGAGAGGTGGGTTCAGAGCGCTTAACTACTGTGCTACCAGGAACTTTCTACGGGGTGGAGTGAGTTCTGCACCTCATCCCTTCTGAGACGTGTCTTAGGAAAAGAGCAGCCACCCACAAGCATGCGAGAGGAAGCCCCTGGTTTGGACCTGGACCCCTAAACCATTCAGTTCTGTTGCATGGCGGTCACCGTAAGTCAGAGCTGACTGGACGGTGGCTGGACACACAGCTACGAGTGAAGGGGGTGCTCAGGAGGCTGGGGACATGGTGACATGGCTGCATGCAGCTCACGGGGCTGCTGCCACTGGGAGACTCCCCACGAGTTACTCTAAGGAGGTACAGTGAAGCCGCTGACAGGGCCCGGACCTGCCCCCGATGGAAAACCCTCTCCCCAATAGCCTAGGGGCTCTGGACACCCCCTCGATGTTGAGAGTGGTGGCTTGTGTTTCCCAAAGGGTGGACGGTGTCGTGCACTTGTGTGTTCGTGGCAGTTTCTGAGGGAAGCACAGAACAGGTTTGCTTTTGGTCACTCACTCCAGAGCCTCAGGATGGTAGGGACTGGGGTACACAGTGTGGAGCTGACACCACCCTCCACAGGGCCACCCCCAAACCCCAGCTCTACACCCTGGGCCCAGAGAGAAGCCAGTCCCAAGCACCCAGGATCAGGGAAACAGGCTGGGGCAGAGCCTGGCAGAGAGGGTCAGGTACAGAAAGGACGCCGGTCACTGGGTCAAGGACAGCACTGGGCCAGGGACAATGCCTGCTTGTTCCCGTTGGCAGCCTTGACCGCAGCTCTGGCCCTGAAGGACACCCAGAGTCTTATCGGACATCGTGCTTGTACCTGCAACTGCCAGGTGATCCAAGAACCCAGAAAGCACAGGAGTCCCGCCAGGCCAGGGGCAGCATGGGGTGGGCAGTACGCCTTCCCTTCCACACCTGTGGGAGCCTGCTGGACAGCTCAGCAGTTCTGTGTCAGTGCAGGCCAGGGCCTTGAAGCCCCTCGGGGACATGCCGGGTCTCAGCCTGCAGTGCCCCCTTGGGGAGCCCCATCAGGGACGTGGTTCTATCTTGGGACAGTCTCACATTTACAATTGTCACTGAGAACCACACACAGGGAAGGCAGAGCACACCCCCAACATGAAAGATCCATGCAGGAAGTCACCATTGCGGACAGCTGAAATCTGCCATGTTGAGATGCCACGCCGAAGGTTTTACGGAACTTCAGACTCACCGTGTGTGCACACGTGTATGTGTAACTTGTTACATCGAGTCATTCAGTCGGTTCCGATGCATAGTGACCCTGTACAGTGTTCCCCAGGAGTGGCTGGTGGGTTTGAACCACTGAATTTTCAGTTCTTATTCTACAGCGTCACACAAGGACTCCAAGTGAAACTTACAGGATGTATAAAATGACTCGAGTACAGTTTTGTGGGTCTGGAAAGTGTTACACATAGAAAGGAAACTGAGGCAATTCGGTTTCCAATAAGCACTGATGACCCTGGGTGTTGGGGGAGGTCTGTGGCGTGGAATGTGAGAACTTCGAAGACCCCCACAGAGGATCGGCCAGTCAGGGGCTGGTCACAGAGGGTGTGCAGCTGAAGGCAGCTGGAAATTTGAAAGTGACTAAAATCTAAAACCCTAGAAGGCCACCACAGATGGTGAGGGCAGGATCCCTGGCATGCTGCCCACCCACTTGCTGCCCCCACATCAAGTAGACCTGTCCCCACTGTTGCCCCATGGCAGCCACAGCCCCCCCTCCCCAGGCTGCTCAGGGACCAGCTCTGTGTGTCTTTAAAGGAGCATGTCACAGTGCCAGTCCTGGGGCGGACTTCCAGACCACTGCCACATGGCCACTGCCCAAGGTGGGCACCAAGTCACCCTGCGCCTGCCCTAGCCTGTCCTTAGACATGTGCTAACCCACCCCCCAGAACAGCCATATACAGAACCCTCAGTGAAGGGATGTCTGTCCCCAGTCCCTACTCAGAACCCACTGGACCACCTTTCTCACAAGGACAACAACAAAGGTCACTATCTCCCCACTGCCCATCTGCCGATGTCCATTACAGAACCCGCCTTCCACAGGACTGCAGGCTGGACGCCTCTCGTCACAAAGCAAGACTCTGGGACCGTGGGGGTGACCCAGTGACCCTGGCCCCGGTGAAGCTCCTTCTCCCTGCCTGTCCCTGTTTGCTCTGCCTCCTTCAGCACAGTCTCATCTTCCTAATAGGATCACCCCAGCAACGTGATCTGAGCCCCTACAACATAAAGGGCCTGGATGTGGCTGGCAGGTCCAGTTTCTGCACCATTGTCTCCAGAGGCCCGAGGGCGCTCATCCTTTAAACAGGGGACCCATTAGGAGATTAAACCCTCCCCAGACTCTGCATACACTCACAAGGCAGCCTCCCCACATCCCCAGTGACGTTTTTCCCAAAAAGGATCATGTGGATCAGAGAAACAGGGCCCTCCTCTTTGTTCTCCCACCTCCACAGGCCAAAGGGGGTCCCCCATGCAGAGGACACCCCAGAACCCCAGATGCTGTGCTGAAGTGGGGAGTGAGATGTGGGCTTCCCCACCAAGTATGAGAGACAGGGTACCCCATCTGAAATCTGGACCCTAAAGCCACCTCCCCAACACCCACCAGGCTCCAACACTTCACTGCCACCCTTGTTGTTGTTGTTGTTATGTGCCGTGGAGTCGGTTCTGACTCATAGCGACCCTGTACAGGATTTCCAAGGCTGTAAATCTTTACGGGAGCAGAACGCCTCATCTTTCTCTCGTGGAACAGCTGGTCGTTTCGAACTGCTGACCTTGAGGTTCGCAGCCCGATTCCTAACCACTACGCTGCTACCAGAGCCACCCTGAGGACCCACAAACTCTGCCCTCCCCTCAGACCACCTTTCTCACAAGGACAACAACACGGGAGCCCCTACAGCCCACCGCCAGGGCCCTGGTAGGCAGGGTCCCACCCTTGGACCCAGAAAGCCGGCCGGCGTGTGTGGTGAGGGTTTAGGCTAACAGAAGGAGCTCCTATCTCCAGACCTTTCACCGCAGGGGCCCTTGACCACACAGCCTCTCTGCCAGGCATAGCTGGGAAACACAGCGGAGGGCTCTCGTCTATGGGCCCCCATTCCAGAGCATGTCTGAGAACACACCTATGTATTTGTGAGCATGTAAGTAAGTGTCTGTCTGTGTGCATGTCTATGCGTCTGTGTGTCTGCATCTGTGTGGCTGTGTGTGCATTCTGTGTGTATGTGGTTATGTGTGTAGTTCTCTGTGTGTGGTGTGTATGTAGTTGTGTGTGCAGTTCTGTGTGTGTAGTTGTGTGGGTAATATGTGTAGTTGTGTGTGTGGTTGTGTGTATAGTTCTCTGTGTGGTTGTATGTGTGTGGTTATATGTATAGTTCTCTGTGTTCAGTTCTTTGTGTGTGTGGTGTGTAGTTGTATGTGGTTGTGTATGCAGTTCTGTGTGTGTGGTTGTGTGTGGTTATATGTGTGGTTGTGTATGGTTGTGTGTGTGTAGTTCTGTGTGTAGTTGAGTTGTGTAGTATGTGTGGTTGTGTGTGTAGTTGTGTATGTAGTATATGGTTGTGTGTGGTTGTGTGTGTAGTTGTATGGTTGTGTGAATGAGTCTGTAGTTGTATGTGTAATTGTGTGGTTGTGTATAGTTCTGTATAAATGGTTGTGTGCAGTTCTGTGTGTATGGTTGTGTGTGGTTGAGTGTGTAGTTGTGTGTGTGCTTGTGTTTGTGTGTGTGTAGTTGTGTGGTTGTGTGTGTAGCTGTGTGGGTGTGTGTAGTTGTGTGTTTGTGTAGTGTGGGTGTGACTGTGTGTGTAGTTCTGTGTGTGTGGTTGTGTGCATGTGGCTGTGTGTAGTTGTGTGTGTAGTTATGTGTGCATAATTGTGTTTTTGTGTGGAGTTGTGTGTGTAGTGTGCATAGTTTGTGTGTAGTTCTGTGTGTGTAGTTGTGTATGTGTGTGGTTGTGTGTGTAGTTGTGTATGGTTGTGAGTGGGGTGCAGTTCTGTGTGTGTAGCTCTGTGTGTAGTTGTGTGTGTGTGACTGTGTGTGTAGTTCTGTGTGTGTAGCTCTGTATGTGATTGTGTATGTGTGACTGTGTGTGTAGTTCTGTGCATAGCTGTGTGTGTAGTTGTGTGTGGTTGTGTATGTGGTCATGTGTGTAGTTCTGTGTATAGCTCTGTGTGTGGTTGTGTGTGTGTGACTGTGTGTAGTTGTGTGTGTGTAGCTCTGTGTGTGGTTGTGTGTGTGATTGTGTAGTTGTGTGTGTGCATGTAGCTCTGTGTGTGTGTGACTGTATAGTTGTGTGTAGTTGTATGTGTGTGTAGCTGTGTGTGGTTGTGTGTTTGTGACTGTGTGTGTAGTTTGTGTGTGTGTAGCTCTTTGTGTGCTTGTGTGTGATTTGTATAGTTGTGTGTAGTTGTATGTGTGTGTAGCTATGTGTGTGGTTCTGTGTGTGTGTGTGTAGCTCTTTATGTGTGCTTGTGTGTGTGTGATTATATAGTTGTGTGTAGTTGTATGTGTGTAACTCTGTGTGTGGTTGTGTGTGTGTGTAGTTTGTGTGTGTGTAGCTCTTTGTGTGCTTGTGTGTGTGATTGTATAGTTGTATGTAGTTGTGTGTGTAGCTCTGTGTGGTTTTGTGTGTATGTAGTTTTCGTGTGTGTAGCTCTTTGTGTGGTTGTATGTGTTTCTGTGTGTGTAGTTCTGTGTGTGTGTAGCTCTGTGTGTGGTTGTATGTGTGTGACTGTGTGTGTAGTTGTGTATGTGTGTGTGTATCCTGTGTTAAGTGTGATCTGTGGGAAACCACTGTACCATCAGGAGCAGACAACATTCATGTGGAAACATCAGGCTGTGGGAATTGCCCCCAGACTCAACCTGGACAGTCCAGTTTCCACTGTGGACCCACCAGGCACTGCTTCCTTGGTACCAAGCCCAAGTCACAAGCAGAAGACAGGAGCGTACCTGAATAGCAGGGCTCAGGTCGGCGGGAAAGGTAGACCGGAAGTACCTAAGAGACGAGACAGCCCACAGCAGAGCAGCTGGTTCACCCACACTTCCGGGAAGACAAATAATTCATCCAGAGACATCAGGACTCAACGCAGCCCAAGGGTGTCTACCTTGACCTCGACGGGCTTCAGGAGGACTCTGGGTCACTGTGGTCAATGCACTGGGCATAGGGGGTGCGGGGCTGAGTGCTGGAGGAAGAGCCAGAGGTGGTCAGGCCAGCCAGAGGGGCAGGCCCAGCTAGGAAGGAAGCTGGGAAGCCAGCCACACTCCGCCTGGCCCCTGGCCAGCCAGGCCGCCACTGATAAGAAGCCCCTTTTGGTATATTTAGAAGGTGCCACAAGACCCATGGACAGTGGCCTCATCTGCCTAGGGACACATCCTCTTTCCTGTGAAGGCATTAGGGTCCTGCAGGTTCTCCAAGAGGCCCTGACGGCGCTGGTCACCCTGTGCACAGGCTTGGCCAGACAGACTTAGGCCTTGGATTGGGAACACCACCGGTTTCTGCCTGCTTCATGGGGTGCAGGTTGGGGCAGGGCCCTCTGAGATGTGAGGGAGCAGCCAGCAGTACTGCCCACAGCAGAGTGAGGGCCTGTTGGACACTAGGTGGGGGAGGCGACCCAAGAGTGTCACCTGGGTCTGCTGTGGAACCTCTCTGGGTCTCAGTTTCCCAGCTGGGGAATGAGACACATGCAGGGCAGCAGGGTGACCACTGCTCTCAGACACTTCCTTCAAGGCCTCAACTGGGCTCTAAGATGCTGACAGCCCCTCACGCCGGACCACCAGATCCAAAGGCAGGAAGGATCAATGCAGTGGGCAGAAGCTTGGTTAGTCCTTCCCGTCATCCTCCTCAGTGCCCACAGTGCACCTCAGCACTTCCGGGGCCTCTGACCATCCCTGACACACCTGGGGAGCTGGGGGTGGGCAGAGTGAACCTAGGAGAGAGGAAGCAAGTTTATGAGACCAGGCTCTCTCACAGTGGCTAGAAGCAGCGGCTAGAGGGTACGGAGATGCATCTTCCTTCTCGTCCCTGGACAAGACCCCAGCCTGATGCCCAGAGCCACAGCAGTATTGAAGGGTCCTCAGAAATAGCCACTTCCTCTTTCTCCAGCTAAGCAGGCAGAGGTCTACTTCCCTGTCCCCTCTCGTGTGCACCTCATCCACACCACCTCAGAGCACTGGTCTGTTGCTCAGTGGAATGGCCTGGGTGGATTTGAGGGGCCACTGCTTTGGCAGGGAAGGGTGCAGACGGGCCAGGTCGGGGCCATTGCCCACCAAGGCCTCTCCCAGGGCACAGGGGTTTCTGGGCTACAGTTCCATGGGCCCGGCTGTCAGCAAAACCAAGAGCTCCTGGGGCCTGGAGAAGGAAGTGGCTGATGGTGCAGCAGGCCAAGCCCTGGCCACTGGCCACTCAACTCCTGGGGCTGGGCGGATGGGCAGGCACCCCCGGTGTCCTTGATCCGCCAGATGGTAGACCGGCTCAGGCCGAGGGAGACGGGTCAGCACTTCCACCCGGCGGCACTGGCGTGACCCCTCTGCCATTGCAAACCTTTCCAGGCTTCCGAGTGGCCAGGACTCATCTTACCCAGCCCCAGAAAAGCAGCCCCACTCCACCCAGAGGCCCCCCACAGTCTCCACATGAAAGTTTTAGAAATGGGGACCTGCTGGTGCCAAACCCTAGCCCAGTCCGCCGGCAGGGAGGAGGTGTCAAGGCGCTCAAAATAACCTCATCTCTGAATTCCCGCCCCAACCCTGCCCCAGGGTCTCATCTGCCACAGGCCCAGCCCCACACAACCAGGGACAGATAAGGTTATAAGGTAAGCACAGGCTGTCTCTGCTTACTTACAGTCTATAGTGAACAGTCTCACATGCGTGTTGTTGAAATAAAACTGTGTGAAGCTGCTCATTATAAATTAGTAAGTGAACACAAGTAAGTCCATGCTTACCTCACTTACTGCCTGGGATTATAAACTGGAGAAGAGGTTTCGATTCTGTAGGAAGGGGGTGTGGGGCTGGGAGAGAGACAGAGGCCAGCCAGACCTAGAAGCAGAATCTTTGGTGGGGTAGAAAACGCAAACTTACTCACTTCAGAGAAGTGAAGAACCAACACTCAGCCCATGCGTGCGTACCTTGCTTCCTGAGTGACCTGACACTGTACCGTCCACTGGGCTCTGACCCTGCGGTTCTGCCTGGAATACACATCAATGGGGGGTAGGGGCAGACCAGGCAAACACAGCGAGGACAGGGTAAACCAGAACACACACAGGACTGCTGGATGTGGGGGACAGAAAGGGGATCAGAGACAAGTGGCCACTCTCGGAAGGGACGGTCAGGCTGAAGCAGAAGTGGGAAGGACATGCCAGCAGAGACGGCATCTCGTGCAAAGGCCCTGAGGCAGGTGTGATGAGTAAGCTGTGTCCCCAGAATCACGTGCCGTCGTCCTGGGCACATGGCTTTGTTTGGGTCTAGGGCCTTTGCAGATGTAATTAGTCATGTTCACACGAGGTCACAGTGGACCCCTGATCCCATCTGAGTGGCGACCTTGTGAAAGAGGAGAAAAGACAGAGACCTGGGGGCACTGGCCAGGGGAAGATGGAAGCAGAGAGTGGAGTGAGGTGACCACAAGCCAAGAAACACTGGGGGGCATCAGAAGCCGAGACCAGGAAGGGTCTTCCTCCCCTGGAGAGCAGGGCCCTGCCGAGACCCTGGATTTGGACTTCTGATCTCCTGATTTTAAGACAGCGAATGTCTGTTCTTGCAGGACACCTTCTCGAAGGCACTTTGTTACAGCTACCCCAGGTGACAGCAGAGCAGGAATTGGGCAGCTTGAGGCCCAGGGAGCGAAGAGCAGGGGACAGTCATGAGCACTGGGGTCGGGGAATACCACCCCTGGACTGGCAGCAGCACCTAAGGGTGTCAAGTCTCCTGAAACCAGAGGAGGAGCCCTACGGGGAAGGCAGGGCCAAGGCCACCTCAGAGCCAAGTGACCAGTTACCACCACAAAGACCAGAGCACAGCCCAGGTGCCTCTGGGCATCGAGACACCAAAGCTGATGATGCTGGGACAGGCCCCCGGCAAGGAGGAGGCATCGGTGGGCAGGTCCACCTGGGCCACCTCTGTTGCCTCTGCATCTCCAAACCAGGAGCACCTGTCCTCTCCAGAGGTGGCCAAGCCTCCTCCCCCGGGAATGTCTCCTGGCCAAGACCACTGAGCTACCCGCCATGGTCAGAGGAGCAAACCAAGGGAAGGGGGACCAGATGGAAACTCTGAGTCTCAGCTGCCCTCTAAGGCTGCCCCCAGAACGTGCTCTGAGCCACTGCCCAGGCCCCAGACAGGAATAGCAGCTGCATGCCCAGAGCAGGTGGACACATCCTCTCAGCCTCACCCCACTCTGCCCAGGATGGAGACACCCCAACAGTGAGTACCCCAGCCTCCAGAAGCAGACCCTTGCTAGAGGCAAAGGGTGACAAACCTTGGCCTCAATCACTCATATGGGCACCATGGCCAGTTCTGAGACCTCAGCTCCCAATGGTCCCAGGATTACTGGGCACCAAGGACCTTCCTTTCACCCCCGATCACACTCAGCTTTGCCCTCCATGGCTGACTCCCCTTCTGCCACCTGGCCCTCTCCTCTCCACCCCACAGACTCCAGGGGGGGGCCACCAACCTTTAACAAAGCACATCCTAAAGTGGACTCCATTCCCTACCCCTGACCCCCAACATTTTCCCCATGTCTGAAATGGAAACTATCTGGAACAGGTGGCCAGAGACCTGCATGTTGTCTTCCATTTCTAATTCTCATCCCCAGCCCACCCCCCAATCTACCAGCAGCCTTATCACCTCTCCCCCTCAGAACAAGCCGCCCCCAGCCCTCCGGCAGCTGCCTCCAATAGTTTCTCTGTCTGCCACCTCAGTCAGAAGGACCCCGTGGAGTACAGGGATGTGGGGTGCAGATAGACACTTAATGCAGGGGTCTGGGTGGGCATTTAGATTAAAATAAACTTAGATCCGTGCCTCACAGTTTGCCGTTGTGTGTGGTGTGAGGTACGGATCTAAGTTTATCTTAACTGCCCTACAGTTCAAACCGACCTTTCAGTGGAGCACATTAACCCACAGCACCACACCGGGTTGTTATAAGTGCCGTCGAGTCAGTTCAACCCATAGCTACCCTGTAGAGGGTTTCCAAGGAGCAACTGGTGAGCTTGAACCACCACCCTTGCAGTTGAATTCGACTTTGCAGTCCAGCACATTAACCCACTGTGCCACACAAGGTAGAGAGACATTAAAAAGTATTGGTAGGGGTTGGGAGGAGTCAGTAATGCTACACCCCTAGATCTATTCAGTGAGAAGGGGCCCTTGTGCTTCTGTGAGTTAGGCACTGGACTGTATAGGGTTTTCAAGGAGCAACTGATGGGTTCGAACTGCTGACCTTGTGGTTAGCAGCCCAGTGTTTATCATACAGGACCACACCAGGAGTCCAGATAGGTTTATTGGGGTCGGGGGAGAAGACAACAACACTAGTAAGGTACGTTCCCCATGGAAATTTTAAAAAGCAACATTTTCTTAAAGACGGACTTGAGAAGGGATGTGGGGGAAGGTGGATGGAATACATACAGGACCCATAGGGAGGAAGTGGGATAACTGCTGTTGCAGGGAGGGGATTGTAATCATTGAGATGAAATAAAGTGTCTGATTTGTTAACTGTAAAGCTGAGGATCTTATCTACAGACCTTCATTCAATTCTCATTAATTTTTTTTTTTTTAAATAAAGAAGGCAAGACAGGGGACTTGCTGGAAGAACTCAGGTGTCCCTGGGAACCATTTCATCTGCTAATGTTCTTGTTGCTAAGTGCCATTGAGTCGGTTCTGACCCATAGTGATCCTATGCACAACAGAGCAAAACACTGCCCAATCCTGGGCCAACCTCACATTCGTTGCTACATTTGAGCCCATCGCTGCTGCCACTGGGCCAATCCATCTCGTTGGGGTCTTCCTCTTTTTCACTGACCCTCCACTTGACCAAGCATGATGTCTTTCTCCAGGGACTGGTCCCTCTTGATAATATGCCCAAGTATGAGAGATGAAGTATGGTCATTTAGGCTTCTAAAGAGCATTCTGGCTGTACTTCTTCCAACACAGATTGGTTTTTTTTTTTTTTCCTTCTGGAAGTCCATCGTAGGTAGTTCTAACCCATCAGTTGCTTCGTGGGAGAAAAGATCTGGTGATCTGCTCCCAAAATTACAGCCTTGGAAACTGTCTAGAGCAGATCAGTTCTGTCCTACAGACTCAGAGTCAGCATCAACGTGATGGGACAATGTTTGTCTTTATAAAAATGGTCATGTGCTTTTATGGCAAAATGTTTCCAGCTTTAGATCAAAACCAAACCCACTGTCATTGGGTTGATTCTGACTCATAGAGACCCTGGGTAGGGTTTCCGAGGTTCTAAGTCTTTATCAGAGAAGACAGTCTTATTTTTTCTCCTGGGGAGCAGCTGCTGGGTTTGAACTGCTGACCTTGCAGTTGGAAGTCTAGTGCTTATCTTACAGCATTACCAAGGCTTTGCTATTGTTGTTAAGTGCCATGGAGTAGGTTCCAACTCACAGCAATCCTGGATGGGATTACTGAGCCTTTACATCTTCACGGGAGCAGAGAGCCTCATCTTACACACTTAGAGAGGGCATAAAACATGAGCAGGCTCCAGAAGCCAGCTGTCTAAAGATGTCAATGCAAACACAGAGGCCCACTGGCCTGTCAGCTGTCTCTTGCAAGTGTGTCCCCAGGAAATATCCAAGTCCCAGGAAGAACCAGAATCCTGAGCAAACATGAATACATGTCGTCTAAGGAGCTCTGGTAGCGTAGTGGTTACGAATCGGGCTGCGAGCCTTAAGGTCAGCGGTTCGAAACTACCAGCCGCTCCGCGGGAGAAAGATGAGGCTTTCTACTCCCGTAAGTATTTACACCCTCGGAAACCCTGTACAGGGTCGCTATGGGTCGGAACCGACTCGACGGCACTTAACAACAACAACAGCAAAATAAAAGGAAATCACTCTGCAGGAGAAAGAAGAGGCTTTCTGCTCCTGCAAAGAGGTAGAGCCTTAGAAACCCTATTCGGCAGGGGTGGGAAATGTCTGGCATGTAGTCTGTAGAAAGCCCATGAAATCAAGTGGTCTGGATCCGGATCTGTTAAGGCAACCACAGTTCCAGCCATCACATTGCTGTTCCGACTCATAGCGACCTTCTGCACAACAGAACGAAACACTGCCCGTTCCTGGGCCAACCTCACAATCATTGCAACTCCTGAGCCCATCGGTGCTGCCACTTTATCTCATTGGGGGTCTTCCTCTTTTTCTCTGACCCCCCACCTTACCAAACATGATATCCTTCTTTAGTGACTGGCCCCTCCTGACAATATGTCCAAAGTATAAGAGACGAAGTCTGGCCATCCTGGCCTCCAAGGAGCACTCTGGCTGTACTTCTTCCAACACAGATCTATTGGTTCTTTTGGCAGTCCATGACACTTTCAGTATTCTCCTCCAACACCATAACTCAAAAGCATCAATTCTTCTACGATCTTCCTTATTCACTGTCCAGCTTTCACATGTATATGAGGTTATTGAAAATACCATGGCTTGGGTCAGGTGCACCTTAGTCCTCAAGCTGACATCTTTGCTCTTCAACACTTTCTTTAAAAAGGTCTTGTGCAGCAGATTTACCTAATGCAATACGTCGTTTGATTTCTTGACGGCTGCTTCCATGAGTGTTGATAGTTGATCCAAGCAAAATGAAGTCTTTGACAAAACTTCAATCTTTTCTCCGTTGATAAGAATGTTGTTTATTGGTCCAGTGGTGAGGATTTTTGCTTTCTTTACACTGAGGCATAAACTGTTTGACCAAATATAGCACACAAATTTTTAAGTTGTTAATTTTTTATGGTTCATGAATGATGTTATAAAAATTTGGTGGAAAAAGGTTCCCCACCCCTGCTACACAGGGTCACTATGAGTCGGAACCAACTGGCCGGCACACCACAGTGAGCAGGAAGTCCTAACTTACCGTGTGTCTCCTGTTAGTCTCTTTTCAGACGGAAGAGACTGAGCAAGCAGGTAAGAGCAGAGATGGGGATGAGAGATGTCACAGCACAAAAAGGCCGCCAAGGACCCCTTGAATGAGCGCCTTTCCCCGGAGCCCGGACTCTGAGTCTGGACGTGGAGTCTCCCACACTGTGACAGCCCACATGTCTGTGGGGCACAGCCGTCCTCATGTGGCATTCCTGTCCTAGCTGCCCACAGAACTAAGCCACACACACACACACACACACAAATAGACCAAGAGAAAGAGAGACGGGAGACACATCCCAACACCAGACCTCGATGGCTCATGGTACATTGAGTACCTTTAATTTTCCTTTTCAAAATGTCTAAATGTCATCTGAGTAGCATTTCTAAGGAAAACTCATCATTCTGGACTGGTTTCGCAAGGAGGTAATCAGCAGTTTTTCCGGCAGCGAGGAGACTACATCACACGCTTGGGATCAGAACCAGAGACGATGCCCAGCACTCAGCCTGCACACATCCAGACACAAGACGTTCCATGTCTTCGGTTCCGAGATGAGTCCAAAGTGGTCAGGCTGAGGATCTCTCCTTACGCAATTTAACCTCACGCTCCCCCAAAAGTACTAGAATAGTACACAGGGAACTCCCCAGCTCCCGCTGCCCAGATTCATCAACGCTTCAGGTCACCCACTTCCTGCTCTGTTATTCGCCCTCTCGCCCCCACCCCCACCGGTCAGTTTTTTCAAGACCGTTTGAGAGAAGGTTGGAGACACCATGCCTGTCCTTAAAACAAGGACATTCCCTTCCATAAATAACCAGAGCACAGTTGTCAAAATCAGTCTGTTGGTACTGATCCAATTCTCTCAGCTATGGGCCCGATTCTAATGTCACTGGAGACCCAAACAATGGCTCTTGGGGAACCCCGTCTACCCAGTTCAGGATTCAACCACAACCACAGTTTCCATTTAGTTCTATGGTCTCCCTCACCACAAAGAGTGCTTCCATCTTCTTTGGCATTTCTTTAACTGTGGTAAGAATGAATACAACAAAATATTAGTCAGGTCATCATTTCCACTCAGATAATCCATCCAGCACATTGTGCAACCACCGGTATCCTTTCCAGATTGTTCTACCCACATCAACAGAAACTCACAGTGACCCCACAGGACAGAGGAGAGCTGCCCAAGGGTTCTCAAGGCCGCCATCTTTACGGAATAGACGGCCTCACTGTTCTCCTGTGGAGCAACTGGTGGCTTAGAACCACTGGACTACGTTAGCAGTGGAGGGCTTAACCACAGTGAAACCACCAAGCCTCCTTTGCACAGAAACGCGTGTCTCCTGATCTTGGCACTTTCAATGAGTTCTAGCCCATTTCTCTGCAGTCCCTCTCAATGTGGGTTTGCCTGATACTTTCTCAAACTTGTGTTGTTGTTGTTGTTGTTGTTGTTGTGTACTGTCAAATTGTTGTTGATTCACATACAACAGAATAAAAACACCGTCTGGTCCCACGCCATCCTCACAATCCTTGCTGTTTGAGCCCACTGGTGTCGCCACGGTGTTAATCCACCTCATCGGGGGTCTTCCTCTTTTCGCTGACCCTCCACTTCACCAAGCATGATGTCCTTCTCCAGGGATGGGTGTCTCCTGATAATATGTTCAAAGTACGAGAGACAAAGGCTCCCCATCTTCCCTTCTGAGAAGTGTGCTTCCCCCTGACTGATTTGTTTGTTCTTCAGGTGGTCCATGGTCATGGTAGACAGCGTCCTCTTGGGTGGCAGGTACATACGCAGTTGAGGACACCATTCAGGAGGCCCTGATGTCTGTCTGTCCCACTCCTTTAACGGGGGGTCTTGCAGGTTCTATCCTTGGAGAGTTACTCTTCCCCCTTTGCAGTAGGTGGACACACAGTGGGGAGGGACTTGGAGACCGACTCTCGTTTCCTCCCACTCTTGGCACATCCTCCGTTGACTTTCCAGTCCTTTGATTAGCGGGCATTCAATTTAAAGGAGACCTTTGCCCCCTGATATGTGTGTGTGTGTGTGTTGCTGTTGTTAATATCTGTGCTGTTGGTTCTAATATATATATGTGTTGTTGATGTGTGTGATGTTGTTCCTGTGTGTGTTGTTAATATCTGTGCATTGTTAATGTGTTCATTTCTGTTCATGTGTGCTGTTACTAACGTGTGTTAATGTGTGGTGTTAACACGTGTGCATTGTTAATATATGCGTATCACTGTTAATATGTGTGTGTTGTCAATAACACATGTGTGCTGTTAATAAATATGTGGGCTGTTATTGCTAATATGTGTACTGTGATTGTTAGCATATGTGTTGCTATTGTTAACATGTGTGTTGTTATTGGTAGCATATGTGTGCTATTAATATATCAGTGTTGTTGTGGTTATACATGTATTGTTATGATAATACACATGTGTTAATATATGTGTGTGTTAACATTGTTAGCACATGTGTTATTGTTAATATATGTGTGTGCTGTTATTGTTAACGTATGTGTTGGCATTGTGAGTATCTTGTGCTGTTGCTGCTGTTAGCATGTGTGTGACCATTGTTCACATATGTATGCATGGTTGTTGTTAACATATGTGTGTGGTTGTTGGTATAGATGTGTGTGCTGTTGTTGCTAGCATATATGTGTTGCTGTCAATATATGTGTGTGTATACTGCTAGTATATATGTGCTGTTGTTAGCATGTGTGTTGTTAATGTATGTGTATAGTGTTATTGTTAGCATATGTGTGCTGTTGTTATTATTATTTGCTGCTGTTGTGTTGACCTCGGACTCACAGTGACCCCGTGCGTACCAGAGTGAAATGTGGCCCAGGTCCTCATGACCGGATGCAGCTGGGACTGTCGTGACCTATAGGATTTATCATCGGCTGATTTTCAGAAGTAGATTGCCTGACCGGTTTTCCTAGTCCCACTTAGTCTGATCAGCATCTGAGCAACATGGACAGACATGTGGTAACTGAATGAGGCCAGGAATGGAATCTGGGTCTCCCGCATGTTGTTGTTGTTGTTGTTGTGAAGTGCCGTCGAGCTGGCTCCGACTCATGGTGACCTATACAGGGCTTCCAAGGAGTAGCTGGTGGGTTTGAACTGCTGACTTTGTGGTTTGCCATTTAGGGCTGATGCTATAGCGCCACGCCAGGAGTCTCCTTCATGAATGGTGAGAATTCTACCAATGAAGGACTCATCTTCCTACTGCCTTCATATATACACACACACTCACACATACATCAGGACAGACTCAGGTGACTTCATAGGTCACAGTCCACCATTTGTATGATTTTGTGTGGATCGTTTTGAATGCAGTGCTAGATTTCATTGACTGTCAGTGTGGTTTCATGTAGGGTTTTCTGTATCTATGTCTGTGTTCGTGACTAATCTATATTTTCTCTTGGCTCTTCTACCAGATCTTCACACACTGAACTGGGCAGCCTGCCTGTGGTGCCTCGTGCGAGCAGAAGTCTGACCCCATGGGGGCAGGGGGGACCTCAGCCAGGAACCTTTGGGGAGTTAGTTCTTCGATGACTCTTTTGGATCGTTTCCCCACACTGGAAATTTCTCAGATATACAGAATGATAGCATGGTACACGGACCACACAGCCAGCATCCAAGTCTTCCATCACGGTTTTGCCAGGTGGTCCTGTCAGATAACCATCTGTCCATCTGTCCACCTCGCCTTCTGGCATAGTCCAAGTCAGTGGCAGATAGTTTGACAACTTGTCAAGTTCACCCAGGCTTACTGAGACGTCTTGGGGTTGTTGAACACCATCGAGTCAGTTCCAACTCATATCGACCCTGTGCAGGGCTTCCAAGGAGTGGCTGGTGGTTAGCAGTCCAGTGCTTACCCTCTAGCACCACCATGCCAGGATGTCTTACTTAGCCCTAATTCAACACCAACTCACTCTCTTTTCCCCAAATAATCACCCCTTTTACAAAGCTTTTCAAATATTGTCTTACTGATGAACACCCAGTTAAAAACCTTGTCTAAATCTGCTGTCCAAGAGATTCCGCCACTCAGATGCCTATTTATATACTTGCTCTCCAAGAGGGCTTCAAAAGGAATGTGGGAAGATGCAATTTAAGAATAAGGGAATTTTCCCATGAACTTTTTGAAGCCACCTCATATATGGTTACAAGGAACCCTGGTGGCATAGTAGTTAAATGCCAGAAGGTGAGTGGTTCAAACCTGCCAGCGACCCCTCAGGAGACCGAGGTGGCAGCCTGTTCCCCTGGAGACGGACAGCTTTGGAAACCCTATGGCCCAGTGTTTCAGTCTTTCCTATGAGGTTACTAGGAGTCCGACTCACTTGGCCGGCAGTGGACCTGGTGAGTTACCAAATTTGCCTTAAAGATTTTCATAAGCAACAGATATTTAAGCTCCAATTGGTATGTAAGATGTGAGGGTTTTTTTTTCATAGATTCAAAGACACAGGCTTGGAGTCAGGGGACTTAAGTGCCAAGAGAAGAAGTCCAGTGGCCAGGGGAGAAGACAGGCATGAGAGGGGGTCTGGCTTAGGGCTTGGTTTATTCTTTGTGCTGCTCTGGTTTGGGGGGCGGTCTGAGGTGAGTGTGCCTGGTCCGGAGTGTGGGGTCAGGAGGGGGAATTATGGGCAATGAGGCCAGAGCCCTGGGCGGAAGTCATACTTCCAGTGAGAGGCAGGGAGGTAGGAAGACCGAGGTGGCCACAAAGGGCCGGGCAAGATGAATGGGGGCTCTTCCTTCCCGCGCGCCTTCCTTGCCCGCCACCCAAGTCGTGGGTCATTTTTTCACAGAGCGGGTTTTGCCCAGTGGAAGTGAGGCCATTCCTATATTCCTAGTGGGGGGCTGAGCAGTAAACGGAGTCCGACTCTGAGTGTGGGAGCCTGAGGGGGACAGGCTCCCTGTGACAGTGTCACTTACAAAGAGACCCCATTGGGGAAATGACTTCAGGGTAACTCCCTTCAGTTCTGGTCAGCGGTCAGCAGGTAGCTCGTGCCATTTCACACAGCAATGCCACAGCTAAGTTTCCACCCAAAGGGTGACAAATGGAGTTTAAACAAAGACCTGCACATACAAGCTCAGGGCAGCACCATTCACTGGAGTTCAGAAGTAGACACACCCCGAGTGTCCATCCATGGAAGAATGATAGAATCTATCAGCCATCCAGAGACGTGGACTTCTGATTCCTGCTGTTACACGGATGAACGTTGAGCACGTTACGCGGAGGGACACAGACCAGAAAGCCCACTGTTCTGGCGTGGGTTCCGACTGAGAGCAACCCCACAGGACAGGGGAGCACTGCCCCCAGAGGATTTCAGAGACTGACAGTCTTTACACGTACAGACACCCTTGTCTTTCTCCCACAAAGAGGCTGGTGGACTCGAACCACTGACCTTTTGGTTAACATCTCAGTGCTTAATCCACTAAGCCACCAGTGCTCCTTTGGATGAGTTGGTCACAAAAAGCCACATGTCATCTGATCCCATTGACCAATGTCCAGAACAGACACATTCACACAGACAGAAAGCAAAGTGGTGGGTGTCACAGGCAGGGTGGGGAGTGACCTCAAACAGGTAAGGGGCTTCTTTTGAAGTAAGGAAGATGTTCTGGAACTTCATGGACGTGGTGGCTACACAGTGTGGTCAGTGTGGTCAGTGTGCTAAATGACACTGAATTGTTTCCTCTAAAGGACTAAAACAGTCAATTTTATGCTGTGTATTTTATCACAATAGAAATGTAGACATCTTTGTTTAAGGCCACAGCACCTCTGCTGTGGAGTTTATTCTGATTCACGGCAACTTACAGGACAGAGCCGAATTGCTCCTTAGGGTTTCTGAGACTGTCAGTCTTTATAGGAGCAGACAGACCCACCCTTCTCCCTCAGGGCGGCTGCTGGGTTTGAACCACCGACCTTGCGGTTAGCAGCCCAACATTTAACCTACTATGCCACCACACAAAAGTTTGTTTAAGCAGACACACACACACACACACACTTTTCGAAATAAGAAAGCTATCCTTGAAGTCGTGTACACTGTACAATAAGCACTTGACTGCAGGGTTGATTTGAACCACAAAGTCAGCGGTTCAAACCCCCAGGCACTCCTCAGAGACCCTATACAGGGTCGTTATGAGTCGGAACCAACTCGACAGCACTTTACAACAATACTTCTTCAGCCAGATGGCTCCAGTTTAATGCTGCCCCCGCCAGTTGTATGCCCACGCCCATGTGAGGCTGAGGTAGGGCTGTGGTGAGGTTCCACATACAGGGTTTGGATCAGCACCAGGCCCACACCCATATCCACCATCACCACAGTCTACAGCAGCCCACCTACCCTGAACACCATCAGCACAGCTAACCCGAACCCCTCGCTGCACAAACCTCACAAACACAGGCAGCCCTGGGGTGACGTGGGGCCTCATGTAGTGCCACGCAGGAGCTGAGTCCTATCAACAGATAGAGCCAGGAAGTAGGCCACCCACCCACTGCCTCACTGCCCGGAGCAGGGCCTGAAGAAGCATGGCATCCCTCTCTGCTCTCAAACACCATCTGTCCCCAAAGCCGTCGCCACCACCCACTGGACTCCTGGCATTCACTCTGGGCTCCCAACTCAATGCACCCCAGGCCTGAGGCTCACACTGATGGGCCAATGAGAAGCAAAAGTAAAACTCTGCCAGGCCAACCCCAGCTCCCACTTCCCTTCTTGGACCCCAGGAGGGACCTTGCAGGGGTACAAGCAAGAGAGTGGGTGGGGGACCCCTCTCAGCCCAGCCCCCTCCCACCTGCCTACCCTTGGGATCTGGGGTGTAGGGGGCCCACTTAGCCTGATACTGAGCAGGGAGTCCCCCAAAGGTCATGGTGCCCCCAGCCCCCTGAGGACAATGCCACCCTGACTGTCTTCATAGCATTACCAAGTTCTCTCCTCAAACATGCGGTGGGGAGAGGCAGTTAGGGCCAGAGGCAGGACCAAATCACCCTACAGGCAAAGAGCTGACCAGCACCTGCCCCATGGTTCCTATGCCTGGCTGAGGGTCTTCCCCCCCACCATGCTCTCATACGTGCACACACACATATACACAGAAACAGATGTGTGCATATGAGCATACACACAAAAGTACACACATACATGTACCTTCCTGTATTGCAACATGAACACATGCCTGTATGCAAGTATGCACATGCCTGCCATGTGTTTGCAATGTGCGCATGCATGCACAGTGTACACCCCATGCATGCACACAAATACATGTACATAGGTGTTTGTCATGTGTATGCAATGTGCACCTGTGCTCACACATGCATGTAGGAACAGGCATGTATGTATGCATATGCACCTTCATGCTGTGTATGTGCCCCATGCACACACGCCCATGTGTGCACATAGGAACAGGTATGTACATGTGTACACACATACACCCACCTGTGTGCTGTAACTCGTACATGCATGGCCACATGTGCACACACGAACAGGTATGTATATGCGTACATGTATGCACCTGCATGCTGTGTGCCTCGTGCATGCCCACACACGCACGTATGAACAGGTGTGTACATGTGTACATGCATGCACCTGCAAGATGTGTCTGTGCCCTATGCAAACAAGCCCACATGTGCACATAGGAACAGGTGTGTACATATATTCACCTGCATGCTATGTGTGTGCCTCATTCATGCATGCTCACATGTGCATATATGAACAGGTGTGCACACGTAGGACACATGTCGGCAGTGACAGGCATGGACTTGCTCCCTCTACTGACACTCTTAGTGCCCACCTTTGTCTCCACAGCCACCAAACTCACTGACCAGGACTGAGAGGTACCTGGGAGGGGGGTAGGTGCACCTGGGAGGGAGAGGAGGGGTAAGAGGAGAACTAGAAACAGGAGCAGCATCTCCACTTACCAGAGCGGCACTTAGGGGCAGGACTCTGGGAAAACCCCTAGAAACCTGGAGACCACACAGGCTCAAGGATCAGAGAGTCCTGGGTTCAAATCCCAGTTCCGCCGTGAGGTCCTTACAGCCATTCCTAATCCTACAGGCTATCAGGAGGGAGAGATGAGATGGAGACTCCCAGGACGATGACAGCAGGCAGGGCAGATGGGGCCGGGGGTCAGCGCACAGCCTCAGAGAGGCAACTCTGGACAAGGAGTTACCTTCCCAGCCGGTGGTGCTGAGACCACCAGAGCGCCAACAGCACAAGAGGACATCACCCACGCTTCACACCCCTCCACACACCCCACGGACCTACACGTAAAACTCCAAACTACAAAACATCAGAAGGAAATGCTTGTGCCCTGGTGTTGGACAAAGACTCCTCAGATATGCCACCAACAGCCCAATGCATCATGAACAGAGTGCCAAACCTGGACTTTGTCAGAGTCAGAAACTCGGTTCTTCTAAGGGCACTGTCACGAGAATAGAGAGACAGGTCACAGGCCAGGGAGAAACCTTTGCAAAGCACGTCCCCGATCCCGGGCTTGTATCCAAAAAGACAGCTGACCTTGAACAATGGAGGGGGGGGCGGTTAGGGGCACCAACCACGTGCACAGTTAGACAGCACCTATAATTTATAGCCGACCCTTGATCAACACAGGTTTGAACTGCACAGGCCCACTTAGACATGGATTTTTCTCCTCTTGTTGCACACAGTGATCCACGTCACAGCATGAAGCAGATTCTTGCAACAACTGAGCTCGCCACAAGAGTAAGAGAAAAAAATCTTCTATGTGGGAGATGGGTACCCCATGCCCCCAAGCTATTTAAGGACCAATGATATAAAGCAATTCATAAGCCCAAGAATAATCAAACAACCCATTTTTTTAATGGGCAAAGGATTTGAATAGGTATCACCAAGGTAGATGTCTGGATGGCAAAAAAAAAAAAAACACTGTAAAGTGCTCAACATCATTTCGCTAATGTTGTGTGTCTTTGAGTTGATTACGACCCATAGGAGGTTCTTGAGGCATTGATCTTTGTGGGAGCCGAAAGCCACATCTTTCTCCCAAGGAGAGGATGGTGGATTCAAACCACTGACCTTGTGGTTACTGGTCCAACGCATAATCCACCACGCCACCAGCGTCCCTCCTCAACATCATTATTGTCATTGTTAAGTGCCATAGAGTCAGCAGTTCCAACTCAGAGCGATCCTGTATAGGGCTTCTGAGGCTTTAAATTTCATGGGAGCAAAAAGCTTCATCTTTCTCCCATAGTGCAGCTAGTGGGCTTGAACCATACACCCTGTGGTTCATAGCCCAGTACATTTTGTCATAGTTATATGTCACCAAGTCAGCTCCAATCATAGCAACCCTGTATGGTTTCCCAGAAGTAGCTGATGGGTTTGAACCGTCCTCCTTATGGTTGGCTCACAGTCCATTGCTGATTCTACAGCACCACATCAGAAGTGCATCAGTCCAATGCGTTAGTCACACACAAAATGGAAGCTGAAACCACAAGACACCACTGCACACTTATTAGAAAAACTGGAAATGAAAAGAGTGACCACCTGCAGGGTCGATGAGGCTGCTGAGGAACTGGGACGCTCATCCCCTGCTGGCTGAAATGCAACATGATGCAACTGTTCCTTCCAACAGTTACCCTACACCTACCATGTTGTTGTTAAGTGCCGTCAAGTCGGTTCCGACCCATAGCGACCCTGTACAGGGTTTCCGAGGGTGTAAATCTTTACAGGAGTAGAAAGCCTCATCTTTCTCCCGCGGGGCGGCTGGTAGTTTGGAACTGCTGACCTTAAGGTTTGCAGCCCGATTCGTAACCACTACGCTACCAGAGCTCCTCCATATCCCTCCAAAATTGACTTCTAGGTATCTACCTCACAGAAATGAAAGGGTGTGTTTATACAGAGTTTCTTTTGTGAAAGTCAAAATCTGGAAATGGCCCATCCACAGGCAAATGAGCAAAGTATCGGCTTCTTGTATAAATAGCTGTTGTTGTGAGGTGCCATCGAGTCAGTACCAGCTCATAGCAACCTTTACGCACAACAGAAGGAAACACTGCCCAATCGTGCATCAACCTCACAATAGTTGCTGCAATATTCAGTATTCTGGAGCAGACAGAGCTCACTGATCTTAAGGTTTTCATTGACTACATATTCGGAAGCAGCTCGTCTCCCTGTCTTCCCAGTCTGTCTTCATCTGGAAGCTGAGCTGAAACCTGTCCACCGTGGGTGACCCTGCTGGTATTTAAAATATCCATGGCCTAGCTTCCAGAATCAGCAACACACAAGCCACCATGATACAGCAAACAGACATGCTAATGTAATACAAAATCAACTGCTGATACACCCAGCAACACTGAGGAATCTCTAAACCATTGCGCTGACTGAAAGCAGCCGAAAGGCATTCACAGGTGATTGTGTGTGTATCAGACTCCAGAATCTACTACCTGACCAGAGTGCCAACAGCAGGTCAGCGTTGGGAATGGGGGTGCAGATGGGAGGAGGGACCATACAAGGGCCTGAGGTGTCTTTTTGGGATGATGCTTGTGTGGGTTTCTGGGGTGTACACATGCCACAACGGATCAAACTGTATGCTGTGGTTGTTCCTAGGTGAAGTAGAGTAAGTTCCAAGTCATCCTGACCCTACGCACAAGAGAAGGAAACCCTGCCCAGTCCTATGCCATTCTCATAAACATCGTTACGTTTGAGCCCCTTGCTGCTATCACTGTACCAGTCCAGCTTGTTGGGGGGGGGGGGTCTTCCTCTTTTATGCTGACCCTCTACTTGACCAAGCATGATGTCCTTCTCCAGTGACTGGTCCCTCCTGACCACGTGTCCAAGTCTGATGGATTGTACTGAATGATGGCAATTTATTGTAAACCTTCTGCCACCTGTGTGGAGTCCCCAGTGAACCTGGTATCCTCTTCTGGGCACAGGTTCATTGATGGCTGAAGGTGCCCTTCCCTTGAATCCTCATCCCAGTGGGAGGGGTCAGGACAGGCAGAGGCCCAGACAAGCCCAAGGCTGGCGTCCATGCATCTAGCAGTAGCCAGGCCTCCTTCTCTGCCCCATACCTGGAGCCCACCTGGGCCCTGAGTCTGCAGAGGAGAGATGAAGGGGTGCCCACAGCCCCATTGCTGATTGTGTCCCCTCCAGACACACAAGCTTGAAGCTCTGATGTCCCCCCTCCCATCACTCTGGGGTCACATCAACACACTGCAGTCTCCCTGGAACCCCCCCCCCCACCCCCACCCCCAGGCAGCTGTGGAGCAGTCTGCTATCCTGGCTGCTCCGTGTCCCGGGAACATGGCCTCGCTTCCTGGGGACTCCTCAACTAACTCCCAAGCCATAACCCTGAGAGTGCCTCACTGGCCCTGCTGTGTGTGTGTGCGGGGCCGCAGACTGGAAGCGCTATGCCCCTCAGCCCCTCGGCACCTGACGACCTTAAAGCCACAGAGGTAGAGCTCAGGGGGTCCCTGGAAGGCTTCTGTCTGGAAGGCTGCAGGTAGGGGGAAGAGGTGGGCTGTGCCATCAGCCAGGGTAGGAGAGACTGTGGAAGACCCCATGTGCCTGCTGGGCACTCCCAGGGCACAGGCTGGTCCCCCGAGAGTAAACAGCAGGTACACTGAGTGAGGAGGACCTTAAATGAATGGACCCTGCCTCCCAATTACCTTCCATCCCAGATCTCTCCCTGGTCAGGACCTGAGGCCCTCCCTGGAGCCAGCCCTCCAAGGTCATACTGACCTCAGCAACCCACTCCACCTCCTAGCCATGTAGGACCGGGACACCTTCCTGTCTTCCGGCCATCACTGATTCTAACAGCCATAGATTGAACTGTTATGTGTTATGTGCTATAGAGTCAGTTCCAGCTCATAGGACCCTGCACAGGGTTTCCGAGGCTGTAAATCTTTACTGGAGCAGAAAGCCTCATCTTTCTCCCGTGGAGTTTCAAACTGCTGACCTTGAGATTAGCAGCCCGATTCGTAACCACTACGCTACCAGAGCTCCTTACGTGTCAGCTTGGCTGGGTCATGATTATCAGTCTCATGTACTATGCTTCAGTTTGAGACCGAATACAACATCCGCTATAAGTCCACACCACCCTGGGAATGAGGCAGTTAGTCAATGAAGGAGTCTGGTGGTGCAGTGGGCTAAGCACTGGGCTGCTGGCCGAATGGTCAGGAGTTTAGACACACGGTCGTGGGAGAGAGACAAGACTATCTACTCCATCTTCCATAAAGAGTTACAACCTCGGAAACCCTACAGGGCAGTTCTGATCTTAATGTTGTTGTTGTCTGTTGTTGTTGTGAGGTGCTGTTGTATAGACTCGATACACAACAGAAAAATGCTCTGCATAGTCCTGAGCCCACCTCACACTTTCTGTCATGTTTGAGCCCATTGGTGCTACCACTGTGTCATCCATGTCTTTGGGGGTCTTCCTCTTTTTCACTGATCCTCCACTTTACCAAGCATGATGTCCTTCTCCAGGGACTGGTCCCTCCTGAGAACAGGTCCAGAGTCTCACCCTCCTCACGTCTGAGGAGCTCTCTGGCTGTACTTTTTCCAACATGGATTAGCTTGTTCTTCTGGGCGTCCATGGTACGTTCAATATTCTCCAGCATCATACACACATTGATTCTTCTCTAGTCTTCCTTATTCACTGGCCAACTTTCACATGTTGAGTGCCATGGAGTCGGTTCTGACTCAAAGAGACCCTGGAGAGTTTCCAAGGACTGGCTGGTGAGCTTGAACTGCCGACCTGGTGATTCAAACTGACCTCACAGTCCAGTGCAATAACCCGCAGAGCCACACCAGGCATTCTGCATGCATATGAGGCAACTGAAATACCATGGCTTGGGTCTGGTGTACTTTAAGCCATCAAACTGACATCTTTCTTTACCATTTAACAGTTTCAAAAGGTCTTTTGTAGCAGATTTGCCTAATGCAATGTGTCATTCGATGTCTTGACTGCTGCTTCTGTGAGTGTTGATGGTAGATCCCAGCAAAATGAAGTCCTTGACAGCTTTGATCTTTTCTCCATGTAGACAATTCCCTGGTCCAGCGGCAAGAAGTTTTGTTTTTTTTACATCAGGGCATAATCTATATGGAAGGCTGTCATCTGTGATCTCCATCAATAAGTATTTCAAGCATTCTTTGCTTCCGCAAGGTTAACTCAACTCTACGCAGTCCCAGAGGGTTGCTATAAGTCAGTAGTGTTTGGGTAGTCGCAGAATGGTGTGGCCCTCCCCTCAGGATGTGATGAGACCCATCAGTTGTGAGGGACTTAGGGTGGGGTGTAGGACTCAGGTTGGAGGCCTGATCCACTGTAAGGGAAGTTCCCCTGGGATGTGGCCTCTACCCACTTTTATTTTACAAGAGACAGGAGAGAGAAGCAAGCTGAGAGACGGGGGCCTACTGCCACCAAGAAGAAAGAGCTGAGAGCAGAGTGTATCCTTCTGACCCAGGATCCCTGTGCTGGGAACCTCCTAGGTCCAGGGCAAGACTGATGCCAAGGTGCCTGGGGATCTCTAAGGAATATCAGGCTCACAGATGCTGACAGGAGACAAGGGTTGTCGAGAGAGAGAGAGAGAGAGAGAGAGAGAGAGAGAGAAAGAAAGCGTTCCCGGGAGCTGGCACCGAGTTCAGACGTCCAGTCTCCTATATTGTGAGGCAAGAACTTTCTGTCTGTTAAAGCCACTAACTTGTGGTATTTCTGTGATAGCAACTCCAGATAACTAAGACAATGAGTTCCTTGTATTACAAAGCAGTATTGTTCTCACATTCAGAAAATCTGGAGAAGGGAAGATTAAAAATGTACAAACCCAGTGAAGATGGCGATTTGCCTCAAAGAGCGTCAATGCCAACACTGAATTACACCTGGGGTGGATGTCGGCTGGGCGTTCTTTCTCAACGTAGTTTCACACTGGATCCGAGGGGGCCCACAATAAAAATTAACTTTAAAATTCTAGTTATAATCCCATCCCCCATGCCCAAGATGCACCCCCGCCAAACTCCTCCCTGTCCACGCCCCCAATGCCCCTCGCTCGCCGGGCTGTGGGCCACCTTAGTGAGAAGGCTAGACCCAGTGTCCTCACCGTCTGGCAGTGGCCACCTCGCCAAGGACAGGCCTGTTCATATGTCAGCCAATCACCCCAAACCAAACCACTGCCATTGATCAGGCTGATTTTGACTCACAGCGGCTTATGCGGAACAACTGCCCCACAGGATCGCCGAGACCACAAATCTTTACAGAGGCAGACGGTCTCCTCTCTGGTGGGTTTGAACAGTTGACTTTTCAGTTAGCAACACAGTGCTTAATCCAATTCATCACCAGAGCACCGTTCACTCACCCCAGTATCCCCCAAATGTCCTCTCAGTTAGTCCTGGCCTGTCCCGGACCCGATCTGTCCCACCACAGGGCACTGTCTGTGTTTCACGGGCTGCTTTGTGGTCGGGCCAGGGTCCTGCTTTAAAATCAGACCACTGAACCCCAGGGGAGCAGGGTGCACATGCTGCAGGAAATGCTTCCCTTAGGGCTGGTTCATGGAGCAACCCCAGGAAGATGGCCCCTTCTGGAAGGACGCAGGTGCTGTGTGGGCTGAGCTGTGTCCCCCAAAAGTTACCCTGACCCCAGAATCTGTGACCCTGATCTTGTCTGGAAATTGGGTCTTTGCAGATGGAATCAAGTGAACATGAGGCCACACAGGGTCAGAAAACCAAACGAAGCCCACTACCATCGAATTCATTCCGACTCCTAGTGACCTCCTAGAGGGTTTCTGAGACTGTCTGTCTTTACGGGAACACAAAGCCTTATGGTTCTCCCGTGGAGAGACTGGTGGGTTTGACCTCCACCCTTGTGGTTAGCAGTCCAATGCTTACCCCTCAGCACCACCAGGGCTCCTACTAGATCACAGTGGGCTCTACATCCCATAGCTGGTGTCATGATAAGAGGGAGACATGGACACAGACACACACACAGGCGCAGATAGGAGAGATGCAGCCACACGGCCAAGACACCGAGAACCACCGGGGTGAAGAGATGGAGGGAGGAGAAAGCAAGGCCAGCCGACCCCCTGCTGTCAGACTGTTGGCCTCTAGAACTACGTGGGATTAGCTTTCTGTTGCTTAGTCCCCAGGGGGTTAAACACTGGGCTGCCACCGCAAGGTCAGAGGTTCAAACCCACCAGCTGTTCCTCAGGAGACAGATGAGGCTGTCTGCTCTTGTAAAGATTTGCAGTCTCGGAAACTCATGACCCTCAGAACTGGACACCCTGGAGTTGGCGGGGTGGGAGCCAGAAACCAAGTGGTGAATGCCACCACCCCTGTCCAGCAATGCTCTGGGGCCTGAAATGTGCCCCCAATCTGTTCAGAAATGATCTGGGGTCTGAAATATTGCCCCAATGTGTCTGGAAATGCTCTGGGGTCTTGTCCAAGTCTGGAGCTGCAAAAACTCAAACTTAGATCTCAGCCCTGCTGCCCTCAGACCTCCCTGGACCGAGGTCCCCTCTCAGCAGGACCCTTTCCCTCCCCAGGAGAACACGAGCTGAGCTGAACCCTAACCAGGCACATGAGTGGTTACTACCACTGGTCCCTTCTGCCCCAGAAGAGACTGGAAATGCCATCCATGCCAGGGTGGTGTGACTCCGAGGTGGCCGGCGGCTGGCCAGCACAAGGGCTGATAACAGTGGGACTGCCCTGGCCCCTCCCATGCCCCCTTTTGTCCTGTGCCAAGGACATCCAGAACATTCCAGTGCCCGCCTGGGAGGTCCCTGACCCAAGGGAATGAGAAGGAGGGCTGCCTGACCCTCAGCTGTAACCAAAAGCCCCTTCACATTCCTCATCGTGCACCCCTCCCCCCCCGAAGCAGGGTGGGTCTCCCAGGGAGGCAGGGTGCCCCAGGGTCACACAAGGTCATAGCAGGCAAGGGATAAGACTGGAGTGCCAATCCCTGGAAGTCACCCCTATTAGACCACCAGCCCCCACCCGCACTCCATACCCCACAGGACAAAAGAACTCAGAGCTCCTTGTTGGGCCCCACGGTCCAGCCCTAGAATCCTCCACCTACCCTGATGGTCCCGCCTAGGGAGGTCTCGGCTGCTCCTCAAAACTCCAGGCCCTCCCCATCCCCACCCTCTGCTATCCTGTCTGCCCTGCTTAGCCTAGAGTGGGGTCACCTCAAGCCCCCGAGCTCAGCTGTGTCTGTCACCCTCCCTGCACCCCTGAACAGGGGCCATGGGGTATCTATGGGGCAGACCAGTGCCAAAGCGGTAGAGCCTAGCACAGTAGTCTAGAACCCAGACGTCACTGGGACGCTGTCCAGAGGGTTCCAGGAAGAGACCAGGGCGAGGAAGGAAGCTAAGACTCGGCCAGAAGCTGACCCATTCACCTCCTGGCCACCTGGTCTGCAGGCCAGGAGACAAAGGACATCCATGAAGGTCCCACTCTGACCTGCTCGCCCACCCATCTCTCCATAGTGACCGAGCAGTCCCAGGGACTGCCATGGTGAGCTCCAACCCTACTGACCAGAACCCAAAGCAACGGCTGACTGCACAGCAGAATCCCCGCTGCCAGGAAGGGGTCTCAGGAACACACATTGGGTGATGATGATGCTCTTCCCTGTGGTCAGATCTGCCACAGAACAGCTCCGCCCCCACCACTCGGGGGCCAGGCAGGCCAGACTCCACTTGCCTCCAGATCCACTCACCAGAGCTAATGGTTCAACCAGTGTACCTTCAACCCTCTATCTACTCATCTATCTGTCCCATCTACACACCCATCACCTCTTCACCCTGTCTTCTCTCCATGCATCCTTCCATCATCCACCTACCGATTGATTCATACTTCTCTCCCTTCATCACCCGCCCATCCATGCACCTACCCAACCTCCTCTCCCTTCATCATCCATCCATCCATCCACCTCCCCAACTTTCTTTTTCTTCATCATCCATCCACCTACTCAATCTTCTCTCCCTTCACATCCATCCATCCACCCACCTACCCAACCTCCTCTCCCTTCATCATCCATCTATCCATCCATCTACCCAACCTTCTCTTTCTTCATCATCCATCCACCTACTCAATCTTCTCTCCCTTCACATTCATCCATCCATCCACCTACTCAATCTTCTCTCCCTTCACATTCATCCATCCATCCACCTACCCAACCTCCTCTCCCTTCATCATCCATCTATCCATTCACCTACCCAAACTTGTCCCTTCATCATCCATCCATCCATCCACCTACTCAACCTCCTCTCTCTTCATTATCCTTTCAGTGCCTCCATTGCCCCATCTTCACTCTGTCCACTCATTTCTCCATCTCTACCCACTGCTCCATCTTTCCATCCAACCAATGACCCATCTTTCCCTTCTTCCCTCCCTGCCTCCAACCACACATCACCCATCCATCCATTTTTCCACCCTGTTCCTCACTCACTCTTTCCATTTCTATCTGTTTATCCACTCATCCCTCTAGGACATCTAATCATGCAGGGTCTCAGATGGTATAAGACCTTTCTCTGATCCCACAGAAGCTTACAGTCCTGAACCTTCAAAAGCTTGGAGGCAGGAGTTGAGCAAACAGAAGTAGATGTTGTCTGGGGCAGAGAGAACCCAGATCTGACCTCAGTACCTGTGTGAAGATGAGCCTGGTGTAGTGGGACTGGTGGGGGCAGAGGCAAGAGGGAGCGAGTCCACCCAGCACCCACTGCAGGATCAAGCATGCCCAGTGTCAGCCCAGACTTATCTGTGAGCTCAGGAAATCCACACACTAGGGCAGAGCTCCCCGGTCTATTTCAGGAACAAGATGGTCACCCTGGAAATCTGTCAGGAGCAGGTGGCCTGCTTGTCCACCTAGAACCCATTCTTCCAAGGCCAATGGCTTGACCACCCTTGTCAAATCTGGGGAGCTCACCAGGGGTGGGTGCCTACTCCCACTGTCACCCCTTCAGAGCCTCCACTGTCCCTGGAACCCGGGTAGGTAGGACTTGGGAGCTTTGGGGAAACATGAGTTTCCACACTGGCACTGGGCGAAGCTTGTGGGTTTAGCACAAAGAATGTTTGTGCTGTTTCACCTGTCAAGTGTGGTTTGCCCAAAATACAGCAAAGCCTGCCACATGGCTTTGACCCAACCACTCACCCTCCTGGGCCCCAGGTTCCCACCGACAAGGGCACACCAGGCTGGTTCTCAAGAAGACACAGTGCCCTGTCAGGAGGAAGGAGGCCAACGGGGAAGCCTTGGTGCTCACTGTGGCAGCCCTAGGTGTTTCTTTGCTTGACCAAGAGCAAGAGGCTGGCCCCTCACACCTTGTCCATGTGACAGATGCTCTGGGGGCAGGAGGGGGCCTGAGGAGAGGCAGAGGTGGTCATCAATGCTGCACCCAAGGGGTCCCTCACATCCCTGTCCCTGAAAAGGCAGGGGGCGGGCATTCACCAAAGGACAATAGCCAGAGTCCCTGAGTGGGCAAGCCAGTAGACAACGGGCAGGGCTGAGTAAGGAAGCATAGGCCTCTTACCATGGGCAGGGCCTCATCTCTGAGGACCAGTGATAGTGGTCATGGGGGGTCTCTACTACAAGCTGGGACTTACCAGCTCCTTGTACACAAGTCACCTGATGGTGACCTAACCCTGAGGGCTCAATCTGCTGCTGACTCACAGGCCCCCAGTACAGAGAGGGGACACTAACTATGCAGCCCCATCCTGAGTCCACACTGTTGCCCTCAGCGCCATTCCCGTGACAATGTCCCTTTAACATCTAGGGCCCACCCAGGAGCCAGGCAGAGAAAGGACATCCACCTGCCAGCATCCAGCAGCCCCGGATAGACCTGAGACATCACAGGTCCTGAGGTCAAACATCCAGCCCCTCCCTGGGCCTGGCACTCCCTCAGTGCTGCTAGGTGTAGAGGTCCTGAAGCCATCAGAAGCCCCAGTGTGGACAGGACTGCCCATCCTCCACCCACCCCAGCCTCACTCAGGGGCATAGGGAAGATCATGGACTCAGGGCTGGGGGCTGGTAAACCTTCTTTCTGGCATTCGAGAAAGGTGCCAGGACCGTGAAGAGACTGCCACGGACAAGGAAGCCAGCCATGAGGCATACTCAGCTGTGAGCATGCTCACCCACCAGCCCCCACGTCCTGGACCAGGTCATCAAAGGGCTGGCTCTTGCCCCGCATGGACCCTTCCTCAGTACACAGGGTACCCAGTTACACCGGGGGCTCTGAGCATTCTTGACCGCCCCCACCAACCCCCTGGGGTAACAGGCAACATCCTCTCCCAGACAGAAGTCTCTGGCCTATAGGGTACCTGTAACCGCCAACTATTACAGACCCTCACTAGGAGCTCCCCACATAAATGAGGCAACGAGAGGGTCTCTGGGCAGCCAGGGCACCACGCCCAGAGGCAGTGGGCTGAGGAGTCTGAAAGGAGATGTGCAGAAGAGACTCACCAGACTGCCCCACACCCCATGCAGCCCCATCCTCTCCAGCCCAGCCTTCTTTGTGTGCCCTGTTCTCTTCACTCCACGGTCGGCATGGCCAGGCCCTGGAGCGGACGAAGCCACCTGGGCCGCCAGGAACTAGCACCATGAATGATTAACGCAGACTATGAAGGTGCCGCCAAAGCCACCGGAAAGTTCCTGAGATCTGGGGAGAGCCAGGACCAAGGGCGGGACAGGAGACTTCAAGAGAGTCAGTGAGGAGTGCAGCCCTCACGGGGGGCCTCCCCTGCCCCTTAGCAGACGGAAGTGGACCTGGCAGAGGTCAGAGGTTGGCAGCAGCTTCATTCCAGCCCGGCCAATGGGGCCTGAGCTCAGTCCCTGGCCGCAGGCTCACGAGGGAGTATCTAAAACTCCAGGGCCAGCACCAGGCAGGTGTCCACCCATGGCTAGGGTCCCCTTTCCACCAGAGCTGCAGTTCCCCACAGCTGTCCAATGGTGGAGAAGACACAGAGGACTGAGGGAACGAACAGAGGTGGGGAGAGGTCACATCGGCAAGGGCTCCCACAGGGGGAAGGGCATCCTGGCTTGCTCCCACTATGTCTGGGGGACTTTCCCCCACCAGCAGTCACACTGGGCCATGTCCCTTGGAGGCAGCTCTTCCTTCAAAAGTCACCCGAGACTGCAGAGTGACGGCATCCTCCCCTTCACACCCAATTCCCTAAGATGAAGCCTTTATCTGCCTCATACAGTCTATGGTGGACCCTGTCCACCCCAAGTCACCAGCAGGAGGGGTGGAGGGCACCCACTCCATGTCACCAACAGGAGGGGGCATCCACCCCATGTCACCGGCAGGAGGGGAGCATACACCCCATTTCAGGAGGGGACACCAGATACTGTCCACTCTGCTACAGCTGGCCCTGCTCGGATCTCAGCCCCAAGAGAGCGTCCATGGACTTTCAGAAACCAAGGATGTTGGGGTAAGGAACAGCCCCCCAGGACTCCAGACAAGACTCCTGCCCTGTCTAGGGGTCTGTCCCCTAGCCTACATCCAGCCTTACCCAGAAGGCCGTGTGGTGTTGTGCCCAGGGGCGGCTAGCAGATGGTGGGCCCATGGCCACTCCACCAGGGAAGCCGAGAGGTTGTCCTCCTGGCCTTGGCCCTGCTCCCGAGCCTACTTCCTAGTGTGAAACAATCCAAGCCAGGAAGAAAACACAGTGTAAGCAGACTTCCTGTGGTCCCTAACCCTTTTCCTCCAAGAGAGCTGAAGCTGGCCACCGCATCCAGCTAGAACAGCGGGGCCCTTGCCGCAGCAACCCTCTTGGGGTCCCTGCTGAGCCGATACCTTAGTACTCTGTTACAGATCTAACTGGTAGCCCCTGCTTACCCACCCAGCGCTTCTCCAGGGTCCACCTGGGCCTCTCAGGGACTCTGGGACCTGGGAGACATGCACACAGTTGTACCCACAAGGCTGCCCTGGGCCTGACACCCACTTGGGTGGGTCCTTTGGGGTGACTGGACACTAACACTCCTCAACAAGGCAGCTCCAGCCCACAGTGCAGAGGCCACTCCAGAAGGTACAAGCTGAGACTGGACAAGGGGCTTCAAGGCCATGGCTAGGCTGGGCCTGAGGAGCTCGCTGGTCCCCAAGACCTGTCCTCGGGTCCTGGAGGTTCTCTTCAGGAGGTAGCACCCCACCCCCACACATGCTCACAGGGGCGCAACTGGGACCCCAGCTTTTGCTGTACCCCAGGAGCCTGGTGGCTTCCTCTCCCCTGCCTGTCCTTGCTCAGGCCCAGCCGAGCACAGGGACAAACCCACTTCAACAAGAAGCCCACCCCGGGCAGCACCCAGGAGGCCGGCCCAGCTAGGACCCACATGCCAGAGGCTGGCAGGGTACCAAGAGGCAGCCAGGAAGTACAGCCACCAGGGCGGAGGGGGCAGGGCTCCAGGCAGGGACCAAGGCAAAAGGCCCGACCCTACAGGGGAAAGGAGGGGACAGAATTTCCTACCAGCAGGGCTGCCCTCAGCTGCCCTCAGCCAGCCACGCCCCAAATCAGAGCCACCTGGGCAGCAACCTCAGGGCCAGGTGCTGCGGCTCCCGCCTTCTCCTGGGCCCACCTGTGTCTGGCTGAGTGAGGGCCCTAAGCCACAACCACCCCTCCGTTCTCAGCATCCACCGGATTCACATGGTTGTGAGTTTGATTAGCAAGTGACCCCAGGGCGTCCCACAGGACTAGCCACCTTCTTGGACCCAGGATGTTGCTGTCCCAGCTAGACCAAGACCCTTCCCTTTGGCGGACACCACCTCCCCCCAAAATCACCCCTGGATTGTGCCTTCAGGGAAGAGTGGGGGTGTCCTGGACTCGAGCAAGCACCTGCTTCACACTCACACACTCACCCGTGAGCCGGCTGTTTTCACACCCCATCTCCCAGTCGCACGCAGGGACCCTGAGGGGGTCAGCCCATCCACCACGAGCTTGTTTTGTCCCTGAATTTTCCCACGGGGGCAGCAGATGGCGGTGACCCCTGACATCCCCACGCACACGCAGAGTGGCCCTGGTACCCCCGGCCCGGGTACTCACACAGTGAAGTGGTAGACGAAACACTTCCAGCCCGTGGGGCGCTCGAGGAAGTTGTAGACGCGGCCCTGGACGTGGGTGCGCGCCAGCAGCGGGCGGCGAGCGCTGTAGATGGAGACGCGCGGATCCAAGCTGACCGGCGGCCGCGGGCCTGG
>NW_006408558.1:12906652-12912154 GCF_000296735.1 Chrysochloris asiatica | reverse complement strand
GCCCCGCCCCGCCTCGCGTCGCCCGGCGCCTGCGGCGAGCACCTGCTGGGCCCCGCCCCTCCCGTGCCCACGTTCTCTGCCTCCAAGTTCGCGCGCACCTGCCAGGACCAGCCCCTCTTTCGCCTACGTGCTCTTTCCCCACCCCATCCCATCCCATCCAATCCCACTCAATCCCTGCATATGCTTAACCACGCCCCCGTCCGCGCCCACCTGCTCGGCCCCGCCCTCTCTGTGCCCACCTGCCCGCCCTTGGCCCCGCCCGCGCTCCCCCAGCTGGGTGGGATGGAAGGCTCTGGGCAAGAGGCAGGTGTAGCGGTTGAAAGCCCCGCGGCGCGGCGCGGCGAGGACAGGGGGTAGGGATAGGGCTTCAGCATCCATTTACCTGCTTTTAGCGGGAGTGGCTGGGTACAAACTGAGCTTCTGGGGCATGCGTGTGGAGGGTGAGCAGGAAGGGTGCCATGAGACACTTGAGGGGCGACCTTCGCTGCACTCCTTCAGCTGCCCCCCAGAAGTGAGACCGAGTGACCCATAGGCCCATTGAGCTTTGCTGGGACAGAGGGGAGTCCATTGCTGGGGCCTTGGGCGGGGTTTGACTCACAGACATGGTGGGCGGAGATGCCAGTCAGGTAATGGGGGAAGGAACGTTGCCCTGCGTCACCCTGGGTCAGGGAGGAGAAAGGGTGCCTTGTCCTCCTTGCCCTCCGGACCTGGTTGCCACTTCGCTCTGTGAGTTTCCTGGGCAGGGTGTGGGCAGCGTGGGTGACCACAGTGGGCCAGCCAGTCTCCTGCACAGCTGTCCGGCTGCCCTGGTGTCCAGGTCCCAGCGGATGGGGTGGAGAGGGGAAGCAAACACAGAAGACTGGACTCTCCTGGACATTGCCCTGGACAGGGGATCTAGCCTAGGGCAAATACCCAGACCCCACCTGTGGCCCCATCCAGATCAGGGCACCCATAATTTATGAGGCCCTTCCCGGTCTTCACTGAGTTCCTTGGTCTGTCCAGAGAGGGTTCCCAGCTCTTCCCCACCCCTGCCCCCCACATCCTAGGGTGCTACCGTACTTCACAAGTGCAGCTGAAAACAAGCAGAAAGCTTGAAACAGGAGCCACGGGGGCTCTGAGAATCACTCAAGATACAAAACAGGCAGAGGGCTGAGAGTAGGGAAGAATTTACCCCTGCAGGGTGGGGGTGGGCAGACACAGAGCAGACATTCAGTAAATTGTTTCTGAATGAATGTGTGGATGAACAGTGTCTACACACGTCCATCCCAAATGAATAAGGAGGAATGGTGGGGGAAGGAAGGAATCATGCTGAACCCAAGGTAGAACTGACTCTGTTCACCCCGAAAATGGATCCGAGGCTTAAAACGTGCAAAATGAAACGAAACCACACGGGTACTGTAAGAATAAATGGGTGGATTCCTCCAAACCCTGGAAGCAGGAAAACATTTCCAACGGTGCCTTGAAATCTAGAAGCGATCGATAAAACTATTTTTTTAAAAATAATAAGGAAACACCATTGTTAGTAAGTTGCTGTGGAGCTGGCTCCCACTCTTGTTGGCTTGTATCCAAAGCAAAGCCAATCAATCGGGACCCAGTTCCACACCATCAGCATGGTTGGCGGTATGTTTAAGTCTGTTATGTCACTGCATCCGTCCATCACGCAGTCCTCGACTTTACCAACTCTGATGTCCTTTTTTCTTTTAATGTTTTATTGTGAATTATGTGATAGTTTACATGGGAGAACATTAGTTTTACATTCATTCTATCGTATATCGTCTCATTGCCATGGTTACAATCCCCTCCATGCAATCCTTCCCCGGTACCCCCCAGGTCTTCAGCACACAGTCGCTCTCCCTCTCTGGATCTAAAGTCTCCAGCTGCTCCATCGCTCCACATCATCATCTCTGGCTCCATTTCAGGCATCACTGCTTCTCTGGGTAGGGTCCTGCTCTCTGCTCTTCTCCCTTGATGGTCCTAGCGACCTCCGCTCCTAGACTGAAAAGTTGAATCACTCCCCTCCTTGCTATAAAACGTCTACCTTTACATTTCCAACCCTCACAATCAGTCCTGATAACAATTATTCACTGTTGTATCACAAGAGACCTCTGATGTCCTTTTGTGGTCATGGGTCCTTCCTGACTAGATGCCCAAAATGAGTGAGGTGAATTCTTCCCAACCTGATTTCTAAGTAGCATTTTGGCTGTATTTCTTCCCCAAACTGGCTTATTCCTTCTTCTGTTTTTCCATGGAATGTTCTGGTGTTCTTTCCCACAATTAAGTGCAAGGAAAACTCGGTTAGAGAAGTATCAAAGGTAAGTGACCAGCTAGGGAAAGGATTTGCAAACAGATGAGGCTGAGTATCACTGAAAAAGGAACAGAAACAGAAGACAGCCCTTTGGAAAGTGGACAAGACTGATGGACAGTTGGCAGACCTGCTCTTGTAAAAAATACACAACTTCACTGGTAACAAGAAATATGTTCATGAGACATACACTTGACTCCACCTCTCACTCGGAATGTACCTGTGACCAGAAGTCTTAGGGGAGCAGGTGCCTCACACATCACAAAGGGATTCCAGCAGGATTAGGAAAAGTGTATGTACCATTTCACGCCACCAGCCCACGGGTCTTAACTGACTCAAGGATACGTGTGGCAGGGAGGGGGAAGGACTCAAACAAGAAACAGTTACTTTGGAGCAGATTCTGACTCATGATCACCCTGCATAGAGTAGAGCTGTGTTAGTGGGCTTCTCAATGAGTGGGTCTTCAGAAACATACCACCAGGCCTTTCTGCTGAAGTACCTCCGGGTGGACTGGACCCTCCAACTTCTCAATTAGTGACTGAACATATTAACCCTTTCCACCACCCCAGGGAGTCAATGGAGACAATAGAAAAGGACCTTTATACCAAGTGTACTTGTTTCCCCGTTGGCACTAAGTTCCACCAACTGGGGGGCTTATACAAGCAGAAATGTAATTCTCACAGACTTTGGGGTGTGGGCAGGGCCATGAGCTCTCTGAAAACTCTAGGGGTGGCCCTTTCTTGTCTCTCCCAACTTCTAGTAACCCAGGTGTTCCTTGATTTGTAGGTATCCCTTCTCATGCCTCTGTCTCTGAGACTCTTCTCTTTGATAAGACACCATTCAGATGGGATTAGGACCCACCCTCCTCCAATAAAGGAGATTTGGTAGCGTAGTGGTTACGAATCGGGCTGCTAATCTCACAGTCAGCAGTTTGAAACTACCAGCTTTTCTGTGGGAGAAAGATGAGGCTTTCTGCTCCTGTAAAGATTTACAGTCTCAGAAACCCTGTACAGGGTGGCTATGAGTTGGAACCAACTCCACGGCACATAACAACAACTCCTCCAGTAAGACCTCGTGTTGACCAATAACATCTTTCAAAACCCTACTTCCAAATAAAGTGAGGTTCGCAGGTACTACGAGTTAGGATTTCAGAGTATCTTTTGGCAGGGGACACAGTTCAACCTATATTGTGGTGGTGGTGGTGGTTAGGTGCCCTCAAGTTGGTTCCAACTCATAGCCACTCTCGGTACAACAGAACACCACGTCGTGCCCTCCTCACAATTGTTGTTATGGTAAAGTCCATTGCTGCAGCCACTGTGTCTGTCCATCTCATTGAGGGTCGTCCTCTTGTTCACTGACCTTCCATTGTACCAAGCATGATGTCCATCTCCAGGGACTTGGTCCCTCCTGAAGACACATTCAAAATACCTGAGACAAAGTCTCGCCAGCCTTGCTTTTGAGAACCATTCTGGTTCCATTTCTTCCAGGACAGATTCGTTCACTCTCCTGGCAATAGTTCAGTATTCTTCATCAACACCAGAATTCAAATGCATGGATTCTTCTCCGGTCTTGCTTACTCCTTGTCCAAGTTTCATGTACATACGAGATGAGTGGAATACCATGACTTGGATCAGGTGTACCTTAGTCCTCCAAGTGACATTCTTATTCTTTAACACCTCTGAACAGGCTTTTTTTTTGTGCAGATTTCGATATCATCTGCTTCTATGGACACTGACTATGGATCCAAGTAAAATGAAATCCTTGACAACTCCAATCTCTTCTCCATTTATCATGATTCTGGTCCAGCTGTGAGGCTTTTTGTTTTCTTGATGTTGAGGTGCAATGCAGTCTTTGATGAATAAATATTTCAAATTCCCTTCAATTTCAGCAAGACTATCACAGGTTGTTCCCGAGTCTCCCCCAAATCCTGATTCCATACGTGTTCTTCTTCATGTAGTCCAGCTTCTTGGAATGTCTGTTCAGCATCCAGACTGAGTTGGTGGAAGGATACAACTCTGATACACACATTTCCAGATTTTAAATCATTCAGTATTTTCTTGTTCTGCTACCATGACGTGCTTCTCGACTCATGTATAGGTTCTGGAATTCCCAGCCTTCACAATGGTAGCCATAGTTTGTTACAGGTCTTGACATAATCAATAAAACACAACTCAACATCATTCTGAGTTTCAATCCATACTGTTGTTAAGTGCTATCCAGTTGGTTCCAACTCATGGAGATCCTGCATATGGTTTTTGAGGCTTTAAATCTCTGTGGGAATAGAAAATCTCATCTTTCTCCTACAGGGCTGCTGGTGAGCTCAAACCGCCAACTTTGTGGTTCACAGTTCAGTGCTTATCTTTCAGGGCCACTGCACTCCCTTTTCAGCCCATAGTAAAAAGCTGACTATTTGTATCAGCAGAAGTCTAGACTGAATCCAAGTGACTGGATTACACTCTGGCACGGCCACACAAGGGAGCCCCATTACCAAAGTTATTACTGCCATTCCAAGGACAGAAAGAGCCCAAAGGAACATCTGGCTAGTAATAACACTGATGTTGCTATCTTGAAATGACAGAGAGATAGCTGTATGTAGTTGTTGGTGGTTGACGGTTGGTGATTATGTGATGTCGAGTCAGTTCCGACTCATAGCGACCCTGTACAGGGTTTCTGAGGCTATAAATCTTTACAGGAGCAGAAAGCCTCATCTTTCTCCCACAGAGCGACTAATGGATTTGAACTGCTGACTTTATGGTTAGTCATTCCACTAGTAACCCACGACACCAGCAGAGCTCGTATATATGTGGTGGTGCAGTGCTTAAAAGCTTGGTCATTAATGAAAAGGTCATGGGTTCAAACCCACCAGCACCAGGGAGAAGATGGGCTTGTCTGCTTCTGTGGGGATCACAGCCTGGGACCCCTATGGGGCTACATCTCTGCCCTGTAGGATCATTAGGGGTCATAATCAACTCAAACACTGTGCATTTTAGGGAATGTGTGTATGTATATGTTATTGTTAAGTGCTGTCGAGTCAGTTCCAACTCATAGTAACCCTGTAGAGGGTTTCCAAGGAGTGACTGGTATGTTTGAACCGCCAACCTTGCAGGTCCAAACGATCGTCCAGTCCAGCACATTAACCCACAGGGCCACACCAGGACTCTATATATATATATATATATATATATAGAGAGAGAGAGAGA
>NW_006408558.1:12899608-12906552 GCF_000296735.1 Chrysochloris asiatica | reverse complement strand
AGAGAGAGAGAGAGAGAGAGAGAGACAGAGAGACAGAGAGAGACAGAGAGACAGAAACAGAGACAGAGAAACAGAGAGAGAGAGAGACAGAGACAGAGAGAGAGAGAGAGCGCTGTAAGATAAGCATTGGACTGCTAACCACAAGGTCAGCAGCTCAAATCCACCAGTTACTCCTCAGAAACCCTATACAGGGATGTTATGAGTCAGAATTGACTTAACAGCACTTAACAACAACATACATATATATGTTGTTGTTGTTGTTAAGTGCCGTCAAGTCGGTTCTGACCCACAGCAACCCTGAACAGCGTTTCCGAGGCTGTAAATCTTTAAGGGAACAGAAAGCCTCATCTTTCTCCTGTGGAGCAACTGGTAGTTTGGTAGTTTCAAACTGTTGACCTTGAGGTTCACAGCCTGATTCATTAACCACCGCTACCAGAGCGCCTTACATATATCTATACATAACATGTATGTATATGTGTAAATGGAAGCAATGAGGAGTTACAAGAGCTAAACAAAAAATTTCAAAGGGCAGCTTGAGAAGACAAAGTCAAGTATTATAATGAAATGTGCAAAGACCTGGAATTAGAAAACCAAATGGGAAGAACACGCTCAGCATTTCTCAAGCTGAAAGAGTTGAGGGAAACAATCCAAATCTTGACTTGAAATATTGAACGGTTCTATGAGCAAAATATTGAATGGCGCAGAAAGCATCAAAAGACGATGGAAGGAAAACACAGTCATTGTACAAAAAGGAAATTGTCAAATTCCAATCATTTCAAGAGGTGACATAGATCAAGAGTCAATGATCCTGAAGGAAGACGTCCACTGAAGGCACTGTAAAGAACACAGCAGCAGGAATTGATGGAATACAAATGGAAACCTTTCAACAAACTCATGCAGCACTGGAGGAGCTCACTCACCTATGCCAAGAAATGTGGAAGACAGCTAGCTACCTAGCCAGTTGAGTGGAAGAGATCCGTATTTGTGCCCATTCCAAAGAGAGGTGATCCAACAGAATACAGAAATCATTGGCCAATATCATGAATATCACATGACTATCACATGCAAGTAAAATTTTGCAAAAGATAATTCAAAACGGCTGCAATCATACATTGACAGAGAACTTCAAGAGGTTCAAGGTGGATTCAGCGAGGACGTGGAACGAGGGATAGCATTGCTGACGTCAGATGGATTGGCTGAAAGCAGAGAATACCAGAAAGATGTTTACCTGTGCTTTATGGACTACACAAAGGCTTTCAATTGTATGAATCATGACAAACTATGGACAACATTGCAAATAATGGGTATTCCAGAACCTTAATTGTGCTCATGAGGAATCTGTACACAAACATAAAGGCAGGTGTTCGAAGAGAACAAGGGAACGCTGAATGGTTTAAAATTAGGAAAGGTGTGAGACAGGGTTGTATTCTTTCATCATACTTATTCAACCTGTATGCTGAGCAAATAATCTGAGAAGCTGGGTTCTATGAGGAAGAAAGTGGCATCAGGATTGGAGGAAGACTCATTAACAACCTGCAATATGTAGATGACACAACCTTGCTTGCTGAAAGTGAAGAGGATGTAAAACATTTACTGATGAAGATCAAAGAGCACAGCCTTTGGTATGGATTGCATCTCAATGTAAAGAAAACAAAAAATCCTCACCACTGGATCAATAACAACATCATGATAAATGGAGAAAAGATTGAAGTTGTCAAGAACTTCATTTCTCTTGGATCCACCATCAACACTCATGGAAGCAGCAGTCAGGAAATCAAATTTTAAAGAAATCTTGCTGCACAAAACTTCTTTAAAATGTTGAAGAGCAAAGATGTCATCTTGAGGACTGAGGTGTGCCTGACCCCACCTGTGGTATTTTCAATAACCTCATATGCATGCAAAAGCTGGACAGTGGATTATGGTGTTGGAGGAGAATATTGAAAGTGCCATGGCCACCGAAAGAACCAATAGATCCATTTTGGAAGATGTGCAGCCAGAGCGCCCCCTGGAGGCCAGGATGGCCAGACTTCGTCTCTCATACTTCGGACATATTGTCAGGAGGGACCAGTTGCTGGAGAAGGATATCATGCTTGGTAAGATGGAGGGTCAGAGAAAAAGAGGAAGAACCCCAACAAGATGGATTGGCCAAGTGGCAGCATTGATGGACTCAAGTGTGGCAACAATAGTGAGGTTGGCCCAGGATCAGGCAGTGTTTCGTTCTGCTGTGCATGGGGTCGCTATGAGTCGGTACCGACTTGACACCTAACAACAACAATACATACATGGTGTAGCACTGTAGGACAAGTACTCAACCTCAAGGTTGGTGGTTCAAACTCACCAGGTGCTTCTTGGAAACCCTATACAGGGTCTCAATGAGTCGGAACCAACTCAATGGCACTTAACAACAACGTATATACACAAATGAAATTGATTTTTAAAACTGCTATCTCAGTTGATTTGGGCTCATGATGACCCCATTTAAATAATGTTCAATTCCTTAACCACCAAGATTCTTAGTATAAGAGACACAATTGTAAAATCAAAGAAGGTTAAGTATCAACCAAGTCTCAACTTTGAGTTGGAAATATTAGAATAAACTCCTAGATCATTTTATCTTAGAGTCTGTCCACTGAAATTTTCCACCAGTATCCACAACCCAATCGAAGTGAGTACCCTCCCGTCCAGATGGGGGTCTCTAAATACAACTTCTTTCTAAAAGGCACCCAGGTTTGAAGCAGGAAGTATGCAAGGCAGGCCAGAAAATCTTATTATCACAAAAGCAGACCCCATGTTTCGTGAACGACCACAAGAATAGTTTAAAAGGGGCTTGTCAACAAAATAAATTACTGAGGAACATGTATCAATATCTTGAAAGCCAACCATTTTGTTTTATTACTTAAAAAAAAAAAAAAAGCCTTCACCAATCCTTAGTAGGAGGCTTGGTGGCATAGGTAAGCATTGGACTCCTAGCCAAAAGGTCAGTGGTTTTAAACTACTGGTCACTCCACACTAGAAAGGTGAACTAGTCTGAGCCTATAAAGACTGAAAGTCTTGGAAACCCTATAAGGTAGTTCTACCCTGTCCAATTTGTTTCAGAGTTCCAACACCAGCTCATGAGCCCTCTTGGCCCGGTATTCTGTGTTGTTGTTGACTGAGCTCCTCCCTACATGTCTACCCGATCCGCCATCTTGAAAGTGGAAGGCCTGGTAGTGTGTAGTGGTTAAAAATCTGGCTGCGAATCCCGCGGTCAGCAACTCGAATCCACCAGGCCCTCCGCGTGAGAGAGATGAGGCTTTCCACTCCTTGCAGTTAAACAGTCTTATGTTTACTTATGCTTTATTGACTACGCAAAGGCTTTTGATTGTGTGGATCATGACAAGCTATGGACAACATTGAGAAGTATGAGTATTCCAGAACACTTAATTGTACTTCTGAGAAATCTGTACCTAGACCAAGAAGCAGTTGTTTGAACAGAACATGGGAACACTGAATGTTTTAAAATTGGGAAAGGTTGTATTCTTTCACCATTCTTATCCAACCTGTATGCTGAGCAAATAATACAAGAAGCTGGGTTCTATGAAGAAAAACGTGGCATCAGGATTGGAGGAAGACTCATTAACAACCTGCGATATGCAGATGATACAACCTTGCTTGCTGAAAGTGAAGAGGACTTGAAACATTTACTTATGAAGATCAAAGAGCACAGCCTTCGATATGGATTACATCTCAATGTCAAGAAAACAAAAATCCTCACCACTGGACCAATAAACAACATTCTTATCAACAGAGAAAAGATTGAAGTTGTCAAGGACTTCATTCTTCTTGGATCAACTATCAACACTCGCGGAAGCAGCAGTCAAGAGATCAGACGACATCTTGCATTGGGCAAATCTGCTGCACAGGAACTTTTTAAACTGTTGAAGAGCAGAGATGTCAGCTTGAGGACTAGGGTGCGCCTAACCCAGGCCATTGTGTTTTCAATAGCCTCATATGGATGCGAAAGCTGGACAGTGAATAAGGAAGATCATAGAAGAATTAATTGATGCCTTTGAGTTGTGGTGTTGGAGGAGAATACTGAAAGTGCCATGGACTGCCAAAAGAACCAATAGATCTGTTTTGGAAGAAGTGCAGCCAGCGTGCTCCTTGGAGGCCAGGATGGCTAAGCTTCGTCTCTCCTACTTTGGACATGTTGTCCGGAGGGAACAGTCATTGGAGAAGGATGTCATGCTGGGTAGGGTGGAGGGTCAGAGAAAAAGAGGAAGACCCCTAACGAGATGGATTGGCCAGGTGGCATCATTAATGGACTCAAGTGTGACAGCGGTCGTGAGGTTGGCCCAGGATCAGACATTGTTTCATTCTGCTGTGAATGGGGTCGCTATGGGTCGGTTCCGACTCAATGGCACCTGACAACAACAACCCTGTCCAATAGGGTCGCCGACTCAAAATGGGTGGCGGGTGGTGGGTCGTGGGTGGGGGTGAGTCCCCAGGGCTCAGTATTCTGAAATCAAGTGAAGGGGAAATTGTCTACATTTGTCCTTCCTCTCCTGTTTGAACTCAACTTCTGGCCAAAGCGGCCATATCTGCTGGAGATAGCGATGGAAATGTTGCTGATAAAAGCATACGCGCGAGGTCCAGAAACGGCTTTGACATCATCTGTGGGGCAGGGTAGGGAGTCGGGTGGAAAGCTAAGGAGGCCGCCCGAGCCAGCCAGCGTCGACGCAGTGACAGTCACAATGCTGAGCTTCTGATTTCGGGTAGAATAATCGTGATAATAATATAGAGATAATTAAAACTCGCCACCCCAGCTTCTTCGGGACAAGTAGGGGGAAGGGCGATGCCAAGGGCCTCACTTACAGGACAAGTCCTCGTCCTTGGCCTGGACATTGACCCTGAGACCTGGAGTGGTCAGTGGGGCTGTCCAGCCTCTCCAGGGGCCCGGGAGGCACAGAGGACAGCAGGGAGCAGGGCTGTTGCTTTGGGGTCTTGGGGACAGCATGGGTGGACACTAGAATGACCAGCTCTTCTCCCCAGATCCTGCTGCTGCCTCCCACAGGAGTGGACCCCAGGCTGGTCCAGGGGACCATAACAAGGCCAGGGGGAGGCCGGGTCCCCCAGGCATTCAGAAGCCTGACCCTAGACATCGAGGTAACCTCAGAATGTGAGACGCTGACCCATGGGCTTGTAGGAGCTGAGGACCATGGAGGGGCTGGGAGGAGAGCGTGTGGTCAGGTGCCCAGGTGGAAGGAGAGGGACGGGGGGAGGGGGGAGTCCACCTGGGGGCAGAAGCCGTGACCCTTGTGGTCCATCACAGCCATGGGGTGAGGAGGGTCCCCCAAGGGGACGTCAGCCATAGTAAGTGGGACATGATCTTGGGACAGGGTCTGGGCAGGGGTGAGAGTTGGGGTTTCTGCTGGGCAGGACCCTCCCTGCGAATCACAACCTACACACCTATTCCCAGCCCAAGACCCAAGTTCCCGGAGGGCACTCCGCCCTCCATTGTGTCTACTTTGGGTTTGGGGTGAAGTCATATGACATGGCACCTCCCCCAAGCTGGTCTCACAGCTTTGTTATGCTCAGTTAGTTTCCAGATACCATCAGGGCCAACCGATCAGATGAAAAACCTTCCGGAGGATTCTCAGGGGCTTGCCTCCAAGACTCCAAATGCATGAGACAGTCACAAGGTCTGGGGGACGTTGGTGCTGGCTTTGTGCCAGGGGGACCTAGCTTCTGCGAATCACCCCAGAACAGCCTCCTGGGTTCACCCTCCCATGGGGCCTTGTGCCTCCCCCACCCCCAGGGGAGTGTGCTGGGGACTGGCCAGTCCAGCCGGAGCTTCGAGGGCGGTCACTCGTGGGCGGGGTCAGGTGTGCAGGTAGCCCCACCTGGCAGTCTCACTGTGCCCTGCGGCTCTGTCTGCTGTGGGATTTTGCATGTTTCATGTGTGATGGTCAATCTGTGGCTGAGTTGCCCTGGTATCTTCTTTGGCACCGCACCCCAGAGACATGGTCATGGGAAACCTAAGACTCTCTTAGCCTTCTGTTTGTCCTGCCACCTGACCTGAATGACCACAGACAGGGCCACTGAGCTGCTCGGGGAACACCCCAGCCAGCACGGGAAGGGCTGGACACGCCCCAACTTCCAGTAACCACGTCAGACCTCCAGAGAGAGCAGCCCACCACCCCTGGCCCACCCTTTCCTGGACAGCAGGCCTCCAGGCCTCCCTCAAACCAGGCAGTACCCATTCAGGGGCATCTGAGAAGCCCACAGACTTTCCCTCGATGGAGAGGCAGGTGGGGGTGGCGTGGGAGACCTGGGGTAGGAGGCAGGGTCTACCTGCTGGTGATACCAGCTCACCCCTATGGCCAACGGGGCTCATCCCCTCTGCCCCACCTCCTGAGCCAGGGCCAGCAGTTGGGCCTGAGCCGAGATGGATTTGGACATGTCACCAAGCGGTACAGGCTGGGAGATGGACAGAGCCCTGGAGGAACAGACTTGATGACTCACCGGTGGAATTCAGTGGACACCTACTGAACTCCGAACCTAGCTAGGCTACAGGTGTGGGAGGCCAAACAATGGAAGGTGAGGCCTCTGCCCAGGGGCTCCTGGTCTGATCTACGAGACCCAGGAACTGAGTGACCAGCTCTTGAGCACCATCCTCACCTGGGCAAGTGCTTTGTCACCCCTCCCCCACCCCATCCACCAGCTGTCAGAAACCTGGAGACGAGTCAGTCTGATGGATGGAGAGATGGATGATGGATGGATAGTAATGGATGGATGGATGGATGGATGGATGGATGGATGGATGGATGGATGGATGGATGATGGATGGTAATGGATGTTGATGGATAGATGATGGATGGTAATGGATGTTGATGGATGGATGGATAGTAATGGATGTTGATGGGTGGATGGATGGATGGATGCATGATGGATGGTAATGGATG
>NW_006408558.1:12899283-12899508 GCF_000296735.1 Chrysochloris asiatica | reverse complement strand
GATGGATGGATGCATGATGGATGGTAATGGATGTTGATGGATGGATGGATGGATGGATAGTAATGGATGTTGATGGGTGGATGGATGGATGGATGATGGATGGTAATGGATGTTGATGGACGGATGGATGGATGGTAATGGATGTTGATGGATGGATGGATGGATGGATGGATGGTAATGGATGTTGATGGGTGGATGGATGGATGGATGGATGATGGATGGATG
>NW_006408558.1:12889398-12899183 GCF_000296735.1 Chrysochloris asiatica | reverse complement strand
GATGGATGGATGGTAATGGATGTTGATGGATGGATGGATGGATGGATGATGGATGGATGGTAATGGATGTTGATGGATGGATAGATGGACGGATGGATTGATGGATGGATGGAGAGACAGATGGACCATCTTTTCTTTGGTTCTTTGCACACATGCTGCTCCCCCTCCCAATAGGAACAATGGTGGGTGGCACTGTAGGATAAGCGCTAGACTGCTAACCATAAGGTCTGCAGTTCAAACCTACCATTCGCTCTTTGGGAGAAAGATTGTTGTTGTTAAGTGCCGTCAAGTCGGTTCTGACCCACACTGACCCTGTAGAGGGTTTCCAAGGACCAGCTTGTGAACTTGAACCATAGACCTTGCAGTTGAAAGTGACTTTGCACTCCAGTGCATTAACCCACAGTGCCCCCCCCACATTATTTTTGTTGTTGTTAAGTGCCATTGAGTTGGTTCCGACCCATAGCGACCCTGTACAGGGTTTCCGAGGCTGTAAATCTTTATGGGAGCAGAAAGCCTCATCTTTCTCCCACGGAGCGGCTGGTAGTTTCGAACTGCTGACCTTAAGATTTGCAGCCCAATTCATAACCACTATGCTATATGTTGTTGTTGTTGAATGCCGTTGACCCATAGCGACCCTCTGTAGGGTTTCCAAGGAGTGACTGGTGAGTGTGAACCACTCACCTTGAGATTCAAACGACTTTGCCGTCCAGCGCATTAACCCACAGCATTACACCAGGACTCCCAGTAAAGACCGCAGCTTCAGAAATCATATATGGGATTAAGATGAATCAGAAGCTACAACAGGGCACCTAACAACACCCCTCCCAATAGATATTCCTTGACAAGTTCACTTACAAATAAGGTTCCCAAACAATAAAAGTACTCAGTCATTTAAATGATTTCGTTTACTTATTTCTTACAACAGCAGGATTACCCAGCATCCTGTTCTGTTGTACGTAGGGCACTCCGAGTCAGAACCATCTCATCAGCATCTGACAACAACACGACTTATTTCTCTGCTCAGTGATTGTCACCCGGACTCCTAGCACAGTTCCCGGCATGGAGAAGTTGTTAAATAGATATCTGTGAAATGAACGAATCCTTGAGCGCCACATGGTTGTTTAAGACGTGCCGTGAGAGAGTAGGTTGGGGTCAACAGACACTGCTATCTAAGAAGCCAGGATTACCGTTTTTCTCTGGAAAACCAGGAGGGGAGAAAAATGGTTTCTTAGCCCCCCTCAAGGACCAGGAGGAAGGAGCAGAGTAGAAGCTGGATACTGACACCCACACCCACACCTGCAGCCTGCCCAGCCCGTGTGTTCACACACACACACACACACACACACACACACACACACACACACAGGGTGCATCCCATTTGGCCCCTCCTGACCCTAACTGCCAGGAGGCATTCTTTGCAATTCCTTCATTGACTCACCCACCACCCTCAGCAGAGGAGTGGGGGGTGGGAAGGGGAGGGGAGGACGGGTAGTCTCCTTCCTGCAGGGCACTGTTGTTGTTGTTGTTGTTGTCGTTGTCGAGAGGAAAGGGGGTGAGCCCTGAGCCAGGGACACAGCTCTGCACCCTGTGGCCCCTCCCAGTACTGATGGAGTGAGTGGTGATGATGCTTGGGGGCTGGTACTGCCCACCAGCGGGGCCAACAGCAGTGAGACCCAAGGGGCCACTGGCCAGGGGTCCTGCTGGATGGGACACAGGCCAGAGACCTCATTGCGCTCAGCCACACCATCTGTCCCTTCCCTTTCCAGTCCCTGTTCTCCACTCTCGGCCACTCAGGGCCCTGAACTGACAGGGAAAGGGAGCTGCGTGGTGGTCTTGTGTAGGGTGGGGTGGGAGTCGGTGTACGCCAGGATGCATCTGCTTCACCTGGCGAGGGGGTCAGGGATGTGAGACTGAGCGACCTGTTTGTCTATCCTACTCTGATCACCCTTAGTAAGGGGAGAGACCACTTGGTCACCACTGCCTCATGCTTGGGATCACTGTCCAGTCACCGTGGACAGTGACTGTGGTCCAGAGCAGTCCCGCCAGCCTCCGACAAGGAGTGGGGGGACATCCTGAGGACGAGGGCATGGCCACTAACTTTGCCCGGTGGTTCCTTCCTCAACAGCAAGGTGCCCTCCACCTCACCCCCTTCACCTGGGCCTGGGCTCCTCAGAGGGGCAGGGAGATGCTGAGCTGGTTCCAAGGAAGCCTGGCCCCTGTGCCCACCCGCACCCGTGGGAGCTCTAAGGCCAGCATACCCCCTCGGGGTGAGCCTCCCTCCTTGTACGACAAAGGTGGGCCAGAGGGTGTCAGCAAGTGACCACCCAGGGACCAGAGCTCTCCCGGCATGGCCTCTCCCCCAAAGGAAGGTGGTATCAGTGCGGCCTCATCCTGTGGGGCGCCTGCTCTGAGCCAACTATAGCAAAGGGGACACAGACACTAAAAATAAGCCACAGAGGAGCGGAGGCCAGCCAGAGCTGCCGCTGTCAGCAGCCTGGAATGTCCTTGTCCCCCTGGATGCTGTGTGTGGGAGCAGTGCCCCAGGCCACCTGCCACACCCTCCCAGGAAGCTGCTGCCCCAATGCCTACCTCAGCACAAGGAGGCTTCCCCACACCCCTGTCCCTGGCCTCCCAGAAACACACCCAGGAATGTTCACTCACTCATTCACGGAAAAATTCAGTCATTCACTCACTCATTCATTCACTCACTCATTCATACTCCTTCAATCATTCATTCCCTCCCTCATTCATTCATTCATTCACTCATTCATTCATGGAAAAATTCATTCATTCATTCACTCATTCATGCACTGACTCATTTATACTCCTTCAATCATTCACTCACTCACTCATTCATTCATTCACTCACTTGCTCCTCAGTTGCTACATCACGTCACTACTCCCGTGTCCATTCCCTTGTCTCTTTACACACTCACTCAGTCATTCACTCTCGATTCCTCACTGGTTCACTCATTCAGTCACAATTATTCACTCATTCATTCAGCAACTGCAGGTGTGTGCTGGGCCTGGGGGGCTGGATAGCAGTGAACATACCCTCAGGGGCAGCCGACTCAGAGAAGCAAACAAAGAACTGAGCAGGGCATTGCAGGTGGTGTAGTGACCTGGGCATGTGACCAGATTGAGGGGCAGCCCTGAGCTGCTGTACTGGCCAGGGAATGGAATGGTGCCAGCCGGCCGGAGGCAGGAGCAAAGGCAGGAAGCTGGAGAACAGGGAGGTGGGTGATGGGCACAGGCCTTGCGGGCTCATGCTAGGGTTTGATTGTCAGTGTGAAAAGGAACCATGGAGGCTTCTAAGCAGGGAAGGAACTGGCTTGGCACTGCACTGGGGTCAGGAGTGGTCTTTAGAAGGTGGGGGTGGGGGCAGGACTGAGACAGCAGGGCGAGAAGGGAAGGGAGGTCTGTGTGTGTCCACAGGACACCAGCGGCCCCACAACACAGCCCGAGTGGTAGGTATGGGACCAGATAGGATGTTCGAGGCTGGCTGTGTGACTCAGCCATGAACTGGGCCACAAGATGCTCATAGTCACCACCGGCATCCACTCGTATCTGGACAAGGGGGCACTGATCCTCATGTCCTCCCAGGGCTCAGGCCCGGACTTAGGGGGTCTCTGCCCTGGAGTGTAGTTAGTTACCTGGTGCCTTGGTTCAGACCAGTCTCTTCGTCTCAAGAGTGGATGACCGCCCAATGATGGCGCTTTGGCGCCCTCCAGTGGTCACTGGGCTACACTGCAGGGGTCCCGGTGTCCAATTGTCTGGGGAGCTCAGGGTACAAGGGGTCCCAGGGCAGGCATCTCCTTAAAATCTCCTTGCAAAAGGGGGTACAGAACATTTTCCAGGCTCTGCATTCTTTATGTAACCCACGGAATCCCCACAACCTGGAAGTCAGGCTATTAGGATCCCATTTAATAGAGGAAGGGACATGGGCGTGTGAGCTCAGAATGTTGGGCCCCACAGGTCACCTCCATGGACCTAGCCAGCTGGAGGAGGGTGGCAGTGCCAATACAGCACTCACAGTCTACCCCCCCAAGAAGAAACGCCATGGGGCCTGCCCCTGCTTGGCTGGTGTGGGCCCACAGTTCCCAGAGCAGACCTCATCAGTCTAGTGTCCCCTCCCCGATAAACCTGGGGGCAGCCTCTGTTCTCTGCTGGAGAATCAGGCTGGGCCTTGTCCAAACCCAGGTGAGGGTGTGTCACTGACAGGCCACACCTAGGCTTGACCTCAGAGGGGTAGGGACTGACCGCAAGTAGGGTTACCGCTGAGCACCAGGCCAGCTGGGGTCATCAGGTGGAAAGAGACAGCCCTCGGCAGGAAGGCTGGGTCCCTGCACTCCCAGGAGCCCACGTGACTGCGTAGGTGCTGGGTGTGGTGGGAGGGGAGGTGGTGTCAGAGGAGGAGCAGTGGACAGGGGAGGAGGACAGGTAGGCACACCCAGGTTGGGAACAGGAATACCCATATGGTCCTGGGCCGGGAAGGCTGGGGGTCAGGAGGGGAGGCACGGAGGGATAGGGACCGTGGGTCCTGGCCTCATCTTAGGATCTCTGGCAATAGGGGAGTCCCATATTCTCAGGGTTGCATTTGGGAGGAAGTTTCTTATATGGGGACCTTGGAGACAGGCTGCCCCTTTGCCTCAGATCCAAAGTGTGGTGGTGGGCATGGGGAGGGGTAACCCTGTGGACTTGGTTTCAAAATCTTGGGGCAATGCCTCCCCAAGCAGCCTGGGTAGGAGGGGAGGATCCAAAGCTGGGTGCTGGGTGAATCAGAGTGTGTGGGGTTCAGGAAGGAGGGACGTGGTGGCCGCATTCTGGACATGCCCTCCCTGACCCCAGCAGCTGCTAGGCAGCACCTGATCCTGGCCCACACGGCCCCAGGGAGAACCTGAGTCTGGGGGTAGGGGAGACACCTGACATTGTGCCTGCTATGTGCAGGACCTGATCTTGTACCATCCACATAGACAGAGAGGACAGAGGCCCAGGGAGTAGGGCCTAGTCTGGACCCACAGCCAGGAGGGGCTTGGGGGCTGGGCCCTGGGTCTGCACAGTCCGGCTGCCTCGGCCCTGCGTCAGGCCCTAAGCTATGATGTGTCAGCTCCAAGCCCCTTCTGTGATGGCCTGGGCTTTGCTTATGCCCCCTCCGAGGGGTTGTATAAGAGGACCCCTTGGTCCCCGACTTTAAATAACACCCAGGGTGGGGGTGGTTAAATACCCAGGCACCTGCTCATGCAAATCCCCCTATTTGCCTGCCCCATTCCTGGTGGCCCTATCTACCAGACGTCTGGCATGGTTCCCATGCCCCTCGACTCTGGGAAAGGAAGAAGAGGGGGACTGGGGCTGGATCTTCTCAGGGCTGCCTGGACATCACAGGTGGACAGCTAGCTAATGTTGCCCTCAGAGGTTGGGGCTGGGTGGGCCCTGGGTGGGGTGGGGGCACTGCAGTAGACTCATGGGGCAGGAGGCTGGTCCTCAACACTCCTGCTCAGCATGCCCTCCCCAGTTTCAGGGGTCCAGGACACCCACTAGTGCCCTAGGAGGGAGGACCCAATAACTGCCTAGGGGAGCCTCCCATGGGGTGGGGTAGAGTTGAGTGCTCACACCAAGGTCTGGAGGGGAATTGGGCACCTCCTCAGAAAGTCAGGCAGGAGGTGAGGGGGCTAGCGGTCATCCTGGTCAGCCCCAGTCATGGCTGGGCCCGGGTCCACCACACCCTGGATAGAGGGACACCCCCACTCACCAGCCCCCTCACTAACCGAGCAATTGTCCAGCTGTGGCAAGGGCTGTGTCCAGGCCACCAGCCCACTCTACCCCCATCCCCCAAGGTTGGTCACCAGCTGACCTCCAGTATTGAAAACCAGCAGGCAAATTCCTGTCAGTTTAGGAGGCCATATTCAAATTCCACTCCTGGGGTGGGAGGATCCACCTGAGTTCCTTCCTCATTGTGGGAGGGGAAAGGGCCTGTGGAATTTACATCCCCTCCCTGGGTGGGGGGATCTTCAAGGGTGCCTAGAGCATCAGGGTGACCTGCCAAGGAGGCAGCAGGGACCAGAGAGAGGGGGCCAGGTTGGTATACTACACGGAGACCCTCTGCGTCAGAGCCCTGCCCTCCGGAGCACAGGTGGGCCCAGGTAAGGAACAAAGAGGCTTTAAGAATGGGGACCCAGAAAGCTCACAAAGACACTCCCTACACACCTGGGGCAGTAAGAGGGTGGGTGGGGCAGACCTGGGAGAACCAAAACCTACTCAGCACGATGGGAGTGCGGGCCTGCCCATGCCCCCCACACACCCCCGGAGATGCTGAACTCAGGAGTCCTGAAAGCCTAGGTCCTCCTGGGTTCATGGCTCTCACAGAACCATCTTGGTCCAGGCTAGGCTGGGACTTGGGGTTCCAGGCTGGGCTCTGGGACTGTGCTTGGTTCTTTGGGGTGGGGGGGGTGCAGAAGCAGGTGCAGTCTCTCTCCCACCACTGAGATCTCAGAGGGAAGGGATGGAGAGAGGCCAGGGGGGCCAGGCGTCTGGGAGGTGCTGTTGAGTTGGTTCCAACTCATAGTGACCCTGTGTACAACACAATGGAACACCACCCGGTTCTACGACCTCCTCAGATCGATGTCACACTTGAGCCCATAGCTGCTGCCACTCCACCAATCCATCTCGCTGGGGGTCTCCTCTGTTTTGCTGACCCTCCATTTTACCAAGCATAATGTCCTCCAGGGACTGACCCCTACTAATAATGTCTGAAATATGAGAGGCGAAGTCTGTCCATCCTGGCTTCTAAGCCCCCCTCTCCCTACCCCACCTGTATAAATGGGTTCGTATCCCCCCAACGCTGGCTATCAGCAGGTCATCCTGGACGAGGGGTAACTAGCCTCTTCTCCCTCATTTAAAGAGCTCTGGTTGTACAGTGGGCTAAGCCTTGCTAACCACAAGGTCAGTGGTTCAAACCCTCCAGCTGCTCCTTGGGAGAAAGACGAGGCTGTCTGCCCCTGTAAAGCTTTTCAGCCTCGGAAACCCTATGGGACAATGAGAGGGTAGGTGGCTCTGTCCAGGGGACAGCTGGAAACAGGGGACACTGAACTTGCCCCTACTGGACACTTGGGAACCCCTAGGTAACTGGGCTGGTCTGTGAGGGTGACTGTGTGAACCTCAGGCAGTGCACACTGGTGTTGCATCTCACCCCTCTCTCCTCTGCCCAGGGCGGCCCGTCACTGTCCAGGGGACTAGAGGGGGTTCCGGCTGGGGTGGGCTGTAGGGGCAGGAAGGCTGTGAGCCCTAGGCTGTCTTTCGGGGTCTCCAGGACAGCCTGTGCAAAAGCAGCCAGTGGAGGAGTGAACTGTCAAAGGCACCCCTGGCACGGTGAGTGTGGGGCAGGAGCCCAGAGGCAGCAGGGGCCAGGGGAGGGGGCTCCACCGCCAACCCCAAGCAAGTCAGAGCTCCCGGTGACCTCTCCCCAGCCTCAGAAGGGCAGGTGAGGGCCTGAGGCTGGGAAGGAATCTGGAACGGTGGAGCTCGGCCATGTCGGCTGGGCCCCCCTCCACCCTCAGGGCTCCCCTCTGTTCTTCAGAGAAGCCCCCATGCAAGATTCCCAGGGCCCCTGTGCTGGCAGCCCCCAGGACCCCGAAGATGGCAGTGGGCCAAGCCTGTGCCGGGGCGAGCTGGACTTCGGTGGATCTGGGAAAAAACGTGGCAAGGTAAGGGCAGCCCTGGTAAGGTGACCCCCGCCCCAGTCCAGTACCCCAGGTCTTGGTGACCACCAGGCCCTTGAATCACTCAGCCCTCACTTCCGGCCCTGAAAACTGCCCACCCGGTGCCTGCTCACCCAGGTGGACTCAGCTACTCAGAGCCCCAAAGGTCAGGGTTTGGGAGTGTCTCCCTATCGCAACCTTACCCCCATGCTGCCTGGCTTAGAGGATCCACCTAAGTGGTCAGGGGAGCGGGGGAAGCCAGCCCAGGTGGTCCTACACAAGGATGGCTAGGGTTCCTCTTCTATTCAGCCCCTTGGGTCACTGAGAAGGTGGCGTGGCCCTCGAGGGGGTGGGGACTGCCAGGGCTACCTGAGACTCTAGTCCAAATCTTGGGGGCTCTTTCCTCCTGGTATCCACCCACCATGCCCATTGCTCCCCCCAGTGCCTGCCCTACAATGCCCAGTCCCTCCAGCTGCCCATCCCCAATTCCTTGCTGTCTCTGGTGCCCAGTGGTCACCCCCCTATGTGCCTGGCAGCCTCAAACCTGCCCAGTCTTACCCTTCCCACAGTTTGTTAAGGTGCCCAGTGATGTGGCCCCTGCTGTCCTCTTTGACCTCATGCTGGCCGAGTGGCACCTGCCGGCCCCCAACCTGGTGGTGTCCCTGGTGGGTGAGGAGCGGCCTTTCGCTATGAAGCCCTGGTTACGGGACATCTTGCGCAAGGGGCTGGTGAAAGCTGCACAGAGCACAGGTGGGGGTGCACAAGAGGAGGACCCCCCAGGAGCTGACTCCTGGTCCACCGCTCCCTGCAAGGCCTGCGGGTGGGCGGGTGTGTGAGTTCCTGCCCCGGAGGGCAGGAGGCATGGCTGGATGGGAGTGTGGGTACGTGGGTAGGCGCATGCCCCGGCAGTGTAGATGGGTGCGTGTGGGTGCAAACGTGAGTGAGTGGGTGGGTCTGTGCCTAGGTGTGTGTGTGCGTGTGCAACAGACACAGGAGGTACGGGCATGGGGAGGTGTGGGCACGGGAGGTGAAGGCACGGGGAGGTGTGGGCACGGAGAGCTAAGGGCACAGGCTGGTGCATGGGTGCATTTGCACCAGGAGTCCTAGGGGTGTGACACAGAGCAGATCTGAGGGTACCTACAAGCACAGGGCTGCCCCCCCACTCAGGGGGAGTCCCCAGACTTGGGGAACTGTCCCTATCATCTGCCCAGCTCCCAACACAGAGGGAGCATGTGCAGGACCCTTGCCCTCTTCCCTTGGGGCAGAATCCTGTAGCTGGAAAGATTGTCAGAGTACAGAGGAAGGTTCCCAAGTCCCTCTACAATCTGTGAGCCCAATGGGGCCAGCCGCTTTCTCAGAGCCCCCCGGGACACCTTGGACATTCCATGGGCAGGGGCACCTGAGCCCTGACCATCCAGAGCTGTGACCCTAAGCAGAGGCCTCAGTTTCCCCACCCATGCTATTTGCTGCCCCAGGGAGCGGGCTGCTTGGAAACGTGCCTCAAGCCCACCACTGTCTCCCAGGGGCCTGGATCCTCACCAGCGCACTCCGAGTGGGACTTGCCCGGCACGTGGGGCAGGCCGTGCGTGACCACTCACTGGCCAGCACATCCGCCAAGATCCGAGTGGTGGCCATTGGCATTGCTCCGCTGGACCGGGTCCTGCATCGTCAGCTTCTGGATAATGCCCAGGTGAGAGCCAGGTCAGGCACCAGCCACCAAGCCACTGCAGGGCTGCCAGTGGGGTCTTGAGGCTGACCACACCCAGCCACCTATGGACAGTGCCTCATCTGTTTACCAGCCTGTACTGGGGGCTGGGCAACAGCCATGGGCAGACCATCTGATGATCCCTGCCCTCAGGGGTGACATGGAGCTGAGGCCGGTGCTCTGAGGAGCAGGACACACAGGGTGGGGAGGAAGAGGGGAGATGGGGGGCTGAGGAGAGAGGGGAGGAGGGAGAGATGACAAGGAGGAGGAGGGATGGTGAGGATGAGGAGCTGAGGGGAGAGGGGAGGAGGGAGAGATAATGAGGAGGAGGGATGGGGAGGAGGGAGAGGTGAGGGGAGAGGGGAGGAGGGAGAGATAATGAGGAG
>NW_006408558.1:12888740-12889298 GCF_000296735.1 Chrysochloris asiatica | reverse complement strand
GAGGAGGAGGGATGGGGAGGAGGGAGAGGTGAGGGGAAAGGGGAGGAGGGAGAGCTGAGGAGGAGGAGGGATACGGGAGGAGGAAAAGCTGAGGGGAGAGGTGAGGGGGAGAGATGAGGAGGAGGAGGGACAGGGAGGAGGGAGAGGGGAGGGGAAAGGGGAGGAGGGAGAGCTGAGGGGAGAGGTGAGGAGGGAGAGATGAGGAGGAGGAGGGAGAGCTGAGAGTGGAGGGGAGGAAGGAGAGATGAGGAGGAGGAGGGATGGGAAGGAGGGAGAGCTGGGGGAAAGGGGAGGAAGGAGAGCTGAGGAGGAGGGATAAGGGAGGAGGAAGAGCTGAGGGGAGAGGTGAGGAGGAGGGAGAGCTGAAAGGGGAGGGGAGGAGGGAGAGATGAGGAGGAGGAGGGATGGGGAGGAGGAAGAGCTGAGGGGAGAGGTGAGGAGGGAGAGATGAGGAGGAGGAGGGAGAGCTGAGAGTGGAGGGGAGGAGGGAGAGATGAGGAGGAGGAGGGATGGGGAGGAGGGAGAGCTGAGGGGAAAGGGGAGGAGGGAGAGCTGAGG
>NW_006408558.1:12877016-12888375 GCF_000296735.1 Chrysochloris asiatica | reverse complement strand
AGAGCTGAGGGGAAAGGGGAGGAGGGAGAGCTGAGGAGGAGGGATACGGGAGGAGGAAGAGCTGAGGGGAGCGGGGAGGACGGAGAGATGACGACGACAAGGAGGAGGGGAACTGAGGACAAGGAGGAGGGAGATGAGAGGGGAGGGAGAGGAGGGAGAGATGGCAGAGCCTCTGGGACAGGGAGGGAGTGCCGTGGGGTGGCCCCAGCTGCCTCCTTAAGATGCCACCCTGCCTCCTGCGGGCCCAGGAGAGCAGCCCAGTTCACTACCCAGAGGAGGCGGGTGACAACCAGGGCCCCCGTTGCCCCCTGGACAACAACTACTCCCACTTCATCCTGGTGGGGCCCGGCGCCTCCAAAGCCGCAGACGGACCCACGGAACTGCGGTTGCAGCTGGAGAAACACATCTCCGAGCAGAGGACGAGCTACGGGGGTGAGGCTCCTGGGGACCTAAACCCGGGGTTGGGGGAGGAGACCTGGGTCAGGGGCAAAGGTGAGGCCACGTTGCAGTGTCCCCAAGCCCTGCAGTCGTGGGCCAGAATTCCCTGCGAGTTGAGTTCTGAAGGTGTTACAAGACCATTTTCCTCTACCCCACCAGGGGGCAGTGCTGCTCAAGGAATGAGCGTCACTGTGACGTGTGGTTGGTTGTTCAATGCGGTGGAGTCGATTCCAACCCTTAGTTGATCCTGGATATGGTTTCCAAGGAGCAACTGGTGAGCTTGGACCACCAAGCTTGTAACCCAAACGACTTTACAGTCTGACGCATTAGCCCACAGTGCCACACCAGGACTCCAGTGGTTGGTTAGAAAGTCTAATTTACCATACATACATTAGCAAATAACTAAATTTTTTAAAAATGAAATGGAACAATAAAGATTCCTATCTTAAGTATTAGTGAGCTGAAGCGAACTGGTATTGGTCATTTCGAACTGATAAGCAGATGGCTTACTATGCCAGAGAATGATAAATTAAAGGGAAGTGGTTTCATGTCCTTCATCAAAAATAACATTTCAAGATCTATCCTTGAAGTACAATGAAGCCAGTGATAGGGTTAGTCACAGGTCTACAAGGAAGACCAGTTAATACAGTCATTATTCAAATATGATGCAATTGAAGAGTTTGTGATGCTGTAGGGAAAACACTGAGGAGCCCAGGTAATGTAGTATGTTCAGAGTTGCCAAAGTCAGTGTTAGAACCTACCAGCCACTCCATAGAGAAAATGAGGCTTTCTGCTCCCGTAAAGATCTACAGCCTCAGAAACCCTCTGCAGGGTCAGTATGAGTCAGAACCAGCTCTATGGCACACAATCACCACAAGGTTGGCAGTTCAAATACACAAACCACTCCTCAGAAACCCTATACCGAGTCTCTGTGAGTCAGAACCACCCACCAACAACAACAGCTTCTTCCGTGTGAAATTGATAAAACATGAAATTAAGATGCATTGATAAATATGCACTGCACTGATGACGGGAATGCAAGAGCTAGCAACAAAAAAGGATCCGTAGTTAGAAAATACGGCCTTGGAGAGAGCAATGACGCCAGAAAGCACATGGTAGAATTTTGCAAGACCAGTGACTTCTTTATCACAAATCACCTTTTTATTTTTTAATGTTTTATTGTGAATTATGTAATAGTTTACATGGGAGAACATTAGTTTTACATTCATCCTATTGTAAATTATCTCATTGCCATGGTTCCAATCCCCTCCGTGCATCATCAACCAACCAAAGAGTATACACTACAAGCCTGCCTCCTGTCATCAGCACACAGCCCCTCTCCCTCTCTGGGTCTAGAGTCCTCAGCCACTCATCTCTCCATCTCTCCCTCCATCTCTGGCATCACTTCTTCTCCGGGTAGGGTCCCCCACTCCACTCTTCTCCCTTGATGGTCCCAGGGACCTCTGCTCCTGGACTGCCAAGTTAATCACTCCCCTCCTTTTGCTAGAAAACATCTACCTTTACATTTCCAAGCCTCACAATCAGGCCTGATAACAATTATTCACTGTTGTACCACAAGAGTCCTATCCCCATCTCCTTTCATCAGCTCAGACAGATTGGGTACTACTCAGTGGAGATTCTACCTTCCTCCAGGCCATCTGGATCTAGGTTCCCTCTTGAAAGCTTGTAAGCCAGTCACTTCTTGCCTTTGTAGCCTCCTCCCCCGCCCCCCATTTTGGGTAGCCAATGTCCAAGTTGCCCATCCCTGTCTACTCTGTGTGTGGAGGGGGTGGGAATGATTCTCACTGTAAGGATTTGTTCCCTCTTTTGAGCTATTGCATCCATAGGTGTAGGTCAAGTTCATCAAATTGTATCAGATTACTCTTTTTTTCCTCTTCTTTCTTCTTCTAGTTGAGCTCTGATCATCCAGTCATTGAAGCCAGATCAAGTGGGTATTATCTGCAAGTGTGGGTGTTCTTGTCCATATGCCCTCTCTTCTTATCAGCTGGACGATCTCACTCTCCACCCTCGTCCTCTGTGGCTATGTCACTTACTCTGGGCCCAAGAGTCCCCAGGTCTTGCCACGCTGCTGGCACAACGGCACCTAATGACAACAATGACTAATATTTAGGAGCTCTGGTGGTGCCGTGGTTAAACACACAGCTGCCAACTGAAAAGTTAGTGATTCTCGCTCACCCCGCGGTTATATGGAAGGAAAAGATTCCCACTGCTGTTGTAGATTGTAACTTGTATCAGCTCTCAAGGACACAGTAGAACTGCCCCGGAGTAGGGTTTCCAAGGCCTTATGGGAGCAGACTGCCTCATCTGTCTCCCAAGAAGCAGCTGGTGGGTTTGAACCGCCAACCTTATTTATTGGCAGCGGAGCCATCATGGCTATTTTGTGAACGATGACAGCCTAGGACACCCTGTGCAGCTGATTGTCTCTGTCACATTGTCACACGGGGGTGTGGTGAGTCAAAATCCATTCAAGGCCACACAAAAACAACGAATATTTCTAAGCAAAATACACAATTGTTTGTAATACATATGGAAGCATGGTAGCTCTGTAGGTAAGCACTAGACTGTAAACCACAAGGTCAGTCAGAGGTTCAAGGAGAAAGATGAAGGAATTGCTCCAAGGGAGAAAGATGAGGCTTTCTGCTTCAGCAAAGATTTACAGTCTTGGAAACCCTCTCCAGGGTCGCTATGGAGTGACACAGCCCCTAACAACAACGTAATACATATTTTAAACAAAAAAAACAAACCTGACTTCACTGTGAGGTCAGTTGTCCACTCTCTGAAAAGCCATAATGCTTGGTCACGTTTAAATCTTCAAAATCCTGGGCACAATTTGCTGCCCTGTTTTTTGGTGGACCTTGGCTGTCCTGGGCTAGCCCTGCCTTACCTCCAAGACTTACTCAAGGGGGGGCGGCCCTTAGACGTTAGGGGGTCTCAACTGGGAGTCAGGTTCCCTCTGAGTGATTCTAAGGCTTGCCAATTGCTTGGTGTTTGAAGCCCCCAGTTAGTTTGCAAGAGACCTTGACAAATGGAGGCATCTCTAGGGGCCGCACATTTGTTAACTCTCTAAAAGTAAATTCCACGGAGTTTACAATGGAGGATTTTCCTGAAGCAGTTAGTCAGGGCTTTCTCATGAGGTACTGCCTCCAACCTTTTGGTCAGCAGTTGAACGCTTTACCGTTTACTCCATCCAGAGAATAGGAACCCCCAAAATGTCTGTTTACCTCTTTGGTTTCCCTCAGTGCATCTCCTCTGATGCCACCTGATAGAACATTCTGGAATCATGGAGACAGTCCATCTGGCCCGTCCAGTGCAGAAGACGTGGGACACTCGAAATGTGTGGCCCCTGTTTACTTACATTGTTGTTGTTGTTGTTGTTAAGTGCTATCGAGTTGTTTCTGACTCATAGTGACCTACTTGTATGAGGATTTCTGAGGAGCGGCTGGGGGGATTTGAAGCATTGACCTGTGGTTGGCAGTCCAGTGCTTATCCTACAGCGCCACACCAAGACTCCTTACTTAACATATATTTTCAGGTTCCCATACTGAAGGGTGTGGATGCCGCGTCGGGGTACTCCATCCCTAGGGGACAGGGCTTGTCATTAGCAGCTCCTGATGTGCAGTCCAGAGCCCAGCATCTCCCTGAGACCTGGTGGGCTCCTCCTGCCTGGCCCCAGGTCTTCTTCTCTCCCCTGCCAACACACTCACTCTTTCCGCAGGCACCGGCAACATGGAAATCCCTGTTCTTTGCCTGCTAGTCAATGGTGATCCCAGCATCCTGGAGGTAGGGGGCTAGGGTGGGCCAGGAACAGGGAGAGGGGGTACAGGAGGAGTATCAGACAGGTGGGCCCAGGACAGCACTTGGGGCTGATGGTGGACTCTGAGTTCCCCTCCCTTCCCTTTCTTCTTCCCTGCCTCTCCTTCCGCCTCCCTCTCCTCCGCAGAGAATCTCCAGTGCTTTGGCACACGCAGCCCCCTGGCTGATCCTGGCGGGCTCCGGGGGCATCGCCGACATCTTGGCTGCACTGGTGAACCAGCCCCACCTCCTGGTGCCTCAGGTGGTGGAGAAGCAGTTTAAAGAGAAGTTCCCCGCTGAGCACTTCACCTGGGAAGACATCCTTCACTGGACCAGACTGGTATGCAGCTGGGGCTGACTCCATCCCTGGGGGACCACCCTCTGCCCTCCAGTTCCCCCGGGACAGCTCCCCTGGCTCCACAGTCCTGGCCAGTCCTGCTTCAGGTCCTTGTGGGGTGGGGGGTCTTGGCATGTGGTGGTCCTGCCCCCTCAAACCTTTGCTTGGCCCCCAGCTGCAGACCATTGCTGTGCACCCGCACCTGCTCACCGTGTACGACTTCGAGCAGGAGGGCTCTGAGGAGCTGGACACCGTTATCCTGAAGGCCCTGGTGAAAGGTAAGGCTGGCAGGGCAGTGCCAAAGACCCTGTGTGAGGCTACAGGGGCACCTTGGTGGTCTCATCACTTCTCAGTGGGAAGACCCCCTGAGGGCATAGAGCAAGGCAGGGGTGCAGGAAGGAGTGGCCACCTGTCCACCCCCACACCAGGACCCTTTGTTCAGCACCGGGCTGCTTCCCTGTTCCTGCCTGGGATCCCAGTCTCCGGAGAGCCAGTGCCTAAAGCTGGACCTGGCACCTCCCAGGGACGATGTCACTGCCCCTGCCCTCAGGGACCACCAGACTCTGTATGTGTACATTTCAGAGGTGTTTATGACAATCACAAAATGGTGCAACCATCCTTACCATCTACTTCCAGAACATTCTCATCTCCCCATGAGGAAACCCCGGATCTACCAGCAATCACTCCCCAATTTCCCCAGACACTTTTGTTGCTAGATGCCATCGAGTTGATTCCAACCCATAGTGCTCCTGTGCACAACAGAACAAAACACTGCCCAGTCCTGTGCCAACCTCGCAATTGTTGTAACACTTGAGCCCATTGCAGTTGTCACTATGCCACCCCGTCTGGTTGGAGGTCTTCCTCTTTTTCTCTGACCCTCAACTTTGCCCAACATGGTGTCCTCCTTCTCCAGGGACTGGTCCTTCCTGATAATATGTCCGAGGCTTAAGAGATGAAGTCTAACCATCCTGGCTTCCAAGGAACATTCTGGTTGTATTTCTTCCAACACAGATTTGTTTGTTCTTCTAGCAGCCCATGGTACTTTCAATGTTCTTCTCCAACACCATAATTCAAATGCATCCGTTCTTCTGTGGTCTTCCTTATTCACTGTCCAGCTTTCACATGCATATGAGGTTATTGAAAATACCATGGCTTGGGTCAGGCTCCCTCCCTTTAGTCCTCAAGCTGACATCTTTGCTCTTCAACCCTTTAAAGAGATCTTGTCAGCAGATTTGTCTGCCAGTACTACTTCATTCGGTTCCTTAACTTCTACTTCCATGTTAATGACGTCTTCAAACAAAATGAAGTCTTTGACAACTTCAATCTTTTCTCTATTTATATGGATGTTGTTTATTGGTCCAATGGTGGGGATGTTTGTTTTCTTCACATTGAGGTGCAGCCAACGCCGAAGGCTGTGGTCTTTCATCTTCCGCTTGAGAAATGCTGATCGTGTTCTTCCCTTTTGGTTTTCTAACTCTTTGCACATTTCATTAGAATATTTCACTTTGTCTTCTTGAGCTGTCCTATGACATTTTCTGTTTAACTCTTTTACTTGCTCTTTTCTTCCATTTGCTTTAATATCGCTATGCTGGAGAGCAAGTTTCAGAGTCTCTTCTGACATTCCTTTCAGTCTTTTCTTTCTTTCTTGCCTTCCTAGTGACCTTTTGTGTTCTTCCTGTATGATGCTCTTGAAGTCATCCCACAGCTCTTCTACTCTTCGGTCTAAAGTGTCTAATGCATCATATCTGTTCTTGAGGTGATCTCTGAAGTCAGTGGGATATTTTCAAGGTCATATTTTGCTTTCATGGAACTTGTTTTAATTTTCTTCAGCTTCAGCCTGAACTTGCATAAGAGCAATTGTTGGTCTGTGCCACAATCTGCCCCTGGCCTTATTTTGGCTGATAATATGGGAGCTTTTCCACCATCCCTTTCCACAGATGTAGTCAATTTGATTTCTATGTATTCTGTCTGGTGAAGTCCAAGTATATAATCTATCATCTTTTATGTTGTGGGAAAATGATATTTGCAATGAACAAATCACTGGTCTTACAAAATTCTTTCATGGAACCCCCAGCACCATTTCTATCACCAAGACCATATTTTCCAACTATTGATCCTTCCTCTTTGTTTCCAACCTTTGCATTCCAATCACCAGTAATTATTAATACATCTTGATTGCATGTTTGATTGATTTCAGGCTGAAGAAGTTTGTAGAATTCTTCAATTTCATCATCACTGGCTTCAGTGGTTGGTGCATAAATTTGAATAATAGTAATATTAACTGGTCTTCCTTGTTGTTGTAAAGTGCCGTCGAATCGATTCCGACCCATAGCGACCCTGTATAGGGTTTCCAAGGAGCAGCTGGTGAGCTTGCAACCACCAACTTTGCAGTCTGATGCATTAGCCCACAGCTCCACGCCAGGACTGCTTGTAGGCATATGGATATTATCCTATCACAGACAGTATTATACTTGAAGGTAGATCTTGGAATGTTCTTTCTGATGATGAATGTGACACTATCCCTCTTGAATTTGTCATTCCTGACATAGTAAACCATGTGTTTGTCATATTCAAAATGGCCAATACCAGACCATTTCAGCTCACTAATGCCTAGGATATCGATGTTTATGCGTTCCATTTCATTTTTGACAACTTTGGATTTTCCTGGATTCATACTTTGTATATTCCAAGTTCCAATTATTAATGGATGTTCACAACTGTTTCTCCTCATTTTGTGTTGTGCGCCCACCCCCGCAAGCGCTAGGCAACCACTAATCTACTTCCTGTCTCTTTGGATGCCTCCTATGAATGGGCTAACAGGAGGTGAGGTCTTTTTGTGATGACTCATTTCCCTCAGCATGTTGTGTTCAAGGCTGGTGCCAAGCCTTGGCTCCTTTTCACAGCTGCACAATGCTCTACTGGAGGACGAACCACAGCTCCTTTAGTCCTGCGTCCACCAATGGACATTGGAGCTGGCTATGATGCTTTGTGCTTTTTATTGGAGACACAGCCCCAAAGCGGGAAGGGGGCACACTGAGCCAGGAGAGGCCCATCTGATAGGCTGCCAGAGTCCCTCAGTCCTGAATGCCAGCTACTATCTGAGCAGTAAAAAACCGAACTGAGGCCAAGAGCCCCTGTACCATGTGAGAAGGTACCCTGCTCCCAGGCACAACCACATACACTAAGGTCCCACAAGCCTGGCATGTCTGGGTCAGGGGACAATGGCGGGTCTCCATTGGACAACACTAAACCCTGGACAATCCCCTAAGAGTGGACCTTCCAGGACGAGGAACCGCAAAACCTCCCTCCCTATGTCAGAAAAGGGTCTGGGACCTCCACTGCCAGGAAAGAGTCTGATAGTCCACAGTGTTAACTGAGACCCTCCTGGCACCCCCATTCCTCTTATTACTTCAGAGCTCTGGGAAGTGGGAAGAGGTGTGGGGAGGGTGCCCCTTTCTGGCGATCGGGTCAGGCCCCCACCTACCTCAGCTCTGCTCAGCCTATCCCAGCAGAAGGGAGGTGAGCAGAGTGTCATTTGGGAGACACTTACCAAGCCTTGTGTCTCTCCTGTTATTTGGGGGTAGTGAATGACCCATCCGTCACAGCGCCCCCCCCCCCGTGGATGCATCTAGAAGACTGATTTGGGGGGTGGCTGTAACCCTCACCGTCATCTCCTCCCATCGGTTCGACCCCCAGCCTGCAGGAGTCACAGCCAGGAGGCGCAGCACTACCTGGACGAGCTCAAGCTGGCCGTGGCCTGGGATCGCGTAGACATCGCCAAGAGCGAGATCTTCAACGGGGACGTGGAGTGGAAGGTGCTTAATCCCACCCCAACCCCCTGGGTTAGGTGGGCCCCCACCAACTGACCAACTGTCCACCTGGGCTGTGTGGGGTCCTGAAGGGCGGACCAGGGACATGGCGAGGCCCAGGGTGGCCCGAGGGTCTGCACCCTGCACAGAAGCCAGTGCCCAGAGCCCTCGTCCCCCTGACGCCCACCGCCCCGCCTAGTCCCGGGATCTGGAGGAGGTGATGATGGATGCGCTGGTAAACGACAAGCCCGAGTTCGTGCGCCTCTTCGTGGACAACGGTGCCGATGTGGCCGACTTCCTGTCGTATGACCGGCTTCAGCAGCTGTACCGCGCGGCGCCCCCCAAGAGCCTGCTCTTTGAGCTACTGCAGCGCAAACACGAGGAGGGCCGCCTGACGCTGGCCGGCCTGGGTGCCCAGCAGCCCCGCGAGCCGCCCACCGTCCCCGCCTTCTCCCTGCATGAGGTCTCCCGCGTGCTCAAGGACTTCCTACACGACGCCTGCAGGGGCCTGTACCAGGACTGCCGTGCTGGGGTAGGGCCCGCCCCCACTGCGGTGAGGGGGCGGGGCGATCGGGAGGGGCGGGGCCTGCACGGAGCTGGGCGGGCATGAAGGCCTTGGCTGCGCCCTCCAGGAGAAGGGTCCGGCCAAACGGCCCACAGGACAGAAGTGGCTGCTGGACCTGAGCCAGAAGAGCGACGACCCCTGGCGGGACCTGTTTCTGTGGGCGGTGCTGCAGAACCGCCACGAGATGGCCACCTACTTCTGGACCATGGTGAGCAGGCCTTGCTTGGCCCCCGACACTGGGAAGGGTCTCCTCCAAGCCTTGGGCTCCTCCAGGGTTTCCAGAAAGGGTCCTGGAGGGGTGTCCGCCTCAGAGCTGGTTTCCCAGGGTCAGGAGGGTGTGGCAGCAGCGCTGGCCGCTTGCAAGATCCTCAAAGAGATGTCCCACCTGGAGACGGAGGCCGAGGTAGCCCGCACCATGCGCGAGGCCAAGTACGAGCAGCTGGCCCTGGGTGAGTGGGAGAGGACGGAAGACTCGCCTGTCCCTGCCTCTGAAGGGGACCCTAGTATCGTGAGCAACGGGGGCCAGGCCTGCAATGATGACACTGCCTTGCCCGGGCAGACCTGGTGCCCTGCACGGGGTTGGGAGGGTCACTCGAGGGTGTGGGGACATTCGGAGAGGGGACATTTGCGGATGGGAGCTCTGGAGACTCTTAGGTTTGGATAGGCCCACGAACCGCCAAAAATCAGCTGCGTGGAAACAAAGGCAGAAGGGGCCCGGAAGGAGCGGGTGGGCCGTGGAAGTGGAGGCGCCAGAGGTCCAGTCTCGGCAGCGCCCCGTACCTGTGGCCGGCAGAGCTCTTCTCGGAGTGTTACGGTAATAATGAGGACCGCGCTTTCGCCCTGCTGGTGCGCCGGAATCGCAGCTGGGGCAAGACAACCTGTCTGTACTTGGCCACTGAGGCCGACACCAAGGCCTTCTTTGCCCACGACGGTGTGCAGGTAAGGGGGACCCCACATTCTCCAGGCGTCCTACCCTTCTGCAAACCCCACCTCTGGCCACTGTAGCTTTCCCAGACTTGCCGATACGTCCAGTCCCTTGCCCCACCTGGGAGTTTAACCCCCACTAACCGCTGAGCACCCCCTTTCACCAGGCCTTTCCTAGAGTGATAGCAAATCACGGAGAGCAGGCACTTGGGTGGGTATCCTGGCTGGGGTGGCATCGTGTGGAGGTTGACCAGTGACCACCTGTCTTGCAGGCCTTCCTCACTAGGATTTGGTGGGGGGACATGGCCACAGGCACACCCATTCTGCGTCTGCTAGGAGCCTTCATCTGCCCTGCCCTCCTTTACACCACCCTCATCACCTTCAGGTACACAGAGGGACCGTCTGCCCTAGGCTCTGGGGGTGCCGGCCAGTGTCCTCCTGCCTGGCATTCCTGCAGCTCATTCCATGTAACCTCCATGTGCAAGTGGGTTCATCTCTCTCAGTGCACCTAGTAGGCTCCTTGCTGGTTGGTGGGTGTTCAAGGCCACGGAGGTACCTCTGAGAGCCTTAAAGTACCGAGTGCTCCATACCCCACAGCGAGGAGGCCCCACTGAAAGAAGGCCCAGAGGCCCTGCAGGAGTTGGACAGTCTGGACACAGAGAGGAGCTTGCTCAGCAGCCCAGACAACCGGTACCAGCCTGGGCGAGGGACTCAAGGGTGGACAGCAAGCTAAAGGAACTTGTGGGGCATCCACCCACCTGCTCACCATCAGGACCTCTTTTGTGGCGCAGGGTAGATGAGCCGGAGTTGCCGAGGGCTCTGTGCCTCCACCGTGGGCCCAGGGCTGCCTCCCTGCTCATGCGCTGGCGGAAATTCTGGGGCGCTCCTGTGACCGTGTTCCTGGGGAACGTGGTCATGTATTTCGCCTTTCTCTTCCTGTTTACCTACGTCCTGCTGGTGGACTTCCAACCACCACCCCAGGGGCCTTCAGCGCCAGAAGTCACCCTCTACTTCTGGGTTTTTACCCTGGTGCTGGAAGAGATCCGGCAGGTCAGTTTGGCACTGCGTCCACCCTCTCAGCCAGCAACTCTTCAGCTGCAGAACAGAAGCAGCATGAGGGGCCTTGAGAGGAGCTCTGACACCTGAGCCTTGTACCTGGATGTAGACTGAGCCCTGATCCCAGTCCAGACTGAGCCCTGATCTCAGTTGCAGACTGAGCGCTGATCCCAGCTCCAGAGAGGCGTTTGTCCCAGCTCTAGACTGAGCCCTGATCCTAGCTCCAGAGAGGCGTTTGTCCCAGCTCTAGACTGAGTCCTGATCCCAGTCCAGACTGAGCCCTGATCCCAGCTCCAGAGAAGCCTTTGTCCCAGCTCTAGACTGAGCCCTGGTCCCAGCATCAGACTGACCCTAGTCCATCCTTGAGTCTGGTTCCCTGCTCCAGTCTGATTCCAGTTCCAGACCAAGCCCTTATCT
>NW_006408558.1:12864346-12876737 GCF_000296735.1 Chrysochloris asiatica | reverse complement strand
CAGTTGCAGACTGAGCGCTGATCCCAGTTGCAGACTGACTCTATTTCTCCAGCCAGAGTCTGAGCCCTGGCCCTGAGCATAGACTAAGTGCGAACACCACTCCTGGACACTCATCACAGAGAGCTCTGAGACTACACCCAGTTTGATCTCAGTCTTTATCCCAGTGTTAGGCCTGATTCAATCTTGAACGAATCTTCAATCCTAGTCACAGACTGAGCCATGGTCCCTGATCAGAGGCTGATCCCTGATCCCTGATGGTCCCAGGTAACTCTAAGAGGACTGCTATCTCTCCACTAGGGCTTCTTCACAGACGAGGACACAAACCTGGTGAAGAAGTTCACGCTCTATGTGGAGGACAACTGGAACAAGTGTGACATGGTGGCCATCTTCCTGTTCATCGTTGGTGTCACCTGCAGGTCTGTGTCCCCAGGCCTGACAGGAGCAGCTGTAGGGGATGGGCAGGCCATCCCCAGGTCTGGAGTTGGCCCCATGGCCTGTGTCCTTGGGGCTGCCCAGCAGCCTAGCCCTTGTCCCCGGCCAGGGTGCTGCCCAGTGTGTTTGAGGCAGGCCGGACAGTGATGGCTGTGGACTTCATGGTGTTTGCTTTACGGCTGATCCACATCTTCGCTGTCCACAAGCAGCTTGGCCCCAAGATCATCATTGTGGAGCGCATGGTGAGGCCCGCCGCCCCTGCCCCCTGCCCCCTGCCCCCAGCCCTCCCTACCCCTCCCTGCTAATGCGCCTTTCCGCTCTGAGATGAAGGACGTCTTTTTCTTCCTCTTCTTCCTGAGCGTGTGGCTCGTGGCCTACGGCGTGACCACGCAGGCGCTGCTTCACCCCAACGATGGCCGTCCGGAGTGGATCTTCCGCCGCGTGCTCTACCGGCCCTACTTGCAGATCTTTGGGCAGATCCCGCTGGACGAGATTGATGGTGCGGCCGGGGGCGGGGCCCGCGGGCCACGTGGGAGCAGGCGGGTGGGCAGTGGGCCCTGCGAGATCCACACCTGATCCCAGCTTGGGCTGAGGCAGGGGTCTGTGCTGGGCTGAGAATGGGCAAGCAGTCTGGGGGCATGACAGGGGCTCCCCACAATGACTGTCCCCGGGAGTCTGGATCTGGCTGGCCTATGCCCCTCCCCCACATCCCTCTTTATGGCAAGGTCCCCCCATCACCCACCACGACCCTGGGTACCTTTCTGCTGAGGAAGCACCAGGGTGTGAGCTGGCTGGGAGGGAGCAGCACCCTCATGGAAATCACCCTAGTGGGGTGTGGGCTCCCACATTCCCTGCTGTAGCACCCCCATGTTTGCTCAGCACAGATCCTCCTATGCTACCTCCTTACCCAGCTGCCTCAGAAAGATTTCTAGATCACTGCCTAGTCAGCAGAGTCGTGTGGGAGGGCGGGATTCACTGTTCAGCCTCACATTCACCCCTTCTCTCTGATCCCAGTTTCCCCACCCGTTCAGGGCCCTCCCAGCTTAATTCCTCTGTCCAGCTCCCTATCTATGTCCAGCTCATAGTGAGGACAGCCTGAAGCTCGGTGGAGAGGAATTCATAACATATTCTGGCCTGAGAGGGAAACTGAGGTCCAGCTTCCTCATCCCAGCTTGCAGGCCCAGATGTTATGAAGAGAGTCATTTTCATGGTTCCAGCCCCAGAGACTATCGAATTTCCACCACCACTGCCCCTTTCAGAATCATAAGGGAGGGAAGGAGGGAGGGAGGGGGGCTCGGTACCACTTGGCGTTGTTGTTGGGTGCCATCTAGTCAGTACTGACTCATAGTGACTCTGCACAACAGAACAAAACACTCCCCAGTCCTGCGCCAACCTCACAATCGTTGCCACGCTTGAGCCCACTGCTGCTGCCACTGTGCCAAGCCATCTCGTTGGGGGGGGTCTTCCTCTTTTTCTCTTACCCTCCATGTTACCAAGCATGATGACCTTCTCCAGCGACTAGTCACTCGTTATAATATGTCTGAAGTATGAGAGACAAAGTCTGGCCATCCTGGCTTCCAAGGAGCACTCTGGCTGCACTTCTTCCAAAACAGATCTATTGGTTTTTTTGCAGTCCATGGCACTTTCAGTATTCTCCTCCAACACCACAACTCAAAGGCATCAATTCTTCTACGATCTTCCTTATTCACTGTCCAGCTTTCGCATCCATATGAGGTGATTGAAAATACCATGGCTTGGGTCAGCCGCACCTTAGTCCTCAAACTGACATCTTTGCTCTTCAACACTTTAAAGAGGTCTTGTGCAGCAGATTTGCCTAAAGCAGTAAGTCATTTGATTTCTTGACTGCTGCTTCCATGAGTATTTATGGTTGATACAAGCAAAATAAAGTCTTTGATAACTTCAATCTTTTCTCTATTTATATGCATGTTATTTATTGGTCCAGTAGTGAGGATTTTTGTTTTCTTTACATTGAGGTGTAACCCATAGGGAAGGTTGTGACCTTTGATCTTCATCAGTAAGTATTTTAAGTTCTCTTCACTTTCAGCAAGCAAGGTTGTGTCATCTGCATATCGCAGGTTATTAATGAGTCTTCCTCTACTCCTGATGTCATATTCTTCTTCATATAATCCAGCTTCTCGGATTATTTGCTCAGCATACAGATTGAATAAATATGGTGAAAGAGTACAACCCTGGCACCCACGTTTCCTGATTTTAAACCATTCGATGTTCCCTTGTTCTGTTTGAACAACTGCCTCTTGGTCTATGTACAGGTTCCTCATGAGCACAATTAAGTGTTCCAGAATACTCATTCTCTGCTGTGTTGTCCATAGATTGTCATGATCTACACAATCAAAAAAGCCTTTGCATAGTCAATAAAGCACAGGTAAATAGCTTTTTGGCATTCTCCGCTTTCAAGCAAGATCCATCTGACGTCAGCAATAATACCCCTTGTTCCAGATCCTCTTCTAAATCCGGCTTGAACATCTGGAATTTTTCTGTCAATGCATGATTGTAGCCATTTTAATATGATCTTTAGTAGAATTTTATTTGCATGGTATCAATGACATTGTCTGATGATTTCTGCATTCTGTTTGGATCATCTGTCTTTGGAATGGGCACAAATACGGATCTCTTCTAGTCAGCTGGCCACATAGTTGTCTTCCAAATTTCTTGGCATAGATGAGTGAGTGCCTCCCGTGCCACATCAGTCTTTATGGAAAGATTTCCATTTGTGTTCCATCAATTCCTAGTGCCTTGTTCTTTGCCAATGCCTTCAGTGCACCTTGGACTTCTTCCTTCAATATTATTGGCTCTTGATTTTATTCTACCTCTTGAATCGGTTGAACGTTGACCATTCCTTTTTGGTACAGTGACTCTGTGTATTCCTTCGATCTTTTGATGCCTTCTGCATCATTCAATATTTTGCTTATAGAATCCTTTAATATTGCAAGGTGATGCTTGAACTTTTTCTTCAGTTCCCTCAGCTTGAGAAATGCTGAGCGTGTTCTTCCCTTTTGGTTTTCTAACTCCAGATCTTTGTACATTTCATTATAATATTTGACTGTCGTCTTTAGCTGACCTTCAACATTTTCTGTTCAGCTCTTGTACCTCCTTCATTTCTTCCATTTGCTTTAGCATCTCTACACTGGAGAGCAAGTTTCAGTGTCTCTTCTGACATCCATTTTGGTCTTTTCCTTCTTTATTGTCTTCTTAATGAGTTTTTGCTTTCTTCCTGTATGGTGGTCTTGATGTCATCCCACAATTCTTCTGGTCTTTGGTCTTTAGTATCTAATGCATCAAATCTGATCTTTAGAGGATCTCTAAATTCAGGTGGGATATGTTCAGGGTCTTATTTTGGCTCTCGTGGATTTGTTTTAATTGTCTTCAGCCTGAACTCGCATATGAGCAATTGATGGTCTGTTCCACAGTCCGCCCCTGGCCTTGTTTTAGCTGATTATATGGAGCTTTCCCACTGTCTCTTTCTACAGATGTAGTCAATTTGATTTCTGTGTATTCCATCTGGTGAGGTCCATGTGTATAGTCATCTTTTATGTTGTTTAAAAGGTATTTGCAATGAAGAAGTCATTGGTCTTGTAAAATTCTGTCATGCGATCTCCAGCATTTGTTTCTATCACCAAGGCCATATTTTCCAACTACTATTCCTTCCTTTTTGTTTCCATCTTTTGAATTCCAATTCCAGTCATTATCAATACACCTCGATTGCATGTTTGATCAATTTCAGGCTGAAGAAGTTGGTAGAATCTTTCAATTTCATCATCACTGACAAACTGACAGAAAGTGGTGGTTGTTGCCACAAAAGGATTTTATGATTGATTGATTGATGATGTTAAGTGCCATGGAGTTGGTTCCAACTCTTAGCAGCCCTGTATCGGGTTTCTGAGGCTATTAAAATGTTGAAGGAGCAGAAAGCATTATAGTTCTCCCATGAAGCGGCTGGCGGACTTGAACCGTGGCTCTCGTGGTCCACAGCTCAGTGCTTATCGTATGGAGTCACCAGGCTTCAGAAATTCAGCCCTCCAGGCCCTGGCCCCACCACCTCTCTGGGGTGCAGGATTGAATGGGCTGCCCAGCTTCAGTCTGGGGCAGACTAATGGATACAGACAGGGAAGTTAGGGGGCAAGACTGCGGTTTGCAGACCCAGACACACACTCATAACTCATATGTGGTTGGCTGCCACAATCACTTAGCAGAACAGAGGATTCAGGAAACCAGACTCCTCTAGCTGCCTCCGACATCCACCCACGCCAGCATGCATGGAGGAAGTGGCCAGAGGGCACGTTGAGGAAGGCCACAGGTCAGAGACTCCAGAACCCCATCCCAAAGTGGTCTGAGGTCAGTCTCAACATGTAGACCAGAAGGACAATCATAGAAAGACATCCGTGTGTACACGTACACAGACACACACAAATACACACACCTACAAGGTGCCCTTGGAGTACTGATCCCAGAGTGGTAAAACTGCTTGACCCTCTTCCCCACCGTGGAGCCTGGGACAGGCTACGCAGCTCCTCCTCCAGCGCCCCCAATGGCCTGGCTCTGCCGGCATCTCAACCCCACTGGTCAGCTGCCCACTGGGCCCCAAACCCTTCCCCATGACCCTGTGTTTCAGAAGTGCGGGTGAACTGCTCCACCCACCCGCTGATGCTGGGGGACTCGCCCTCCTGCCCCAACCTCTATGCCAACTGGCTGGTCATCCTGTTGCTGGTCACCTTCCTGCTGGTCACCAACGTGCTGCTCATGAACTTGCTCATCGCCATGTTCAGGTGCTTGCTCTCTGGCCCCCAGTCGCCCTCCCTCTGCACCGTCCAGCTGCGGTGGCCCTGGGGACCCCGCCCCGACCAGCCTGGGTACACGGGGCCTGAAGTCTAGTCCAGGCAGCTATCAGGCGGCGTACGGGGAGCCCAGGGTCAGGAGGAGTGAACCCTACCCCAGACCCGCTGCCCACAGAGATGGGTGGCTATCTGCGCCCCCAGCCCCGCTCACGTCCCCACAGCTATACGTTCCAGGTGGTACAGGGCAATGCCGACATGTTCTGGAAGTCTCAGCGCTACAGCTTGATTGTGGAATACCACGAGCGCCCCTCGCTGGCCCCGCCCTTCATAATCCTCAGCCATCTGAGCCTGCTACTCAAGAAGGCCTCCGGCAAGGGGGCGGAGCGCAAGGGGCGGCGCCTGGGTGAGGGCGGAGCTCCCGCGGGGTCTGGGCCTTGGGAGGGCGGAGCTCCAGGAGGGAGGGATGGGAGGGCGGAGCTCAGGGGGGGCTGGGGGCTGGGAGGGCGGAGCTGGGGGAGCTGGGAGCTGGGAGGGCGGAGCTGGGGGAGGACAGATGATGGGGGTGCTTTTGGGTAGGGCCGAGCCCAGCCTTGGTCCGGCCAGGCCAAGGGGCCCACTAGGCTGTGTTCCTGTCCCCTGCCCTGCCTGCTGGGCCTGTGTGCCCAGTAACCTGCTAGGTTGGGGCCTACCCCACTTGAATGGGAGAAGGGGGTACTTCTACTCTTATCCCTGAGGCCAGGCCTGGGATCTTCCTTGAGGTCCAACTACTGCCCCGCTTCCCAGAGCGAGACCTACCGGATCCCCTAGACCAGAAGATAGTCACGTGGGAGACGGTCCAGAAGGAGAACTTTCTGAGCAGCCTGGAGAGGCGGAGGAAGGACAGCACCGCGGAGGTCCTGCGGAAAACCGCTCACAGGTGAGGGGGCTCCCGCCGGCAGGGGGACGCCCACAGGTCACGGTGAGAGTCGCCGGGGCCTGCAGGCTGGGTCTTTAGTCTTTGCCAGACCCTCAGTCATTGTTACTCGAGCAGGGAGGTGGCCTCTGGGGAAACTGAGGCATAGAGAGGGACAAGACCTCCTGACCCAAGGCATGAGTTGTGCGGGAACAGCGTGGTCTACCTACGGCGGAGGTCTCTGCCCTACGTCTCTGCTAGACCCTCTTCCACGACCCTCCGCTGTCGGGGCGAAGGGCAGAGGAGAAGTTGGCGCCACCCTGGTGCTGAGAGGGGCCCATTGGGGGAGCAGGCGTCAAGCCCACCGGGGGCCATGTGCTCTGTTTCAGGGTGGACACGGTGGCGACGTGCCTGGGGGGACTGCGGGAACAGGAGAAGCGCATCAAGGGCTTAGAATCCCAGGTAAGCGTGGCCTCAGGGTGCCCACACTCTGCTGACCCTCGGGTTCGGGTTGCAGAGACCTTCCTCAGGGAGTTGACTTTGGTCCTTGTCCCCTCATCCATTTAGCAGAGGGAGGGGGCGGGGCTCGCCTGGACATTTCTTCCTCTTGCAGGTCAGCTACTGCACAGTGCTCCTGTCTGCCGTTGCTGACACGCTGGCCGGCACGTGTAAGTGGGACTTGAGCGGGTGCGCATCTAGAGGGTGGAACCAGGTCCAGTAGCCTGAGACCCCTGGGCGGGCCCTCCACTGGGACCAGACCTGGGCGGGCTACCCGGCTCCCGTGGTTCTCCAACCTCAGGACCACCATGTGTGTCCCTGGGTTCCGCACAGGCCCCCTCACCTTCCCAGGGCTGGATGTCCAGCGCTGAGAAGAGGCCTTCCACCCCCCACCCCACCCCCCAGGTTCTCAGAATTGCTGCAGTAGGAGCGAACAGCCCTCTGCTGACCACGGAGGGGGCCCTGGGGCTGGCCCGCTGCCCTCCAACATCTGAGCTGTTTCCGGAGTGCCCCCTGAGCAGGCGGCGGAATACCTGAGTAAAGTGCCCTTTGGGGTGGACGCACCTCAAACACCCCGCTGCCCCCTGTAGTCTGTTAAGAGAGTGTTTGACATGCTGGTCGTTGTCATCTCTTCCCTTCGGTTCACTTGGCCAGCTGCGGGGTAGGGTGGGTCTCCACATTGGCCCCCCTTCAAAGTGTCCCGATGAAACTGAAGTATAGACCACACTCGGCTGACCAGCAGTGGGCCAGAGGGGCATCCTCCCTGCCTGGTGGTCCCATCTTCCCCAGAGATGTTGAACACTGAGGGCTCCTGTCCCCTCCTGCCCCACTAGGGTCAGGAGCAACTAGAGGGGTGGCCCGAGCCCAGTGTGGGAGTGTGTGGTTGGTCCCACAGAGCCGTGGGGGCAGAGACAACACATGGAGCCTGGATGAAGAGTCTAAACTTTTACTGTCCCCACATGACAGTTACAGAAGGGCTCCCAGGCAGGGGCCTTGATACCCAGGGGCTGCGGGCTCCACCTCCAACCCGCCACCACACTGCCTTCCCACGTCTGTCCCCTGAGCCAGGGAGCAGGAACAGCAGTGTGGTCCCTTCATGGCCCTTAGACTGGGCATTGCCTGTCAGGGCTCGGCTCCGGGTCCCTCAGGGCTGCTGCCTTTACTCCGGAAGTGCTCCCTGCTCCGCTTCCTGCTGCCATGGAAACCAACAGTCTCCATCTGCGCAGGTGCCCCAGGGCCTGATGCTGGCCCAGCGGGGTCCGCCTCAGCCTTCGCCACCTCCTGCAGGCTCCCCCGGGGGCCACTCTCTTCAGTCTCTGGGCTTGTGGCCAGGTGGGCCAGCTTCACCGTGTCCTCAGCCTCCCCTGGCCTCCGGAGGCCCCGGCTCCTCTCAGGCCTGGCCGGTTTGCTGAAAAGGATCCTGCCCTGCCCGCGGCTGGAGGGGTCCTGGTTGAAGGAGGGGGCGTGTTCTGGGGGGGCGGGGACACTCCGGGAGTCCAGGAAGGCCAGAGCCGCAGCCCGGTTGCTTTGTTCGCTGCACTCAGTCACATTCTCTAGGCTGTATTTGATCCAGCGCTCGGGGTGGCTCACATAGTCCGGGACGGAGGGGCCCCTCGGAGGGGCAGTACTTCGCCCAGTCCTAGCTCGGCCCTCCCCTGGAGCTTGGTCTGGAGGTGCCAGGGGCCGCTTGAAGCCCTCACCATCTCCTGTGCCGGTGTGAGCCACCCCCTCCAGGCAGTCAAAGATGTCCCGGCTGCGCTGGGAGAAGGTAGGGCTCATGCCCGGCAGGTGGAAAGGTTGGACAGCAGCTCGGGGCTTGTGTGCCTGGGGCGAGGGGGGCTCATCGGGGTCTGAATCGGTGGCGTCAGCCTCACCACGCAGCTCCTCTGGGGACAGGGCTTCTACTTCCGCACTGCCAGGGAAGCTGAGGTCGGAGTCCGAGTCGCTAAGGGAGACCGTGTCTGACGGCAGGGTGTCCAGCTCTGTGTCCTGTTCCACCTTACCCAACCCTGCCTCCGCCATCTGTCCTGGGGTCACACCACACCTACACCAAACAGCCCAGTGAGGACACGGTCAGCGCTCAGAACTGTTCCCTTCACGGGAGGGGGCATCAGAAAAACTGTGGCCTCCACCACAAGGGCAGGACCCACCCTGGGAGAGCCCGTCTCTTACCTCCCTTGCTTTTTGGTGTCTGTGGCCGACACTGGCACGCTGGGTGGGCAGCCAGGCAGGGGGCGTCCTAAAGAGGTCCTCAAAGCAATGATGTGGTCGTCTCCATACCAAACGCCTCTCTCCACGTAGTTAGGTGGGACTGGGGAGAAAGTCACGCACCCATCAGACCAAAGAGTGAGGGTGTGCGATGATGCCCAGTGCTGAGGGAGGGGCACTCTGGTTCATGGGCCCCGAGTGGACACTCTTGGACACTTGGTTGATGTGCTCATTAAGTGCTGTGGAGTCAGTTCGGACTCACAGTAACCGTGTAGATAGTTTCTGAGCATGTGGTGGGTTTGAACCTCCGACCTTGCGGCAATCTTGATGTCACTCCTAGCCCCTGGTAGCAATGGCTGCGACCCAGCGTGGCAGAGTGGTCTGCTCGGGGGCATCACCAGTCAGCTGTCCAGTCTAGGCTGGAAGGAGGAGCCAGGGTGGCAGCCTCTCATCCGTCTCCTCTACTCTAGTTTGGGAACTTCCTTCAGGACATCCCGGCTCCACTTTCTGTAACGATCGGCCTGGCCTTGGTCGGTTGGGACTGGGAGCCTTGGAACTTGTTCCCAGGCTGAGGACAGCCCCCTCAGTCAGCTCCTGCTCTCCCCAACTGCCCTCCTTGGAGCGCCCGGGGCTCATGTACCCGAGGCGGTTGGGGAACAACAGGCGGGCGGCTCTGCGTGCGCTCCATGGGATCAAAGGCAGGCGAAACACACACGGGGCTCACTCGGGGAAGAGAAGGCTTCAGCCGCGAAAGGGGGTAGGGAGCTCAACCCACTGCGCTGTCCCAGCCAAATGGGCTCCCGTTACCCAGGTGGAAGCCGGGAGTCTAGCCAGCCTCCAGCTTCTCAAAGCCACTGAAGGCTGATCCGTGGGCCATCGGTGGGGTTTTAGGGGTGACGGTGATGAGGAACTAGCCCGGGAGGCGCTGGGGTTCCTGAAAGCTCGCGTGGGGCCGACCAGGTGGCAGGGATCGGGGACACTACTTTCCTCTGCTCTACTCTCGCCCCCTTGAAAGCAGAGCCCTGTCGTCCGCTGCACGTGCACGGAGCACCCTTTCCGCGGCGGACCCGGCATCGAGAGGCTCGGGTCCCGAGGGCCAGCTTGCGAAAGGGCAGGGGACATCGAGACCTCCAAGTGGTGGAGTTCGGGGGCGCAGGCTGCGGAATGCGGCCTCCCGACGGCCTCCCGCACCACTAACCTACCGGTTTACTGTGGCCCAGCCGCCTCCATTTTGGTCGCGCCGCCTGCCGGGGCGCTACGCTTGGCCCTCTGGGAAACCGAGTCCTTGATTGGTCAAGTGCCACAGACTTTTCGAGTCCAGAGAACTACAACTCCCTTAAGGCACTGGGCCACTGCTCCCGAGGCCTGCCGGGATTCGTAGTCCGGAGCTTGCTAGCGCTGGTTTCTCATTCTAAACTCCCGGCCCCCTCTTGCCTGAGGTCGACTTGCCACCGCTCTGAGACGCCGGTGCTCCTTCGAGAAACAAACCTGGAATTGACAAAGGAGAAAAGAGAGGGAGGCGGGCGGATACGACTCCCAGAATGCTCAAGGGCTAGCGGCTACGCGAGGCCTTCCGGGGCCCTGCGCCACCTACTGGCAATCACGAGGACCACGACGGCCTCAGGCCGGAAGAGTGTTCTCGCGCTCCGCGGGCACAAAGCCTGTCTCAGGCCATTTCCGGTGCTGGCCGGAAGCAATGGACCTTCGCCTCTTGGGCATGGTCAGTGCCAATCGGAGTGCGGACGCTGACTCCCAGCGCCTGGCCCCACCTTTCCCGAGCCCCCCAAACAGGTCCCTGCAGTAACGCAGCCCCAGGGTCTAGCTGACCAGGGCTAAGGGACATCTGGGAAATTCGGACTCTGTGCACGTGTGTGAGCCGGGCTGTCCTGAGTGCCTGGCCTCGCCGCCTCTCCCGATGGGCTTTTCTCGAAGCTGCCCAAGGACAAGCCCTGTCTGGGCACCGCCACTGGCCTTCCGGATGCTTCCCAGTCATGCCTGCCCCATGCGTACAGCTGACATGGGACACTAGAGGGTGGTCACTCGCAGAGGCTTGGAGGGGCAGCCCTGTGCGGGGAAGGGCGTGCATCCTTCCAGGTTCACCACGCCGGCCAGGCTCCCAGGGTGATAGACCCCCCACAGCTGGTGGGACTGTGCCGGACACCAGAGGCTGGCTGCCTGGCCTCCCTCAGTCACTCCCTGTAGGCTCATGGTGAGCCAGGCCCCAAGTTCTCCCCGAGCTGAGCCATCTCCCTAACTTCTAAGTCCTAAGCGATCTGCAATGAATGCCTCTTCCCTGCCGGGGGCACCTTCGGGCTCCCCCCCCCTGCCCACCCCCCCACACACAAGGTGTTTCTGCTGGGAAACTAAGGGTTCAAGGAGATGACGTGATGCCCTGGGATGAGCCTGTTCACGTGGGCGGACAGCCCTGCAAATGGGCGGGTAGGCACAACTGGACCCATAGGGACCTTGCTTAGTGGGTGACTGGGCTCTGCCCCCTCCCACCTCCTTCCCCAGCCAACTTCGGGTGGCCTCATTCATCACAGTCCGTCCCCAACCTCTCTGGGAACCCACTGTGTGGAAAAGGCAGGCAGGCTCTCAGCCCCTGGGCGGCTGCCTTGGGCAGATGGACCCTCAGGCACCCCAATTGAGATGGGGACTCTGCAGATCTTCCCTGTAGCCGAACTCTCCGTCCCAGGTGTGGATGGGCCCGCGGTAGGAGCCTCCCAAGGCTGGGATTGGTTCCAGGGTCAGTCAGATGTGGACACCACCCAGCCTCCATGACAAAGCAACTTGTCCTAGGACAAGCCCCAGCTTAAAGCCTTTTCACCATGCTGGGCAGCTTTACTCTGCCGTGGCCCACTCTAGCCCCAGCCAAGTTATACCAGCACCCAGACGGGCGGGAGGAAAGGAAGGAAGGAAGAGAATCAGGAATCCTGGCGCCCACACCAAATCCCTCACGGCCCTACTGGACAGTGAGCCTAGCTGGACTGGTGGAAACCCAAGGCTTGGATGGCGTCAGGAGAAGGGAGGAGGCTGTCTTGGAGGGTGGGGCACACATCCTTCTCTGTCCCTGCTGTCCCACCCCAGGGCAAGGGGGAAGGGCTGGGTGGCTCCTCCAGCCCAGACAGAGAGTCGGAGACGGGCTGGCATGCCTGGTTTTTCCTTCTTTATTGACTGACGGTTGAAAATGTGATTACAGTGGAAGGTAACTCGTTAGAAAGGAGCGGGACTTCAGCCGGTTCAGATCCGGCTCTAGAAACGTGGAGGAGGGGAGGGAAGGCCGCCCAGCCCCTGGTGGGCCCTGCCCCTGCGGCCCTCATTCCCACTGGGCAGCCAGCTCCTGCTCCCCTACCGCCCGGAAAAGTGACGGGGCAGAAGAGGGGACGTGGGCAGCAGGAAGGGCAAGTGCACAGAGTGATAATAGGGGGACACTATGTACAGGGGGCGCCGCGGGCCTCAGTACACGGAGCTGTTGCGGATGCCACAGCACAACACCATGCTCAGGATCATCTCGAAGATCTGCAGGGGGAGGGTGCGTGAGGCGTGG
>NW_006408558.1:12858852-12864141 GCF_000296735.1 Chrysochloris asiatica | reverse complement strand
GCAGGGGCAGGGGGTGTGGGGTCCGGGGTGGAGGCAGGGGACAGAGCATCCCGGCTCACCATGATCACAGCCACCACAATGGCTGCAATGCCGATCAGGTACAGCTTCCCGGAGAAGAGGTCATCGATCTTCTGGTGACAGTCCTGTGGTGGTGACAAGGGGCGTGGTCGGCCCGCTGGCACTCGGCACAGGGTAGCTCTTGGTCGGAGCCACGGTCACACAGAAGTTAACCCAAAGTACAAGGCCGCTCTGGCTCCAACCACTTCCCTAAAGCTGAGGGCCACCAAAAGCCACCGCCAGCCTTGATCCCGAGTACGGGCAGCCACACGCCCACCTCTCTGGGCCTCAGACAGCTCATCTGAACGTTGTGGGCCATGGCGATGCCTCAGCACTGGGCTCTGCGACCTCAGAGAGCCCACCTGGGGCAGAGTCCTGTCCCCACTGGCCACCCCACAGCTGTCACCTCATACCTTGGAGAGGTTGGTGATGATGTTACTGCCCGTGGGGCACAGGTTGTTCTTGGTCAGCGAGGTGACCAGTGTGGCCAGTGCATTAGAGCCACAGCAGTTCAGCTGTGGAGAACGGGGCACTGCAGTCAGGCCGATGGGCCCCTCCCCACCACCCCACAGCCCCTCCTGCAGGGCCTCAGCCGCCCCCCTCACCCCCAGGCCCCCGACAGCCGCACCGTCTCATGGAAGGTCTTCACCACAGCCTTGGCGTTGCTGGCATCATCGTCCAGTACAGCCTGCTGGAGGGCCTGGTCATAGAACTGCTTTACATCCTTGGCAATCTGTGGGGAGGACACATGGACCGGGCATCATCTGAGCAGTGACCACCTGCTCAGGAGGAAAGGTGTTAGCGGGCCCCAATGCCGTCGCCTCCAGGAAGCCCGCCTGGACCTGGAGTCACCGGAGCAGAGGTCACGCCTTCCCACTGGGGTGAGGACCTCACCTGGACGCCCATCTCACCTGGTCCTTGTTGACAAAGCCCCAGATGCCAGCGGCCACTTCACAGGCAAACAGAATCACCAGGCAGGTGAAGAACTGGGGGGCAGAGGAAGTATCACGTTAGTCTGGAGGGCCAGGGGGCCGTTCCTACGGCAAACCACCACATAACTCTCAACCCGGGTCAGGGGCCAGACCCACACCCTTCCCGCCCGGCTCAGAGCTCTGGGGTGGGCTTGTCACTCAGGGCACTGGGCAGGAGCCCAGGATGGGGTGTCTGCAGGTGTCCTCCCCGTGACGCTGAGCCCTGGTGTGTCTGTCTCTCCCAGCATACAGCCCCAGCCTGACCAAACAGACAGGCTGGGGCTCCCTCCCTTTTGTGGTTGTGGCTTTTCTAAACAAAAACAAAGCAACTTTGGGGCTTACAAATCCGAACTGGAGATAATGGTTTCAAGTAAGAACCACTGGGGAAGCTGTTGTTTAGAGTTGGCCTGGGGTGCTCCAGCGGGCCAGCTCCCCCGCTCTCCTCACGGGCCTCCCTACCCTCACGCAGGACCAGCCGGATGCAGCCTTACCGTTCCCAGCAGGCACTGGGACTCCTGGATAGCTCCGTAGCAGCCCAGGAAGCCCACAAACATCATCACAGCACCCACAGCGATGAGGATGTAGATGCCTGCGGGTGGGAGTGAGCTGTCATGGACACTTTGTGCTCTGCCCACACCCACCCACCCCCAGCACCAGGGGACCCCTAGTTCCTGCAGGACAGATAGGAAAGGGCTGCTGGTAGTGAGGGCCTCTGGTTCCCCTTCCTGTGGAGGACCACGAGGACTATCCCAGTGTCCGTCCCCACCACTGGACCTCCAGCAGCTACCCCTCCCCCCAAGTCAGCAGCAACTCAGGCTGCCCTCCACACCGGGCTCCCCTAGCCGTGTCACCTGCTCTGTGCCAAGAGCGCACACCTGCGCTCTCCCCGTGGGAGCTGAGGGGAGATCCTAAAGCCCCCACCCCAACACTAGGGTGTTCAGCAAGATGCCCCACAACCACCCAGGCTCTCTGCAAGATACTAGTCAAGGGGCCACCTAAGGCCCCTCCCGAGATCTCCCCCCCCCACCTCCCAGCTCCAGTTGGACGCTCCTGTGGTGAGGCCAGGATCCAGCCTGGCCCTGCTCCCTGGGTGAGGTTAAGACCCTTGTCAGACTCCCATCTGCTCCCCGCCCTCCCCCACCTTCACCAGGGCTGGCAGCACTGAGCCATGGAGAGAGGGCTGGCCTGATGGGGCAGGAGCTGGTATCAAGCATGGGAGGGCCACTGTCCTGAAGCCGATGCAAGCAAGGCCCACTAGGAGAGGCAGCAGGGAAGAGGTCACCCCTGGGGAGAGCTGGGAATCTTGCGTGGGACATCCTACGGGACCAGCTGCTGGAAGTGCTCCGCTCGCCCGCCTGCCCTGGGGCCCTGGACTGCTAAGACAGACACTGGACCCTGTGCCTGGCCACTGAAGAGACCCATAGACAGGGCCCTGGAGGAAGGCGGGCAGGGGGTCCTGGGTGCCTGCAGGGTAGACGGAGGCCCTGGGCTGAGATCTCTAGACGAAGCCATTCTCACAGCTTGTGCCCTTACACGAGCCTCCCTTTAAAAGGCAGAGTCATCTCAAGCCATGCTTGTCCCGGAGTGCCAGCCCACCTTCCTACGGGAGCCCAGAGCGGGGTCCCCTCTAACTTCCCCCTCTCTGGGAGGGGCCCGCAGCTGCTGGCCTCTTGAGGCTGCAACAAGGTGCACAGGCTGATGAGTCACACCGGCCACCCTCCAACCCCCCAGCACAATTTTCCATCGGGACACCTGAGCACCAGCTGCTGGGAGCTGCCCAAGTGCCCCCCCAGCCCATCCCTGCCAGCCTCCTCCAAACACCAGTTTTAAATTAGCTTCTGGACCCACGCATGCCTCTCTTAACTGGGTGGGGTCCTGACAGGCCCCTCAAGTGGCACTGTCCAGCTGTTCCTAGGCCAGGCCAGGCCAGCCCAACCCGGAGCCAGGCTGTCTAATCTAGCCTCCCCACTCCACCTAACACCACTAGCCCCTACCGCTCTCCTTGAGGGGGAGGAAGGGGCCTCCTCCTCCAGGAAGCCCTCCCTGGCTGCTTGCAATGGGACATGGTGGTGCTGCCCTGGATGTGTGTGCGCACACATGCACACTCTTGCACTCACCCACATAGAAGGTGTTGGGTGCCGGCCGGTCTTCGAGCTCCAGGTAGAGGAGGTTGGTAGTCTGTGGGTCATGGCGGAGCCACAGTGCAACACCGAGGATGACACCTCCAGCCAGCTAGGAGAGAGTGGGGGCGTGAGGTCACTTGCAGCGCAGAGCACGCCACCAGGAGTACAAAGCTTGCTACACAGAGTATGTTTGTGACAAATATCTCTGCAGGCGGCCCAGCCCTCCACCCCCAGCCGGCAGCTCTATGTTCACAGGCCCACAGGGGTATGGGCCATTCACCGGCTCCCGGCCGGGGACCAGAAGTCAGCTTGCTGCCCGGGTTTCTGAGAGGCCGGGAAGGGTCTGGGTTAGATGCAACTGGGCATCTATCTGCAAGTTTCCAAGATCAGGTCATTATGCAAAATGGAGGGTAGCCTCATCAGATCCCAAATGGAAAATGACTACATAGTAATTGTTGTTGTTGTTGTTATGTGCCGTGGAGTTGCGACTCATAGCGACCTTGTACAGGGTTTCCAACGCTGTAAATCTTTACAGGAGCAGAAAGCCTCATCTTTCTCCCGCAGAACAGCTGGTAGTCTTGAACTGCTGACCAGGTAATTAGCAGCCCGATTCGTAACCGTTAAACTTCGCTGTGCCATAATCGCCAAACCACCGAGTCCTGGCCCTGCCTGGCATCAGTCAGCACCTCACTGTTGCTTCCCATCTTGGCCTTCAGTACCGCCAGACCTACATCCTCAATGTGCGATATCAGTGCACCGTTAAGTGCTATCTAGCTGCTTCGGACTCACAGTGACCCTGTGTACGGTTTCCGAGGAACGGCTGGCTGGTGAGCTTGAACCATCAACCTTGCAGTCCAGCGAATTAATAACACACAGCGCCACACCAGGGCTCCAAATGTCTTTGCTGTTGTCGTAAGTGGGAGCGGTCAGATGAGGTTGTTGGTAAGCAAGGAGTAAGTGGTTTGCTAAATCTGGGGATTTCAGGGATACCACCACCCTCTGCCAAGGGGGTGGCCATTGCACAGAAGCCTTGGGCTCCCCTGGGGGCTGCCCCGGGGCTGGGCCAACAGGCTGATGGGAGTGCGAGTGGGTGTGGTTACCAAGGCTGGGGTGTCCAGGAAGTGGCAGGGGAGAGAGCTCTGGCAGTTTGTGGGAGAAATCCCTGCATGTCATTAGCCTTGGACAGGAAACCCAGCTGTGGCCCTGAAGTCAGGCTTGGAGGAGGAGGAAGAGGGGCTGCTCAGCTGGGCAGGGGGGACGGCAGGGGGACCCTACACACACAGAGGATACAGGTGGTTCTTGGGAAGTCTACTTCTGAGCCTGTCACTGGACATGAACGCCAACTACCCACTGCAATCTGCCTTCCCACGTCACTGCTTGGTGCCCAGGGACCTGAATGAAAGACCATCCTGAGAATCACCTGGCCACAGGCTCCCTCACTAAGGGTTACAGTGAGACAGGGCCCAGGGGGGCTGTGTGTGGGGTTACAATGGGCATCAAGGTTGCCCCAAGGCAAGCCCCAGCTAATCTGGGGATACCCAAGTATGAGAGGCAGATGGGGAAGGCAGGATTGTGTGGGGGGCTGGGATGCCCCCCCTGCCCACCCCCCCAGGAACAGTTGGCTCCTAGCAGCAGCTGAGTTCTGCTTCTCCCTGCCCGCCCCCCATCCCTGATAGACGCCCTCCCACCCTCTCCCTCAACTGTTACGGGTCCACTCTTGAAGGACGCTGTGACTTTTCAGCCCCCATCTCAGCAAAGCCATTTCTGACAGCTTCCACTCAGTGGGTGGAGGGGCTCTGGTTTCGGGAGGGTGGACCCTCTGAGGGTCAGCGAGGAGCTGATGCACACAGCGCCCGCCCCCCGCGGCCATGCAACCCCCGTTCTCCTCTGCGGGTCGGGGAGGCCCTGGAGGCAGCCAGGGCAGTGGGCATGCCAGGGGAGGGCGGGCAGCTGAGCAGGCCCGGGAACGTCCCAGGAGTTGGCTGCCATCTGCGCTCACTTGCGGGAAGGAGGTGGCGCGCTGGGGGTTGCCTCGGCAACTCTGGCTTGAAAACGTCATTGATTTTGTTTTGAACTAAGGTCCCGAGGCAGCTTTGTGCCAGTTCCCAGGCAGTGGGGGAGGGGAGCCAGCCACAGCC
>NW_006408558.1:12843781-12858672 GCF_000296735.1 Chrysochloris asiatica | reverse complement strand
CCCTGGTTTCTGCTGTGGGGCAGCATTCTAACAGAATTGCTCTCAGGGCAGGATCTGACCTCATCCAGGTGTGAAAGCAGGGTGTGTGGCTACAGGCATGGCCCCTCCCACCTCCCAGCCCCACCACACATGGGCTCCAGGTCTCCCTGAGGTGTCTGGTGATTCCCGGAGTGGGGGTTGGGTAGGGACTCAACACCCCCAAACTCCAAGACCAACACTCAGCTCTGGAGACCTGGGTACATCTCAGCTCAGTCCTGGGAGAGCCCTTTGAGCCCCCTAACACCCCTCTCCAAAGGGTGGGAGCTCCACCTATAAACAGTAGAGGTCCCTCCCATGCAGTGGGTTACCCTCAAAGCAGGTGGGGCTACAGGATCAATTATACAGCCCCCCTAAAAAGCCAAGTGATCAAGACCTGTACCCCACTCATCCAAAAGTCAGGTGGTTCCAAGACACAGCCCGAGCCTCCCCGCTGCCCCTTTGATTAAAATATGCAGTGATTAGAGGAGGAGTGAGGTAGGGGGCAGGAAGGTGCTGCCCCCAGAGGCTTGGCCAGGTGCCCAGGGTCAGTAGAGACCCCAGCTAGGGCCAGGGCGTCACACCGATTTGGTAGGTTGGCTGTAAACAACAGCTGTCTGCGGTTACATGCAACCAAGTCTGTTGCCTGAGGAATGTGGTATCTCCAGGAAGCCAACAGCCATGGGCCTCAAAGACTGCCGACAGCGCTGCACCAAGGTCCTGCACAGTCCCTCCTCCTGCAAGGTCCAGGTGCCTGGGCTCCGGAGAACAACACACTCAGAGCAATGCGGTCAGCTGCCACCGTTGAGCAGGGCACAGCTGTTTGTGTCCTCAAAATAACATGCCTGCAGGGCAACAGACTTGGTTGTCAAGCAACACGTACCCAGCCCTGGTTCTAGGACCATTACTGAACCACTTTGAACCTTTGATTCAAAGCCCTGCCTAAGACCTTCGGCATGGAGTGGAGGGTAAGTATGAGGAAGCAGGGAGATGAGATGGAAAACCACCACCACCAAACCCAAACTCCCTGACAGCAGGAACTTCAAGGATGAGGACAGAGGAAGGACACTTCCTACGGGCACCTCCATAGAGGTCCGGGGCTAAACAATCACAATGGTGGAGGTGGTCCATAGGCCACTCCCAGACTCACCCAGTCCTCACTGCAACACCCATCTGCACTGTGAGTTAGAGCATCATAACCACCCGCCCTGAACTCCCACACAAGGTGGCAGAAAGTCAGAAGTTTAAGAGGAACTGGGGCTCTTCAAAAACCACCGTTAGAGGATCCAACAGTAGGGAGAAAGCGTTTTTGACTATCACGCATCCGATAGAGGAATATGCAACGTATAATCTGCTTTAAAAAAAAAAAAAATTAAAACAGGCAAAAATATTAAGAGACACTTTACCAAGGAAGATACACAAATGGCAAATAAAAAAGAGATGAAGTCAAAGATCGTTGCTGGTATGTGCTGTCGAGTCGCTCCCAGCTCCCAGCGACCCTGTCTAGGGTTTCAGAGGAGCAGCTGGTGGGACTGAACTACCGACCCTCAGTCTAGTACTTACCCTGCAGTGCCACAGGATGCAAATTAAGACCATAATGAGATGCCAGATGCACCTACTAGAATGGCTAAGAGTTATAAAACCAACCTCACCAAGAGTTGATGAGGTCACACCCGCTGCTGGCAGGATGCAAAATGGTGTTTCAGAAAAGCGATTGGCAGTTTCCTAAAGAATTAAGCCTATCCTTACCCCTAGACTTGCACTGTCACTGTTCTTTCAAGAATAAACGGCAACCTAGTGAGTAAGGAGTTGTTGTTGTTAGGTGCCATCAAGTCAGTACCGACCCATAGCGACCTTATGCACAGCAGAACGAAACACTGCCCGGTCCTGGGCCAACCTCACTATTGTTGCCACACTTGAGTCCATCGATGCAGCCATTTGGCCAATCCATCTTGCTGGGGGTCTTCCTCTTTTTCTCTGACCCTCCACCTTACCAAACATGACATCCTTCTCCAGTGACTGGTCCCTTCTGATAATATGTCCAAAGTATGAGAGATGACGTCTGGCCATCTTGGCCTCCAAGGAGCACTCTGGCTGCATTTCTTCCAACACAGATCTGTTGGTTCTTTTGGCAGCCCATGGCACTTTCAATATTCTCCTCCAACAGCATAACTCAAATGCATCAATTCTTCTATGGTCTTCCTTTATTCACTGTCCAGCTTTCGCATGTATGTGAGGTGATTGAAAATACCATGGCTTGGGTCAGACGCACCTTAGTCCTCAAGCTAACATCTTTGCTCTTCAACACTTTAATGAGGTCTTGTGCAGCAGATATGCCTAATGCAATACGTCATTTGATTTCTTGACTGCTACTTCCATGAGTGTTGATGGTTGATCCAAGAAGAATGAGGTCATTGTAGAGGGCCAGTTAAAATGGGGAGACCCCCAGTGAGATAAAGTGACACAAATGCATCAACACTGGGCTCGACTGTACCAGCCATCATGGAGATAGCAGGGTCCACACACCGTCACCACAGTCTACAGTAGGGCATTTACCCAGGAGAAGAGAACTTATTTGTCTTCTTGTACAGGAATGTTCATAGCGACTTCATTTGTCAGAGCCCAACACTGGAAACAATCCAACAGCCCATTCCTAGGTGAACAATAGACCACACTTTACCAACACAATGGAATCCTGTTCTCAGCTGCCATCTATCACCTCCCATTCCTATCCAGCTATGAAAAGGAGTAAGCAACGTTCTGATCCTCCTCCAACGTGCATGGAACACCAAATTGAAGACAAACCTCAAAAACAAGAGCCATTAGGCACCTTTGGCTGCCATTAAGATGAGTCTGGGAAACACAGGATCGATTACAGTGAGAGGACCTAGATGAGTGACCTCCAGGAAGTTGGTCTGAGGGATGTCCCACAGCTAATCTTGGAGGTGATGCGATCATTTCAATGCCGTGGTCAAGTGGCCAGTTTCACAGAGTCTACAAGTCAACATTCACCAACCTCTAAATACGTGCAATGTGGCACCCATCCCTTCTACCTCTGTAAAGCTGTCTTTAAACCCCCCCACCACCCCCAATCCCTGATGCCAGAACCTCCAACCAATTATGTCTTCAGGAAAGAGAACCCTGGTGGCTCAAGAGTTAAGCACTTGGCTGTTAATGGAAAGGTCGGCTGTTCATACCCACTCAGTGGCTCCGCAAGAGAAAATCCTGCCAATCTGTTCCCGTCAAGATCACAGCACAGGAAACACTATATGGAAGTCGCTAGAAGACACACCAGAACAATAGCAGGTCTTCAGGGGAAAGTGTTTCCTCTGAGTCCCAAGGATTTACGGTCGCTATCTTGGTGCCAACGGCCTGCTAGTGCAGGGAAGCCGGCCCCGGGGTCCAGCAGTTTCCTCATGGTCAGCGGCAGACCTCAGAGGCATTGGAACATTGCAAAACTAAGGTACGACTTAAGTCAAGTAAAAGATCATTAAGTAAGTACTGACGTACTACGGAGAGTCCAACGAAAGTCTAAACTGCCATGATCCCACTTACAGGAAACAACTATCATAGCAAATGCACAGTGACCTAAAGTGCTATGTCATAGATTAGTGGGTACCAGGGGCGCAGGCGCACTAACAGCACTGAGCTGTCCAGACTAAAGCAAACATTTTGCTGTATATATTTTACCAAGTAAAACTAAGCTTGCTGCTGTTATTAAGTGCCGTCAAGTCAGTTCCGACCCATAGCAGTCCTGTATAGGGCTTCCAAGGGGCAGCTGGTGAGCTTGAATCGCCTTGTGGTTCAGACCAACTTTGCAGCCCAGTGCATTAACCCACAGCGCCACACCAGGCCTCAAAACTCACCTGTAACTACCGTTAGCTCAACCCTAGCTCCTGGCCTTCCCACGTGGGTCAGGGGACAGCTGTACCCAACACGATTCTCTTCATCACTTATTTTAATATTATTGTTGATACAGAAGAAATACAAGTTTCTCCGTGTACAAATCTGTGACACCGATTAGATTCTTGGAGTATGCAAACCATTCCCACTCCGTTTTTCCTGAATTGTTCCGTGAACAGAAACTCACTGTCCGCCCACCCCTAAGTTTCCGATCTCATCTTTCAAGTTGTTTTTTGCCAGTTAGATTCCATCGAGATAGTTCTTTAAAGAACACAATGCCAAAGGCAGACATTCTTCAGTAACTAAGCTCAACAATTGCTTGGTTTTCAGTAGACTTCAGGGGATATTATTGGTAGAAGGACTTTACAAAGGTTGGTTTTTTGGAAGTACGTCTTCAGGTCTTTCTTCCTCCTCCAGATTCTGAGGGGTGTTTCGGTTTGTCACACCTCTCCTTCTTGTTTGCAAAGCAGGAGACATGAAGGTAGAACTCAACGTGTAGCCTATTTTCCAACGACATCTGGACGTAGAGCTTGGCAGACCCTGGCAAGAGCCACTTTGAGGGGTCCCCAGGTTGCTTTCCAAAGGGCGGTCTTCTCCAGAACCATCTGGAGCCACAGACACCTCCCACTTAAGCCCACCTGTTAGACGTTCCTGTACACCATGGAACTACGGGCCTTGAGTGGGGGTGGGGGCGGGCACTAGCTTGTCCCCTGGTTGGCAGGGCTCCACATCAGGAGCGAGAAAGGAATTTGGTAATCTCAAAGATTCAGTTTCGGTTTCTTCCCTCCTTCTGCCCTAACAATAAATAACGAAAATAAACTTAAAGAGACAGAGGGGTTGCCAAGCACACTGGGCTCAGGCCTGGCCCGCCTGCTGTTTCCAAAAAATGGCCAAAAGGGAATAGCCCTTGTCTGGGCAGCCCGGGGCCCCGTCCTTTGCTTTCTGCACTGACCAAGGAAGGGGGTAGGAGGGAGGGCTCAGCCCACCAGCGCATGCCTCCCACCTCCCTGAGAAGGGATGGCAGTAGATCTCCCATCCTGACCAAAGTCCTCCCACAGACTGCTCACCCCAAGTTCCAGCAAGTAAGGAGGGCTTGCATGGCCACATCCCATTGGGGCCCTCTGGCCTGACCTAGCCCTGCCCCACAGTGGGGTGGGTGGGATCCTGGGTAAGGCCCACCTGTGCTGGGAGGGTACACCTGCGAGTTTTGACACCTAGGTCCTGGGGCCTGAGAGACTCTCGGAGAACGGGACAGTGGAGAAACGGTCCATTGAGGACACCGGGGGGCGGGGGGAAGGGGGACGGGTCAGCAAAAATGCTTTCAGGATGGATGGAGGGGGAGAACCTGGTCCACACAGACCACTGGCTCCCCAGAGGACCAGGCATGGAGGTTGTGGCCACTCTCTCCTGGGTAGAGGCGGCCCAGCTCTATCCTGCAGCCAGAGCCGAGCGGTGGGACCAGACTGGGCAGCAGGAAGGAAGTACAACGGGAAGAGAGCCTGCAGAGGAAGTGGACCCCTCACAGCCCCTCACCCTCAGGAAGCAGCGGCTCATCAACATCTAAAAATAGGCCACCGATACAGCCCCCACTAGCTCAGTGGGCTGGGGCGGGGGGCTCCACCCCACCTGCTGGAGAGCCTCTCGGCCCACCTCGCCCTGTGAAGGGGTACACACAGAGGACTCTACCCTCTGGGGCTGGGGTGGCGGCCTCAGGCAGGCCCCGGATACCCTACCCTGCCCTGACACAGGAAGCCTGCGGGGACAGATGCTGGGTGTCCAGATGTGCTGTGTGCAGGGGCTGAGTGTGAGGTGTGTGCCGTATGTGTGTGCAGTGTGTGTGTAGTATGTACGTGTGTGTGCGCTGTATGTGTTATGTATGAGTGTGTGTGGGATACATGAGTGTGTGTGCGGTGCATGTGAGTGTGCGTTGTGTGTGGTATGTATGTGTGTGTGCTATGTGTGTGTTGTGTGTGGTATGTACGAGTGTGTGCTGTGTGTGGTATGTACGAGTGTGTGTGTGTTATGAGCGTGTGTGGGATATATGAGTGTGTGCTGTGTGGTATGTATGTGTGTGTGTATTGTGTGTGTGGTATGTATGAGTGTGTGTGTGTTATGAGTGTATGTGAGATATATAAGTGTGTGCACTGTGTGTGTGGTGCATGAGTGTGTGTTGTGTGGTACGTATGTGTGTGTGCTATGTACGAGTGTGTGTGTGTGTGTGTGTGTGTGTTATGAGCATGTGTGGGATATATGAGTGTGTGCACTGTGTGTGTGGTATATGTGAGTGTGTGCTGTGTGTCGGTGGCTGGTACATGGGGCTGGTACAGTGTGTGCTGTGTGTCGGTGGCTGGTACATGGGTCTGGTACAGTGTGTGCTGTGTGTCAGTGGCTGGTACATGGTGCTGGTACAGCTCAGCATCTGCTGGGTCACACCACATCCTACCTGGAACCTGGAGGGTGAATGCGTAGGGCCAGTTCTGTAGCCCTGACACTCTGCGCAGTATGGGGGCTGGTCTGTGGGGCTGGAAAGGTCCCAGCAAGCAGAAGGTGACAGGTGAGCAGCCCTGCCCCCACGCCACGTGTCTCTCAAAACAGCAGGGTGTGTGCTGTCCCTGTGAGCTCTCCCCACCACAGGTTCCCGAGTGTTGGGGTGAAGGCTTGGACTCTGGGTGTTTGAGGCGGCATCTCTGTCAGAGTTTAGGAGCAGCTAGAACACAGGGTCACCATGGGTCATCAATCAGCCCTGCTTGGTGCCCACAGACTGCAGAGCCAAGAGACGCTCAGGGCCCCTGCCCGCCCCTGCCGGCTCGCCTGTTGGGGTGAATCACAGTTCCTCTCCTGAGCCAGCCCCATGGCCACCTCACCAAGGCGCTCTACAGAGACATCTGTCACGAGTCGGAGGGCCGGGCAGCCAGCCACCCAACGGGAGCCCCTCCACTGCCCAGCCCTGAGAACCCAGCAGGCACAAGAAACTCTCACCCCACCCCGCCTGGTCCCGGTCCGCTGGCAACGGATCCACCAAGTGACAGCCACGTGTTGTCTGCAAGTGAGACTGGAACCCCACTGAGCTGGACCTTCAGCTGGGCCACCTGGGGAGCAGCCAGCAGATCCATTAAGGGGAGGGCATAGCTCCTCTCCCTGCAGACCTCTCAGGAGTCTCCAAGGAGACATCCAGCATCACGCCCATTGCAGAGTGGGGAAAAGTTGAGGTTCAGCAGCCTGCCGGTCAGCAGGATGGGGTTCCTCATCTCTTGGACCTCCTCCCAGGTCAGTTATAGTGGGCAGGACTTTCACTAGGATCTCTGTGGACCAATGCCTCTGATCCAGAGTGGGTAGGAGATGTGGGTGTGGGGTGTTGGTGGGAGGACGACTGTGGATGGGGGGTGTAGATGTGGGGTTCCAGAAGGAAGGCATGGGTGTGGAGGTGGGGTGAGGGTAGGAAGGTGGAGCTGTGGGGTCTGGTTGAGGCAGAGATGTGGATGTGGGGTGTAGGGGGGAGTGTGGAGGTGGGGTGCAAGCAGGGGAGGAGAGGCAATGCTCCGCTGTGGGCTGGGCTTCTTTCAGCTACACCAGGTAGGAGAAGCAGGCGAACCCTCAGACTTCCTCCTTCCCTCCTTTTGAAAACAGAACTTTTAAAAAGAAGTTGCTGGCCTCGTCTCTGGGCAAATCTGCCCCCATCCAGGTTCCGGGCATGGAGAACACTGGCTCACTTGGGGCCAGAACCACCTGCCTGGCACCGCAGGGCACCTCCTATACAAATGGCTGCCTCTCCCTCTCCTTAGCTGTGGTCCCTGCAGACCAGCATGCCCAGCGCCCATTCCATGTCAAAACTCCTAACTGGCCACTGAGCACATTAACTTAAGCCAACCAGCTCAGGAGGGGGCTGGGGGAGCCCACTCTAAAAGGGGAGGCAGCCCAGTCAGGGACTCCACCCAGGCTCCTCTCATACCCCAAGGAGCCCACCGTTGGCCACTGGGCACACAGGACTGTGGCTGGGGGTAGAGGGGGGCATGAGGCTGACCCACCTTTCAAGGCAGAGGAGAGTAGGGTGAGACCTTGGAAACTTTTCTTGAGTCATAAGAGAGTGAGAAGGGGATGGGAGGCCTCCACCAGCTGCCCTGCTGGGGAAACCACCAGACTCGCCCAAGTGGGGTTCGTTCCTTCAGGGGGTTGCCCAGTCCCTCAAACTCCCAGGCGCAAACCCTAAATTCTGAGAAGCCCCCCTCCCTTTATTTATCCTTCCTTCCCTACCAGGGTCCTGACCCTTCTCATACAGGGACTGCAAAGGCCAGTGGATGGACAGGCACCTGAGCCTCAGCTTACTGCTCTCCGCTTGTCTGAACTGCTCTTATCCTTGGCTCCTGGGGGTCGTCCCAGGCAGGGGAAAGCCCAACACTGCAGCCTCCCTGCTCCCCGCCTGGGGAACTCCCACAGTGCCCTCCCTAGGCCAGCAGCGAGCAGGCCGGATGTGACCCTCACTCCCAGCTGGGACAGAGGCCAGTCTCTGTCCTCCCCCAGGCTCCTCCCAAATACTTCCCTAGTGGCCCCAGCAGGGCCAGATGGGAAACAGATGTCCACCGTTCCAGCCCCGTCTGACCAGGGGCCATCTTATTAGTTTACTATGCTAGTCCACCCGGATTCCTTCTGTGGGGACGCTGAGCAGACTGAGATGGCTCCGAAGGGGTACCAGGGAGGGGTATAAAAGAGTGGCCAAGGCTAAGGGGTTGAATGAGGTCCTTCCGAACCAGCAAAGGCTTCCAAGCCTCTCCGCAATTCCAAGACTGGACAAGAAAAAAAAAAAAAACAATCTAACTGCATCCCGGCAGGTCAGGGGAAAACAGCTCTCCGGAGAGGGCAGGGGGCGGACCCTGGAGACCCTCCCTCCGCACAGGGGCTGCCATCCAATGACCATGTGGGTCTTTCTTTCCAAAACACTCTGACATCAGGAGCAGGCGCTTACTTGGAAGCAACGCCAGATCTCCCAGACACCCACTGCCCTGGGCCAAGTCTGAATGATTCTCAAAGTCTCCCAGTCCGTGGCATCCAAGCGTGTGGTGGGGTACTGGTGGTAACCCCCTAGCTGGGCCGCCACTGTGCTGGACCCCTGCAATCGGACATGCCTGGGCTAAGGAATTTCCAATCCACCCTCTGCCTGGGATTCGGAAAGGGACCCCGGAGTGAAGGGTGGGCTGCGCTTGGGGCGGAAGGCGATGCCAGCCTGAAGGCCCCCACCTAGCCACCCCTCCAGGGGCGGCGGCCCGATGAGCTCATGGGGGCGGGGCGCCAGGAGCCCCGCCCCCAAGCCCCCCTTCCTTCCGTCCCGCACAGCAGGGTGGTCCCAGAAATTACAGCCCCGGACTCGAGTGACGCTGGCGCGGCAGAAGACAGCCCGGACCCATCACCTGTGGGTTGGCAGCTCTGAGTGTCCAGGTCCCCGGCACAGCGGTCCCCATGCCCCGGGGCTCGGAGCCCCTGACGCGCAAAGGTGGGCGCCTGGAAATCCGGCCCACCGTCGGGGGGCGCAATGGCCCCGAGAGACCCCTTCGCCGCACCGGCCGGCCCCAGCCACCCACCCGTCCGTGCCGGCGCCCACAGGTGGCTACAACTTGGTGGCCCGCAGTAGTCAGGCCCGCGGGCTGCGCCCCTCAGCCGGGCCTACCGAGCCTCCCGCGCGCCCCGGCCGCTCACCCAGAAGACGAAATTGAAGACGAAGAGCAGGTACTTGATGCACTTGGTGCAGCCCTCTACCCCCATGGCGGCGCGACGGGCGGCCCTTGGGGCGCGGGCAGGACGGGCAAGAGGGCCGAGCGGGCGCGGGAGGCGCGCAGGAAGCGGAGCCGGGAGGCCTGGTCCGGTGAGCGCTGGGTCGCCGCTGCCACCGCTGCTGCTGCTGCTGCTATTGCGCGCGCTCTCTCCCCCTCTGGCCGGGCGCGCGCCCCGCTCCGCGCCGCTTATAGGACGCCCGTGGCCCCACCCCCGGGTCCAGCTACGCGCCCCTCCGCCGGGCCTTCGCCCCCGCCCCGCCCCGCCCCGCCGCGCTGCGTGCCCCTGAGCGTGCGCGGTTGCAGGCTGCCGGAGCGCCGTTGACTGGGCGGGAGTGCCAGCTTGGTCGCATCCCGGCCTATCCCTCACTTGCACCGACACTTCGAGGTTTCAGACCTTCGTGCATCCAAGAAGTGGCCGCCGAACTGATGTGGCGCTTGAGGACCGGCTTCAGGGGAGGAGGCCTTCTTCCTTCCTCCAATCTTGCGCCTTGGGCAATCCTGGAAGGCTCCTAGGAGGAGGTGATGTCCTGGCCGACTATGCAAAGAACGGGTCGTGCTTAGTTTAAATCGCTTTCGAGACAGGACCTGGGGCGGGCGACTAGGGGTCTGGGGGTCTGTAGGGCGCTGACCTGACAGGCTAAAATACCACGCTTTCGGGCGGCTACGCGCTTGCCCTTTAGAAAGCGCTTTTGCTAACGCACGTTAGGGGAGCCTTCCTTTGAAGAGTCATTCACATGTCTGGGAGGCCAGAACCACGTGTGGGAAGACCTCCAAATGTCTTGTTAATGAGCATCCTGGGTGGTGCCAGGGACCCCCATTTCCCTCTGCATCTCTGGAGACGTGGGACCAACTCCTTCTTCTTGCTTTGTTTGGGCTCTTGGTGGAAGGGAGGGGGTGCTCATCCTGCTAGGTTGCACCAGGAAAACTTGTGGTCAGGGCAGGAGAGGGTCACTGGGGCCAAATCTGGAGGAGCATCGTGAGGCGGCCAGTTCATGTCACCAAAACACCATCCACCACAGCGTTACGCATATAACTTTCTGTGATGATGGAAACTTTCCAGCCACCATGGAGATGTTTTCCATCTGCGGTTACCGCAGATGCAGACTCCCAAGCGCTTGTGGCTACTGCCAGCGAGGAACTTTAAGTTGCATTTCATTGCCATTTTTCAATAACCAGGAAGGCCACTCTAGTCTATTAATCTGTGTTGTAAACTGTGTTCTTGATAATTTGTAAATCTGCTTTGTATTCTATCTTGTATAACTGCAAGGGAGTTTATAATTGTTGTTGTTAAGTGCCGTCGAGTCGGTTCCGACCCATAGCGACCCTGTACAGGGTTTCCAAAGGAGCAGAAAGCCTCATTTTTCTCCCGCGGAGCGGCTGGTAGTTTCGAACCACTGACCTTAAGGTTCGCAGCCCGATTCGTAACCACTACGCTACCAGAACTGCAAGGGAGTTTATAATTAGTGAGTTTATACCTCGTTTCATGTTTTGTGCATAGCTAAGTGATTGTTGTTAAGTGCCAGGGAGCGCTGATTCATAAATACCCTTTATAATGTTTCTGAGAAACAGCTGGTGGGTTTGAAGCGCTGATCTTCTGGTTAGCAGTCCAGTGCTTAATATCACCAAGACTCAGCTAAGTGATATCATAAAAATATCTAAGTCTTCGGTGGAGGGTCTACTATAATTTTTTTCAATTTTAAATGAAAGTAGACAGAACGGGTCTGAAGTATAAGCAGACACTTACTTGTAGACATCCCAGGCTCCCTATTCCCTTCAGTTTCCCTGTCACAGACGGAATTGTTTATGGTTGTGAAGTGCCATCGGAGTCGGTACTGACTCATAGCGACCCTGTGTAGGGTTTCCAAGAAGTGGCTGGTGAGCTTGAACAGCCAATCTTGCGGTTCAAAGCAGCCTTGCAGTCCAGTGCATTAACCCACAGCACCACACCAAGACTCCATAGGTTAAATTGCGTTCCCCTAAAATCTGTGTCAGCTTGGCTCAGTGCTGATCCTCAGTGATGTGATAAACCAGTAAGAGGATTAGGGTGGGCTGCAACACCCTTAAAGCCAGCCCAGCTGCCAGGAGCCAGCCCCCGCAAATTTATTTCAAGGGTTTTTCCGAAGGTACACGGAGTCAATAAGTCGTAATTAATTCAAATATCTTCTTGTTACATGCTTTATTCTCATTTCTATGCTACTGTACTCTCTCATTCTTTACTCCCCTGCTCCTGCTCTACATTACTCCGTCTATCCTCCCTCCATTCTTTGTCTCCTCTCCACCTCATATTCCTTCTTCTCTCCCTTCCTCTCTTCTCCTTCCTTCTACTTACCGCTACTTACTCTACTCCCTCTATTCTTTCTTACAACTCCCTTCTATTCCTTTACAAAAAACATTGCTTTCATAGTAATCAATGATATCAAAGTACAATCAAGTCTGGGGCACATTCTTCATGATTTACAACAGGGATGAAAAGTTACAACAAGGACATTGTATCTCAAGGCATAGGAGACATTCAGGTGCCTTGAAACCTTTTAGTGAAACATTTGTTCCTACATAAATCTATTCTTTTCTCTGAGAAGCAAGTTAACCTTTCCGTGTTCCTTATCCTTTGTAAGTCATCAAGCCTAATTGTCAGGTGCAATTTACACTTCCTTAATTCTTCCTACAGAAACATCCCTTCTCAGGGAAGCTGAGGCTATGAAAACAATTCCCCTATTTCATTGTCTTAAACTAAGGCTACAAGGAAGAATGTTTACAGTCACTAAACCTAAGCTGGTAGTAATTCAATTGACAAATCCTGTCTCCTAATAGTGTTAAGAATATTGTTAATATAAGTATTAAAACTACCTATGATTACAAGTAGAATAAAATGTAGCTGGCATATGACTTCTAACCTTTAATAAAAATATACTAAAGTGTAGGAGAGTCAAAATCTAAAGTAAAAGGGATACTAATAAAATCATGAATAAATCAGAGAATGATTCAAAAGGAAAAAAAATAACTAGGGGTCTGCACATAGAATATTTCTTGTGGCTTTGCCATCCAAAGAAAAGAATTCATCGTAGCTCTGCTAAAACAATGAATTCTTCTATGCCCAGGTTTCCCCATGTCTCATTTATTTATTTTAATTCTTTGATTAATAAAATTCCATATTATTATTATGGCCCCCACCACCCAGCCGTGAGCCCATGTAGGGGAGTGGCCTGCAACACCTTTTATCTTACGAGACATATAAGGAGGGAGACGCGAGCTGAGAAAGAGGGACCTGCAGTCCCAAGAAGTCCAGGTGTGATGCTGTGGGCAGAGGCTGAGATTCAGAAAGGAGGTCGCTGGGCTGAGCACAGGGAGCTTGGGGAAGATGGCTGGACACTACATTTGGGAAGCTGGGTGACATTGAATGGCTTATGGTGGGAGCAAGTGGAGGAACTGGGCAGGGAAGGGGCTGGCCAGGCCTGACTGACTGGATGGGGAGCAGGGGTAGCCACACCGGAGCTGACGCTCAGGACACTTGGCCTTACTCAGGATCGTGGGGTCTAAGCGGCCTCCTCGTGGTCTGGTTCACTCTGGCTCTCCCCGAGGAGGGACCAACTGTATCATATGTCTATACAGCAGCTCAAGTGCTTTAATAGTCTTCAGCACCAGCTTGACCAGAGGCTCCCATACCTTGAGATGTGTGCTGGTGGGATTCAGGGAGTGAGCATACTCTGATAGCTGGGCCCCACAGAGCTTGAGACTTGGCCTCCGCATCCCATGGACGGGTACCCACTTGATCCATTATAGCTGAGGGGTACTGCCCTGTGGCCAGGCGTGGCATCCGAGCCCTTGCCCACTGGCCAGAGAAAGTTGATGGTGTGAGGGGTGCAGAGAGCAGGACGTGGAACACCCGCTGTCTTTGGCTCCTCTGTATACTGGGGTCATTGGTGTCCCCACTAAACCATGTTGACCTAGATTGGAAATAGGGTCTTTGCAGATATAATTGATGAAAATACGGTGAGGCTGCATGGGGTAGAGCAAAGCCTACTGTGATGGTGGTATCTTTATTAACAGGGGGATCTGGACATGGGACCCTCAGGAGGAGGACATGTGAAGACAGGTTGAGACCAGAGTGGTCCACCCACAAGCTAAGGAATGCCTGCCATCACCAGTTACCACCTGAAGCTAGGAGAGACACCCAATCGATTCTTTCTCAGGAGCCCCAGCAGGTAAGAATGCTACTGAACCCTTCATTTTAGCCTCACAACTGTGAAAAGATTAATTTGTGGGAAACCCCCTAGTTTGTGGCACTTCGTTAAAGTGGCTGGAGGAAACTCGCATACCCTTCTTGACTCTTTGGGGCAGTTCTCCCATCTCCCCGTTTGTAGGAGTGCTATACCACAGGCTCACTGGAAGGGCAAATGCACCCAAGGTGGGGCTTGGAAAGGGGTCAGATGTGGGGAAGGTGAAGTCTGTGTTTTGTGAGGAGTGCCTCCATTAATTAACATGTGCTTTCCTTGGGAGCATCTGCGGATGCAGCTCTGGACTGTGAAGCATTGCCCTCAAAGATCCCACAGAGGAGTGAAAGATCCCACCCGAAATCTGCTTCCTGTGGAGGGACTCCTTGGTCAAGATGTGTTACAACGTGAGTCAGCCGTCACTTCTGTTTTGCAGAGACTTAGGACAGAGAGATGGAAAATGTATAGTGGAAACCACAGAGAGATTTGTCATCAAAAAAGGGGACATGGACATTTTAAGGTTTTTATTGTGGATTGAGTGAAAGTTTACAGGGCAGATCATCAGTTTTACATTCAACAAATCATACACCTTGTTTCGTTACAATGATTATAATCTCCTCCATGTACCATCAGTTAACAGTATTTCTATCCACTTTAGCTGTGTTTTTTTTTTTTAAAACAAAACAAAAAAAACACTCAGACATATATTATAATTTACACCTCCAAAGGACACATTCTGCAACTCTGCCTCCTGGCCACCAGTTCTTAGTCCCTCTCTTCCCATGAATCTAGAGTCCTCAGCCACTCCCCTTCTCCGTATCCCCATCTCTGCCTCCATATCTGGTGTTGCTGCTTCTCTGGATAAGGTCCTGCATTCGGCTTGTGCTCTTCTCCCTTGATGATCCTAGGGCCTCTGTTTCTGGACTGTAAGATTAACCACTTCCCTGTTTTTGTTACAAAACTTCTACCTTTACAATTGTGACAGTCGCAATTAGTC
>NW_006408558.1:12834843-12835876 GCF_000296735.1 Chrysochloris asiatica | reverse complement strand
TCTGTGTTGTTGCTGACAGAGCTCCTCACTGCACTTCTGCCTGGTCCGCCATCTTGTTTGTTCTCCAAGGGGAAGGTTTTAACATATGAAAACTGACCCACATCATATACCACATAAATAGAATAAAGGACAGAGACCACGTGAGCACATTAACAGAGGAAAAACTTGTGAAACATTCAAAATCTTATTATGATAACAGCAGCATTTCCAAAGCCCCAGGACCTGAAGAACAAATCCGAGTCTCACCTTGCGATGTTGAAGGATTCCTTGGGCCAACTATTGTACCCTACAGGAGGTATCAAAAGAAGGGGAAAGGAAGACAGGGTTAATGGACCCCTTACAACTTTTTCAGGAGATAAAAAAAATATGATCAAGAACTGATGATACTGAAGAAGCAAGTCCAAACTGCAGTGCAGGAATTAGTGGGTACAAAGGCTCCAAAAAGTCACAGAATCCCCAACAGAAATGTTTCCAAAACTAACGTGGCACTGGAGTTGTACACATATATATGCCAAGAAATTTGGAAAACAGCAACCTGGCCAACCGACTGGAAGAGTTCTATATTTGTGCCCATTCCACAGAGAGGTGAATGAAAGGAATGCGGAAGTTATCGGACAATACCATTAATACCGCATGCAAGTAAAATCTTCTAAAGGTAATTAAAAATGGCTGCAGCAGCGTGTTCACAGGGAACTTCGAGAGGTGCAAGCTATATTCAGATGAGGATATGGAAACAGGGATATCATTGCTGATGTCAGAGGAGTCCAGATAGATGTTTACTTGTGCTTTATTAACTATGCAGAGACATTCGACTGTGTGGCTGGTAACAAACTACAGGTAACTCTGCAAAGGGTGGGAATCCAGAACACTTAATCAGGCTCGTGTGAAACCTGTACATAGACCACAGAACCAGGCGAGACTGGATGGTTTAAGATAAGGGTTGTATATTTTCACCGTACTTATTCAATGTGTATGCTGAGCACATAACCCGAGAAGCTGGATTATAGGCAGAAGAACATCGCATCAGGATTAG
>NW_006408558.1:12831519-12832453 GCF_000296735.1 Chrysochloris asiatica | reverse complement strand
TAATGCAATACACCATTTGATTTCTTGACTACTGTTTCCATGAGTGTTGATTGCGGATCCAAGAAAAATGAAGTCTTTGGAAACTTAAAATCTTTTCCTCATTTATCATTATTTATTGGTCCAGTTGTGAGGGTTTTTGTATCTTTACGTTGAGGTGCAATCCATACCAAGGGCTGCACTCTTTAATCTTCATCAGTTAATTATTTTAAGTCCTCTTTGCTTCCCATCACGCAAGATTGTATCATTTGTATATTGTGGGTTGTTAATGAGTCTTCCTCCAATCCTGATGCTACGTTCTTCTTCATATAATACAGCTTCTCAGAGATTTTTTCTCCCAGCATCCAGAGTGAATAAGTATGGTGAAAAATAAAGTCCTGACTCATACCTTTCCTGATTTTAAAACATTCGGTAGCCCTTTGTTGTGTTCCAACAAGTGCCTCTTGGTCTGTGTACAAGTTCCTCACAAGCACATTAAGTGTTCGAGAATAGCCATCCTTCTCACTGTTGTCTATAGCGTGTCATGATCTACACAGCTGAAAGCCTTTACATAGTCAATAAAGCACAAGTAAAGGTCTTTCTTGTATTCTCTGCTTCAGTCAAGTTCCATCTGACGTCAGCAACGAAAGCCCTTTTGCACTTCACTTCTGAATCCGGCATGAATTTCTGGCAGCTTCCTCTCAGTGCGTTGCTGCTGACATTTTGAATTACCTTCAGGAAAATTTTACTTACATGTGTTATTAATGATATTTTTCAATGATTTCCGCATTCCACTGGGTCACCTCTCTTTGGAATGAACACAAATACAAATCTCTTCCAATTGGGTGGTCTTCCAAATTTCTTGGCATAGATGAATGACTCCAGTGTCGCATCAGTTGGTTTGAAACATTTCTGTTGGTATTCGTGACTTTCTGGGGCTTCCTTTCCCATAATTCCT
>NW_006408558.1:12822726-12823799 GCF_000296735.1 Chrysochloris asiatica | reverse complement strand
CTACCAGAGCTCCAATGGACTTGCACAATTCTATCATGTGATCTCCAGCATGATTTCTATCGCCAAGGCCATTATTTTCCAACTATGGATCCTTCCTCTTTGTTTCCAACTTTTGCATTCCAATTGCCAGTAATTATCACTACATCTTGGTGGCATGTTTGATCAGTTTCAGACTGAAGAAGTTTGTAGGATTCTTCAATTTCATAATCCCTGGCTTTAGTGGTTGGTGCCTAAATATGAATCATAGTGGTATTTCTGGTCTTCCTTGCTGTTGTTAGGTGCCTTCAAGTTGGCACTGACTCATACAGACCCTATGCTCAAACACTGCTCAGTCCTGAGCCCACTTCACAATCGCTGCTCCTTCTGAACCCTGCTCCTGCCTTCCTTGTAGGCGTATGGATATTATCCTGTCGCAGACAGCGTTGTATGTCAAGACAGATCTTGACATGTTCTTTTTGGTGATGAATGTGATGCCGTTCCGCTTCAGTTTGTCATTTTCGGCATAGTAAACCATGTCAGATTCACAATGGCCAATATCAGTCTGTTTCTGTTCACTAATGCCTAAGATAACTGATTTTTACTCATTCAGATTCCTAGATTCATACTTTGTACAGTCCACATTCCAAGTACTAATGGATGTTTACAGCTGTTTCTCTGTTTTCAGTTGTGTCCCATCAGCAAATGAGGGTCCTGAAAGCTTTACTCCATTCACATCATCACAGTCTACTTTGAGGAAGCAGCTCTTCCCAGGTCGTATTTTGAGTGACTTTCAACCTGAGGTCTCATCTTTCCGCACTGTATCTGACAATGTTCCGCTGCTGTTCATAATGTTTTCAGTGGCTAAACATTCGGAAGTAGTCCGCCTCGCCTTCCTCCTTTGTTGTTGGTAGGTGCCATCGAGTCAGAACCGACTCATAGTGACCCCATGCACAGCAGAATGAAACAATGTCCGATCCTGGGCCAACCTCAACACCGCTGCCACACTTGACGCCATCAATGATGCCACCTGGCTGATCCATCTCATTGAGGGTCTTCCTCTTTTTCTCTGTCCCTCCACCTTATCCAGCATGACA
>NW_006408558.1:12808070-12821976 GCF_000296735.1 Chrysochloris asiatica | reverse complement strand
CCATGCTCTGTTTGAACAACTGCTTCTTGGTCTAGGTACAGATTTCTCAGAAGTACAATTAAGTGTTCTGGAATACTCATACTTCTCAATGTTGTCTGTAGCTTGTCATGATCCTTCCTCCTAGTCTGTCTTAATCTGGAAGCTCCACTGAAACTTGTCCCACATGGGTGACCCTGCTGGTATTTAAAATACTGAAGGCACAGCTTCCAGCATCACAGCAACACACAAGCCACCACAGTATGACACACTGACAGATGAGTAGTGGACAAACTGACAAACGAGTAGGAAATAGGATCACAAAGTTGATCCTAACAATGTGACTTGTGATGAATGCCTGTCGTATTCCTGCAGCCCTGGGCCACAGTGTATGCGTTTGGCCTTCAGGGGACTGGAGACTGAGTAACTAAGGTCGGTCATGTGGTCACTGTGTGACTGACCCCAAATTCAACTTTAGGCATCAGGCTTAGGTGAGCTTCCCTGACTCATAATACTGTGTAAGCTTGTCGTGGTTAGGAGGATTAAGTGTGTTCCCACGGAATTCCAGTTAGAGAGGACTTCTGTCAGCTGTACCTGGGGTCTCCTGGCTTTGTCCTATCTACCTCATCCTTTCCGTTGTAATAAGCCACACTGTTCGCCAAAGAGCTTTTCTGAGTCCTGTCAGTCACTCTAGTTAATCTTGGGCTCTGCTCAATCTGGACCTGAAATGAGGTGAAGTGTGCCAATTATAATGCCATCACAACCATGACTGTGTCTAGGGCGTCAGTCAAGAGGAGAGTGAGGCTTGCATCCTAAAAACTACAAGACGGAAGGCTAGAAAGCATCTCTAAAGGAATGGAAAGACATCCCACGTTCATGGATTGTCAGACTCAGCGTTGTTACCATAGCAGCATTTCCTAGACGGACCCACAACATTAATAACGTTCCTCTCACAATCCGATCTGTTTTGTTTTGAATAGAAATTGACAAGCCAGTTCTAAAATTTATATTGAAATCCAAGGAACCCAGGATAGCGAGAACAATGTTGAAACCAGAACACAAGTCGGAGGACTCACACTTCCCAATTTCAACATGTGCTAGATTCTAGCCACAGCATTCATCAAGGTCACGTGGCACAGCCTCAAGGACAAACTCAAAGATGGTGGAATAGAACTGAGCCTCCAGAAGTAAACTCCTACCTTTAGGGCCGGTCAGTTTTTGACAAAGGTGCTGGAGTGGATGGAACGGTGATCCTTCAAAATCTCTGCCAACTTGACTTGGCCATGGTTCTTAATATTGTGTTGTTAGCCTCTGTTTGGAGCCCTGGTGTGGCGCTGAGGGTTAATGCACTGGACTGCAAAGTCGGTGTGAACCACAATGTTGGCGGTTCAAGCTTAGAAACCTTATACAGGGTCGCTATGGATCAGAACCGACTTGACTGCACTTAACAAAAACAAATGCTTTTTTTGTGAGCTAATGTGCTTATCCTGTGCTGTAAACCCAAATCTCTATGATACCAACTGAGTATTGGTGGCATTGTGGGATAAGCACTGGTCTGCTAACCACAAGGTTGATAGTTCAAATCCACCAGCTGCTCCAGAGAGAAAAATGAGGCTTTCTACTCCCATATAGATTTTCAGCCTTGGAAACCCTCTATAGAGTTTCTGTGACTCGGAAGTGACTCGATGGCACGGAACTACAACACCGTGGTATTAATGAGGCCAGATGAGTGGTAGGTATGTTAGTGAGGCACAGTGTCACCTATAGGGTTAAGTTTTATCTGGAGTTGATCTCTTTTGAGATACAAAAGCGATTCAACAATCAGCAGAGGAAGAGAACTACTGCCTACAAGTAACAAACCCAGGAGTAGAAAGAAGAACACGCCTTTGGACCCAGGGCCCCCGTGCTGGAAACCTCCCAGACCTAGGAAACGATTGGTAACAGGGACCTCACCCCCCAAAGCCAATTGAGAAAAAAAGCTTTTCCCTGGAGCTGATAGCCTGAATTCAGCCCTCATCAGTGGTGAGAAAATAAATTCTGTGTGGTAAAGCCATGTGTGATATTTCTGTTATAAAGACATCGGGAAACTCCACTGTCAACACGATTCAGTGGTGAAAACACGGAGAAAACACGGCCTTTCAATAAATAGGGCTGGGTCACACCAGGCTTAGGAGTAAGGGGCAGCCTTGTCTCCCACCTTACACAGAAATGATCTCAACTTGAATCTTACTGTTCTCTGGAACCTGGCAACCTTCGTGCTACAGACTGAACTGTGACTCCTGAAGATATGTGCCCTAAAACACTGACCCCTGCCCCTGGGGTTATGATTCCAGCTGGAAATGGGTTAACGTGGCAGCTGTCCTATAGGGCGTGTTTTAAATCAATCTCTTGTGAAATATCAAAGAGCGGATTAAGCAAGCAGCAAACAAACAGAGCTGGAGGGAAGACTGATGGTATGTGAAGATTAAGCCGAAATGGAGAAACAGAAGCAGTTAGGGGACAAGGACCTTCCCCCAGAACTGATCAGGAAAGGAGGGTGGTAGACCCCACAGCCTGAAGGTGAACTTCTAGCCTCTGAAACTGTGAGAAAGTAAATTTCTGTTTGTTAAAGCCCCTTTATTATGGTATTTCAGGTCAGTTGCACTAGACAGCTAAGGCAGGGAAAGAGTGTGTGTGGGCTTCCATAGGGGTGTTGAAACAGTTGCACAATTAAATGATGGTCGTGGTTTCATAATTCTGTAAATATAGGAAAATGTACTAATATACAATCTGTTGTTGATGTTAAGTGCTGTCAAGTCGGTTTGGACCCATAGTGACCCTGTATAGGGTTTCCAAGGAGCGGCTGGTGAGCTTGAACCGCCAACCTTGTGGTTCAAACCAACTTTGCAATCCAGCACATTAACCCACTGTGCCATACCAGGTCTCCTCCTGTATACGGTTTCCAAAGAGCAGCTGGTGGGTTTGAACTATCAACCTTGCGGTTAGCAGTGCAATGCTGATCCTACAGTACCTCACCAGGACTCCACTGTACAGCTTAGGGAACCCCATACAGAGTCTCTGTGAGTTGGAACCCACGCCACACACTTCACAAGACCATACACTTTAAACAGGTGGGTTTGATGATCTATGAAAGGCATCTCAATAAAGCGGTGAAAGATCAAAAGCCCAACCTACAGTGAAACACGAGCCGACTTCAGATGTGCGCGGTTACCAGTTGTTGGTGTGGGGAAGCTAGAGGCGGCTAGCTGGACATGGAACATCTTATGGGACTGTTGAGGAAACACATCTGTGCTCTCTGGTTGGTCCTGAGTTACAGAGGGAAGCTGGCTGGTACTGACCGAGACTTCACTTTCTGGCCAGTGATTGCAGAGCTGTGGCTTGTGGGATTGCGTATGTGGGTCTGAGCCGTATTGTCACAGATGTCCTAGCCATTGCCCATTTGTGTACCTTATAGTGTGATGGATGGTTTTCTAGACTTTTTCCGTGTGCTGTTGTCATTCTCACCAAAGGCTTGGGTGGTGGTTGTTAGGTGTCATCAAGTCCGTACTGACTCAATAGTGACCCTGTGCACAACAGAACGAAACACCACCTGATTCTGCACCAACCTCACAATGGTTGCCACACTTGAGCCCACCGCTGCCGCCACTGTGCCAATCCACCTTGTTGGGGCTCTTCCTCTTTTCTGCTGACCCCCTACTTTCTGTTGCATGGTACCCTCCTCATAACATGTCCGAAGTATAAGACATAAAGTCTGGCCATCAGGACTTCCAAGGAGCACTCTGGCTGTACTTCTTCCAACACGGATTTGTTTATTTCTTTTGGCAGTCCGAACTTTCAATATTCTCCTCCAACACCACAACTCAAAGGCATCAATTCTTCTACGGTCTTCCTTATTTACTGTCCAGCTTTCACATGCATATGAGGTTATTGAAAATACCATGGCTTGCGTCAGGCGCACCTTAGTCCTCAAACTGACATCTTTGCTTTTAAACCCTTTAAAGAGGTTTGTACAGCAGAGTTGACTAACGTTATACGTTCTTTTGATTTCTTGACTGCTGTTTCCATGAGTGTTGATGGTAGATCCAAACAAAATGTAGTCTTTGATAAATTCAATCTTGTCTCCATTTATCACGTTGTTACTTAATTGGCTCCGTAGTGAGGATTTTTGATTTCTTTACCTTCAGGTGCAACCCATACTGAGGTATTTGAAGTCCTCTTTGCTTTCAGCCAGCAAGGTTGTGTCCGCTACATATTACAGATTGTCGATGAGCCGTCCTCCAATCCTGGTGCCATGTTCTTCTTCATATAATCCAGTTTCTCAGATTATGTGCTCAGCATACAGATTGAGTAAGTATGGCATACACCTTTCCTGATTTTCATCCATTCAGTGTCCCCTTGTTCTGTTTGAACAACTGCCTCTTGGTCTATGTACAGGTTCCTCATGAGCACAGCTGAATGTTCCAGAATATTCATTCTTTGCAATGTGGTACATGGTTTGTCATGATCCACATACTCGAAAATCTTTGTGTAGTCAATAAAATTTAAGTTATTCAGTTATTCTCTGCTTTCAGCCAAGATCCAGCTGACGTCAGCAATGATACTCCTCAGTCCACGGCCTTGTCTGAATCTTCCTTGACCCTTTGGCAGTTCCCTGTCAATGTACTGTTGCAGCCACTTTTGAATTAGCTTTAGCAAAAATTTGCTTGCATGTGACATTAATGATATTGTCCGATGGGTCACCTTTCTTTGCGATGGGCACAAATATGGATCTCTCCCAGTCATTTGGCCACATTTCTTGGCCTAGATGAGTGAGCGCCACCAGTACTGTCTCGGTTTGTTGTAAGATTTCCATTTGTATTCCATCAATTCCTGGAGCCTCGTTTTTCACCGAGGCCTTCCTTCAGTGCTGCTTGGACCTCTTTCTTCAGTACCATCGGGCCTTTTTTCTGTCTAATAACTTCATATGAATGAATGGTGCAATGAAAGAACATAGAGTGGATGTTTTGATGCAATTTGCAGCAAAGGTAAACAAGCGCACACGCATGTGCTGCCTTGGTAACCCAGGAAGTCTGATTTGTGGCCATGAGGAAGCTAAGTACAGCTAAGCTCTTTCCATCGCTGTCTCCTAAGGTGTGCCTGTTAAAGAGATACCCTTTCAGCCCAGAAACCGGTCCAACTTGAGCAAGTTTGTTACATAGTCACTCAGTTCCTTGGTGGATTGCACCTACTCTTTCATGTGATGCGTCTCAATGAAGTCCCACAAATGGGGGTCATTCTTGCCGGTGGCCAGTTTGTGCCTTTCCAGTGCTGACTGAGTCATGGTTTTTTTCAACTGCACACTATTGCATTCATCCTGCTTTCTTTCCCAGCCGACCCTCTCTGCTTTCTTGGAACCCCGAGGAAGAAGACTTGGCCACCTTGTTGGTTCTGCGGCCTCCTCAGTCTGTCAGCATGTCCCCTCTCTTCGTGAGATTGGCAACATTTTTCGGAGCTGTATCCGCATGTTCCAAGGAGTAAGATTTGAACAGGTTGGTGAGGAGGTGCAGAGCTCCAGCTGGGTCCGGCGGTTGATGACAGCCACCGTGTCTTAGTTGTAGTTCTGTTGGACCTGCCGGGGGACGGTCATCAGGGCGGCAGTGAAGCGGACCTGGAGACCGTGAGGCTTCTGAGGACGGAATTGGAAGGAACTGGTGGATGGCTGACCAGGAGTAACCAGGTTCCATCCCAACACTGTTAAGCAGGAGACCATCGGGACTCTGTAAAGAACATCGCAGCACCATTGGCTCTTCATCATATGCTACCTCTTGAAATGGTTGAACATCAGTCATTTCTTTTTAGTGTATTCCCCTTTTTTTTTAAGCTTTGACTGTGCATTGAATGATAGTTTCCATGGTAGAATATCAGTTTTACACACATCTTGTCATATTTCGTTTCATTACAATGAGTACAGTCTCCTCTGTGCATCACCATTCAACAATATTCTATTCCCTCTGGTTTTTTTGTTTGTTTGTTTGTTTGTTTGATGTCCACAAAACACTCAGGAATATACAATCATTTAAACAAACGAAGGGCACATTCTGCAAGCCTGCCTCCTGGCCTCCAGCACACAGCCTTTCAAATTCTAGAGTCCTCAGCTGCTCCCTCTCTCCATGTCCCCATCTCTGCCTCCATCTCTGGTGTCGCTGCTTCTCTGGATAGGGTCCCGCATTCCACTCATGTTCTTCTCCGTGATGGTCCTAGGGTCCTCAGTTTTCCGTCCATCTTCTTTGGATGCTTCCTATTTCAGTATTTTGTCCATGTTGTTGTTAAGTGCCATCGAGTTGATTCTGACTCACAGTGATCCTGTATAGTGTTTCTGAGGAGCAATCTGGTGGGTTTGAACTCCTGATCTTATGGTCAGCAGTCCAGCGTTTATCCTACAGTGCCACACCCAGATTCCATGGTGCCCAGAGACTCCTTCAATACTGCAACCTGAGACTTGAATGTTTTCTTCAGTTCCCTCAGCTTGAGAATTGCTAGTGTGTGCTTCCCTTTGGGTTTTCGAACTCCCGGTCTAAGAGTCAGTTTCAGATTCTCTTCTGGCATCCATTTTGGTCTTTTTGATGTCCTTAAAGTCATCCCACACCTCGTCTGGTCTTTGGTCATTAGTGTCTAATGCATCAGATCTGTTCTTGAGGTGGTCTCTAAATTCAGATGGGATGTAATCAGGGTCGTATTTTAGCTCTTGTGGAATTGTTTTCATTGTCTTCAGCTTCGGCCTGACTCACGTTGTTAAGTGCCATCAAGTCGGTTCTGGCTTATACTGTAACCCTGCATAAGGTCTCTGAGGAGTAACTTTGCAGTTACCAGTCCAGTGCTTAACCTTCAGCACCACAACCACCTGACTCCTAGTGACCCTATATACAGAGTGTCCTAGACTATAAATCTTTAGGGGAGCAGACAGCCTCATTTTTCTCCTGAAGAGCAGCTCATGGGTTTGAACCACTGACCTTGTGGTTAACAGCCCCAAAACCTAACCACAGGGCTATCAGAGCTCCTTTATGTATGAACAGTATACATCCAACGCATCAATAAATAAAACAATCCCCCAGTCCTAAAAGAACCCCCCAGTCCTAAAGAAAACAACCCCCAGTCCTAAATAAAACCCCCCAGTCCTAAATAAAACCCCCCAGTCCTAAATAAAACAACCCCCAGTCCTTGATAAAACAACCCCCCAGTCCTCAGTAAAACAACCCCCCAGTCCTAAATAAAATAATCCCCAGTCCTAAAGAAAACAAACCCCCAGTCCTAAGTAAAAGAACCCCCCAGTCCTAAATAAAACAACCCCCCAGTCCTAGTAAAACAACCTCCCAGTCCTAGTAAAACAACCCCCCAGTCCTCAGTAAAACAACCCCCCAGTCCTAAATAAAACAACCCCCCAGTCCTAACTAAAACAACCCCCCAGTCCTAAATGTAGCCAGGCAGTGATGTGGGGCACTCCATGAGTGTGAGGCGGGTCATTGGGTGAAACCATTCCTGTGACCTTGGGAAGGAGACTGTATCAGGAGGAAGGAGCCCAGGGCTGACGTTTGGAGGCCGAGGGTAGTTATTGTGTACAGAATACTAATGGCAATGCTGGGTAAGAAGAGATGAGGCAGACATGCCTTCGACAAAGTGTGTCTAGTCCAAGTAAAGCAATGGGAAGGCCAGCTTCTGGGACAACTGGTGGGGAAATCCTGGGATGTGCCCGTTGGGCACAGAGATGCCACTGAAATGTGCTTGGGAAGATTGGTGGCTGGAGGAGGTGTTGTTACTTACGTAGTTACTACTTTTTTCTTCTCAAGAACACAGAAAGGTAGCTACAGAGATCAGTTCAGTCCAGAGTTCAGAAGCTTGCAGGATGGGAAAACCCAGGGCTAGGATTTTAAAGAGTTCTGTGAGACAAAATCCAGGAAAATGCCTGACCAGGCTGCAGGGGGACAGACCTGAGATGTGGGCTCTCCAGTCCACAGGCCAATAAGCCCCTCAGAGCCAGGGGTTGTGATGGAGACCAGCCCAGCCTCCCTGTCCCTTGCTGCTGGAAGCTCTGGACTGAAGCCACTGGCAGGTCCCCAAGTTCTGTTTCTAATCACCCCAGCCACTGAGTTTTGGCTGCACCCTCCTGGCCGGCCCCTCCCCTGACATTTTTGGATTTGGGTCTTTGCAGCCCTGGCTTCCCGAGCCCTGAAGTGAGCAGGACCCCATGGGGGAAGGTGGGGTGGGGAAGGACTGGGTTCCTGGATTCTGCTCACTTCAGTACAGGGGAGCCTGCCCAGTGCCCCTAGAGCTCTGGGGCTCCCCAGACACTGCCAGCCAAGCCCCTCACTTGTCTGGACTGGAGATGACAGCATGAGGCTTCAGAGGCAGTGCTGGGAGCAGCAGCCCCCCGTCCTCTGGTGACAGACCTGCATGGGAGGTCTCTTCCCCCACTCTCAGGTTGTTGTTGGGAGGGGGCTGCCATGACTCCACCCCCTGGTCTGGGGCCCTCCCTTGTGCGCTTGACCCTGGAAGCCACCCTCCACCTTCCCGGGTGCCCCAGGAACCCAGCCATGCTGGGACATTGGCTGAGATCTGCTCCCCCGTACTGAGAGTCAGAAATGCCGCTTGTCCTGGGGGCCAGCAGACCCACTTCTCATCCAGGCAGGGAGGTGGACACTCAGTTCCTGGTCCCAGGTAGCTGTAGACCCGGGGCAGACCCCTGGGAGCCCTGGTGGTTATTTGAGGGGCCATCTGAGGCTCCCGTTCTACATACTCTCTGAGGAAGCCAGCAGTGTGGGTATCCCGACTTCACCTCTGGTCCTGCCTCAGTGTCCCTCATAGTACTGGGGTACCCCTGTGGTCAGGAAGGGCCAGCGGGGCCTCAGTCCCTCGTACGCAGCCACCACTCGCCTGTCAGTGGACACTTGTGATATTTCAGTGCTGACCAGAGTTCAGCTTCAGAATAAGAGGGACTGGGAAGAAAACCTGAGCCATCTACTTCCCCAAACTGGCCACTGAAAACCCTGTGGCTCCCAAGAGTCCCATTCACAAGGGATGACGCTACAGGACTGGGCAGTGTGCTGTGTCCATGTGCCACCACCAACTACAACAATAGCTGTAGGACAATGGGTTCCCAAGAACAGCCCACCAGTGCCGGGCTGGAGGAGTCAGTCAAGGCCTGGGCTCAGCTGCTGTGTGATTTCTCATCTTTTTAAAACTAGAACGTTTTATTGATGCCAGAGTCTGAGTGTGCGTGTGTGTGTGTGTGATGTGTGTGTGTGTGGGGACACACACGAAGAATAAAGACAGTGCCCACCACGCGGCGTGAGAAGCTCACCATCACCATTTTCTTGCGTAGCAGGGGTGGGCCCCCTAAACTGCTTGAGAGGCCAGCCTGGGAAGGACGGAACTTGTCTTAGTTTGTTGGGGTTGCCGTGACAAAGAGGGTGGTTGGTCCTAAGGCACAGAAAGTCGTGGTCTTATGGCTCTGGGGGCTGAAGTCTGGGTCTCAGTAGGACTGTCCGCGCCCCCCAAGACCATAAGGGAATGCCAGTGATGACCGAGGCTGTGTGGCAGCGTGACTGGACCATGGTTCTTAGTGGTGTATCGGTTGGGATGCAGTTCGGCAGCTATGGGATGCTATGTTGTTGTTAAGTGCCATCAAGTTATTTCCGACTCATAGTGACCCTATATGGGGTATCCAAGGAGTGGCTGGTGAGTTTGAACTGCTGACCTGGTAGTTTATCCCACAGCGCCACTCGAGGATTCCACAGGGTGATACAGCCCTGCCCCATTCTGCCATGTGATAGGATCATGGTAATCACTCACCTCCAAGATGGGATCTGCTGGGAGTAACCAGTCAGTTGAAAGGGAGTTTCCCTGGGACTTGTGGCTTGCATCTAATATTTATGTGGATGTTCTCACAAAGCTCTGGCTTTTTTGCTCCCTCCAGATTACACTGTGGCGCATCATCATGTGACCTACGGTTACTGGGACTTTCACCGGCCACCTGCCATATTGCCTGTCCAGCTTGGATTTGTCGGCCCCTACAGCCACGTGCGTCCAGAGAAACCACGTGAAGTCTCACCGATGGACTTGGGACTTACCAGGTCTCCAGCCACGTGAGTCCGCCTGAGAGAAACATCTCTGTTGCACCCGGCCTAAGACAGGGAGTACCTGGTCCCTTCCAGCTTCTGGAAGGCCTGGGCATCCCCTGGCTTGTAGATGTTCTTCACATGGTGTGTGTCTCCCTATCTGTTCACCCCTTTATCAGACACAGCTCAGATGAGGAGGGAGCCCTGCTAGCATAGTGGTTATGAGTCAGGCTGCAAACCCCAAGGTCAGCAGTTCAAATCTACCAGCTACCCCGTGGGAGAAAGATGAAGCTTTCTGCTCCTTTAAAGATTTACAGCCTTGGAAACCCTGTTCAGGGTCACTATGAGTCAGAACCAACTTGACAGCACACCGCCTCCGCTTAGAAGAGGTTTGGCCCCACCCCATTCCTGTGTACTCTCATTATCTTAACTGATAACACCTTCAAGAAAAATCTTATTGCCTCAGACAGGGATTAGGTCCAGGGATTAGGAATGCAACATGTTGGGAACACAGTTCACTCCTTAGACACAGAGTCGCTAAGGAGGGGCAGCGGTAGCTTCCTAAGAACCGCTGCTCACTTCCAGGAGGTGAAGAGAGCCTGGAGCTGGTCACGGCTGGCCGTTGGAAGTGCAGGAGTGGCCCAGATAAGGGACAGCTGGCAGGAATACAGTCTAGGGTGCAGGCTCATTTGCTCTCTGTCCGTTAGCACCAGGCCTGTGTCCAGCTCTCAGGGATTGAAGCCAGGTACGCTGTGGGTGGGACCATGGCCCTAGCTAACCCAGCAGCATGATGGGACTGTCAATGTCATGTGGCCAAGACAAGCCAGGGACCATGGGAGCCGGGCCAGACTGCCTGTGCACTTGGAGGGCAATGGTGGGGGTCTCAGTGCCCTTCTTCCAGTCCATGGCAGACTCCTGGGGTCCGCACTGTCCTTCTCTGGAGGGACCCTGTTTCCAAATAGAGCCTTCTTGCTGTTTTCCTGCCTACCTGTCTAAGTCACACGTTGGTGATGTTAAGTGCTGTTGAGTCAGTTCCGACTCATAGTGACTCCGTTTTGGGGTTTTTTGTTAGCAGTCCTGTGCTTTTCCTACAGCACCACACCAGAACTCCCTTAGTGTCACCAACCATTCCTCCCCGGCACATGGCACACGCCACTCAGCTGGGTTTGGTCATCTGCTGCGGTGACCACACAGAACTCGGACGCCATACTCAGAGTCACGGGGACTGTTCGGGACTTTAACAGGTTACATTCCAGGCTCAGAAATGTTCAGGGCACAGTTCTTCCAGTCAGGACAGCCGCTCCTGGCCATGCCCACTGCAGTCCTGTGTGTCCGAGCAGTGTTACAAAGCTCTTTAGGTGCCGTCGAGAAGGTTCCAGCTCATAGTGACCCGATACACAACAGAACAAAACACTGCCCGGTTCTGCACCAGCCTCACAATCTAAATTATGTCTGAGTCCACTGCTGCTGTCACTGTGCCAATCCAGCCCGCTGGGGGTCTTCCTCTTTTTCACTGACCCTTTACCAAGCATGATGTCCTTCTCCAGGGCCTGATATCCCTCCTGACAATGTGTCCAGAGAACAAGAGACCAAGTCTTGCCATCCTGGCTTCTGAGGAGCATCTGGTTGTACTTCTTCCAAGACAGATTTCTAGGCTCAGAAATTTCTAGAGGTTAGAAGTCCAACTTCGGAGTAGCAGCTCCGGAGCAGGCTCTCTCTCTCTCTGTCAACTCTCGGGGAAAGCCCTCGTCGTCAATCTTGCCCTTGGTCTAGGACGTTCCCATTATAGGGACCCATGTCCAAAGGATGCTTTCTGCTCCTGGGTCTTCTTGGTGGCAGTAGGGTCCTCTGAGCTCTGCTTGCTCATTTAATCTCTTTACTCTCTCAGAAGAGGAGACTGGCTCAAGATATAAGCGACTTCTGTAGATTGCATCTGACGTCATTAACATAATCCCTGTGAAATCTGCCTCGTTGACATCATCTACAATTCAGGACCATGGGGTGGATTGTAACTGGTAGTGACCCTCTGTAAAGACTTACAGTCTCGGACACCCTACAGAGGGTGACTAACAGTTACAGTCCACTCCACAGGCCTGAGGAGTACATGATGTCAGTGTGGCAGATTTAACAGGGATTACAGCTTCCAGCATCCTAACCTCTATGATGTTTATGAAGGAATCCTGGTGGCACTGTGTGTTAGGCAGCTAACTGAAGGACTGTGAAGCAGCTGGTGGGTTTGAACTGCAGACCTCCAGTTAGCAGCCCACTGCCTGACACACAGTGCCACCAGGACTCCTGGATAACCATCATCGAGGTTAGGATTTACAACGCAGGATCATGAGCTCACAAAGCAGAGAACGATTACAAACACTGAGAATCGTGGCCCAGCAGTGTTGACACATTTTTTTGGGAGGACGGGGACACAATTCAGGGCCATCTACTTGTTTGTCCGTCTGTCCTACTGTGCTGGCTTGTGTGTTGCTGTGATTCTGGAAGCTATGCCACGGGTGTTAGAGATACCAGCAGGGTCACCCACGGTGGACAGGTTTCAGCTGAGCTTCCAGGCGAAGACAGACAGGCAGACCTAAACATTCTGAATGTTTAGGCACTGAAAACCTTATGAATAACATTAGAATATTGTCAGCTATACTGCCAGAAGATGAGCCCCTCAAGCTGGAAGAAATGCAAAATGCAACTGGGGAAAATCTGTCTCCACAAAATAGAGCTGCTCTTAATAGCCTCAGTGGGGCTAAGCTCTGGAGACCTTCGTGTTGTGATGGGGCACAACTCAAAATGGGGAGAAACAGCTGTAAACATCCAGTCATAATTGGAAGGTGGAGTGACAAAGTATGAACCTAGGAAGTTGTCAGAAATGAAAATGGAACACATAAAGACCAGTAGCCGGCATTAGTGAGCTGAAATGGACTGCTCTTGGTCACTTTGTATCCGACAGTCACATGGCTGACTATGCTGGGAACGACAGATTGAAGAGGCATGGAGTCACATTCATCGTCAGAAGGAGCATTTCAAGATCGGTCCTGAAGTACAGTGCTGTCTGTGATAGGATACTATCCATGTGCCTACAAGGAAGACCGGTTAATACCACTATTCAAATTTATTAACCAATCATTAAAACCAGTGATGATGAAATTGAAGAATTCAGAATTCTACCAACTTTTTCAGTCTGAAATTGATCAAACATGCAATCAAGATGCATTGATAAGTACTGGTGATTGGAATGTGAAAGTTGAACACAGAGGAAGGATCTGTAGTCAGAAAATATGGCCTTGGTGACAGAAACGATGTTGGAGATCACATGATAGAATTTTGCATGCTCAATGACTTCTTCATTGCAAATACCCTTTTTTTGAACAACATAAAAGGCAGGCTGTACACCTGGTCTTCACCCGATGGAATACACGGAAATCAAACTGATTACATCAGTGGGAAGAGGCGATGAAGAAACAAGGCCAAAACAAGACCAGGGATCCACTGTGTAACAGAACAGCAATTGTTCATAGGGTTCGTTGTTGTCATTAAGTGCCGTCGAGTTGGTTCTGACTCATAGCGACCCTCTACAGGGTTTCCAGTGAGCAGCTGGTGGGTTTGAACATCCGACCTTTTGGTTCACAGTCTAGCGCTGACCCTACAGCACCGCACCAGGAGACTAAATTCAGGTGGGATGTACTCAGGGTCATGTTTTGGCTCTCATAGGCTTTTTTATTTTCTTCAGATGCAGCCTGAACTTTTGATTCGCATATGAACCCTGTGTGTAGAGATCATCTCAAGAAAAGAACTATGCATTCAACTCTTAACTAACTATGCATTAGACTCTTAAC
>NW_006408558.1:12790560-12807755 GCF_000296735.1 Chrysochloris asiatica | reverse complement strand
AACTAACTCTTAACTAACTATGCATTAGACTCTTAACTAACTATGCATTAGACTCTTAACCAAAAAGCCACTGGGTGACATCAAGAACATCATACATGAGGAAAGCAAAAGGCTATTAAAAAGACAGGAAAAAAGACCAAAATGGATGTCAGAAGAGACTCTGAAAATTGTTCTCCAGTGTACTGATGAATGGAAGAAATGAATGGAAGGTGAATGGAAGAAATGAGGGAAGAAAAGAGCTGGACAGAAATTTTCAAAGGGCAGTTCAAGAAGACAAAGTCAAATATAATAATAGAATGTGCAAAGACCTGGAAGTATAAAACCAAAAGGGAAGAAGAGAGCCAGCATTTTTCAAGCTGAAAGAACTTAAGAAAAAAATTCAAGCCTCAGGTTTCAATACAGTATTGAAGAATTCCCAAGTACAAAGTATTGAGTGACGCTGAAAACATCAGATGAAATCGAAGGAATACACAGAGTCACTATACCAAAATTAACTGATCAATATTCAGTCATTTCAAGAGGTACGCTATGATTAAAAAAAAAAAAAAAAATCGATGCTATTGAAGGAAAAAGTCCAAACAACACTGAAGGAATTAGTGAAAAACAAGGTTTCAGGAGTTGACGGAATTCAGATTCAAATGTTTCAGTAAACTGACGTGGCGTTGGAGGCACTCACCTGTCCTAGGTCAAGAAGTCTGGAAGACAGCTACCTGGCCAACTGATTGGAAGAGACCCATATTTGGTCCAATTACAAAGAGAGGTGACTCAATGGAATGTAAAAATCATGGAACAATATCATTAATATCACATGAAATTAAAATTTTACTGAAAGTAATTAAAAAATGATTGCAGCAGTACACTAGTAGGGATGTGCCAGAAATTCAAGTCAGATTCAGAAGAGGACATGGAACAAGGGATATCATTGCTGATGTCCCATGGATCTTAGCTGAAAGCAGAGAATACCAGAAAGATGCTTACCTGTACATTATTAACTATGCAAAGGCTTTTGACTGTGTGGATCATGACAAGCTATGGACAACATTGCAAAGTATGAGTATTCCGGAACACTTATTGTGTTCGTGAGGAACCTAGAACCTATGCACAGACCAAGAGGCAGTCGTTAAAACAGATCAAGAGGAAACTGCATGGTTTAAAATCAGAAAAGGTGTGTGTCAAGGGTATAGTCTTTCACCATACTTACTCAGTCTGTACGCTGAGCAAATAATATGAGAATCTGGGTTATATAAAGAAGACGTGGCATCAGAATTGGAAAATGACTCATTAACAACCTGAAATATGCAGATGACACAACCGTGCTTGCTGAAAATGAAAAGGACTTGAAATAACTTACTGATGAAGATCAAAGACTGCAGTCTTCAGTATAGATTTCACCTCAATGTAAGGAAAACAAAAATGCTCATCACTGGACCGATAAATAACATCATGATAAATGGAGAAAAGATTGAAGTTGTCAAAGGCTTCAGTTTGTTTGACTCCACAATAATGCTCATGGAAATAACAGTCAAGAAATCAAACAAGGAAATTGCATTAGTTAAGTCTGCTGTACAAGAACTTGCTACAGAGTTCAAGTGCAAAGATGTCATGGTGAGAACTAAGATGCACCTGACCCAAGCTGTAGTATTTTCAATAGCCTCATATGCATGTGAAAGTTGGACAGCGAATAAGGAAGAATAAAAGAATCGATGCATTTGAGTTCTGGTGTTGGAGAAGAATATTAAGAGTACCGTGAACTGTCAAAAGAACAAACAGATCCGTGTTGGACGAAGTACAGCCAGAATGCTCCTTAGAAGCCAGGATGGCCAGACTTCGTCTCTATAGTTCAGACGTATTATCAGGCGGGACCAGTCCCTGGCGAAGGATCACTGAACAATGGGTGTGGTTCCAAAACTGCTGTGTAAACCTCCTCCCAAAAAACAGGGAAATGTTTCTAAAAGGTCATGCACACTCATGATGAGAACTGCATTCCAACCCTGTGGTCTTCCTTCCCAAGCTATCACCCCAGTCTAGTGTGGAGAAACACATCGGACAGATTCTGAGGGAAGGGTGTTCTCCAACGACCTGGCCAGCACTCCTGAAGGTAAAATAATAATGGTCTCAGAGAAGTGCTTGGAAACACACTGCCGAAAAGTGTCATGGGACCCTGAAAGATTCTGGGATGCAAAGAGGCCATTAAGGAACACCCAGTGAGATCAGAGTACAAACTGAATGCTAGTTCATCATGGGGCACCAGTGTGGGTTCATGCTCATGACAAATGTACAATACAGCCGCAAAATGCCAATAACGGTGGGTGGTGTGTGAGGGCCACAAGGGAAAGCTCGGTCCCTGCTTTGCAACGTTCCAGTAAATCTAAAGCTCTTCTAGAACTTTCTGGAAAAAGAGTCCTACCGCGGGGACATCAGTCTGCATGCCCCTGAGGCTAGAAGAACTAGATGGTGGCCAGCTACCACTACCAACTGCCCACATTAGAGGGTCCTGGCCAGAGTGGAGAACATGTGGAACAAAACACAAAATCATAAAAAAAAATTCAAAACCACCAAACCAAACCAGTCTTACTGGTCAGATAGAGACTCGTGGGACCCTGAGTCTATGGAGGTCAGTCACCCTGATTCAGATCTGGAACCAAACTCACCCCCAGGACTAAATGTTCAGCCGAACAATAGGGACACAGGACGGACAGTAACATTAGTGAGTTACGTACACCATAGATTGGTCAACCCTTCGAGGTCAAGAGAACAGCATCTGCCCAAGGACGATGAAGTTGGGAAAGGAGGAGGAATGGAAAGAAGACCCACAGGGAGGAGATGGCCCGAGTGATGTCACGTGATGAGGAGCGCAGTCCTTGAGAAGAAACCAAGTGTAGGATTTGCTGAGTGTAAAACTGATGGTGTCTGCTCTGTTAACCTTCACTCAACTCACAATCAAAAGTAAAAAAAAAAAAAAAAAAAAGTTATAGTAGGTTCCTGGCAAACCTCAAAGATCCCCATTCTCAACCAAAATTTAAGTGACCCCCCAAGGTTGGGACTTCCATTTTTGGCACTAGGGTGGGCTAGATCCTCGCCCAAAGGAAATCTCCCCAATTGTATATGGGGAATATGCTGGGGAAAGTATTTTAAACTTTCCTTTGAAAGAACAATCAAGTTCAAGCCATGTTGTTGTTGAGTGTTGTCGAGTCGGTTCTGACCCATAGAACCCAGCATAGGGTTCGCAGTGGCTAAACCTTCAGAAGTAATCCGCCACACCTTCATCCTAGTCTGTCTTAGTCCGAAGCTCCGTGGAGACCTGTGCACCATGGGTGACTCAGCTGGTATCCAAAATACCTGTGGCATAGCTCCCAGGAGCACAGCAACATGCAAGCCACCACAGTACAACAGACTGACAGATGAGTGGCGGACAGACTGACAAGACGAATCCAGGGGTCAGGACTTGGTCGTATATTTTCAGAGAGACTATTCCATCCATTTCTGAGATTTCATCGAACTTCTCACAGTAATTAAGATCCCTGGCTGGTACAGAGGAACCTTGGTAGCATGGTGGCTTAGATGTCGGCCTGCTAACTGCAAGGTTGGTAGTTCAAGCTCACCAGCCTCTCCGCAGGAGAAAGATGAGGCTCCATGCGCCAGTAAAGTCTTGGTGGTGATAATGGTGGTTGTGCGCCGTCAAGCTGGTTCTGACTCATAGCGACCCTGTATAGGGTTTCCGAGGCTGTAAGTTTTTATAGGAGCAGAAAGTGTTCTCTTTCTTCCATGGAGCTGCTGGTAGGTTTGAACTGCTGACACTTATGTTAACAGCTCAGCCTGCAATCCACGACATTACTAGAGCTCCTTTCCATAAAGATTTAGAGCCTTGGAAACAGCCCACTGAAGGTTCCAGCGAGTCAGAATTGGCTGGAGAGTGGTGGTTTAGCTTAGGGTGCTATAAGTGGTTTGTGGTTTGAACCCACCCAGTGGCCGCAGCACAAAGGTCTGGTGATCTGCTCCCACAGGAACGCCGCTGAGAAAACCTCACATAGCGCGTCTGCTCTGTGACTTGTGACCAGGAGCCAGAGTGGACTCTCTGGTGGCTGGTTTTGGTTTTTTCACACTCAGAATGTACAAGAGTTGATGCTTTTGACTTAGGGTGTTGGAGAAAAATACTGAAGGTACCATGGGCTGCCAGAAGACCAAACTAATCTATGTTGGAAGAAGTGCAGCCACAATGCTCCCTGGAAGCCAGGAGGGCAAGACTTCATCTCTCATGTTGTTGTTAAGTGCCGTTGAGTCGGTTCCGACCCATAGCGACCCTGTACAGGGTTTCCGAGGGTGTAAATCTTTACGGGAGTAGAAAGGCTCATCTTTCTCCCGCGGAGCAGCTGGTAGTTTCGAACCGCTGACCTTAAGGTTCGCAGCCTGATTCGTAACCACTACGCATATGTCGGACATATTATCAGGAGGAACCAGTCCCTAGAAAATGATATCATACTTGGTCAGTGAAAAAGAGGAAGGCCCCCAGTGAGGTGGATTGGCACGGTGGCAGTAGCAGTAGAACTGTAGCAATGATTGTGAGGTGGCCCAGGACTGGGCAGTGTTCTGTTCTGTTGCGCATAGGGTCGCTATGAGTCGGTACCAACTTGAACGGCACCTAACTACAAGATTGGAGACACAAGTACCCTGAATAGGAAACTCAACCTTAATAGACCAGATGTCTGTGTCTACACCCAGCTGTGCACAATTGTTTAAAATGGGCAAAGACAACCCCCGAACCCACTACCACTGAGTTGATTCCCACTCATCATGTCCCCATAGGACACAAAGGAACTGCTCCTTGTGGTTTCAGAGCCTGTAAATCTTTATAGGGGCAGACAGCCTCATCTTTCCCCCGTGGAACAGTTGGGGTCTCCAGACCGCTTGCCTTGTGGGTAACAGCCCAATGGGTACTTAACCCACTGTACCACTAGGGATCCTTTAAGCCCACAAGGAGCCATTTAAAAAATGATCATAAACCAATCCATGAGACAATCCCAACCCACTTCAAAGAGTCATTATTATATAGACCACTTTCTCAATGCCAAAGAGGGAGTCCGAAACCAACAACAGAAAAATGAGGACGTTTTAACAACCGTTCTTCTGAACAATTAATGGGCCAAAGAAGAATTGTGCATGAGGGTGTTCACAATGCTTACACATGAATAATACTGCAGAGATGACATTCAAAACTTGTGTTGGTGTTAGGTGTTTGTTACGACTCAAAGCGACCTCTTATGCAACACAGTCCTGTCCAACCCTGCACCCCACATCCTCGCAGCGTTGCGGTGTTTGAGCCCCTTGTTACCTCTGTACCAATCTATGTCGTTGGGGGTCTTCCTTTTTTTTCACTGACTTCCTTCTGTACCAAGCATGATATCCTTCTCCAGAAACTGTTTCCTTCTGATAACACGTCCAAAGTATGTGAGCCAAAGTCTCATCATGCTGGCTTCTAAAGAGCACTCTGGCTGGAGTTCTTCCAACACAGACTGGCCTTGTCCTTTGGGTAGTCCATGGTACTGTCAGTAGTCATTGCCAACACCATAATTCACAGGCATCATTTCTTCCTCAGCCTTAATTCATTGTCCAACTTTCACATTTATATGAGATGATTGAGAATACGGTGGCTTGGTTCAGGTGCCTCTCAGCCTTCCAAGAGACCTCTTTGCTCTTGAACACTTTAAAGAGGTCTTTTGCAGCAGATTTGCCCAATGAAATAATTAATGCTTTTCAGTGACCCCTCTGCTTTCTTCATGTATGATGTTCTTGATGGCATCCCAGAGATCTGGTTTTCATGATTAGTGTTTAATGCATCAAATCTGGTCTTGACATGGTCTCTAGATTTAGGTGAGGTGTTGTTGTTGTTGTTGTTAGGTGCCATCGAGTCGGTATTGACTCATAGTGACCCTGTGCACCACAGAACAAAACACCTCCCGGTCCTGGGCTAACCTCACCATTCATTGTTGCCGCGCTTGAGCCCGTTGATGATGCTACTTGGCCAATCCATCTCGTTGGGGGTCTTCCTCTTTTTCTCTGACCCTCCACCTTACCAAACATGATGTCCTTCTCCAGCGACTGGTCCCTCCTGACAATATGTCTGAAGTATGGGAGACGAAGTTTGGCCATCTTGGCCTCCAAGGAGAACTCTGGCTGCACTTCTTCAACACATCTGTTGGTTCTTTTGGCAGCCCATGGCACTTTCAATATTCTCCTCCAACACCATAGCTCAAAAGCTTCAATTCTTCTATAGTCTTCCTTATTCACTGTCCAACTTTCACATGCATATGAGGTTATTGAAAATACCATGGCTTGGGTCAGGCGCACCTTAGTCCTCAAGCTCTTCAACACTTTGCTCTTCAACACTTTAAAGAGGTCTTGTGCAGCAGATTGGCCTAATGCAATATGTCATTTGATTTCTTGAGCAAGGGTGGTGGTGGTGGTGGTGACTGTGTGCCATGGAGTCATTTCCAACTCGTAGTGACCCTGTACAGGGTTTCCGAGGCTGTAAATCTTTACAGGAGCAGAAAGCCTCATCTTTCTCCTGCGGAACAGCTGGTAATTTCTAACTGCTGACCTTGCGGTTCGCAGCAAGGGTAGCTATGCCAGTTAAGCACCCTTGCCACTAGTAAGTCTCCACTCAAAGGCACTGAGCTCTAGCTCCTCGGGTCAGCAAACATAGCTCCCCCATCTGCTGACAAAGTGCTTGGAGGCACCCCACTCCAGCAGCAAGCCTTGTCCCCGAAGGTGCTCAGTTGTCTCCCTGTGAGGGCTTTGTCTCGTGCTCGTAGTTCTTGTAGCTTCTCGTCTCTTTTGCCATCTGCCTTGTCACTGCTCTCTGTCCCCTGGATCACAGAGGTTCAGTGCTGGGATCTTAAGTCCTGGCCCTTCTATTATGATGGCAGTGAGACCCCCACTCCTGTATCTGAGATGGCTCGTTTTAAACCTAGCAAGATGGCAAAATAGGTCAGTCCCCATATTAGGATTCCAGACACCTCATTTACACGGTCCCATGCAGTCATTTTGTGCGAATTACCAAACGATGTATTACACTGGGCAAATGTGCTGCCATTTGAAATTGTTAAAAAAGTAAAGATGTGACGTTAAAGACTAAGGTGTGCCTGACTCAAGCCATGGTATTTGCAGTTGCCTCATAAGGTGAAATTGGACAAGGAATAAGGAAGACCAGAGAAGGATTGATGCATTAAAATTACGGCATTGGCGAAAAACATTGAAATCACCCCGGACTGCCAGAAACAGAAAACAAATCTGCCTTGGAAAAAGTCCAGCCAGAGTGTACCCTAGAAGTGAGAATGGTCAGCCTTGGTGTCATGTACTTTGGACATGTCATCAGATGGGACCAGTCCCTGGAGAAGGACATCGCGCTGGGTAAAGTGGAGGAAGACCCCAATAAGATGGACAGACACAATAGTGGATTCAGACATAACAGCAGTGAGGGTGGCATCGGAGCGGGCAGTGCTTTATTCTGTTGGACACCGGGTCACTGTGAGTCAGGGCCAATTTGATGGCACCTGTCCTAGTATGGTGCTGTAGGGTCAGCAGCTCAAACCCAGTAGCCATTCCTTGGAAACCCTATGCAAGGTCGCTGTGAGTGGAATTTGACTATTAGCTGCAAGTACAACCCATCACGTGGTTGTCAGCTTCTCAGCCGGTGGTGCCTGGTATGTTTGTGTGACGCTGGAAGGTTTGTCAGCAGTATTTGAAATGCCAGTAGGATCACCCATGTTGTTAAGTGCCATCGAGTTGGTTCCAACTCATAGTGATTCTAAGGCTGCAGATCTTCATGGGAGCAGAAAGCCTCATCCTTCTCCTTCAGTGATTGGGTGCAACCATGCAGCTAAGGTGTCTGGAACTTTAACAAGGGGATGGTTGGTTTTGCAATCCCACTGGAGTTCAAATGGGCCAATCCAGAAGCGGAAAGGGGGAACTTGGCTACCACCAAGAAGAGAAGATGCCAGTGAAGTGTCCTTTGAACCCAAGGTCCCTGCACTGAGAGCCTCCTAGATCCAGGAGAGAGAGAGAGAGAATGCAAGGTGACAAGAAGTGGGGGCAGAGAAACGGAGACAGCAGACTTGCTGTGGGCTTTGCAGAAGGAAGGCACTGTGGACTTTGCAGCCCATCGAGCAAGACTGTTGAGCACTTTCAGGCAGGTGGTTTTCTGCTGGAGCAGGGCTTGCTTCTCTGAGCATTTTCTGGTGGAGCTAGCTTTGTCCACCCATGGAGTGAGAAAGCTGACACTTCCTATAAGAGTTGGGGTACTTCCAGGCACTTACTGGCAGCACTTGAGGACTTTGCACCATTTTCCTGAGCAGGGCAGAGTCTGGGCTTGCCAAATATGCCTTGAGGCGCCAAACACTAAGAGACAGAGCCAGGGAAAGGCATGGCTATAGGCCTAGCCAAGAAACTGTCCTAATCCCAAACTCTGTCTGGAGTCATTCCTGATCCTGAATTGTAACCTGTGACTTCCCTAACCAACCCCATCACTATGTGTATGTTCTGTGAGTTCTGTGTGGCCATTGTAATATTGTACTCTGCATGCAAAAGCTGGACAGTGAAGAAGGAAGATCATAGAAGAACCGATGCTTTTGAGTTATGGTGTTGGAGGAGAATATTGAAAGTGCCATGGGCTGCCCATAGAACCAATAGGTCTGTGTTGGAAGAAGTGCAGCCAGAGTGCTCCTTGGAGGCCAGGATGGCCAGACTTCGTCTCTCACACTTTGGACATATTGTCAGAGGGACCCGTTGCTGGAGAAGGCTATCATGTTTGATAAGGTGGAGGGTCAGAGAAAAACTTGAAGACCCCCAGTGAGATGGACTGGCCAAGTGGCAGCATCAGTGGGCTCAAGTGTGGTAACAATCGTGAGGTTGGTCTAGGATCGGGCAGTGTTTCGTTCTGTTGTGTATAGGGTCGCTATAAATTGGTACCGACTTGATGTCACCTAACAACAACAACAACAACAACCCGGCAGAGAGTAGACTTTGCCATGGGAAGCATAGCTGTTGTCAGAATTGGTAAGAAGTTTGGGTGGGTGGATGTATATCTGACCTTCAACTCAGGAATCAGTGTTGAGCTTTTGGTACTGATAATAACCCTTCCTTCCAGCTTGTGAAGTTAGACTAGAAGGTTTGACGCTGCAGCCAGGGTATTTTTATAGTTGACGTCAGAAGTGGGATTTGTTGCAATGACGCCAAACTTGTAGAAGCATAGAACTTGGTAACAACACAAAGGAGACGGGGTCAGCGGAAGTGAAACGGAGTCTCAGAAGGTTACTGTTTGGTTGGTGTTGTCTATAACGACTGAAGAAAGCTTAAAGGTTACACGGCAGGTGAGGGGAGTTGACCTGGGGCAGGAGCCAGCTTGTTCAAACAAGATGCCTAATAAGAGGCCAGGGCCATCTGGTTACACCCAGCCAGAGCCCCAAGGCCACATGCATAGGACTGAGAAGAGAGCATGACAATAAAATGCTGAAGAAGGGTTTATGTGTTTATCTGAGTGGACAACCACAACAGCAACTGCGGATGTCTGATGGTCCGTAGCTGCCAGGAGGGTGCGTCTCTTGAGCAAGATTGGCAAAGTGGCTGCGACAGTGGACTCAGACATGACACAGGTCAGAAGGGCCGCACGGGACAGGCAGTGTATATGGGGTCACTGTGAGTCAGAACCGGCTCAACAGCACCTCACAATGACAACACTATAGGTATTAAATGTTTCTCCAACCTAGTGTTGCACAACAGACCCTCATTTATGATGGAAATAAATATTGGGCGTTATTGGTTATAGAGAGCCTGTAGTTCCCCCTTTAGCCAACACTTGTTGTCAAGTGCCATCGAGTTAATTCCAACCATAGCGTTACTGTATAGGGTTTCCAGGGAGCACCCTTAAGGTTAGCAGTCCAGTGCTTATCCTACAGCGCCACATGTGTACATATATATAAGCACCACATCGGGAGTCCTGATTGAGGAAAAGCAGGAAGTTCTTGAAAGAAGCAGAGATAACTGATTTGATTGCAATAGCCCGTGTATGGAGTGGTGGATGCATGCCACCACGTTGATTCTGGTTCACAGCGACCTGGCAGAGGTTTCTGAGGCTTGCTTTACATCTTTATAGGTGCAGAAAGCCTCATCTTTCTCCTGGGGAACCACTGGTAGATTCGAACTGCTCTCCTTGCTGGTAGCAGCCCTGTGTGTAGAATATTGGGACCATAAGTGGAAAACCTGGGGCCCACCTGGAACCTTCGGAACCAGGAAATTTGCATTAGCTAAGACTTGCAGACCTACCCAGAACTGCTAAGAGAACAGGAGATTAGCATTTGAACAAAGGAACTGTCTAAAAGAGATCTGTTTTAAATGTGAATTTTTAGTGGTCTCCCATTGGATGCAAGGACATCAGTGTCCACAGAGGAATCCTTCTGTGAATGGAAGCCAATGGAAGCCGGTGAGTAGACAGGCTGGTATGCTGACTGGTGACCAGCTGGGTCCACTTGATGAGGGGAGCTGGGAGAAATGCAGCATTGAAGAGACAAGTGGAGTTTGGGCAGCTTCCGTTGGCACCCGATGACCTATCCCATGGAGGCTAGAGAGAGAGATGAGGATTTTTGTTTTCTTTACATTGAGAAGGATGTGGTCTTTAATCTTCATCAGTAGTAAGTATTCAAGTTCTCTTCACTTTCAGCAAGCAAGATGGTATCATCTGCATAACGCAGGCTGTTAATGAGTCTTCCTCCAATCCTGATGCCACGCTTTTTTATGACCTTTGCCGCCATGGTCTTGTAACTCCCACCAAAAGAGTGGGTGGGACTATGCAGATAAAACTTTTTGTTTAGAAAGAAAACAGAAATCCTCATCATTAGACCAATAAACAACATTCTTATCAATGGAGAAGAGATTGAAGTTGTCAAGGACTTCATTCTTCTTGGATCAACTATCAACACTCATGGAAGCAGCAGTCAAGAGATCAGATGATGTATTGCATTAGCAAATCTAACAACAACAACCACATGTGGATAAGGTGCTTGTGGCCCATCAAGGGGATTGGACAGCTTGCTGATAATGTAAATAAGGTGCAGTACACCCTTGTGAGAATGGGGCCATTCAAAGAAGGTGTTGTTAGGTGCCATCGAGTTGGTGCTGACTCATAGTAACCTCATGCACAGCAGAATGAAACACTGCCCGAGCCTGGGCCAACCGCACTATTGTTGCCATGCTTGAGCCCACTGATGCTGCCACTGGGGGTTCTTCCTCTTTCTCTGACCTTCCACCTTACCAAATATGATGTCTTTCTCCAGCGACTGGTCCCTCCTGACAATATCTGAAGTATGAGAAACCAAGTTTGGCTATCCTGGCCTCTAAGGAGCACTCTGGCTGCACTTCTTCCAACACAGATCTGTTGGTTCTTTAGGCAGCCCATGGTACTTTCAATATTCTCCTCCAACACCATAATTCAAAAGCATCAATTCTTCTACAGTCTTCCTTCTTCACTGTCCAGCTTTCACATGCATGTGAGGTTATTGAAAAGGTGTATGCATCCCTAATGAGATTGTCTAATTTTGCCATCCTGCTAGGCTTAAAATGAGCCAACTCAGAGATAGCAAATGGGGGCCCCACTCCCATCAAGCAGAAGAGACGGGATCAGAGTGTGTCGGAAAGAACCTGGGGCCCCTGCACTGAAAACCTCTGAGAGCAGAAGACAGATGGAGGGAGAATTGTAACACTAGAGACATGCGGAGGCAGGGTGAAGAGGTGGCAGAGGACCAAGGGTCTGGCAGGAGTTGGCACGGAGGGTGCAGTATGTGTGCCAGCACATGGACTGGGAGAGCTCAGTGCCTTCAGCCAAGGCTCTCTGTGGAGTGGAGTTCTCCTGCGCATTTATTGGCAGAGCTAAAGAGATTTGTGGACTTGCGGTGTGGCGCTGCCGGTTCACACGGTGGACTTGGTGGACTGCAAAGTCGGTTTGATGCGCAAAGTCGACAAGCTGCTCCTCAGAAACCCTATACAGGGTCACTATGGGTTGGAACCGACTCTACAACACTTCACAACAACAATACAAAGAGATGTGTAACACTTGCCTGAACTGGGCAGAAGCAGGGTCTGCCCAAGAGGCCTGAATGGCCAAGGGGCAAGAGACCAATGGCCAGGGAGAGTCCTGCCTATAGTCACAGCCGAGACTCTGTCCTGACTGAAGTACTGGATTCTGGGCATTTCCGGATCCTAAGCACACCTTAGTCCTCAAACTGCCAATATATTTGCTCTTCGACACTGTAAAGAGGTCTTGTGCAGCAGATTTGCCTAATGCAAAATGTCATTTGATTCTGTGACCGTTGCCTCCTTGAGTGGTGATTGTGAACCCAAGCAAATTGAAGTCTTCGACAACTTCAGTCTTCTCTCCATTGATAAGGATGTTATTTACTGGTCCAGTGGCAAGGGTCTTTGTTTTCTTTACATTGAGATACAATCCACACTGAAGGCTGTGGTCTTTGCTCTATGTCTATTTTAAGCCCTCTTCACTTCCAGCAAGCAAGATGGTGTCATCTGCATATTTCACAACTTCATCTGCATATTTCACAACTTCCTCTAATCCTGATACCATATTCCTCTTCTTATAACCCAGCTTCTCACGTTACGGGTTCAGCATACAGATTGAATAGGCATGGTGGAAACATCTGTCTTTAGCACACGTTTCCAGACTTTCAGCCATTCAGTGTCCCCTTGTTCTGTTCAAACCACTGCCTCTTGGTCTCTGTCCAGGTGCCTCATGAGCACAATTAGGTGTTCTGGAATACCTGTACTTCCCAGTGTTATCTGTAGTTTGTTGTGATCGACACAGTCTAATATTTTTTACACAGTCAATAAAGCACAAATAAACATCTTCCTGGCATTCTCTGCTTTCAGCCAAGATCCATCGGACATCAGCAATGATACCCCTCATTCCACGTCCTCTTCTGAATCCAGCTTGAACCTCGGGAAGTTCTCTGCCAGTGTGTATGCTTGCAGCCGTTTCTGTATTTGCTTTAACAAAATTTTACTTGCCTGTAATATTAATGATACTGTCTGTAGATGTCCACAGTCCATTGGGTCACCTGTCTTTGGAATGGGCACAAATACAGTTCCCTTCTAATCAATTGACCAGTTAGCTGTTTTCCAGATTCCTGGCGTACATGAGTGAGGACATCCAGTGCCGCATCCGTTTTCTGAAAGATTTCTATTCGTATTCTATCAATTCCTGGGGTGGTATTTTTCATCAACGCCTTCAGTGCAGTTTGGACTTTTCCCTTCAGCCGCCATACCAAAAGTTGTGGGTTTTGATCTTCATCAGTAAGTATTTTAAATCGTCTTCACTTTCAGCAAGCAAGGTTGTATCATCCGCATGTCTTGAAATGATTGAACATCGACATTTCTTTTTGGTACCTGACTCTGTATTTCTTGGCCTAGATGAGAGAGTGCCTCCCTCCCATGCTGCATCCGTTTGTTGAGACGTTTCATTATGTATTCCATCAATTTCTGGAACCTCGTTTTTCACTGGTGCCTTCACTGCAGCTTGAGCTTCTCTCTTGGGTTTCCTCTTGAAATAGTGTAACCTCACCCAGTTCTTTTTGCTACAGTGACTCTGTGCACCCCTTCCATGTTTTTTAGTGCTTCTTACATCAGTGCACATTTTGTCCATGTTGTTGTATGTTGCCGTGGAGTCGGTTCTGACTAGGAGGGAGCCTACACAAAACAGACCCTAACGCTATCTGATCCTCTGCCTTCCTGTCAATTCTTAGTCTGCTGAGCTCATCGTCACTGCCATTGTATGAGTCCATCTCGTGGGCAGTCTTAACCTGTATCGCTGACCCTCCACTTTACCAAGCATGATGTCTTTCACCAGGGACAACGTGTCCAAAAAATGAGAGGTAAGGTTTCACAGTCTTTGTCTCTAAGGAACATTCTGGCTGGATTTCTTCCAACACAGATTTCCTTGTTCTCCTGGTACTTTCCTGTCCAGCATCACACCTCAAATGCTTCAAGGCTTCTACAGTCTTCCTTATTCACTGTCCAGCTTTCATATGCATGTGAGGTTATTGAAAATACCATGGCTTGGGTCAGGCGCACCTTAGTCCTCAAGCTGACATCTGTGCTCTTCAACACTTTAAAGAGGTCTTGTGCAGCAGGTTTGCCTAATGCACATAATTTCTTGACTGTTTGTTCCTTCCCTGAGTGTTGATTATGCATCCAAGCAAAATGACATTTTTGACCATTTCAATGTTTCCTCTGTTTATCATGATGTTATTTATTGGTCCAGTAGTGAGGATTTTTGTGTTCGTTACTTTGAGGTGCAACCCATACCAAAAGTCGTGGGTTTTGATCTTCATCAGTAAGTATTTTAAATCGTCTTCACTTTCAGCAAGCCAGGTTGTATCATCTGCATATCACAGGTTGTTAATGAGTCTTCCTCTAATCCTGGTGCCACATTCTTCTTCATACAGTCCAGCTTCTCAGATTTTTTGCTCAGCATACAGATCGAATAAATTTGACGAAAGGATACAACCATGACTCACACCTTTCCTGATTTTAAACCATCCAGTGTTCCCATGCTCTGTTCTAACGACTGCCTTTTGGTCTGTGTACAAGCCCCGTGTGAGCACAGTAGAGTGTTCTGGAATACCTATTCTTCTCAGTGTCACCCATCATTTGTTAGGATTCACACAGTGGAATGACTTTGCCTCGTCAACAAAGCACAAGTAAACATCTTTCTGGGATTCTCTGCTATCAGCCAAGATCCATCTGAGATCAGCAATGAGATTCTTTGTCTTGCTGAATCCGGCTTTAATTTCTGGCAGCTCCCTACTGATGCCCGGCTGCAACTATTTTGAATTATTTCCCACAAGTTTTATTTGAGGTGATAATGGTATTGATCCATAATTTCTGTATTTCCTTGGATCACCTTTTCTGTGGAATGGGCACAAATAAGGATGTTGTTGTTATTTCCAGGTGGCCAGAGAGCTGTCTTCCAAAATTCTGAAATAGATAAGTAAGTGCCTCCAGTGTTGCATGAGTTTGTGGGAAAATTCCAATTTATATTCCGTTAATTCTTTTTATTTTTATTCCGTTCATTCTTGGAATCGTGTTTTTCACCAGTGTCTACAGTGTGTTTTGGATCTCTTCCTTCAGTACCACTGAAGGTTCTTGATCATATGGTGTCTCCTGAAATGGTTGAGCGTTGACCAATTCTTTTTGGCACAGTGACTCTCTCTGCATTTTTCTCTCTTCTTTCGATGCTTCCAGCATCATTCGGTATTTTTCTCATGTTGTTGCTAGGGGCCATTGAGTCAGCTACCACTCAGAGAGAGCCTGTGCAAAACAGAACGAAACACTTCCGGGTCCTGCACCCTTAAAATTGTTGCTATGTTTGACGTAATTGCTGCTGCCACTGTGCCGGTTCATCTCATTGGGGGGTCTTCCTCTTTTTTCGCTGACCCTCTATTTTACCAAGCATGATGTCCTCCAGGCACTAGTGCCTCCTGATCAAATGTCTTAAGTATGAGAGATGAAGTATCACCATCTTGGATTCTAAGAAGCATTTTGGCTGTTTTTTCTGGCAGTTCACGGTAATTTCAATATTCTCTGCCAACACCATAACTCAAATGCACCCATTTGTCTACGGCCTTCCTTATTCATTGTCCAACTTTCACATGCATTTGAGACCATTGAAAATAACATGGCTTGGGTCAGATGCACTTTAGTCCTCAAACTGATATCTTTGCTCTTTAACACTTTAAAGAGATCTTCAACAGCAGATTTGCCTAATGCAGTACGTTGTTTGATTTCTTGGCTGCTGCTTCCATGAGTATTCAGTGTGGATCCAAGCAAAATGAAGTGCTTGACAACTTCGATCGTTTCTTCATTTATCATAATGTTATTTATTGGTGAGGATTTTTGTTTTCTTTAAATTCATGGTGAGGATTTTTGTTTTCTTTATATTCATACTGAAGGCTGTGGTCTTTGATTTTCATCAATATTTTAATTCCTCTTCCCTTCCAGTACGCATGGTTGTATCATCTGCATATCACAGGTTGTTAATGAGTCTTCCTTCAATTCTGTTGCCACGTTCTTCTTCATATATAATCCAGCTTCTCTGATTTTGTGCTTAGCATACGGATTGAATGATTCTGGTGAGAGAATACAACCCTGTCACACGCCTTTCCCATGTTTAAACCAATCAGTATCCCTTTGTTCTGTGTGAATGACTGTCTCATGGTCTATGTACAGCTCGTCATGAGCACAGTGAAGATTTCTGGTAGACCCATTCTTCGTAATGTTGTCAAGAGCTTCCTTGACTCACATAGGGAAAGCCTTTGCATATTCAGTAAAGCACAAGAAAACATGGTTCAGGCAAAATCCATCTGATGTTAACAATGACATCTAGTTCCAATCCTCTTCTGAATCTGGCTTGACATTTTGACCATCTCTGTCAATGTACTGATTCTAGTGTTCGTTGTTTTAAAGCACATGAGATTTTTGATAAAACATACATTTTGTGTGCCTTGTATAAAGAACTTTTTTTTTTTTTTTGCAAATTTGGTCATCTTTTATTTCATATCTTTAAAAAAAGTTGAAAGAATAGCAGAATGGACAATGTAAACATTTATCTGAAATTCATCTATCCTTCTATCTATCTAGATACCTTTAAAAAAAAAAAAAAGCTTTTATTGTGAATTGAGTGAGAGATTACAGGGCAGATCATCAGCCTTTCACTCAACCATATTTGGTTTCATTGCAATGATTACAAACTCTTCCCTACACCATCGGTTAAGAATACTTACCTCTAGTCCCTCCTTTGTTTTCTTTCCTTTTTGATGTATATAAAATGCACAGCAAATATGTATTCATTTAAACGACCGAAGGGCACATTTTGGCAGTCAGCCCCGCTGCCTGCAGGCACACAGCTTTGCTCATTCCATGGGTCTAGAGCCCTCAGCTTCATGCCAGCACCGCTGCCTCTGTCTCTGGTGTTACTGCTTCTCTGGTTGGGGTCCCACACTCTGCTCATGCTCTTCCCTCTTTTTAATTTTTTTAAGTTTTTATTGTGAATTGAGTGAAAGTTTACAGGGCAGATTATCAGTTTTACATTCAACAAATCATATACTTTGTTTCATTACAATGATTATAATCCCCTCCAT
>NW_006408558.1:12782455-12789818 GCF_000296735.1 Chrysochloris asiatica | reverse complement strand
CAGGGGTGTTGGGCACGGGGGAAGGATTGCATGGAGGGGATTGTAACCATGGTAATGAGACGATATACGATAGAATGAATGTAAAACTAATGTTCTCCCATGTAAATTATCACATAATTCACAATAAAACATTTAAGAAAAAAAAAAAGAATCTTATCCCCATCTCTTTTCACCAGACCCATCCAGACAAGATGAAAACTATTTAGTGGGGACTGTATCTTCCCCCTCACACTCTTACACTAAACTCCCTCTTGAAAACTTGTAAGCAGTCACATTGTGCCTTTATTACCCCCTCATTTTAGGCCATGCTCTTCTCTCTTGATGGTCCTAGGGTCCTCTGTTCCTGGAATGAAAGATGAACTGCTCCCCCATTTTGTTTCACGTCTTCTACCTTTACAGCTGTGAAAATCACAATTAGTCAGGATAACAGTTATTCACTATTAAATCCTAAGAATCCTCTCCCCATTCTCCCTCATCCCCTCTCACCAGACCCTCTAGACAAGAGGAAAACTATGCCGTGGGGATTCTACCATACCTCCTTCTTTCTGAAACTGAGCACATTCTTGAAAAACTTGTAAGCCAGCTACTCTATGCCTTTATAGCCCTCATTTCTGGTAGCCAGTGTCTAAGTTGCCTGTCCCTATCAATCCTGCGCCTCATTTAACATTTTACCGTTGAACCCTTCAGTATTGCAAGTTGCGGTTTGAATTTTTTCTTGAGTTCTTTCAACTTGAGAACTGCTGGGCGTCTTTTTGCCTTTTGGTTTTCTAACTCCAGGTCTTTACACATTTCATTCTAATACTTAACTTGGTTTTCTTGACTTTTGAAATTTTTCTGTTCAGCTCTGAGTTCCTCATTTCTTTCATTTGCTTTAGCATCTGTCTCTATGCTAAAGAGTAATTTTCAAAGTCTCTCCAGACATTCGTTTTTGTGTTTTCTTTCTTTCCTGTCCTTTAAAAATGATTTTTTGCTTTCTTCCTGTATGATGTTCAGGTTGTCGTCACATAATGGGTCGTTAGTGTCTAACGCATCAAATCTTTTCTTGAGATGGTCTCTAAAGTCAGGTGGGATAGATTCAAGGTCAGAGTTTGGCTCTTGTGGACTTGTTTTAAGTTTCTTCCGCTTTAACCTGAACTTGCATACAAGTAATTGATGGTCTTCTCCACAGTTGACCCCTGGCCTTGTTTTCGTAGACGATATTGAGCTTTTCTATCGTCTCTTCCTACAGAGGTAATCAATTTGACTCCTGTGTATTCCACTTAGTGAGGTCCATGTGTACAGTTATCTTTTTTTCATTTTTTAGAAAAATTCAGCAAAATAAAATTCCAGTTTATTTTTGGACAACATTGTTTCACACATACATCAAACAGGCCCAAAAAATACACAGCAACTTCATAGACCAAAAACAAGGAAAAGAAACTTTACCTTTGGCCTTTTTTAACCATCTTGTACAAACCAACTACTTATAGTACAGCTAAATACATACACAAAAAAAGTTACTGGAATGCTCGGAATAAGATTGTAATGTGTTGTTGTTGTTTTTGCTTTTTTTACACTTTTTTTTCTCCTTTGAGATTATAATGAACATGGTCACACCACAAGTAAAGTCAGAATTAGGACAGAGAATGCTCCAAAGGCTGGTTTGGTCATCTGAGATCATTAAAAATGGCTGACCCCAACAATATGTACAAAAATATAAAATGTAAATAAAAAATACAAACATTTTCCTTTTTAAACTGCTTCTAAGATAAAAAGCCAGGGCTTTGGAAGTTTGGGTTCTTGCAAATTCACCTTGTGGTTTTGTTTGGGTGGTGGTGAGCATGTGTTATCTGTGGGTGGCACTGCGCAAAGTGGGCGGGTGGGACTTTCTACTGGAAGGTGACCACGTTTAGATTCCGAGATGGGAAGTGGACAGTGAATGGGTCATGGTGGCCTTCTTTAAGCTTAACTTTCCCTTTTTGCTGTCTAGTCATCCTCCTAGGTCTTCTGCTTTTTGGTGTCAACATCCTCCTCCTCCTCATCTTCAGCTGCCCGTTTGCCCAGAGCTGCCTTGACCTCATCTTTATCTCCATCGTCTTCCTTACTATCACTTTCTTCCTCTTCCTCCTCCTCCTCATCTACCTCATTGTCAGCCTCTTGTTCCCCATTTTCCTCGTTAGCGTTCCCATCAGCGGGTGCATCTCTTCCATTTTGTTTCCTCCATAACCTCTTCCTTCTCCTTTTAGGCCTTGGTGATGATCTCAGAGCTGGTGTCCACAGCCACGTCTGACATGATGGGGCACGCTGGTGATCTGATACAGAGGATGACAAAGAGAGTGTGAGTTCGGGAACCCTGGCGAGAGAGCTGCCAGAGTCCACAGCGGCAGAGGAGGAGAACACGGTCGAGGTGGCTGTGGCGAGCAGGCAGCTGGACCCAGGAACAATGCAAAGATGGCTTTTCAGAGCAGCCGGTCTACAGTTATCTTTTCTGTTGTTGGAAAAAGGTATTTGTAATGAAAAAGTCATCAGTCTTGCAGAATTCTATCATGGTATCTCGCCAGCAATTATTTCTATCACTGAGCCCTATTTTCAACTACCGCCCTTCCTCTCTTTGTTTCCAACTTTCAGTTTCCAATCACTAGTAATCACGTACGTACATTTTGATTGCATGTTTGGTCCGTTTCAGACTGAAGAAATTGATAGACTTCTCCAGTTTCTTCATCACTGGCTTTATTGATTGGTTCATCAATTTGAATAATAGGAGTATTAACTGGACTTCCTTGTGGTGGTGGTGGTGGTTATGTGCCGTGGAGTCAGTTCTGACTCATAGCGACCCTCTGTAGGGTTTCCAAGGCTGTAAATCTTTACGGAAGCAGAAAGCCTCATCTTCCTCCTGTGGAACAGCTGGTAGTTTTGAACTGCTGACCTTCAGGTTTGCAGTCCGACCCATAACCACTACACTGCCCGGGCTCCTTGTAGGCCTATGGATATTAGCCTATCACAGACAGCGCTGTACTTCATGATAGATCTTAAACTGTACTTTCTGAAGATGAATGCAATGCATTCCTTCTCAATTTGTCATTCTGGGATTGTAAGCCGTATGATTGTCTGATTCAAAATAGTCAATACCAATTCAGCTCAGCTCAGTAATGCCTAGGATTTCCGTCCTTATGCACTCCGTGGTATTTCTGACTGCTTCCAAGTTTCTTAGATGCACACTGTGCACATCCCACTTTCTGATTATATTAAGGGGTGTTTGCAGCTGTTTCTCCTCAGTTTGACTTGTGCCCCATCCGCAAATGAAGGTCCCAAAAGTTTTGCTCCATTCACATTGCAAAAGTGTCATGTAGACCGTGTCTGACTTTATCTGGCTTCACAAAGGGGAAGGGAAAAATCAAACTGAAACTTAGCCCAAGACCAGTTCCTCTGAGGCAGAGGTGAAACCTGCCTCCACCGTCAGCCGTCTCAGCCCTAGTTAGACACGAGCCTCCCACAGCACTCTCTGCTTCTCATCTGGGATCTATCCATCCTTTCAGTGGCCTCACTTAGAACTCAGACAATACTCGTGACTGTGGGATTTATGAGGAAAGTGATCTGGGTGCAATTCAGGGTGTGAAACAAGTCTGGGCCCAGCAGTTCCCCAGTTAGGAGCCCTCTTTACTGCAGACACACCTCACTCGTCTTTAACGTCTCAGCCTTGTGACCCTTTAGCCTGTGTTGTTTCACATCCTGGACAAGTGTCATGGAGCTCTTATAGCCAGTCTGCAAATGCCCAGCGAACACGTTCTGAAAGCCAGCCTCCTTCTCGTAGGCACGGAGCATTACTCAGTGCATAGACGTAGAAGCCCCCAGCTGCTCGGCCGCGCCACGTCACTGCGTCTCCAGGCTGGAATATCAGGCTCTCTGCTCACTACTCTTTTTTCCTGTGGTTCTGGAATCATCTTTTCCTGCTTCTGGGATGGCTGCTTTTTAACCTAGCAGGTTGTCAACACGAACCAATCCCCGAGTTAGGGTCCTGTCTATCTGATTTGCATGGTTCTAGTGCTCTGGTAGGTAGTGGTTACGAATCGGGCTGTGAACTGCAAGGTCAGCAGTTCCGCGGGAGAAACATGAGGTGTTCTGCTCCCATAAAGATTTACAGCCTCGGAAACCCTGTGCAGGGTCGCTATGGGTCGGAACCGACTCCACGGCACATAACCACAACAAGTGCCAAAAGAACCAACAGATCTGTGATGGAAGAAGTGCAGCCAGAGCGCCCCCTGGAGGCCAGGATGACCAAACTTCATCTCTCATACTTTGGACATATTGTCAGGAGGGACCAGTCGCTGGAGAAGGCTATCATGTTTGGTAAGGTGGAGGGTCAGAGAGATAGAGGAAGACCTCCAGTGAGATGGATTGTCCAAGCGGTAGCATCGATGGACTCAAGTGTGGCAACAGTAGTGAGGTTGGCCCAGGATGCTATGTTGTGCATAGGGTCGCTGTGAGTCAGTACCGACTCGATGGCACCTAACAACAGCAAGTAGGAGTCCCGGGGTGGCGCTGTGGGCTAATGCGTCAGACTGCAGAGTCATTTGAACTGCAAGGTTGGTGGTTCAAGCTCACCAGCTGCTCCTTGGAAACCCTATACAGGGGTCGCTATGGGTAGGAATCGACTCAACGGCACTTAGCAACAACAACAACAGTTTGATGCTATAAGATAAGCACTGGACTACTAACTGCAAGGCTGGCCGTTTAAACCGCCCAGCCACTCCTTGGAAACCCTCCATAGGGTTGCTGTAAGTCAGAACTGAATGGACAGAACTTGGCAACAGCAACCCGATCGTTTGGTGAGCGTTAAGAAGACTTTGGCAGAGTGGTGGCTCCATGTGCTAAGCACTGGACTGCGAACCACAGGTCAGCGGTTCAAGCCAGCTAGCCTCTCTGACGGAGAAAGATGAGGCTTCTGATCTCACAAAGCTGTACAGCCTCAGAAACCCTGTACAGGGTCGCTATGAGTTGGAACCAACTCCACAGCACTTAGTAACAAAAGAAGGTGGCCTTGGATAGAATAGGTATCTATTCTATCCCGTGCCACACGTGTCATTAGGGTCATTAGGGTCAACTGTACCGTGAGGTGGCAACTCCTCCCCACTTGCTTTTTGAGTGCCTTTCAGCCTCAGGTTCATCAGGCACTATATCAGACCGTGTTCTGCTGTTCATACAGTTGGCAGTGACGTACCATTCAGAAGTGGTTCTGCCTCTCCTACTCCTAGTCTCTGGGAGCTCAGCAGAAACCTGCCCACCATGGTTGACCCTGTGGTATTTACAAATACCAATGCCATCACAGAAGCATACAAGCCGTCACAGTAGGACAGACTGACAGAGGAGTGGGAGTCAGAGACTGGGTGGGACTGTAATATAAATGAGGCGTGTGTAGCCCAGCAAGGGGGCTGAACAGTCCCTAGTAGGTCTATACTAGAAAACACAAGTGGGTGGATTAAACAGACGCACTTTTTTCTCTCATAGTTTGGGAGGCAAAAAGTCCACATTCAGAGAGGCAGATCTAGGGGACGATTTTCTCTTTTTGTCGGTTCTGGACAAAGGTCCTTGTCTCCTGTCAGCATCTGTAGGTCCCACGTTCCTTGGAGATTGCCATATGGAGGAGGTGTTTCTCTGGTTCTAAGTTCTTCACAGTGTAGGGACCCAGGTCCAAGGACACACTCCACTCCTGGGTCATCTTCCTGAGGGGCCCTAAGTCCCTCTGTGAGCAATGCTTGCCTGTTTAGTCTCTTTTATGTCTCAGATGGACTCAAGATACGACGTAACCCTGTAGGTTGCACTTGGCCTTGTAAGCATCACAGAAGTGAGGATTTACAACACAGGAGGGTCACATGGGATCACAGCGTGAAGGGTGCTTACATCATATTACATCTCATCATGGAAAGGTCATTAAAAAGATAGGCAAGAAAGAAAAGACCAAAATGGATGTCAGAAGAAAGTCTGAAACGTGTTCACGAGTGTAGAATAGTTACAGTGAATGAAAGAGATAGGAAGTCAAAAAGCTGAACAGAACATTTCAAAGTGCAGCTCAAGAAGACAAAAATCAAGTATTACAATCAAATATGCAAAAATCTCCAGTTAGAAAACCAAAAGGGAAGAACACACTCAGCATTTCTCAAGCTGAAAACCTGAAGAAAAAATTGAAGCGTAGATTTGCGATATTTAATCGTTGTTGTTATAGTTGTTATGTGCCGTGGAGTTGGTTCCGACTCATAGCGACCCTGTACAGGGTTTCCGAGGTTATAAATCTTTACGGGAGCAGAAAGCCTCATCTTTCTCCTGCGGAACAGCTGGTAGTTTCGAACTGCTGACCTTGCGGCTCACAGCCCGATTCGTAACCACTACGCTACCAGAGCTCCTTTTAATCATGATATGGTCAAAATGTTGAATGATGCAGAAAGCATCAAAAGAAGGTGGAAGGAATGCAGAGCCACTGTACCAAAGAGCTGGTAGCTGTTCAAGGCCTTGAGGAGGTAGCGTATGGTCAAGGACTGACGGGACTGAAGGAAGAAGTTCAAACTGCACTGAAGGCATTGGTGAAAAACGAAACTCCAAAACTTGATTTGCATTAGGCAGATTTCCTGCACAAGACCTTTGAAGTGATCAAGAGCAAAGATGGCAGCTTGAGGACTAAGGTGCACCTGACCCAAGCCATGGTATTTTCAGTAACCTCGTATGCATGTGAAAGTTGGATGATGAATAAGGAAGACCGTAGAAGAATTGATGAATTTGAGTTCTGGTGTTGGAGGCGAATATTGAAAGTGCCAAGAACTTCCAGAAGAACAAACAAATTTGTGTTGGAGGAAGTACAGCTAGAATGCTCCTTAGAAGCCAGGATGATAAGACTCCGTCTCTCATATTTTGGGCATATTGTCAAGAGGGATCAGTACCTGGAGAAGGAAGGACATCATGCTTGGAAAAGTGGAAGGTCAGCAAAAAAAAAAAGAGGAAGACCCCAACAAGATGGATTGACCCAGTGGCAGCACCAGTGGGCTCACACATGGCAATTGTGAGAAACTAAGATAAACAGAGAGGAAGGAGTTTGCAGCAGTGTTGTGTTGTGTTGTACGTGAGTCAGAACTGACTAGATGGAACTTAACAACAAGAATCAACAACAAGGGGTTAAACGAGCCAGCCCAGGGACGTTGACCACCAAGAAAGAAGAGCTGGAGTGGACCTGTGGTCTCTGCATTGACAACCTCCCAGACCCAGTGGTGGGGGGGAGACAGAGAGGGAAAGAGAGAGAGAGAGAGAGAGGAGAGCGAGCAAGCTGTATGGGGGATGGTGTAAGACATCAAGATCAGCTGTCATTGAGAACATCAATCTTTTCTCCATTTATATGGAT
>NW_006408558.1:12780722-12781664 GCF_000296735.1 Chrysochloris asiatica | reverse complement strand
TTTCTGTATTACCTTTAGTAAAACTTTACTCACATGGATATCAATGATACTGTACAATGATTTCCACATTCCATTGGGTCATTTCTCTGGAATGGACACAAATACAGATCTTTTCTAGTCAGCTGCCCAGGTAGTGGTCTTCAAAATTTCTTGGCCTAGATGAGTGAGTGCCTCCTGTGCCGCCTCACTTTCTTGAAAGATTTCAATTTTTATTCCATCAATTCTCGTTGCCTTGTTCTTTGCCAATGCCTTCAATACACCTTGGACTTCTTCTTAAAGGACCATTGACTCTTGATCTTATGCTATCTCTTGAAATGGTTGAACACTGACCAGTTCTTTTTGGTACAGCGACTCTGTGTATTCCTTCCATCTTCTTTAGATGCTTTCTTCATCATTCAGTATTTTGCCCATTGCTGTTGTTGTTGTTGTTATGTGCCATCGAGTTGGCACCAACTCATAGTGACCTTATGTACAGCAGAACGAAACATTGTCCGATCCTGGACCAACCTCACTACTGTTGCCACACTTGAGTCCATCGATGCTACCATTTGGCCATTCCATCTTGTTCTGGGTCTTCCTCTTTTTCTCTGACCCTCCACCTTACCAAACATGATAGTCCTTTTCCAGCGACTGGTCCCTCCTGATAATATGTCTGAAGGTATGAGAGACAAAGTTTGGCCATCTTGGTCTCCAAGGACCACTCTGGCTGCACTTCTTCCAAAACGGATCTGTTGGTTCCTTTGGCAACCCATGACACCTTCAATACTCTCCTCCAACACCATAACTCAGAAGCATCAGTTCTTCTACTGTCTTCCTTATTCACTGCCCAGCTTTCGCATGCATATGAGGTTATTGACAATACCATGGCTTGGGTCAGGTGCACCTTAGTCCTCAAGCTGACATCTTTGCTCTTCAACACTTTACAAAGGTCTTGGCTGCAGA
>NW_006408558.1:12753267-12775742 GCF_000296735.1 Chrysochloris asiatica | reverse complement strand
GGCACTTCACAACCACAACATATATCTAGATAGAGAGGATTCTTGTGAACTCAGCTAGATTGAGAGGAGGTGGTGGTTTTGTAGGAGACAGACTTTTCATTTTGGAGATGCTGAACTTCTACTCTTTGTATGGTTGGTATGTCACAAAGACTAATTTACTTTAAAATGTGTTATATAGACAGAGAGAGAGAGAGAGATGGGGAGAGAGACAGAGGCAGAGTGTAAACCAGACAAATGTGGAAAATTTAATGAGCCATTTAAATGGGGGTGATAGTTATATATGTTTTTGATTGCAGTATTGTTTCTACTTTTTATATTCAAAAAACTTTTCATTCAGAGGTCCTGAGGGTGAAGGTTTGTGCCAACTTAACTGGGTCGGGATTCTCAGTTGTTTGGCAGCTTAGATGTAATCATTCCCTGTGAGCAGCCAATCAACTGAAAGGAAGCTTCCTTGGGGGTGTGGCCTGCTGCCAATCTATTGGACACCCCAGCAACACTTCCTTCTATTTCTCTTAGTTGTGGATTCCGTGTTGGGCTCATCATCCAGCCTCCAGTCCTTTGGACTTGAGCCAGTTGTTCATTGTGTCACCTGCTGATCCTGCTAGCTGTCAGCAGCCAGCCGGCTGACTTGCCTGACCTGCCTGACCTGCCTGCCTCTCACCTGACCTGCCTCTCACCTGACCTGCCTGACCTGCCTGACCTGCCTGCCTCTCACCTGACCTGCCAATCTTGGTCCATCAGCCCTGCAGTCACAGGAGTCAGAAGCCTGCAGCCTGACATCAGATCCATGGACTTGGGACTGTCCACCTCTACAAATCTGTGAGCCATGCCTTGATGTGATCCCCTCTCTCTGTCTACAGAGATAAGCTTCATTGGTTTTGCTTCTCTAGAGAAGCCAGCCGGAGACAGGTAACAGAGCAGTTTGATGGTTCTCAGGGATGAGAAGGGCAAGGGAGACTAGATTCCTGGCTAGAAGGTAGATGTGTGTTAACTTGGGTGAATGGGAAGATAATATACAGTAAGAGTTCTTATTGGGAAGTGCTGTTGAGTGGGGTTCCAAGTCATAGAGACTCGGTTTGAACCAATCTTGAGGTTCAAACTGATCTTTCAGTCCATTGCTTATCCTGCAGCACCACACTGGACTTCATACAATAAGACGGAGGTCAAAAAACGATGGCTACAGCAGAAGACATAGGAAGGCGTGTAAGAGTTAAAGGCAATAGAGGCAAATATTGTCATATACACAGTCCTGCAATAATGCTTATCTGTGTCTAGATACGGACTCCTGGTGTGGCACTGTAGGATCACCACTGGACTGTGAACCACAAGGTCAGCACTTCAAACCCACCAGCTACTCCTCGGAAACCCTAAACAAGGTCCCTATGAGTAGGAACCAAATCAATGGAATTTAACAACATCGTGTCTAGACACACTGGCCGAGTGGGTGTGAGAAGGAGAGTGGGAGCATACATGCCCATGAGCAGGTATAGTTTTGACAGACAGCATCACTGGACATGTATTTACTTTGGCTACAAATATACCCATGAATGTGGTGAAGCATTCAAGGGGCAAAGTTTTTAAAACTTCTTAGACACAATCAGTCACCTTGAGGGAATGAGTCACAGGGCTGGGGGCTCAAAACCATAGTCTCAGGGGACACCAAGGTTAATAGAAAAAAAACCCATGAAAGATAATAAAAGTTAAAAACATTTGTTCCGCCAAAGTTACTCATTCATTATGCATATTCAAATTCATCTGAGCTACCATGAATTCTAGCCCCCAAATACGTAAAATGTCCTCTGTCACCAGTAAGAAGAGAACATAGAGTTCAATATAGAATGGATTAAAAAAAAAAATCAGAAGAAACATGGCAGAAAGGGACACAGAACTGATCAATAAACAGATGTAAGACCCAGCCAATGAACAAGGAACCATATTACAACACCATTTTACATCCCTCAAAATGACAGCGTTTAAAAATGTGGTGGGTGTTTACAGAGCAGCCAGACACCTATGCACAGCTGGTGGATGTAACCTCTGGAACCCCCACCTGGAAAGCCCAGGTCGGGGGGCTATGCACATGCATATCCAGAAACTCAGTAAGTACACTGTGGGAGCTGGAACCTGAGGCAGTTTCCCAACCTCTAAGTTGGGCCCTTGTTGCCTGATACAAGTCCTGGCGTTGGTTCTGGCTCATAACAACAGAAGGCCCATCAGAGGAAACACTGCCCAGTCCTGTGCCATCCTCACAGGGGCAGTTATGTTGGGCTCATTGTTACTGCCACTGTGCCAGGCTATCTCCTTGGGGGTCTTCCTCGTTTTTTGCTGACCCTCCACTTTACCAAGCGAGATATCCTTCTCCGGGGACTGGTTCCCGCTGACAACAAGTCTAAAGTACGAGTGACCACGCTATCTTGGTTTCTAAGGAGCACTCTGGCTATACTTCGTCCAACACGGATTTGTTTGTTCTTCGGACAGTCCGTGGTATATTGATTATTCTTCTCCAAAACCACACTTCAAATGCTTTCATTTTACTCTAGGGCTCCTTATTCATGGTCTAATTTTCACATGCATATGAAGTAATTGAAAACATCATGACTTGGTTCAGATGCCCCTTAGCCCTCAAACGGACATCTTTGCTCCTGAGCACATTATAGAGGTCTTGTGTAGCAGGTTTGCCCAATGCAATACATCATTTGATTTCTTGACGGCTGCTTCCATGAGTGTTAATAGTGGATCCAAGCAAAAATGAAGTCTTTGACAACTTCAGTCTTTTCTCTACTTATCATGATGTTGTTTATTGGTCCAGTGGTGAGGATTTTCATTTTCTTTACATTGAGGTGCAATCCACATTGAATGCTGTGGTGGTGTGCCTTGGAGTCAATTCTGACTCATAGTGACCATGTACAGGGTTTCTGAGACGAAATCTTCACGGGAGCAGAAAGCCTTATCTTTCTCCCACGAAACAGTTGGTAGTTTTGAACTGCTGACCTTGAGGTGAGCAGCCCGATTCGTAACCACTACGCTGTCATTTTTTATTTCATCAGTAAGTATTTTAAATCCTCTTTCTTTCCAGCAAGCAAGGTTCTGTCATCTGCACGTCTCAGGTTGTTAATGAGTCTTCCTCCAGCCCTGATGGAGGAATCATTTTGAATTATTTTCTCAACCTACAGATTGAATAAACATGGTAAAAGGATACAACCCTGGTACACACCTTTCCTGATTGAAAAACATTCAGTTTCCCCTTACTCTGACTGACTGCCTCTTGGTCTATGTGCAGTTTCTCAGGAGTACAATAAAGCGCAGCTTTCAGCCACGAGCCAGCTGACGTCAACAGTGCTATCCCTTTTCCCATGTTCTCCGTGTGAATTTCTGGTAGCTCCCCGTGGATGTACTCCTCCAATTGGTGTTTAATTTTGCCATCAGCAAAATTTTACTTGCACGTTATGTTAATGATACCATTAGGTGATTTCCACATTCGAATGAGTCACATTTCTTCGGAATGGGCACAGATACGGCTCAAGAAATGTGGAAGATTTCTTGGCACAGATGAGGGAACATGTCCAGTACTGCATCAGTTTGTTGAATCATTTCGATTTGTTTTCCATCATTTCCTGGAGCCTTGGTTTCTGCCACTGCCTTCCGTGTGCTTGGACTTCCTCCTTCAATACCATTAGTTCTTGATTATTTGCTGCCCCCTGAAATGGTTTTTGGTACAATGATTCGAAATATTCCTTCCAATTTCTTTTGATACTTCTTTTGTCGTTCAATATTTCGCCCACAGAATCCTAGAATCCTTCAGTTTTGCAGCCTAACTTGAACTTTCTCTTCAGTGTTTTCAGCTTGAGAAATACTGAGCGTGCCCTTCCCTTTTGGTTTTCTAACTGCAGATCTTTGCACAGTTTGTTATAATACTTGACTTTGTCTTCTCGAGCTACTCATTGAAATTCTCTGTTCAGTTCTTTTACTTCATCATTTCTTTAACGATGAAGAACAAGTTTCAGAGTCTCTCCTGACATCCAATTTGGTCTTTTTCTTGTCTTTTTAATAACCTTTTGCTTTCTTTGTGTATAATGTTCTTTTTTTTTTTTTCTCCATTTATCTTTTTTTTTGTTTAATTTTTTTTGTGAATTATGTGATAGTTTACATGGGAGAACATTAGTTTTACATTCATCCTGTCATATATCATTTGATTGCTATGCTTACAATCCCCTCCATGCATCATCAACAAACCAAAGGGTATACCCTGCAAGCCTGTCCCTCGGTCGTCAGCACACAGCCCCTCTCCCTCTCTGTGTCTAAAGTCTGCAATTGCTCCATCTCTCCACGTCATCGTCTCCACCTCCATCTCAGGCATCGCTGCTTCTCTGGGTAGGGTCCCCCTCTCCGCTCTTCTCCCCATGTATGATGTTCTTGATGTCATCACACGACTTCTCTGGTCTTCGGTCATTACTGTCTAATGCATCAAATCTGTCCTTGAGATAGTCTCTAAATTAAGGTGAGATATACGCAAGGTTCAAGGTCATATTTTGGCTCTCGTGGACTTATTTTCATTTTCTTCAGCTCCAGCCTGGACATGCGTGTGAGCATTTGATGGCCAGTGATGATGAAGTACATGAACCCTTCAGCCAACTTATTCACAGAACCCTGGTAGGGTAGTGGCTTCCAAGCTGGGGTGCTCACTGAAACATCAGCAGTGTGAATCTAACAATTGCTTTCGGATCCTGTCATGGTTTACAGCCCTGGAAACCTTATACTAAAGTCACTCGCTCATCTCTACCAGGACATTTGGCCAACTGACCGGAAGAGATCCATATTTATGTCTATTACAAAGAGAGGTGACCCAAAGGAATGGAAAAATCACCGGACATTATCATTAATATCACACGCAAGTAAAATTTTGTTAACGATAATTCAAAATTGGCTACAGTAATATATTGACAGGGAAGTGCCAGACAGTCAAGCCAGATTCAGACATGGGTGTGGAACTAGGGATATCATTGCTGATGTCGAATGGATTTTGGTTGAAAACAGAGAGTACCAAAAAGATGTTTACTTCTGCTTTATTGAATCTGCAAAGAGAGACTTTCTATTGTGTGGATCCTGACAAGCTGTGGATAATATTGTGAGGAACAGGGATTCCAAAACACTTACTTGTGCTCATGAGGACCCAGAGGCAGTCATTTGAACAGAATGGTTTAAAATTAGGAAAGGTGTGTGCCAGAGTTGGGTTCTTTCACCATACTTATTCAGTCTGCATGCTGAACACATAATTTCAGTAGCTGGTTTATATGAAGAAGAGCATGGCATCAGGATTGGAGGAAGACTCATTAACAACCTGAGATATGCAGATGATAGAACCCTGCTTTCTGAAAGCGAAGAGGACTTGAAATAGTTACTGATGAAGATCCAAGACCACAAGCTTCAGTATGGGTTGCACGTCAGTGTAAAGAAAACAAAAATCCTCATCACTGGATCAATAAATAACCTCACGATAAATGGGGAAAAGATTGAAGTTATCAAAGACTGCATTTTTCTTGGATCCACCATCAACACTCATGGAAGCAGCAGTCAAGAAATCAAACAACGTATTACATTAGGCAAATCTGCTGCACGAGACCTTTTTAAAGTGTTGAAGAGCAAAGATGTCAGTTTGATGCCTAAGGTACGCCTGACCCAAGCCCAAGCCATGGTATTTTCAGTAGCCTTTTATGCATGTGAAAGTTGGACAATGAATAAGAAAGATGATAGAAAAAAATGATGCATTGTACTACGTACCACACACTGCTAGAAAACAAATCTGTGTTGGAAGAAGTACAAGCAAAACCCTCCTTAGAAGCCAAGTTGGACAGACTTCATTTCTCAGACTTCTTACATATTATCAGGAGGGACCAGTCCTTGGAGAACCTTTTAGCTTGGTAAAGCAGAGGGTCAGTGAAAGAGAGGAAGACCCCCAGTGAGATGGATTGCCACAGTGGCAGCAGCAATGGACACAAGTGTAACAGCGATTGTGAGGTTGGCCCAGGAGCAGGCAGTGTTTCGTTCTGTTGTGCACAGGGTCACTATGAGTCAGAACCAACTCAACGGCACCAAACAACAACAGTAAAATGCCAAGCATATTGACCCTGAAGTGTTCCATTTCATTTTTGATGACTTCCTGTTTTCCTGGATTCATACTGTATACATTCTAAGATGGGCCCATAACTCTTGTCATTAGCCATTTTTGAGTTGCTGTCACATCATGGGTGTGATTACATTGTATTGCATCTCATCATGGAGGTGGTTCCTACATCTTAATTCCTAAACCACTGAGGATCCTGGCCCAGCCAAGTTGATCCAAAACCTTAATGATCCAAGGGTGATACTAGTTACTGCTAGAGATTCAGATTCTCGGGGGGACAAAACCATCCAGCCTTTGGCCAGTGAATGCCTTTTTCTTTTTTTAATTTCTCCCAATCTGCAGAGAAGCATAGAGACCGTTTGCTTTCACCTGGGAGCCCTGTAGTATTGTCTTGCTTCCGGATGACATTAATGGTCTGGCGCTTGGCCATCTGCAGTCCACAGAGATCTTGACATTTCCCACCCTCAGGATATTGTGCTGATGGGATGTGGAGAGAGGACAAGTCATGTTGTTAAACACCACAGATGGCAGGCAGAGTGTGGGGAAAGAAACCCTAGGAAAATGTAAGGTCGTGCTTTCTCCATGAAGTTCATCTCCACGGTGCTGAACTGCAGTAAATGATTCTAGATGGCTCTTCTCGCCAGAATTTGGAGCTTCCACCAAATGACTGGGTGGGGTTATGCAAACAAGGTGCTTGTGTGGCATAGCGCTCTTGTGGGGGTGGGCTATGCAAATAAGGTGCGTGGAACCCTTGTGAGGGAATTGATCAGTTTTGCCATCTCACTAAGCTTAAAATGAGTCATCCTAGAGGCAAATGGGGGCAACCTTACTCCCATTAAGAAGAACAGCAGCTGGGGACTTTAGACACAGGGAGAGGGGCTGTGTGCTGATGACCGGGGGTGGGATGTGCAGGCTTGTAATGTAAACTATCACATAATTCACAATAAAACATTGGAAAAGAAAGAAGAGCGACAAGTGGAGCACATCCTTAGGACCCATGGTCCCAACGCTGAGAACCTGCTAGACCAAGGAGGCTGAGAGAGCGTAACACTGGAGAGAGAAAGAGATATGGCGAGAAGCAACTTCAGGAAAATGGTCAAAGCTGCGGTGTCAGAACCAGGAGAGAGTGTGAGCTTCCTGCCTTGTAGAGCAAGGACCTGAGCGCCTGTGGACAGGACACTTCCTGGTGGAATGGGGTGCCTCCGTGCATTTATTGGGGGAGCTAGAGCTTTTGTAGCATCTGCCTGAGCAGGACAAGGGCTGAGAGACTTGGGGGGCCTCAGGACCCAGAGACCAAGGGTCAGACAGAGACCTGACCGTGGATGTACTAAGAAGGACCGTGTCCTGACCCTTTCTTTTCATTTTTAGAAAAATGTTTTATTGTGAATTATGTGATAGTTTACATGGGAGAACATTAGCTTTACATTCATCCTATCATAAATCGTTTTATTGCCATGGTTACAATCCCCTCCATGCATCATCACCCAACCAAAGCCTGCCCCTCATAGCCATGTATCATCAACCTCGTAGTCATATGTCATCAGCCAGCCACAAGCCTACCCCCAGTTGGTCAGCACACAGACCCTCTCCCTCTCTGGGTCTAGAGTCCCCAGCTGCTCCATCTCCACGTTATCGTCTCTGCCTCCATCTCTGGCGTCACTGCTTCTCTGGGTCGGGTCCCACAGCAGCCCTTTCTGGTTCTGAATTGTACCCTGTGACCTGCCCTAATGTGGCATCTCCTAACCGTGAGTCTGTCCACGAGCTCGGTGTGGCCATTGCGGTGAGAACACAGCAGAGTAAAGTGCCTTGGGAGGGACAGCTGGTGTCACCTCCACCTTATAGGACTCAGTCTTGGCCAGTTGATATTGAAAATGATTCTCCATTCCCCTTGTGAAGTTAGAGGAGGTCAGATGGCCCCATCCCACCATTTGTACCATAGACTTGGACACACCACCTGCCTTAACTCTCTACTGCAGCTTCACAGAGTTACTACAAGCAGTGGCTTTGGCGACCAGAAATGTCTTCTTTCAGAGTTTAGGAGGCTGGGAGCCAGAAGTCAGCATGGCAGCTCCTGGAGACAGCTTGCTCTCTCTGTCGGCATTAGGGAAGATCCTTGTCTCCTTTCAGCATCTGCAGGGCCAGCGTTCCTTGGAGATCTTCATATGTCTTGGTAGTGGTCTCTCTCTTGGTTTAAGAGTTCCTCAGTACTGAGACTCCAAGTCCCCTTACACTGGATCTGGGCTGAGATGGGAATAAGGGCATTGCATCCTACCTTTAATCCTCTTACTGGCTCATCACGTCACATCATTTCATTACAGCACTGCTAAACCATCGAGCAAAGGACTAAGGTGCGCCTGACCCAAGCCATGGTATTTTCAATAGCCTCACATACATGTGAAATTTGGACATGAATAAGGAAGAATAGATGCATTTGAGTTGTGGTGTTGGAGAAGAATATTAAAGGTACCATAGGCTACCAGAAGAAGAAACAAATGTGAGTTGGAAGAAGTACAACCACAGTGTTCTTTAGAAGCCAGGATAGCCAGACGTTTAGTCTCTCGTACTTCGGACCTATTATCAGGAGGGACCAGTCCCTGGAGAAGGACATCATGCTTGGTAAAGTGGAGGGTTGGGGAAAGAGGAAGACCCCCAATGAGAGGGACTACACAGTGTGAGCAGCAATGGACTCAAGCATAGTGGCAGTTGTGAGATGGTGCAGGACTGGGCGGTGTTTCGTTCTGGTGTGCAGGGGGTCACTAAGGGTCAGAACTGACTCAGCATCACCTAGCAACAACAAATCACTGAGAATCATGGCCCAGACAAGTTGGCATAAATTTTGGGAGGACACAGTTCAATCCATGACATCATCTCCAGGGCAAAGGACAAGTATCCTGGATTATCTACTACTAAGAGAAAGGCTGAGACCTGGAGTGGGGCAACCTTTGGTAGCTAACCCCAATGTTGGATGCACAGGTTCACCCAGAAGTGTTTCAGAAGATCTGCTTCCGAAACATCAGCCACCAGAGTCCTCATGGTTCTACTGACCCCACTGAGTCGCGTGAGTCGAGATCAACTCAACAGCAACTTGTAAGGAAGAGCTACAAAACCCTTCAGAAGAAATGGACCACATCTGAGGGTCTACCTGTATCCCAGAGGCCAAATAGGTTGCCAGCTTTCAGCAGGACCCAGACCAAGAGAAGGGGCTCCTGGTGGCTTGGGCTTCCCTTTGAGAGGTCAAGCCATTTGCCCAGGGATCAAAGGTTACAGCAGTGTCCTGGCTGATGGGAGAATCACAATGCCGTCCGAGTCATGGAGCAACCACACGCTCTTTAACAAGAACTTCATCTCCATTTGGGATGCCAGCCTTGGCTTCTCTTATGTGCCCGAAACTGCTTGGCATGGACTGTGTGTCAGCTGGTCTCCTGGACCATGAAGCTGGGTTGGCCCAAGAGCACTCCATCATCAAGTGAAGTGGTTTAACTGGGCTTTTGTGAGGTCCTTGTGACCCTGTGTCAACAAAAGCAGAGTATACCATGGATTACCAAAAGAAGGAGCAATGCTGTTGGAAGAAGTACAGCCACAATGTTCCAAGGACGCAAAGACGATGAGACTGTGTCTCAGGTACTTTAGATATAGTGTCAGGAAGGGCCAGTCCCTGGACGACATCATGCTTGGTAAAGTAGGGGGTCAGTAGAAAAGAGAAAGAGCACCCTCTTCCCAATGAGATGGATTGGCACGTGGTCTCAACAGTTGACTCAAACAACAATTATGAAGATGGCAGTGGAGTGGGCAGTGTTTTGGTCCATTGTATGTGGGCAGGCCTGGCCACATTTCCTTCTGTTTTATTGCGTGAGTCATAGTTCACTATGAGTCTAAGTGGACTCAATGGTACCTAAGCAACAATGCTCATGTGTAGCACACAAGCCGCGTCTTCTCCATCACCCAGAACTTACACATGATGGAGCCATGGAAGTTACACATGGTCTTCCCTTTGTGGAGACACTACAGTGGGTTGTCCAGTGCCCATTGTGAACCACAGTATGGCCTCTCACTCCATGGAGACCAGCCTGCTACCTACAGAAGTTGGAAGAGCCTTCCTGTCCCCTCTTCCCCATCAGCTCCATGGGATGCCGGCCTCGGCTGGACTAATTTGGTGTTCCACCCAGAACTTTGGATTTTGAAGAAATAAAAACACTCAGGGACAGTTGTTGTTGTTGTTAGGTGCCAACTCAGCAACACAAACGTCCAACAGAAGGAAGAACTACGCTGTCTTGAAACACCTTCACAACTGTTGTTGTTTGAGCCCATTTTTGTAGCCACTGTGGCAATCCATCCATCAGTGGTGGGTTAAATGCCTCATGGTTGGCAGAATTTCTAAAATAGATGCCTCCAAAGAGCCCACCTTAATCCCTGGGACTCCCATGGTTATGCCATGCTACCTGGCACAGTGGCTGTAAGATAGCAAGATCGTCTGGGTACATGGGTTCTAATCCTAGACATTCTTAAAAGCAGAGCGCTTCCTCTTCCCCTGACTGGCAGCAGGAAAGACTGGAGGAACTGGCCATGTTGCTGGTTTGAAGGTGGAGGGGGTCCTGGTGAGAAGGAATGTGAGTTTTTTAGGAACAGAGTGGCCCCAGCTGACAGCACAAAACCTGAAACCTCAGCCCTACACACCTGTAGGGAAGACAGGTTGTATTAGAGCCCCATCAAATACGGGTTGGAATCCTAACCCTTAACGCCTGCGGAAGTCAGACCCTCACCCTTGAGGTGTCAGCTGTAGAAGGGGTTGAGCCCTGCCACTTTGCCCCTCAGTTTAGTGACAATATTTGTGTCCTTCTTAGGTTTCTGTCTACAGTTTCCAGCTTCTATAGGTCTTACTCTATGTATAAGGAGTTCTGGTAGCGTAGTGGTTATGAGTCGGGCTGCCAACTTCAAGGTCAGCAGTTCGAAACTACCAGCCCTTCCACAAAAGAAAGATGAGGCTTTCTGCTCCTGTAAAGATTTACAGCTTCGGAAACCCTGTACAGGATCGCTATGAGTCAGAACTGACCACGGCACATCACCACCATCATCACTGTGTAGGAATACAAACACAGCCAGAATCCTCCCTAGAAGTGAGGCTGACGAGACTCTGTGTTACATACTTTGTACATGTTATCAGAAGAGGCCAGTCCCTGGAGAAGGACATCATGTTTGGTAAAGTGGAGGGACAGCGAAAAAGAGGAAGACCCCCAGTGAGATGGACTGACGCTGGCTCTAACACAGCAGCGATTACGAGGACAGCGCAGAACCGGGCCGTGGTAGGGTCGGTTGTACAAGGGGTCGCTATGAGTCGGAAATGGCTCGATGACACCTCACAACAACAGCAGTGTATGAGGAGGACCGTTGGTACAGAGACAAGCTAGTGGGCCCAGGAGGAAGGTCTTGGGAGACAATGGAGGTGGACGTAGCTACAAGCCCAGGAGCTCCCAGGCCTGGTGGGGGCGACAGAAGTGAAAGAGACACATAAGGGACCACCCCCAAGAGCCACCCACCGAATCCGAACTTCCAGTTTCCTGAAGGGTAAGGAAATAAATGTGGGAGCTGAAGTCCGCTTTGTGGTGTTTCTGAGCTAGCTGAGATACCCAAGACTCAGTGCACCCAGATGTGGATGTACCCTAGCACCTCCAGAGAGCTGACTTCTGACCTACAGAGCTAAGTCTGCAGTGGAGACAGTGAGTGTGCTGCGCATCCTAGGACCCCTGTCTTGGGGGATGTGTATCCTAAGACCCTGGTCTTGGGATGCACGTCCTAGGACATTGGTCTTGGCACTGCGCATCCTAGGACCCTGGTCTTGGGGGGTGACATGTGGGCCAGGCTTTCCCGAGTCTGACTTGGGCTGTTTTCTGCAGACTGGCTTGCTTTCTTCGTCCTCATTTCCCCCGTGGATTCTGTGAATGGCTCTTTGTTAGGTGCCAGTGATTTCTGACTGAGAGCGACCCCATAGGACAGTGTCGAAGGCCCCACAGGGTTTCCAAGGCTGTCCTCTTTACAAGAGCAGAGGCCACATCCTTCCCCCACGGAGAAGCTGGTGGCTTTGGCTTAGCCACTGAGTGATTCATCACTGGATTTAACCACAACGGGTCACAAAGTAGAAGGAAGACATGCCACATTGGGAATCCTGGCCTGGCCAAGTTGACACATTTTGTTGTTAAATGCTGTTGAGTGGGTTCTGACTCATAGCAACCCTATGTAGGGCTTCTGAGGAGTGGTTGGTGGGTTTGAACCAGTTAGCAGTTCAGGGCTTATCTTACAGCACCACACCAGGAGCCCGACACTTATTTTGGGGGTTGGACACAATTCAGTCCACAACATATGGGTAACTCGGTGCTAGGTAAACCATCCGGGGTGCTCAGCTGTGTTTGGTTCAGGTATGTTGTTAGATGCCTTTAAGATGGTTCTGATTCATAGAGACCCCATGTGGTAGCAGCCACCATGCCAATCCGCCTCATTGGGGGTCTTCCTCTTGTTCTCTGACCCTCCACTTTTCCAAGCATGATCCTTCTCCAGGGACTGGTCCCTCCTGATCACATGTGTGACATACCTGAGACCAAGTCCTGCCATCCTCACTTGTTTGACCCCTTATCTTTCTAAAAAGACCCTTTTAGGTGGTTAGGTCTTCTCCCTTCCCCATCCCAGCATAGATGTGGAGGAACATGGCTCCTTAGCCTCACCTTAGGAGTCCGGTGTGGGCAGGTGGGGGGCAGGTCAGATGTAGAGACACAGCCTCAGCAGTGTTGGCACAGCCCCGAGCCATGTGCACCCCGTCTTCGGCCCAGAAGGTCTTCAAGAGCCTGCGTTTCATAGCGGGACTGGAGCACTGGGTCACCGTGGAGGTATCTGGAATCACTGAGCTCCCGGGACCGTCTGCCAGAGGCTCTGTGAAGCACAGGGGAGCACGTGGCTATTCCAGTGGTTGAGGAACTCAGCAAGAGGCCCCAGGAGGGAGGGGGCTCCACTTGGCCAGAGGAGGGATGTTCTGAGGTATCAGATTCCAGCTCCGACCGTGGGTTACTCGAGAGAGAGGCGGGGATCAGTGATCAGGTAGGGGACACCTGCTGATGGCAAGTGACAAAGTTTATTAAAAAGTTCCAAGCTTATATAGGGCAAATCTGCCAAGTCATTGTGGTTTTGGCTAGCGCACAAGTTTCCTTTTCCCCGAAACGGCTCAGGTAAATTCACCTGTAAGTTTCTAGTGCTGACATAACTGTTGCTAGGCAAGTTTGGTTTCAAGGTAGTCGTGAGCCTTGGAAGGCTCTGGCTTCCTACACTGAGGACCTTGGGGGCAGGAGGGGCCTGTTGGTGACTGGCCTAAGTCCTCCCAGCCTCCCTCTGTGTGCTCAGCCCTAGTGTGTACCCAAGATCAGAGATCCTGGGCTGCTCTCTGGGGTCCCTCAAAGTGCTCTATGTGTTGATAGAGGGGACAAGGAATGGGATCAAGCAGAGAGGGGTCCGGGGTCCCTGGTGGCACAGTGACTAAAGCATTTTGTTGCTAAGTGAAAAGTCAGCAGTTGGAGTCCCCATAGCCTTGGAAGCCCTATAGGGTAGTTCTCTGCCCTACACAGCTGCCATGATGGGGCTGAGGTGGGTTTGCATGCAGTCCGTGGTAGGGAGGACATGCCTGTCTGTGACTGCCCGCTGTCCTGACCACCTGTCCCTCAGAGTCACCACCTGGCTGGCAGAGTGAAGAAGGGGCATCACTGGGTGGAAAGGGGAGGATGATATCTGGCAGCTGATAGCCTGAGTGCCCCCTCACCTCCTCCAGGGCAGACCTCGGCAGTGTGGCAGGCCGTACCTACCGTGACGTCAGGGTGTACGTCCCCTTCCGGTCCAAGCTGCGGCCGGAGTGGATGGCGGCCCAGAGGAGGGAGCTGAGCAACATGCTGTATACCTGGGGGCCGCAGCAGGGGTGAGCAGCCTGCATCAGCACCCAGCAGTGAGGCTCACCATGCCCCTGGGAGCCCACCCACCAGGCCACCTCCTTCTGCCTGCCTTTCTGTACCATGAGGATGAGGCTGAGGCCAACCAGGATGGCTGCGATGCCCAGATGTGTCCTCAAGAAGTTCCTCACGCCCTGGAGACAGTCCTGGGAAGAGGGGATGCTGCTGGGCTGATGGGAAGATGGGGGGTAGGGGTAGGGGAGATGGGACAGTCCCAGGAACCCACCCAGAGTTCAGGGCAAAGGCATTACTAACTGGTGCAGAGCTGTAGGGTAAGCCCTGGACAGTTAACTGCAAGTTCGGTGGTTCAAACCCACCAGCCACTCTTTGGAAACCCTATACAGGCTCACTGAGTTGGAACCAACTGGATAGCACTTCACAAGTGCCCTGGGGTTACTAGTGAGCCACATCTCTGCTTCCTGGGCAGGATGGTCCAATGACCACCCAGGGTCAGCACGCAGTATCCCTGGGCAGGAGGGGACCAGTAAACCGACTGCTGGTGGACGGGCCAGCCACAGGGGTCCTGGGCCTCCCTGGTGTCCACACAGCAGTGTCTCTGACCCATGCCAGAGTGGACTTTGGTTTCAAGGAGGCCATAGGCCTGTGGGGACAGGATGGGAAAGAACTCCAGCCCCATGTGATCCTGGGGCCAGACACACCTGAAGTCCAGGCACCGCCTCTGCCCATCTCTAGGGCAGCCCAGTATGGAAGGACAACCCCGTTCCATCCGGGGGTAGCACCTTGCTGACCTTGCGTCCTGCCCGCCTGCTGTTGCTTAGAGATCAGGGGGTATGACTCCAGGACAGCCGGGGGAGGGGACACAGCCCATGGCGGCCAGCCGAGGGGGCAGCAGCTATCGGGGAGGGAGGGCCCAGCCCAGCGTCTCAGCATGTCAGAAACAAGGTCTTCTCTGCCTTTGTTCCTCTCTGAACCCCACCACCCTCTGCCCAGCCAACCCTTAACCTCCTGACTTCCTCCTTGAAATGCCCTTCTGGGGTCTTTCCAAGACAAGGGGGCGGGGGTGGCTCCAAGCCCACATCCCTCTGCCCCCCTCCCCCACACTCCTGCTCTGTGGAATGTGGGCGTGGTCACATCCTGTCTCCCTCCCTCCTGCTCCCTGAGCTTCTGGAAGCTTCCAAGGGGACTGCTATCAGAGACTTAACCCCAGCATGGTCTCTGGCCAGGCCTGGGGAGCCACCGCTGGGGTCCTATGAATGAGTGAGCCACAGTGAAGGGGCCCTGTCTTCAGGGTCAGGGAGTGACCCCAGCCCCGTCCTGCCTGGGACTCACACACAATAACCCCTCCTGACCACACTGGACCCTTCCTTGTGGGTGTAGAGGGGCATGGCCCAGGGTTTGGATGGAGCCCCAGGATGTCCAGCCACCCTGCTGTACTGGCTGTTGAACTGGCCAGGGTCCAGTCTCCTCCTCACCTCTCTCAGGGCCAGCTCCCCAGGACACAACCCTGCTTCCGCATCACCCGGCCCGCCAAACCGAGATGGCTTCCCACAGCACCGGAACTGCAAGGACATGGCACATGGGGCAGGATCAGTGGGTTAGAGCTAAATCCTGGGGCAGGGCACGGGGCATGGTGTGTGTGCAGCCTAACTATCATGTCCTCGTTGGACAGGTGGGGAAACAGGCCAAGAGGGAGAAAGGGCTCAGGGTGGGCTCTGGGGAGGCTCACTGCCCTGGCCCTGGGCAGGCTGGGGTCTGCTGGGCAGAGGTGGTGGCTCCTCCTCAGGCTTCCCAGGACCTCCCTTGTAGAAAGGGTACAGGGACGTAAGCCCCTCCTCCACCCATACAGGGAGGCGCTCACATAGTAAAAAGCAAAGCCCAATTTCTGTTGAACTATCCCGGTGTGCAGAGAGCTCTGCCCCACCGGGTTCTCCAGGCGGCGACCTTTCAGAAGCAGACTGCCAGACGTTTCTTCCCAGAGGCCCCTGGTGGGTCCGAACAGTGAACCTTTCAGTTGGTAGCTGGGTGCCCAACATCTGCTCACACACCCTGCTGACTGCCCAATGACCACTGGGTCCGCTGTCTTCCAGAGCCTGCTTCCTGGCTATGTAACCAGCACAGAGGCACACCCATCCCCCACCCCCCGCCACCCCAAGTGTTTCATCTGGGCAATCTTGGACTTATCTTGTTTTGAACTAGTGGTCCCCACCACCCCCAAGTTCACTTTGCACTGGGCTCTGAAAATTCTGTAGCCAGCCCTGCCTAGGGCCGAAGAAGGACGTGGACACTCTGTCCCATCCAGAAGGGGCCTCATGTGGCGCTCTAGGTCAGCACTGAACCACAAGGTTGGAAGTTACATCCAGCTCCTTGGAAACCCTATACAGGGTCCCTGTGAGTTGGAACCGACTTGGTAGCACTTAACAACACAGGTGACCTATACCTTGGGACCTGCTCAGCATCTGGCCCTGCAGTGTGGGTATCCATCCTTTGTCCATCCGCACGTGGACACGGAAGACTGACCGACCTCCCCTTCATTCCTCATCCCCTACTGTCTCTGCCCCGCCCCTCCGCCCCATCATGCTCACCGTGTCCTGGATGGCCATCAACTCCTGCCACCGGACACTGGACGGGCTCCGAACAGCCTGCTCATACACCAGGTCAAAGGTGTCCAGCACAACATCTTCCACCTGCTCAGGGAATGGCACAGGAGGCAGGCCCTGCCTGTCCACCATGGGGCCACCCTATGAACCCCAGCCCTGCGGCCCAGAGAGCCCTGCGTATGAGCCCCAGCCCCCAGCCCGTGGGACCCGGAGGGGCCAGCCCAGGAAAGCATGCTATTTTGGTCCGTGCCCCATCCCAGATGAGGAAGCAGAACTCAGCAAAGCCCCCCAGCCCCCAGCAGGGCCTGGGTTCCTAATGGACCCCCTCACACCTGTTTCCAGTAGGTTCTGGGGGGACCTGGCCAGGAATTGCTGTGAGAACTGAGGGTAGAGCAGGAGTCAGGGTCCCCAACCAGGGCTTGTACCTAAGATCTCATCTGCCTGGGCCTGGTGACCCCCCGGGCCATTGAATGGACAGTCTGCTATGACAGCCAGCAAAGTGGGCCTGGGGACGGGGTGAGCCATGAGGAGCTGTAGGTGGTCTTCAGGTGCCCCCACCTCACCCCACCCTGAGCTCCTGAGAGCCGGCTGGGACCTGAGCCTACAGGTAAATCTGGGAGCGAGGGGCCTGGGGCAGGGGAAAAGGTGCCTCCCCTGTGTACTTCATCTGAGCGTGAATTATTGAGGGTGCTGGTTGGCATCTGTGTCTGGGGACCAGGGGAGAAGCACCGTGACAAAGTGGCTCTTGGCTGAGGCAAGATGGTATTAATAGCCGGGCACTCGTGGTCTGGTCCCTGGTCACCAATGAGGCCCAAGCAGCCTGAGGGAAACCTTGGTACCCTTCCTCCCCAGTCTAGGGTCTGCCTTTGATGGAGGCTGCTCCAGTGATCTCTTCACGTGGCATTTCAGGCCCCTCTGTGTGGGTGCAGAGGGAAAGTGGGGTGAACAGGCATGGTGTGGCTCTAATCTCTGGACCCCAGGTTCCACCAGAACAAACTTGTGCTGTAGCCAAGGGGATCTCAAGGAATAGGGAACTCCAGGTTGAGCGTCTGGTTGCTCTGACTGGCCTCACAGCTGTTCTGAGGCACAGAACCAGAATCCAGCTCTGATGGTCAGCGCTGCCCCACAACCCCAGGACATAGGTGGACCCCCTTCTTCCACCCTCCCCTGCTACCTGGCACCACTGCCTCCCTAAGCTGGGGTTGGCTCAAAGGTCCCCTCTCATGGGACCACCAGCACCCTTGGCCAAGCTGGTCTCTCTCACCTGGGAGTAGGCCCTTTAACCTCCTCTGCAGATGAGGAAACAGGCCTGGGGAGGGCAGCTGATTATTCCAAGCCCCCCCCCCCATCTCCTGCAGGGAGGCTGAGCCCTGACTCCAAACATGTCCATGAACCTAGTATACACATGGACCACCCCCACTTCCTGTGCCCAGTGGACTGAGTGTCCACCAGCATCTGCCTCCCCTCTGGGGTCAAGTATGAGCCCCAAGTCCACTGGGAAGTGCAGACCAGGCCAGGACGACTATGGAGGGCTGGGAGGGGGCCAGAGGAGACCCACGTGGGGGTCAGGCTTGCCCACCCTGTCGTGAGAAGGCCCAGCTTGCATCTGTCCTGTGGCTCATGTGAGGCCCCCTCCTCTCCCAGCTGGGGAATCTTGGACTCAGACCTATAAACACAGAACCGGGAGGCTGGGCTGGATGTGGGTGGGGGAGCTGGACAGGCTAAACAAGGCCCCTGGCAGTTGTCTCAACCCGGGCCACCCACAAAATGACCAGACTTGAGTGGGTCAGAAGAGCCCTTGTGAACAGAACAGGCAACGTGAGGCTGGTCACCAACTTGACGCTTTGGGAGGGGATGGGAAGAAGGGGCAGCTGCTGGACCAAGGCCAAGGAGACTGGCTACTGCCGGCAGGGATTCCATCCTGGGTGGGGACGTCAGATAACTCCGGGGGATGGGGTGAAGTTTGAGCGATGCTCAGGCAGGTAAGGGCTGAGAGCACTGGGCACTGAGCTGGCCCCCCCGACCCCACCCCCGAAACCCCAGCACATCCTCCCCACACATCCTCCCCACACTTCCAGCAGGTCCTTCTGCTGGTCCCTCTCTGGCAGCCCTTCTTGAGTGAAAGCTCCCTGGTTTGGAGGGGCCCAGGCTAGCTGACAGGTTACATCTAGGGTTGGATGGACTTGGAGACAGAAGCAGGAAACTGCCCTAGCTGTTGTCACTGAATAAGCTCAAGTCCAATAGACCTTGTTCCTGGGCCACGGGAAACTGAGGCCCAGAGAGGGGAAGGGACAGGGGTTTGTGGAGTTAGGGGTCTCCTGTCTACCACCTCTGTATACCTTCATGGTGGCCCAGATGTTGTCCAGGTTGTCTGGGAGTGGGGATCTCACCTAGACCGTGTCCTCAAGACAGGTGGGGCCTGTCCAGGCATCTCAGGAGAGGTTGAGGATGGGCATGTTTACTGCTCTCCAGGGCCCCAAGTGAGCCTTCCAGAGGGGGCCCTGAGCTGACCCTCACCCCTGGCCATCTGGATCGCCACCCCCCAAGCTCAGAGCAGCCTGAGGGTCGGGAACAGTGACACACTGGGCCAGCTGGTCTCTCCTGACCCTTTGGCCACCTTTTTCCCCTGCCCAACGGGAAGGCCAACCTGGACTCCCAGTTTGGGCTCCTCAACCGCTCAGCGTGTTTCTCACAAAGGCTGGGTCCCTCAGACATGCCCGGCTGAGACCTCCCTCCCCCCACCCCCGAACGTCCTGGCAGGACACTCCCTCTCTGAGCACAGTTACCCTGACCTCTCGGGGCCACTGGGGTGTCCTCAGGGCGAAGCCAGCACTCAGGTAACTGTAGCTGAAATAATGCATGTGTGAAGGACCCACCTCCTGTGGGGATCGGGCCACATCACTCCAGTTACCACAGACATGGGAATTCCCAGGAAGGTGCCCGCAAGGACGTGTCCAGTGCTCCTAGTCACTCCCCATGGGCTACTGGGGGCCAGTGTGCAGGTCACTCCCTGGGCTGCTGGGGGCCAGTGTGCAGGCAGACAGTCCCAGGGTCAGCAGTATGAATGAGGCTGGTCCATTCTGGTCACTCTGTCCACTGTGTCTTCTCGCCCTGCAGTCCCCCTCCCCCTGCTGCATCTTGCTCAGTGTGTGGTAGGCCTGCTCAGAAAATGACCTGGACATTCTGCCCTCTCTGGAAGAAGGCTGAGCCTCCTCAATCCCCATCCACCACTTGCTCCCACTGCCCTCTCCCAGCAAGCTGGCTCCCAGAGGAGCAGACAGGCTGAGGGGTGAGCAAAGCAGATTCCCAGCTGAGGGTCTGGGGAAGCACGGACCCACCGCCCTGCCTACGGCCTCCTCCTTCCCCGGGGAGCTGTAGCCCCCAACCCAGAGAGCGCCCTGCCTGCCCACTCTTTGGTCTCTCTGTCCTTTTACCCCACTCCAGCCAGTGTGAGCCCCACAAGTGGACCTACCCCCACACCCTCATGCCGTCTCTCTTCTAGTAGTGGTGGGTGGTTCTGGACCCCCTGAACAGGGTGGGGTGCTCACCTGGGTGGGGTTTTGGAATCTCCAGAAAGCCACCTGCACCAGGACACAGAACACGAGCGAGAAGCACAGGAAACCCTGAGAGACAGGGAGGACAGGTCACCCCGGCCTCCGGGGTGCATATTGTGTCCCTGAAAGATCAGTTGAAGACCAAATCCCTGAGCGTGGTCTTGTCTGGGGAAGAGCATCTCTGGAGACATGACCAATTCAATACTGGGGGGTCAGTTGGGGCCAAATCCTTTCCAAGGGTGTCTTATAAAAGGGGAGGACAGATAGGGGGACAATAAGTAAGGATCCAATCAAGGAAGCCCAGAAATACCCAGGGCTGCAGAAGGCGAGTGGGATGGTACATGCTGTTTGCTATCAGCTGCTAAACTAAAGGTTGGCAGTTCAAACCCACTCAGTAGGGCCTGGAAAGAAAGACCACCCTTAAAATAGTTGTTAGATGCTGTGGCCTTGGTTGTCACGCACAGCAAACCCATGAACAACAGGACAAAGCAGCCCCCTGTCCTGCACTATCCTCACAACCTTTTTTACACTTGAACCCACTGCTGCTGCCACTGAGCCAATGAATCTTATTAGGGGTCTCCCTCTTTTTTGCTGACCCTCCACTTTACAAAGAATGATGTCCTTGTCAGAGACTGGCCCCTCCTGAAAGATGACAGCTAAGAAAACTGTGTGGGCAGGGCAGTTGTACTCTAAAACGGGGTGGGGGTGGGGGTTGCCGCCATGAGTTTGGAGTTGACCCAACAATGACCACCAACAACGGTCACAAAGTTAAAATGACAAGAAATGACAGAGACATGGCCCTGCTGACGCCCCACGTCCAGAACGGCCGGCTGTGGGGAGGCCCTCCAACCTTCGCCAGCACCTCCTGCCAGCCTGTTCTGCAAGGTCTCAGTAGTGTGGTGCTTGCCTCTGCCTCTGCCTTCCCCCTCTTCCTGCCTCCTCACCCCTCTTCCCACCTCAGGGGCATGTCTGGGGTGGCGCCACCCCGTTCAGTTAACTCTTGTGACCATCAAGTCGGTTCCGACCCATGATAATCTTATACTACAACAAATTACACAATCTGTCTACATGGAAACACGACGTTATCAGTAACTGAGTGAAAAGCGTCTTTTGCCTTTTCTTCACCTTTTCCTTTAATGACTACTTCATTCTCAAAAGGTTTGGGTATCGGTTCACAAACGGTACTTATGTTGTTAACTGAAAGACCAGATCATTTGACAGAATCGGGCAAGGAAATTCACAACTGCCCCTAATGGAAGGCGGGCCGACGGAACCACGTGATTAGAAGGGCCGTTGTAATTGGATGGCGACAGCTCTGAGCGGAGTGCATGACAAAGGACCAGAAAGTTATACAAGCCTAGAATTTCCGTTGTTGATACGTGTAAGCTGGGCTTAGAAAAAAATGCTTTGTTGTTACAACTAACTACAGGAAATGAAAACTTTCTGCTGAAACATCACAAAGTTTCATAGGCATTCATTTTGGTCCACACTCTGATATGTCACCTAGTGTGGGCTGTACTGCCATGACGTCACTGTCCCTCCTCCTCTCCTCCTCTTCATAATTCCTCCCCCTCCTTCCTCCCCTCCTCTTTCCTCTTGTCCCCTTGTTTTCTCCTTCCCTTCCCCCTCTTCCTCCTCCCCTCCCCCTCCTCCTTCCTCTTCTCCCTCCTCCCCCTCCTCTTTTCTCTGTCTTCTCCCTTCCTGGTTTCTCCTTCCTCCCCTACCTCCTCCCCCTCCTTTTTCCTCCTCTTCTCTCCCTCCTACTCCCCCTCCTCCTTGCTGGCCCCTAGCCACCTCCCCATCTGGAAACCATCACCCCACAAGGCCTCCCGGGCAGGAAGCCCCGGGGCCCTTCCCCCCTCTGCTCTGGGGTTAGTATCTCATTCCTCAGGAGAAAGAGCATCCCTCTTGGCTCCTCAGCAGAGAGGGTGCCGGCAGTGGAGGGGTCTCCGCCCACCCAGGCGCTACAGGGCAGAGCTACCTCGGGGCCAAGCTGCTGGCTTCTGCCTCCTTCTCAGAGCAAACAAATAAATAAATAAATTCAGAAATAACATGACCGGTATCCTCCACCGCAGCTGCCAGCTCTCTCATTTCCTGTGAGAGGCCTGCTGGGGGAGAAGGGTGGGGGCAGGAAGGGCAGGGGTGGGGTGCAGGCGCTAGTCATGTGGGGAAAGTCTTCCCCTGCCTCCAACCTCCTTCAAAAGTGTTCATGTGCACACACACACACACCTTGGAGACAGAAGCAGGAAACTGCCCTAGCTGT
>NW_006408558.1:12748280-12752341 GCF_000296735.1 Chrysochloris asiatica | reverse complement strand
CACACACACACACACACACACACACACACACACACACACGTCAAGGTGCAGACTGGGCTGTGGGTGGTGATGGAAGACCGGAAAGGCCCTGTTAACTAGCATTGTGAAAGCCAGGACCTGGAATTTGGAAACCCGAGGCCTTTGCCTGCATCTGCTATATTCCCACCTCCTTGCTGAAGGTGCCCCCTGGTGGCCAGATACTGCGGTCCTGAGGGCCTGGCCCAGGCCCGCCCAGCCTGGCCTGCCCTGCCCACTGCCTCCTCGTAGAGGCGGCCCTTTGCCAGTCTGGCCCAGGGTCCCCTGCAGGCCTTCTGGGAGTGGTTGCCCTGTCATCTCCCCTCTGGGGTTCTCAGTTGGCACCTTGGGTGTTCCTCACCCAGAGCAGGCACTGTCCCTACTCATGGGTCTCAAGAACGGGGCCCGTGAGGACCAAAGCAGCTGGATTCTTCTCTGGCAGACCCAGGAGGGGACCAAGTCCTTGTCCTTTGGGATATTTACAAATCTGGATCCATTCAACAAACACATGAACCATGTGACCCTGTTGTTGTTGTTGTTGTTGTTAAATGCATTTTAATCAGTTCCGACTCATACTGAGCCTGTACAGGGTACACTAGGAGCGGCTGGTGGGCTTGAACTGTCCACCTTGCAGTCCAGCGCATTAACCCACAGCACCACAGCCAGCCCTGGGCGTTCAGAATTCCCTATCCAGGAACCTGGGCATGGGGTGGGGTGGGGGACGGGCACGGGCTTGTAGGGGTGGGGTCTGCGGAGTTACAGGTAGAGGGTGGGGGTGAAGTTCCATGGCAATGGGCCCCAGAGGCGAAAGCCCAAGCTCAGACCCCAGTTTAAGAGAGAATGAAGCCCACCCTGACCCCAGCTCCCCCAGCTATCTGGCCGGCTGGCTGGAGGAGGTCAGGAGTTAGGGACAGCTAGCTGTTTATAGCAGAACTGTGTTCTAAGATGGGAAGAGCACATTTAGGGGGGCCATAGCTATGGGTGGAGGAGCCGGCAGGCCCTCAGGGCATTGGGGAGTCCCTTGAACAGCTGAAGGGAAGGTGTGGTGTACTAGGCTGGCTTGCCCTGCCATCAGCAGGAAGTAGAATTCTCCAGGACCCCAAGCCCAGGGCCACCACCTCCGCAGCAGAGATGGGACCCAGACCCTCCCAGGAGCATTGATGGCCAATCTCGGGCTGTGGGGCACACAGGGGGACTCACCCCGGCCATGAGACCCGCAGCCTCCCTCACAGTGGCTGCCACACAGAGCACAGCCCCGACGGTCAGGAGTCCAGCCAGGCTGAGTCCCAGGAAGAAGGCTGTGGGAAGACGTGGAGGCTCAGGGGTGTCCAGGTAGAGGCCTGAGTCCTCTGGGCTGGAAACCAGGGGGCTCCTGAGTGAGCATCCTAGCAACCTCAGTCCACCCAGTACTGAGGAGGACCTGGGGAGGCAGATCCACACCAGCCTGGGAGGTCCTGCCCCCAGCCCCTGGGTTATCTTTGAAGACACATTTCCAACCTCCCCGACCCTCTCCGCCTGGGGTCTATGTGGGGTTATAATCTCTTCCCTCCCAGGCTTCCTGTCCTAGAGAGGTTCATTACCCTTGGGATTGGGGTAATGAAGTGGCCCCAATGCTGTGGGCCTCAGCTTCCTCCTGATGCTGGTGAGTGGTCAGAGGGGCCCACTGCACCCCCCACCCCATGGCCCCTTATTTCTGCAGCCTGGCTGCACCCAGAAAGTTGGGGGACACAGGTATCCTGACTTTAGCCCCAGAGACTCTAGTTGGGAAGCCAGGTTTGGGTTCCACACAGCAGCCAGAGGGGTCCCCCAAAGCCAGACTATGTCCCGTCTCAGAAACCCAACGCCATCACCCCCAATTTTACAAGTGACAGTCTCATTCTAACCCACCACCATCCAGGCCCTGGGGACTTGGCATGTGACTTCGGGTCTGGAATATTCTTTTTCATAAACCCGCTCCTTCTCTGGAACCCCAGTGGGTCTGGTTCCAACATCCCCTTAGGAAAGAGCCCTTCCTACGTCTATCTGTCTGTCTCTTTACCCTAGCAACCCCACCAGCAGGTATTACCCTTCCTGACTCGTTCTGCCATCTGTTACATTGTTTTATTGCGACCTTCTTGGAGGGGACTCTGCCTAGAGCAGTCCAAGATGCCAGTGGTCCTCCGAGTCTCTCCATAGATCCTTTGGTCTCAGCCCCAAGCTGCCCTGACGCAGCCAGCAGATGGACCACAGACACACTTGCCTTGGGCTGACCCCCACCACCTGGAGCTGGGGTCTTGCCACTGGGGAAGGAACGAGTGTGGGGGTTCTGCTAGTGGTGAATACAACAATGCATTCTAGAACTGGGGAGATTACCACAGAATGGGGTCGGGGACCCACCGGTCACACTGAGACAGATCTGGACTCAGACCCATCAGTCTCCTGACCTCCATTTACCTCTACTCTGACCGGCGGACCACAGCGACATGTTGGCTCTTGTTCAGAATCCCTGGATAGTCTGTCATGCCCTGTCCCCAGTGCCCCACGGCACAGATCTTTGGGGAGAAGGTTGTAGGAACGTTCAGCAGTGTTATGGGGTCCTTTCTCAAGGAAAAGGGGTCCCCTTTCATTCAACGGGCCTGCAAACTGGCTCAAGTCTGGGAGGTGATTAAGGTTCCATGATGCCTGCTTAGTTGACCTAAAACACTCCTGCTTACGAAGATCAAGTTAGGAATTTAGTGGACTTCCCAACTAGAAGCATGTCACTCCGAGAGACACAAGGAGCAGCTGACCAATACCCCAGGCCAGTGTGTGTCAGACTACTCTGGCTATACACTTACTATGTCCCCAAGTCCTGGCCTCCGGACGTGGCTGGACACTGTCTGAGGTTAGGGATGGTCATCTCCAGTCCCATAGCCTTCTGATCCCACAAGGATCCTACCTTGCTCCCAATGCCCTCCCCCGCTGCCTGTTTAGGTTGGAGAAAGGTGACTGTCCAGGATCAGGGGAGGGGTAGTGACCTCCCTCCTAGCTTAGGGGAAGGGCCCAGAGAGGTGGAGTAGTTTGTGTTGGGGAAAGGGCCTGTCCTCTCTATCGGGGGGTGCAAAGAGGGAACAGGAGCAGGTAGAGATGCAGTACCAACGACCCTCCCCTCTGCCAGTCACCAGCCCTGGGAATTGCTTACCCCAGCGGTGCATGGCCTCGTAAGGGTTCCTCTCCAAGGAAACACTGCTGATGACAGTAAAGTTGGCCCCGAAGTAGGTGAGAACAGACATGGCGGCCACAGCCAGGCCCAGCAGCTGCACAGGGTACAGGGTGAGGGAAGGATGCGGCCTCTGTACTGACCAGGACACTGAGCCACAGAGGGCAGAGCCCAGGGACTCCCATACCAGGCTCCCTCCGGCTTCCTGGACCCTCCTGACACAGGCTCAGGGGTTTCAGTGGGTGGTCTGCAGACAGGTCTCTGCCCCAAACACTGTACTACACACACACAGAGACAAACTGACACCACACACTCAGACATACTGACACCACACACTCACAGACAGACAGACACCACACTCACAGACAGACACCACACACTCAGACAGATACCACACACTCACAGACACCACACACTCACAGACAGACACCACACACTCACAGAGTCACCCATTCTGCAGGGGAGTAGGACTGTTCCCACCCCTCCTGAGAGCTCTGTCCGGGGCAGTGGAGACAGGAGGGTCCAGGGCCCAGGAGGCCGGGAGACTGGCCGCCACAGAGTCTGTACAGAATCAGTGTGACAGATTGTGTGTGAGTGTCTACGTGTGAGTGTGTGTGTGTGCATAAGTATACGTGTGGATGTGGGTGTGAGTATATTTGTGTGTGTGTAGGTGTGCATTAGTGTATGTGTGAATGTGTGTGTGAGTGTATTTGTGTGTGTGTGTGTGTGCATTACTGTATGTGTGTAGGTGTGCATTAGTGTATGTGTGAATATGTGTGTGAGTGTATTTGTGTGTGTGTGCATTACTGTATGTGTATGTGTGTAGGTGTGCATTAGTGTATGTGTGAATGTGTGTGTGAGTGTATTT
>NW_006408558.1:12741639-12748180 GCF_000296735.1 Chrysochloris asiatica | reverse complement strand
TGCATTACTGTATGTGTATGTGTGTAGGTGTGCATTAGTGTATGTGTGAATGTGTGTGTGAGTGTATTTGTGTGTGTGTGCATTACTGTATGTGTGTAGGTGTGCATCAGTGTATGTATGGATGTGGGTGTGAGTATATGTGTATGTGTGTAGGTGTGCGTTAGTGTGAACGTGGGTGTATATGTGTGTACATGTGAGTGTGTTGTGAATGTGTGAGTGTGTCTTAGGAGCTGCTAACACGGCCTGCTCTGCCCCCCTTCCCCTCCCCGTACCCCCACCCTCAGGCCGACCCTCCTGTTACCAAGACTAAGAGGCCGGTGACCAGCATCTGGCATTTGGCGATTCTGACTCGACTCCAAGGCCCCATGGCAGAGTCCTTCCCAGGCCTCCCCTCGGCTCCTGTGGTTTCCAGCTGGGTGGAGGCCTCAGACCGCAACTGCCTGCTTAGGTGGGTGACTGTCTGTCTGTCTGTCAACACTGAGGACCAAACCCCGGAAGAAGTGCAGCCTCCGGCCCCCCTCTCCCCACGCCCTGCTGATAAGAGAGGTGTCTTCTGGGGAGGTGCAGTGCTGGGCGTCTAGGAGGGGGCGTGCAAGCAGGAACTGGCGCCGCACAGTTTTGCCTGGGTAGTGATCCTTGGAGGAACTGGGTCTAATGGGATGAATGGGACATCAGCGCGGAAGTATCGTCTAGAAGTGCCATCTGAAATGCGGAGGTGGTTCCATTTAGAGACCGTGGATCGATTTCCCATGTCTTAGCAGCTGGACAGACGGGTAATCAGAGAAGGGCTGTCTCAGGACTGCGGGAAGCTGGTCTTCACTCACCACCGGCCTCCGGGGAGACTTTGTGAAGATTCGTCTAATTAAACAACTGAAACTCCGGTGTTGGGAGGGTCAACGCTCCAGTGCCCTAGGCGGTGGCCAGTGGCGGTGGCCAGTGGCCTGCAAGGGAATTAGCCCACGTGTCCAGGAGAGCAGGTGCAAGGCTGCTGGGCACTCGATCACCCCCTCCTGGACAGAGGAGGCCGTGGGTGCGGAGGAGTGTGGTAACCCTCTTGGGGCCACCAGTGTCGTTGTTAGGAAGATGACAGATGACAGGTGGCAGGAGATGTTTGCAGAAGTGACCCTGTTTGAGTGTGGGGACCAGTAACCCCTCCACCCCCAGGGGTTCACCTCTGCAGGGGTCCCTGCTGGAGGTGGAGGACATTCTCTGGTCAGGCTTCAGACAGACCACCTTCATAGAGCACCCAGCTGCCCTGAGAGGGCTGTAGCAGACTGTCCACAAGCTGGAACCTCGGGCCCGCCAAGACCAGGCCTCTGACCACACCATGCTGTGCCCCGGGTCTAGCAGGGATTCTAGCATGTGTGGATGCCGTCCTCATTGGCCCAGGCAAGATCCCTGACTCTCCTTCTGGCTCTGCAAGAGGAAATGGCATCTTGGGATACAGCCGTTGCCCCCGCCTGGCTTCCTGCTCTCTTTGGGGAACTGGGGAGCAGGGCTTCTCCCTCTGAAGACAGTACTGGAACTTGAGAGCAAGGAGGGGCCTTAAAGCAGTCCCCCACCCAGACGAGCTGGACCAGAGGACACAGATCAGATCCTGTTCTGGGTGTCAGCTCCCATTCAGCTGGCCGTGAGGGTTCATTTATGTGTCTGCTTGCCTGGGTAATGGTGCCTGACTGTTTGATCAAGTGTTAGCCTAGGTGTTGTTACGAAGGTATTTACTTAGGATGAACATTTACAATTATTTGTCCTTAAGTAAAGGAACTCACTCACCATGATGCAGGTGGGCCTGAACCAATCAGGTGGGGACCTCAAGAGCAAATACTACAGTGACCTAGGAAGGAGTCTGCCTCAAGACTGTAATACGGACATCCTATGTGGGCCTCCAGCTCTCTCTGCCTGGTCTGTGGATTCTGGAGTTACAGCCCAGACAACTGAAAAAAACTACTCCTTAAAATAAGGAGCTCTGGTAGCGTAATGGTTAAGAATTGGACTGCTAACCTCAAGGTCACCAGTTCAAATCCATCAGCCGCTCCTTGGCAACCCTATACAAGGTCTCTATGAGTTGAAATTGACCTAACAGCACTGAACAACAACATCATTCCTTAAAATAAATGTCTCTCTCATACATGTGTGTGGGGTGCGCTGGTGGCACGTGAGGTAAGCACTGGACTGCTAACTGCAAGGTGCTTGGTTTGAACCCACCAGCTACTTTATGGGAGAAAGATGATGCTTTCTGCTTCTGTAAAGATTTATAGGCTCAGAAATCCTAGGGAGCAGGTCTATCCTGTCGTATTGGGTTGTTGACTTGGAATCAACTTAGTAGCAGGGTTTTTTACATAGTTGTTGTTGATATATGTACTGAGTTGTTATTGTGGTTAAGTACCATCCAGTCAGTTCTGACTCATAACAACCCTGTATAGGATTTCCAAGGAGCTACTGGTGGGTTTGAACTGCCAACTTTACAGTCAGCAGTCCAGAGCACTGGATCGCAAGGTGAGCGGTTCAAACTCACCAGCTGCTCCTCAGAAAATCCTATACAGGGTCACTGTGGTCAGAACTGAAAAGACGGCACTTAATAACAACAATGTGTGTGTGTGTGTTCTTGTTGCTAGGTGCCATCCGGACGGTTCCGAATCATAGTGACCCTATGTACAACAGAACAGAATTCTGCCTGCTTCTACAGCAGCTTCACTATTGCTGCTATGTTTGGTCCTACTGCACCTGCCACTGTTGGGGGTCTTCCTCTTTATCGCTGACCTGACTCTACCAAGCATGATGTCCTTCTCCAGGGACTGGCCCCTCCCGATAACATGTCTGAAGTATCAGAGATGACGCCTGACCATGTTGGCTTCTAAGGAGCATGCTGGAGCACTTCTACCAACACAGATGAGTTTGTTCTTCTGACAGTCCATGGTACCTTTCATATTTTCTCCAACACCGAAACTCAAATTGATCAATTCTTCTACGGTCTTCCTTATTCATTGCCCAACTTTCACATGCATATGAATTATTGAAAATGCCATGGCTTGAGTCAGATACACCTTAGTCCTCAAACTGACTTTTTTTTTTCTTGAATACTTTGAAGAGGTCTTGTGCAGCAGATTTGCCTAATGGAACATGTTGTTTAGTTTCTTGACTGTCTTGGCTGTTGATTCCATGAGTGTTGATGGTTTATCCAAGCAAAATTAAGTCATTGGCAACTTCAATCTTGTCTCCATGTGTGATTACGCTATTCATCAGTCCAGTGATGAGGATCTTTTTTCTTTACCTTGAGGTGCAACCCATACAATGTTTGTGGTCTTTGATCTTCATCAGTAAGTATTTTAAGTCCTCTTCACTTTAAGCAAGCAAGATTGTATTTCCTACATAATGCAGGTTGTTAATGAGCCTTCCTCTAACCCTGATGCCACATTCTTCTTCATATAATCCAGCTTCTCGGATTATTTACTCAGCATACAGACTGAAGAAGTATGGGAAAAGGATACAACCCTGGCACACACCTTCCTGATTTTAAACCATTCAGTGTTCCTTTGTTATGTTCGAACAACTGCCTCTTGATCTATGTACAGTTTCCTCATGAGCACAATTCAGTGTTCTGGAATACTCATTCTCCACAGTGTTGTCCATAGCATACCATGATTCACACAGTTGAAAGTCAATAAAGCACAGGTAAACATCTTTCTAGTATTTTCTGCTTTCAGCCAAGAGCCATCTGATGTCAGCAATGATGTCCCTCATTCCACATCCTTCTCTGAAACCAGCTTGAACCTCTGACAGTTCCCTGTCAGTGTACTGTTGCAGGCGGTTTTGAATTCTCGTTAGCTAAATTTTATTTACTGGTGATAATAATGATATGTCTGATGATTTTCACATCCCCATGGGTCACCTCTCTTGGAAAATATGGGTCTCTTTTAATCAGTTGACCAGGTAACTGTTTTCCAAATTTCTTGGCAGAGATGAGTGAGTGCCTCCTGTGCCGCCTCACTTTCCTGAAAGATTTCAATTTTTATTCCATCAATTCCTGGTGCCTTGTTCTTTGCCATTCCTTCAATGCACCTTGGACTTCTTCCTTCAGTATCATTGGCTCTTGATCATATGCTACCTCTTGAAACGGTTGAACATCAACCATTTCCTTTTGGTACAGTGCCTCTGTGTCTTCCTTCCAGCTTCTCTTGCTGGTTTCCACATCATTCAATATTTTGCCAGTGTTGTTGTTGTTGAGTGCCATCAAGCCGGTTGCAACTCATAGCGACCCTGTATAGGGTTTCTGAGGAGCAGGTGGTGCATTGTGGGTCACACTGACCTTTCAGTCCATTGCTTATCCTACAGTGCTTTACCAGGACCCCATTTTGTCCATAGAATCCTTCAATAACAAAAGTTGAGGCTTGCATTTTTTCTTTGGTTACCTCAACTTGACAAATGCTGAGTGAGTTCTTCACTTTGGGTTTTCTAACTCCAGGTCTTTGCACATTTCATTATAATCTTTAACTTTGTCTTCTTTAGCTGACCTTGGAAATTTTCTGTTCAGCTCTTGGACCTCCTCATTTCTTGCATTTGCTTTAGCATCTCTACACTGGAGAGCCAGTTTCAGTGTCTCTTCTGACATCCATTATGGTCTTTTCCTTCTTTTTGTCTTCTTAATGACCTTTTGCTCTCTTCCTGTATGATGTTCTTGATGTCATCCCACAACTCTTCTGGTCTTTGGTCTTTAGTCTCTAATTATGAAATCTGTTCTTGAGATGATCTCTAAATTCAGGTCGTATATGTTCAAGGTCATATTTTGGCTCTTGTGGACTTGTTTTAATGTTGTTCAGCTTCAGCCTGAACTTGCATATGAGCAATTGATGGTCTGTTCCACAGTCTGCCCCTGGCCTTGTTTTGGCTGATGATAAGGATCTTTTCCATCTGCAGATGTAGTCAATTTGATTTCTGTGCATTCCATCTGGTGAGGTCCATGTGTACAGTCATCTCTTATGCTGTCTAAAAAAGGTATTTGAAATGAAGAAAATTCACAAAATTCAATCATACAATTTCCAGCATCATTTCTATCACCAATACCATATTTTCCAACTATTGATCTTTCCCTTTTGTTTCCATTTGCATTCCAATCACCAGTAATGATCAATATATCTTGATTGTATGTTTGATCAACGATGTTTGTAACGATGGTTACAGGGCTAGGGGTGGAGGGAGGGGGGAAAATCAAGTGACCAGAGGCAGATACTGTTAGACGATGACACATGGAGGGGACTGCAGTCATTGTAATGACACAAAGCATATGATTTGTTTAGTGTGGGACTGATGATATGTTCTGTAAATCTTCACTCAACACAATAAAAAATAAAAAACTTCAAAAAAAAAGTTAACATCATTCTCAACAGAGAGAAACTCTGTTTGCATTCCCTTTGCTAACAGGAACCAGACAAGGGTGTTCTTTATCATCGCTTCTACTCACAATTGTGCTGGATGTCTTAGCCGGAGCTACAAAGCAAGAAAGGGGAATTAAAGACTTCCAAGTCGGGGGCGGGGGGGGGCAGGGAAGCAAAGCTCTCTCTATTTGTAGAGGATACGTTCCTAGTCTTAGAACATTCCTAAGATTCGGCAAGAAAACTGTTGGAACTCATTGAAAGAGTCAGCAAAGTGGCAGGGTCCAAGGCCAACATCCCAAATCAATTGAATTCCTTTAGACTAAGAAAGAGAATGCTGAAAAGGAAATCAGAAAAGCACTACCATTATAATAGTCACCCCAAAGATGAAATACTTAGAAATAAATTTAATCAGAGAGACAAAAGACGTACACAAAGAAAGCTACTAAACACTGCTACAAAAATCACAAAAGAGGCCCACAGACATGGAGGACTGACTATGGCATGCTCGTGGGTAGGAAGACAACACTGAAAACATCAATATGACTCAGCAAACTACAGATACAGTGCAATCCCAACCCAGATTCTAACATCATTCTTTACAAAGATGGAAAACCCAGTCACCAACACGGGAAGGAAAGAGACCTCGGATAAGCAAAGCATTCCTGGAAAGGAAGAACGAAGCAGGGGGCCTCTCACGTCTTGATCTCCAAACCACACTACATTGCCATAATAGTCAGAACAGCCTGGTACCGACAGAGTGAGAGACACATCCATCTGTGAAACAGAACTGACGATCTGGAAGCAAGGCCATCACTACGGCAAGTTGAGGTCATTACTGCTGCCCCTGTGCCAAACCATGTCCTTGGGAGGTCGTCCTCTTTTTCACTGACCCTCCACTTCACCACGCACAACGTCCTTCTCCAGGGACTGGTCCCTCCTAATAACATGTACGAAGGATGAGAGAGGAACTCTTGTCATCCTGGCTTCTAAGGAGCATTCTGGCTCTAGGGAGGAAAGATGTAGCGGTCTGCTTTTGTAGAGATTGTTATTGTTGTTGTTAAGTGCTGCCCAGTCAGTTCCAACTCATAGCGACCCTTTATATGGTTTGGAAATCCTACACTGGGGCAGTTCTATCCTGTCCCTTAGGGTCACTATGAGTCAAATTGACT
>NW_006408558.1:12684718-12715499 GCF_000296735.1 Chrysochloris asiatica | reverse complement strand
TTGGGTCAGGCCCATTGCAGTTTAGTCCTCAAAGTAACTTCTTTGCTCTTGGATACTTTGACAAGATCTTTCAAGTGGCTGGCTAGGGGAGTTGTAATCTACTTTCAACCATCCTCTGCCTGAGGGCAAAGCTGTTGCCACACATCTGGTTAATAGCCAGAAAGAATTTAAATGGAGGGTGAATTTAAGTCAAGAGTCAAAACAGACTTAGTGTTCCTGCTGCAAACCTCAGCCTTTCACAAACCAAGTGCTTTCGAATTTAAGCTCTACCACCTTCAAGTCAATGCTGACTTGTAGTGACTCTGTATAGGGTTTCCAAGACTGCAAATCTTTATGAGGATAGACAGCCTCATCTTCCTCTTATAGAGCTGCTGGTGGGTTTGAACCGCCAACCTTGCAGTTAATAGTCCACTGCTTGTCCTACAGCTCCAGCCCACTAAATGGGCTCGTTGATCCTGACCCATCCCCATCTAATCTGTCCTCTAGACATCATCCAGGAACCGTGGTGGTACAGTGGGAGAAACACTAGGCTGCTAACCACAAAGTCAGCAGTTCAAACCTACCAGCTGCTCTGAGGGAGAAAGATGAGGGTGCCTGCTCCCCTTAAGATTTATAGTTTGGGAAACCCAAGGGAAGAGTTCAATTCTGCCCTATAGGGTTGCTGTGAGTGGGAATCGACTCGATGCCAGTGGGGGTTTGTACTACAGCCCGAGTGACTGACTTGAATCTTGAGTTGGCTGCCACAGATGACCTAGCACCAGCTGCCAGAATTCCATGGAGAAATTCCAGAATCGAGAGGGAGGAACAGAGGAAAACCCAGGCACCGTGAAAACCCTCTAGGAACACTAAAGGCTGCAGCTGAAGTTGTGTGTGTGTGAGTGTGTGTATACTGATGGGATTTGTGGCCTCTGTAGATCAATTTGGGGCAAGTTAACATTTTCACAAGACTGGATCTTCCAATCCGTGAACACGGTGTACATGTATCACTCCATTTATTTAAAATCTTTTTAAATTCCTTTCACCAAGGTTTTGCACATCTTTTGCCATATTTATGTCACATTATTTTGTTTTCTGTTGTTGTTATAAATGACATTTTTAGCTCAACTTCTGGTTGGTTGTTGCTAGCGTGTTGTTGTTAAGTGCTGTCGAGTCCACTCTGACTCGTAGGGACCCTTTCCACAACAGGAAGGACCACTGCTTGGTCCTGACCCATCCTCAGAACTGTCGCTATGTTTGAGCTCATTGCTGCTGCCATTCTGCTGATCCATCTCACTGGGAGTCGACCTCTTTCTCTCCAACCCTCCACTTTACCAAACACGATATCCTTCTCCAGGGACTGGTCCCTCCTGATAATATGTCTGAAGTATGAGAGGTGAAGTCTGGCCATCCTGGCTTCCAAGGAGCATTCTGGCTGCACTTCTTCCAACACAGATTGGTTTGTTCTTTTGGCAGACCCTGGCACTTTCAATATTCTCCTCCAACACCAGAACTCAAAAGCATTAATTCTTCTAGGGTCTTCCTTATTCACTGTCCAGCTTGCACATGCATATGGGGCAAATGATAATACCATCGTCAGGTGCACCTTAGTCCTCAAACTGATACTTTTGTTCTTGAACACTTAAAAGTGGTCTTGTGCTGAAAATCTGTCTAATACAATATGTCATTTAATTTCTTGACTGCTGCTTCCATGAATATTGATTGTGGATCCAAGCAAAATTAAGTCTTTGGCAACTTCAATCTTTCCTCCATTTATCATGATGTTATTTATTGGTCCAGTGGTGAGGATTTTTGCTTTCTTTTACATTGAGGTGCAACCCATATGGAAGTTTGTGGTCTTTGATCTTCATCAGTAAGTATTTCAAGTCCTCTTCATTTTCAGGAAGCAGGGTTGTGCTATCTGCATATTGGAGGTAGTTACTGAGTCTTCCTCTAATCCTGATGCCATGCAAGTATATGTTGCTGCTGTTGTTAAGTGCCCTAAAGTCGGTTCCGACTCATAGTGACCTTGTATAGAGTTTCCTAGGAGCAGCTGTTGGCGTTTGAACCACCAACCTTGTGGTTTACAGTCCAGTGCTTACCCTACAGGGACACCTAGAAATACTGCTGATTTTGTATGTTGTTGTTAAGTGCTAGCAAGTTGGTTCTGACTCACAGAGGCCCTGTGTAGTGTTCCTAAGGAGCAGCTGGTGGGTTTGAACCACTGACCTTGTGGTTCAAACTGACCTTGTGGTCCAATCCTACAGTGCCATACCATCCTAGAAATACAGCTGATTTTGTATACTAAGCTTTGATCCTGAAATCTTGCTAAATTCACTATCAGTTATAGTAGCTTTTTTTGTTCTCCAAAATGTAGTGACTTAGAACAGCGAGTACTTATTTACTCACAGTAGCCTGTAGGCCAGGAATCTGGATGAAGCTTAACTGGTGCCTCCGGGTCAGGGTGACTCATAGGGTCAATTTTTGTCCTTTTATCTAAAAATCCAACAGGCATGCTACTGTTACTAGTCTTGTCTTTATTTTAAATGTTGATATTTCAGTCTTCATGAAGTTTTTGCATCAGTTTTAACTTTTTAAAAAAATATCACATTAAAATGTCCTTTCTCTTGGCCAGATGGGAAACTTAGGGGGACAACCAATTCAGAAATGGAGGTTGAGAATTGTTGCACAATTTAAAGAATGCAGTCTGTGTCACTGAACTGTTCAGGCAGGACGTGTTGGTTGGTATGTGTTCTGCCGTGTTTCTTTTCAACAGCAAAAGTGTTGTTTTTTAGCGCTCATTTCTAACCCACAGCAATCCTGCACAGGGTTTTTGAGGTGGACTTGGTGGGTTGAAATCATTGATCTAGTGGTTAGCAGTCTAGTGCTTATCCTATAGTGCTACACCAGGACTCCAACAACAAAAATAAGAAAAAAATAAATCATACAAAAAGATTACTTATCTTAATTATGGAGTTTTTTGATCCCTGCTTTAATTTCATGATTAAGGCAAATATCTCAGCAACTTCAATGTCATCCCAGTCTTGGACATAAATGGAAGGATAGTTGGGAGCATTTTAGAAGCTGCCCACCACAATATCACCCTACTTTTGTCGTAATTATATCTTTATATTTGAAGCGAGCTTCTCAAAAGCAGTGCAGACATGGGTCTTGCGATCTCATTTTAAATCCAGCCTGGCCATCTCTGCCTTTTAGCTAGAGTATTTAGACCATTTACATTAATTTTTCTGGGGCAGTGCACTGAACCACAAAGTCGGTTTGAACTGCAAGGTCGGCAGTTCAAACTCACCAGCTGCTCCTTGGAAACCCTTTACAAGGTCGCTATGAGTTGGAACTGAGTCAATGGCACTGAACAACAACAACCACACATTTATTTTTATTATTGACACACTTTGACTTGAGTCTGTCGTCTTGCTATTTGTTTTCTATTTGCCCCATCTGTTCTCAGCTCCCTTTCCCTTCTCTGTTTGCCTTATTCTTAAGATCAAGTGAAGTGATTTTTAAAAAACAACGTCATGTTATCTTCTCTGTTGGTTATTAACAGTCTTGTATAAGGAACTCTAGTAGCATAGTGGTTATGGATCAGGCTGTGAACCTTAAGGTCAGCAGTTCGAAACTACCAGCTGTTCTGCGGGAGAAAGATGAGGTTTCTGCTCCCGTAAAGATTTACAGCCTTGGAAAGCCTGTACAGGGTCTCTATGAATCGGAACTGACTCCATGGCACATAACCACCACCACCATAACAGAAAGATCATGAGTAGGTGGCTAAATCAAAGAGTTTAGGAGGCCAGGCATTCTACTCCAGGGTGCTGGCTCTAGAAGCTGGCTTTCTGACTCTGTAGGTTCTGGAATAAGGCCCTTACTGCCCATGATCTTGTGTTGTTGAACAATCTTCATGTGGCTGATACAACCTTGCTGAAAGCTAAGAGGACTTCATTAACTGATGAAAATCAAACACATAGCCTTTGGTATGGATTGTACCTCAATGTAATGAAGACAAAAATCCTCACCACTGGACCAATAAATGATAAATAATAAATCGAAAAGAGATGAAGGTGTTAGAAACTACATTTTGCGTGGATCCTCCATCAACAGTCATGACAGCAGCAGTCAAGAAATCAAACGATGTATTGCGTTAGGCAAATCTGCTGCACAAGACTTCTTTTAAAGTGTTCAAGAGCAAAGATGTCAGTTTGAGGACTAACGTGTTGTATTTTCAATAGCCTCATATGCATGTGAAAGTTGGACAATGAATAAGGAAACCCAGTAGAAGAATTGATGCATTTGAGTCATGGTGTTGGAGAAGAAGAATACACACATCTGTGTTAGAAGAAATACAACCAGGATGACACAAACAACAATAATCTCTCTGCTACTCTGTCCTGAGAACTCTAGTTAACCCGCCTTGTCTTTCTTAGTTCTCTATTCTCAACTCACCCACCAGACTCTGCCTCGGGGGTACCTGTGTCACGACCTGGAAATTCTCTTAGGAGAGAAAGCCAGGCACCTCAGAACACCCTTCACTGGTTTCCAGTGTCCTGAAAACCATCGTTTCCTGAATTTGCTCCATCATTTTGGTTGTTTCAATAGTTGTTAGATGCCATTGAATCAGTTCCAACTTATAACAACAGAACACTGCCTGGCGCTCGCCATCCTCACAGCTGTTAAGTGTGAGTCCCCTTTGCTGCCACTGTGTTGGTCAAGTTCATTGGTTCCCATTCCTCCATCTTGGGCAGAAGTGCCATCTTTCTTTTGTTTTCACCAATTTTATAGCTGTTGTTGTGGCTCCTTTAAGACACCTGCTATTTTAAATGTGTCTTCTTTCTTGATTAGATTTGCCTATTCACTGTCTTTAAAAGAAACAAACACATCTTTCATGTATTGTCCATATATCCATTCTGCTTTCTCATATTATTTTTTCCCTTTATTAACATGAATCACTCCTCTTAACTTCTTTTATACTTATTTTAATTTCCTTCTCCAGATGTTCTTGGAATGAATGTGTCATTCATTTATGTTACCTTTCTTGTTTCCTAAGAAATTCATTTGAGGCGATCAGATGATTTCAGGGGAAGTTTTGCACAGGAAGAATTGTCATGGCTAGTTATTTCTACAAAGCCCCGTCACTGTGTTTTTGATTTCTTCTCCAGCCGAGGGATGATTAAGAAGCCTGCGTTTTCCCTTCAGGTCTGTTCTTTTGGTGACTACCCTTTGGATCTTTTGTTAGTGTTGTTGAACTGTGGTTAGAGAATGTGGCCGTCAGGATTTGTCCTGTCTTGAATATGTTGCAATTTTCCTCACGGTCTATTGCCTGGCCAGCTTTCTGTCTCGGGAAGGAGAAGAATTTGATGAAAGGGCAGGCGGCCTCTTGACAAGCAGGGGTGGGGTAGCTGCTCTCTGAGTATGCTTGTCCAGCCCTCAGTAAGAAGCCCACACCCAACCTCACACCTCCACAGGATGGAAGCAGAATACGTGGGCCACAGTGATTCTCTCTCCCTTTCCCAGGCACCTCACTTTCCCTCTCTGGGCCTCACCTTCTTCACCTATCATGTTCAGGGATGGAGCTAGATCCCTTCTAGGTCTAGGACTGTACTGTCCACTATGGTGGGCACGTATCATTAGTGGCTACTGAGTACTTGGAATGTGGTGATTCTGTACTGAGCGGTTCCATTTGATTTTTGAAAACTTATCAAAAATAATGTACAATGTCTCCATATATATATTTGTAATGTCTTGAAGTGATAATATGGCGCTGTAGAATAAAGCACTGGACCACAAGGTTGGCGGTTCAAACTCACCAGCTGCTCCTTGTAGACTCTATACAGGGTCACTATGAGTTGGAACCGACTCGACTTAACAACAACGTTATTAAAACTCACGTCAGCTACTTCTAATTGCTGTTGTTAAGTGCCATGGAGTCCATTCCGACTCATAGAGACCCTATATAGGGTTTCTGAGGAGTGGCTGGTGGATTTGAACAGCTGACCTTGCAGTTAGTAGTCCAGTGCTTATCCTACAGCGCCACACCAGGATTCCAACCAAAGATAAGATTCTGAAAGGCTCCAGGCATTGGCCACTGCAGCTGTAGCATGATCCCCAGCACCCCAAGAAAGTGCTGGTCAAGGCCTGGGCTCTCAGAGCCCAGTCTGCAGATGTTCTCCAACACCTGGTCCGACAGCTGTGGTGTGGGCAGGTGAGATCAGCGAGCTTGCCAAGTGCCTATTAGACACCAACAGGGAGGTGCACAGGTGAGTTGGGCTGTTCATGAGACAGGAGGGAGACCGGGCCACTTGCTGATTACCTTAGTTATTGGGTGTCTCTTGTTGTGAGGTATCAACCCCCATAGTGACCCTGTCTATGTACAACGGGACGAAACACTGCCCGGCCCTGCGCCAGCCTCACAACTGTCGCTACGCTTGAGCCCATTGCCGCCGCCGCCGCTGTGCCCATCCATCTCCTTGAGAGGTCTCCTACTGTTATGCTGACTCTCCACTTTCCCAAGTATGCTGTCCTTCTCCAGGGACGGGTGCCTCCTGATAATATGTCCAAAATATGAGAGACAAAGTCTGCCCCTCCTGGCTTCCAGGGAGCATTCTGGCTGCACTTTTTCCAACACAAATTGGTTTGTTCTTCTGGCAGCCCATGGTACTTTCAATATTCTCCTCCAACACCAGAACTCAAGTGCATCCATTCTTCTATGGTCTTCCTTATTCACTGTGCAGCTTTCGCATCCATATGAGGTTACTGAACATACCATGGCTACTGCTACTCTAACAGAAATCAGAAGTGGTGGCTTTAACAAAAACTTATTTTCTGTTTGTTCTTGGGTACTATTGAGTGGACGTGACCCATAGCTGACTCTGCAGGGCAGAGTAACACTGGCCTCAAGGGGTTCCTAGCCTGTAATCCTGGTGGTCCAGTGGGGGAGGATTTTTGTTTTCTTCACATTGAGATGTAACCCATACTGAAGGCTGTGCTCTTTGATCTTCATCAGTAACTATTCTAAGTTCTCTTCACTTTCAGCAAGCAAGGTTGTAGCATTTGCATATCGCAGGTTGATTATATTAACCCAATCCTGATGCCACGTTTTTCTTAATAGAACCCAGCTTCTCAGATTTGCTCAACATACAGGCTGAATAAGTATGGTGAAAGAATACAACCTTGTCGCACATCTTTCTTAAATTTAAACCATTTAGTGATCCCATGTTCTGTTCAAACAACTGCCTCTTGGTCCATGTACAGATTCCTCATGAATCTGTGTTCAATTGCTCAAGTGTTCCCGAATACTCATACTTCTCAGTGTTGTCCATAGCTTGTCATGATCCAGACAATAGAAAGTTTTTGCGTAGTCAATAAAGCACAGGTAAACATCTTTCTGGTATTCTCTGCTTTCAGCCAAGATTCATCAGACATCAGAAATGATATCCCGGGTTTCGCATCCTCTTTTGAACCTCTGGAAGTTCTCTGTCAATGTATGCTTGCAGCTGTTTATGTATTACCTTTAGTAAAACTTTACTCACGTGGGATATATATCAAAGATACTGTCCGATGATTTCCGCATTGTATGGATTGCATCTCAATGTCAGGAAAACAAAAATCCTCACCACTGGACCAATAAACAACATTCTTATCAACGGAGGAAAGACTGAAGTTATTATCAAGGACTTCATTCTTGGATCAAGCATCAACACTCATGAAAGCCACAGCTAAGATATCAAACGACGTATTGCGTTAGGCAAATCTGCTGCATGAGACCTTTTTAAAGTGTTGAAAAGCAAAAATGTCAGCTTGAGAACTAAGGTGAGCCTGACCCAAGCCATGGTATTTTCAATAACCTTATATGGATGCGAAAGCTGGACAGTGAATAAGGAAGATCGTAGAATAATTTATGCTTTTGAGTTATGGTGTTGGAGGAGAATATTGAAAGTGCCATGGACTGCCAAAACAGATCAGTTTTGGAAGAAGTGCAGCCAGAGTGCTCCTTGGAGGCCAGGATGGCCAGACTTCGTCTCTCATACTTCAGGCATATGGTCAGGAGGGAAGTCACTGGAGAAGGATATCATATTTGGTAAGGTGGAGGGTCAGAAAAAAAGAGGAAGACCCCCAGCAAGATGGATTGGCCAAGTGGCAGCATCAGTGGGCTCAAGCATGGCAAAAATTGTGAGGTTGGCCCAGGACTGGGCAGTGTTTCGTTCTGTTGTGCATAAGGTCGCTATGAGTCGGTACTGATTTGATGACACTTAGCAACAACAGTCTTGGTGGGTTTGAATGGCCAAGCTTCTAGTTTGCTGCTGAGTGCTTAACCACTGGGCTAGCAGGGCTCCTTTCCCACAGTTCAGGAGACTAGACGTCCGAATTCAGGAGCAAGGCTCTCTCTCTGAGAGTTGTGGGGGGAAGGTCCCTGTCTCTTCTGTTTCTTTGTTCCTTGAAAGTCTTCAGGTGAAGCCTCTTTGCTATCTGGGCTTGCTGGCTCCGAAATCAGATTGCATGATTGACATTTCAAATTGATTCGCTGAAGACACACCCACCTCGATAGACCTCCCTAACTCATTCCCAATGGGGCTGCATCCACTGATACAGGGGTTAGGATGGACAACACAAACTTTTTGAGGTCACAGTTCAATCCCTAACACGGTGTGTGTGACCCCCTTCAACCACCCAGTCCCCAAGTTAGCGTCCAGTGCTGGGACCAAGGAGGCAGAGTTCCAACTCCTGATGGTCCAGCAAGTGCGGCCCTCCACACCACTCGCCAAGGCAGGAAGGTCAGGCAGCCCCCCTGCCCTCCCCCCCAGCATGAATCTTGCTGTGTTTTAGAAGCCAGTGAGCCCCAGAGGACAGCAGTAGATCCGATGGGGGTAAGGGGAGGGCGGGCCTGGATCTCACCTACTCGGAGGTCCAAACCCCAGCCCTTCTGAGCCCCAGGAAGGGAAGGCGAGCTGCAGGCAGCTGGGGTCTCACGACCACCTCATTTCCAGCGGCCCAGGCCCTGCAGCGCACCCAGTCGGTCACCTGCGTGGCCCTGGACATGGCAGAGCTGCTGCGCCCCCTCTCACGGACAGCGAGGCAGGAGACACCTTTATTAATTGCAGGGTCTCGTCCCCTCAGACCCCCAAGTTTCCCCCCATCTAGCTGGGAGAAAAGCTCTCAAGTTGTCCACCCCCAGGACACCCGGTCCCCGCTGGCACAAGGGCCCTGCTGCTGTCCCCAGCACTTCGCAGAGGTCCGGGTTGGAGGCGGAAGGCTAAGGACCAACAAGGCAAATTAAAAAAACAAAAATCACAGAAAAACAAATCACAGCTGAAACAAAAAAACCCAAACCACAGCTGAAAGAGGAGCGTGGGCCCTGAGAAGGAGTGACCACCGCTTGGGCCGGGAGATCTGGGCAAAACCCCAGACCCCCGGGCTAAGGGGCTACCCAGGGCCCAAGTGTAGCCTGGGAGGGGAGGGCGCTCAGGTACGGGAGCCTCCCGCCCCACGCACCCGACCAGCCCACTCCCCACATTGGTTCCCACATGGTGGTGACTAGCACTGGTGGGTGCGGCCAGTGCAGGTGCTGGTGGGGCACGAAGCCCAGCGAACGTCTAGCTTTGTTCTCGAGGCTCCTGCGAGCCACGCGCTGGGCGCACGCGCTTCCTTTGGGGAGCTGGGCGGGGCGCGTCCACTGCAATGGCTGAACAGGCGAACCGTGATTGGTAAAGGCGGTGGACGACTCCCGGTGGCTGCAGGGGCGGGACCAGTGGGGGGTGGGGGGCCGAAGGGGGAAGAGAGGTGGGGCTGGGCGCGTGCTGCTGGGAGTCTCGAACCGCCCCGCCCTCCCCCCTGGGCGCGAGCTACGCGTGCAGAGGGCTGGTGGCGGGGCCCACGGCCTTCGAGCCATAGAGCTGAGGGACTGGCAGCGCTGGGCAGCAGGCTGCACCAGTGGGCAGAGGGTGGGGGTGCGCCGGGCACCTGAGGACCTCACTTGGTGGGATGCGCCGGGCACCTGCTGGGGAATAGGGCTGTGGGGCATCGCAGGGGACCTGCAGCTACTATGGGGGCCCTCAGGGCCTTGTGAGCGAAGGGGAGGGTGAAGCGTGCAGGAGGGCGAGGCAAGAAGGAGGGCGTGAGAAGGAGGCGGCGGCCACGCGGAGGAGGGTTATCTATACGTTTAAAAACGGCTGCACTAGGGAGACCCGGGAGCGTCTAGCAGCACGCGCGGGACACGAGCGCCCCACGCTTCCCGACGTGCACGGCCCGCCACCTCGGCCACCCGGCATCGGGCCCAGGGAGTCACTCCTCAGCTCTGAGCCGGAAACTCATTGGGGAGTCTCCCACTCCGCGCCACCCCCGCCCGCACCTTGCAGCGGCGCGCGGGGCTCAGAGGAGTTGCCTGGTGGGTGGATGCGGGCGCAATGGACGGCAGCCCGCTGTCCCGGCCCGCTCCCCTTGCGCCCGGCATCCTGGGTGGTCGTTGTGCCCGGCGGCAGCCAGAATCCCCTGAGCTGCTGCGTTGTAGCCGCCGACGGCGGCCCGGTGCACCGGAGGAGGCCGGGGTTGGCGCGGCAGCCGTAGCGCGGCGCAACGAACGCGAGCGCAACCGCGTGAAACTGGTGAACTTGGGCTTCCAGGCGCTGCGGCAGCACGTGCCGCACGGCGGCGCCAGCAAGAAGCTGAGCAAGGTGGAGACGCTGCGCTCGGCGGTGGAGTACATCCGCGCGTTACAGTGTCAGTTGGCGGAACACGACGCCGTGCGCTCCGCGCTAGCTGGAGGCCTGCTGTCCCCCGCCGCGAGGTCTCCTGCGCCCAGTGTCCCGCCGGAGACCCCAGCAGCGACCGCCACTTCGCCTTCCTGCGCCTCGTCCTCTCCGGGTTGCGGAGGCAGCTCCGAGCCCGGCTCCCCACGCTCTGCCTACTCGTCGGACGATGGTGGCTGCGAAGGCGCGCTGAGCCCCGCTGAACGCGAACTACTGGAGTTCTCCAGCTGGTTAGGGGGCTACTGAGCGATCCCCGCCCCATGAGGTAATACGGACAGCGGGGAGCGGAGATGAGAAGCGGGGTGGGTTGGGGAGGCCCACGGTTTGCGCCCGCGAAAACCAGTGAAGCTGATCGCCGGGCCCGGGCAATGGCTGTGATTTTGCGCACTTTTCCTTTTCGCCAAACTTTTTCAAGCCTGTGCAAGACCGTGTTTGTTTGTCCGCTGTTGCAAAACTTTCCCTCGCCGCTCCGCTGCTGATGGGGGGAGGGGAGAGGGCGGCGGCGGGTGGTGATCTGGTGGAACAAGCTGGCCCTGGGCGGGTGAGGCCCTGAAAGAAAGTGGATCCCCCTAGCAGATTAAGGTGCTGGAGGCGGGGGTGATTTTGCATTGCAAATCGTGTGCCCCGGGACTCGAGTGGCAGAGTGAGTCTACGGGTGCGGAGCCCTGACTCACCCCCCGCCCGGCAGCGGGGTGCAAGCCCTACCCTGTCCCGGGCCTCAGTCGGATTCTGAAGCTCCATTGGGCTCATACTCCAGAAAAAACCATGCTGGGGTTAGGGAGGGAAGTTGGAGCAGGGCCTGGCTGCCTTGCAGGTTTGTCTGGGGCGGGGTCTTGCCTGGGGCTATCCCAAAGTGAACTCATTCCCTCGTGCCTCTCTATTCTCCCCTCCCCCCTCTCTGCAGTGCTGGTCCTGGCGCAGCTAACGTGCCCCTCACTTCCCTCCTCACGTCCCTCGGAAGCCAAGCAGCGCAGGCGCGCAGCCAACACACCCACCTCTTCAATTTCGGCGTGCTGCGAGAGCCACCACCACGCCGGCGATGCCTCGGACTGCTCCCTGTTCGTGATGGTCGAAACACGTTCCCGCTGCCACTTGTTCTAATGCTTTCTGATGAGGCTTGCTTGAGGCTGCCATTTTGCTCCTGGAGATGATTTTGGAAATGATTTTATAAGGACAGAGAGAGAATTATTTTTTACAAATTAACGTCAACTGTCAGACGGACAGTGTTGGCAACAAGAAGACTTATTTTTGTACGTAAACCTCAATAAGGATGACTTAAGTGCACCCTGCCCCCACGACCTGGAATTTTCCAACCTGGCCACCATCTCCACCGAGCAGCCCAAAGTGCCCGGGCCCCTGCTACTAAGCTGTGGAGTGGTGTATCAGGAAAATCGGCTCTTTGAAGGAAGGTGGACTTTATAAATAAATCAGTTCTATTTATGATGGAGTCTGGCCGTGCTGTCCATATGTGGCCCTGATCCTCATTTCCCTGGTGAAGGAGGGGGGAGGGGTCCCTAGCTACATGAATGGGGTAGGTCACTTCCTGGCCTCAGTCCCCTCCTCTGTAAGGTGGGCCCAGCATTGTGAGGTCTGGGAATTCAGAGCAACGCACAGACTCTTGCAGGGCTGGAGCTTCTGGTGGAAGGGGTGTACTGGGGGGCTGCAGGAGGGTGAGGTTGGTGGACAGTGATTGGACTGGGGACCAGGTGGGCCAGCCGGTGGTCTCCTGCCTGTACTTCATCTCAGGGGCTGGGGCCAGGCTGCTCTGGATTCCCATAACCAGGTATGTGATTTAGACCCCTTGCTTACCCTGCAGGTGACAGCAGATTCACCTTACAGGGTTGTGGGGTTCCCTGGGTGGTGCCCTCTGCCAGGCTTGGCCAGTGGTAGGGCCCTGCCTGCCTGTCTTTGTTGGCCTGAGTTGGGAGGGGCTCCTTGAAAGGAGCAGGAAGACTAGGCCTTGCTGAGGAACCCTCCCCCCCCCACCCCATGCCCAGAGACTGGCAGGGAGACTCCACTCTACCTTTGACCCTGGGCTTCGGTGGGTGGCTTTGAAGTCTGCAGGAGTCGGGGAAGACTGGCGGGAATACCCCAGACTGTTTAAGGAGGGTACCTGGAGGCACGCTTTCTTTCAGGAGGGAGTGGTGGGTGAGGCAACACCGTTGGAACCCTGGGAGGTAGAAGTGGACAGTGTAGGCTTAAAATTGACTCTGGCTGCAAAACCATGGTGACAAGACCTGTAGGATCCTGGGGGATCCTTGTCTCCAGAAGACAACTGGGCAGAGGTTCCTGTCCCTTCAAAGTTTCTCAGAGCTCGTTCCTTCCCAGCCTGGGTTAGGGATTCAGCTTGGGTCAAAGGTCAAAGCTGAATCTGTGATTGAGGTCAGGGGTTGGGCAGTGTAACAAGGCTCAAGGTCATAGATCTAGCTGTGGCCAAGTAGTCGGTGTTATCCAAGGGGCTGAAGGGAGCACATAATCTCAGTCCCTGTTGTTAGGTGCTGTTGAGTCGGTTCTGACCACTGCCTGATCCTGTAACATCCTCACAGTTCGTGTCACGTTAGAGCACGCTGGTACAGCCAGTGTGTCCATACCCTTGATGGGCTTCCTGTTTTGCTGGTCCCTCCTGATCACGTGTCCAAAGTACATGAGATGAAGTCTTGCTGTCCTACCTTGTAAGGAAGGAGCCTACCTTTAGGGGTTGAATTGTGTCCCTTAAATTCTACATTAGATTCCTAGACCCATGCATGTAGAGGGATCCGGGAATATGGTTGGAATACGGTTTGCTCCTTTGTGCTAAGTAGATGGAGGTGCAACCCAATGGCTTCTAAATCGAATCACCTACAGGGCAATAGATGTCGTGTGAGTGTCCTGTCGAAGCCAAGGCACCAGGGCTGCCCGCAGAGACCCTGATTGTTGTTGTTAAGTGCCGCCCTCTAGTCAGTTCCGAGGAGCAGCTGGTGGGTTTGAACTGCCAACCTTGTGGTTCAAACTCTAGTACTGATCCTACAGCATCTCACCAGGACCTTGAGAAAATACATTTCTTTAAAGCCACCCTCCTCGGCACACACATCTGTGATATTTCTATTACAGTAGTGCTAGGGTGTATGGAAGGAGCTCTGGTAGCGTAGTGCTTCCGAGTCAGGCTGTTAACCTCATGGGCAGCAGTTCCGTGAGAGAAAGATGAGGCTTTCTGTTCCCATAAAGATTCACAGCCTCGGAAACCCTATGCAGGGTTGCTATGAGTCTGAACCAACTCCACACGGCACATAACTGCCACTACCACCAGGACTAGGGTGTGGCGCTGTAGGATAAGCACTGGACTGCAAGGTCGGCGGTTCAAATTCACCAGCTGCTCCTTGGAAACCCACTAAGGGTTGCTGTGAGTTGAAAATCACTGGAAGGCACTTAACAATAACAACAGTGCTAGGGAACTAAGCCATCTTAGTGAGGGCCCCCCACAGCTGTCTCCCAGGAACCCCCATCCCAGATAGGAACCTCACTGAACCTCCTTGCCTCCACCCCAGAACATAGGATGGCATTGGGAAGGTGGACCACCATGGGTTTGGGGAGGGACAAGGCTGAGAGGAAGGGCCGGAGACCAGGACTGCTCCCGACCCCCTGCACGGGAGCTGGTTCTGGGAGCAGAGTGGGGTGGAGGGGGCTTTAAAAAGTTAATGGAAAATTCCATGACCTTGGAATTAGTTTTTCCACCAACTTTCTGAAGCCCCCTTTGTATGATAAGCCCCCATCACCAGCTGCAACAATTATTAACACCAGCCACTTCCGTCCCGTTCATCCCTCCTCTCCCGCCACATTGTTTTTGTTTTGTTTTTTAAATGTTTTATTGTAAATTACGTGATGGTTTACATGGGAGAACATTAGCTTTACATTCATCCTATCGTATATTGTTTCATGGTTACAATCCCCTCCAAAGGATATACCCCGCAAGCCTGCCCCCCAGTTGTCAGCACACAGCCTCTCTCCCTCTTTGAGTCCAGAGTCCCCAGCCACTCCATCTTTCCATGTCATCGTCTCTGCCTCCATCTCTGGTGTCACTGTTTTTCTGGGTTTTCTGGGTACGGTCCCGCTCTCTACTTTTCTCCCTTGATGGTCACAGGGACCTCCTCTCCTGGACTGCAAAGTCAACCACTCCCCTCCTTTTGCTACAAAATGTCTACCTTTACATTTACAACCCTCACAGTCAGTCCTGATAACAATTATTCACTGTTGTACCACAGGAGTCCTATCCCCAACTCCTTTCATCAGCCCAGACAGATTGGTTACTACTCAGTGGAGATTCTACCTTTCTCCGCACTCTCTGGATCTAGGTTCCCTCTTGAAAGCTTGTAAGCCAGTCACTTCTTGCCTTTGTAGCCACCCATTTTGGGTAGCCAATGTCCAAGTTGCCCATCCCAGTCTACTCTGTGTATGGAGGGGTGGGAATGATCCTTGCTGTAAAGATTTGTTCCCTCTTTTGAGCTACTGCATCCATAGGTGTAGGTCAAGTTCATCAAATTGTATCAGATTACTCTTTCCCCCTTCTTCTTTCTTCTTCTAGTTGAGTTCTGATCATCCAGTCATTGAAACCAGGTCAAGTGGGTATTATCTGCAAGTGTCCGCCACATTATTTTGAAGCAAACCCCAGACCTGATTTGTTCATCCAGAAATTCTCCATGCATGTCTTTAAAGGAGAACCCAATACCGCTATCACACCTTCAGATTAACAACCCTTGCTTCCTATCATCCAAGTCTGCTATAGCTGGTTTCACAGAATCAGGATCCACCCATGTTCAGATGTCAAATTTGCTTGAGGTGTCTCTTGTCAGCTCCTCTGTGGCGTTGTAGAGTTTGAACCACAGGGTCGGCAGTTCAAATTCACCAGCTGCTCTTAGGAAACCCTATACAGGGTTGCCACGGGCTGGAACCGACTCAATGGCATTTAACGACAGCCTCAACACTCGGGGAAGCAGCAGCCAAGAAATCAAAGGATGGTATTGCATTGGGCAAATCTGCTTTCAGAGATCTCATTAGAGTGTTAAAAAGCAAAGATGTCACTTTGAAGACTAAGGTGAGCTTGACTCAAGCTATGATCTTGGTGTGGTGTTGCGGATTAATGCACTGGACTGCCATGTTGGTTTGAACTGCAAGGTTGGTGGTTCAAGTTCACCAGCAGTATCTCAGTGAACTTAAGTTGGAACCAACTTGATCGTACTTAACAACATATGAATGTGAAAGCTGGCCAAGGGATGAAGAAGACTGGAGGAGAATTGTTGCCTTTGAATTCTGTTTTTTGGTGGAGAATACACCATGAACTGCCAGAAGAGCAAACACATTTGTCTTGGAATAAGAGCAGCCAGAATGCTCCTTGGGCGTGCGGATGGCGAGACGTTGTCTCACGCACTTAGTATGTTATCAGGAGGGGCCAGTCTTTGGAGAAGGTCTCAGTGCTTGGTAAAGCAGAGATGCAGCGAAAAAAAACGAGGAAGACTCTCAACATAGCAACGATGATGAGACCGGTACAGGACTGGGAGGTGTTCCATTCTGTTGTACCTGGGGTTGCTATGAGTTGGCACTGACTTGAAGACACCTAACAACAACACCTCCCCCAATTTATTTGTTGAAGCAGCGCAGCTGTGTTTTTTTGTCAAGTGCCCCCACGTTCTGGGTCTTGATAGCTGCATTGTCCTGGGTGCCATTTGTCTCCATCCGTGTGTCCTCTGTAGACTGTGTGGCCCAGGCAGACGTGTACCAGTGTTGGCATTGCAGCTCTGTTCACAACAACCCAAGGAGGAAACCACTGTAACACGCACAAGCAGATGAATGGATAAACAATGTGGTCTGGCCATAGAGTGGAGAGTTATTCAGCCATGAAGAAAGACAAAATCATGACACATGCTATATGACACAGATGCCCTCAGACATATGCTGCTGAATGGAAGAAGCTAGACACCACAAGACAAATACTATCTGGTCTCATTTACATGAGGTATCTAACTCATGCAATGCATAGAGACAAGTTCCTTAGTGGTTCCTGGGAGGTGTCTACTTTTGAAAACCAGTCAGTGGAAACCCTCTGGGTCACAAGAGTTTGATCCCGTTGTGCACAGGGTCCCTATGAATTGGGGCCAACTCAATGGCAGCTGACAACAACCATTAGGGACTGGAGTGGGGGAATGTGTAGTTATTACTTACGGGACAGGAAGTCTCTACTTAAGGGGATGAAAACTACTTGATAATGGTGTTGGCTGTATAATATGATGAATGCAGTTACAATAAAGATGTTATCGTAAATTGGGTCAAGGTTTAAAGAGCACATCAGTTTTCCACTCAATAATTCATACACATTTTGGTTCAGATCTTTGATTGTAATTCTACTCATACATCACTCATCCCACTTCCTCCCTGCGTTTCCCTGTTTCCACTCCTCCGTTCCTAACCCTTCTGAACTTTGTTCCTAGGTAAATGGCGCCCTTTTGATCTCAAATGGTTGATTATTCTCGGTGCCTGAGTGGTGATGTTCCCTTTATAGCACTGCTATCTACTGCTTGGCTGAAAACTGAGCCATGGGGTGAGTTCCTTTCTCAACTTGAAGAACGTCTAAGGGCCAAAATCTTGGCGGGGGGGGGGGGGGGGCTGTTTCTCCGGTCTCTAACTGTAGTAAACCTGATGTTTTCATTTGTAAATGATTTTGAGTTTTGTTCCACATCCCCCCCCCTCCCTCCAGGACCTTCTAATGTGATCCTGTTTAGAACAGGTGGTAGTTATATGGGCATCATCTAGTCCTTTTGGCCTCAGGTTTGTGGAGACATGTTCATGTGGCCTGTCGGTGTACTGACTGACTGTCTCCATGTGTCTTTCTTTTCTCCACATCGGGAGGGACCCGTGTAGCTTCTTAGATGGCTGCTCATGAGCTTTTAAGACCCCAGTTGCTATAGAATGAATATAATGTCATTTAATTGTATGCTTTACAAATGGTTCAAATGATGACTATTTGGTTATATATCTGTCTTATTACAATACATTTTAAAAAATGTTTTATTGTGAATTATGTGATAGTTTACATGGGAGAACATTAATTTTACATTCATCCTATTGTATATTGTTTCATTGCCATGGTTACAATCCCCTCCATGCATCAGCAACCAACCAAAGGGTATACACTACAAGCCTGCCCCGAGTCGTCAGCACACAGCCCCTCTCCCTCTCTGGGTCTAAAGTCCCCAGCCACTCCGTCTCTCCACGTCATTGTCTCTGGTGTCACTGCTTCTCTGGGTAGGGTCCCACTCTCCACACTTCTCCCTCGGTGGTCCCAGGGGCCTCTGCTCCTAGACTGCAAAGTTAATCACTCCCCTCCTTGATACAAAACGTCTACCTTTACATTTTCAACCCTCACAATCAGTCCTGATAACAATTATTCACTATTGTATCACAAGAGACCCGTCTGCATTTCATTGCATTAGCCCCGGCTAGTCAGATTGAATACTACTCACTGGAGATTCTACCTTCCTCCAGGCCCTCTGGATCTAGGTTCCCTCATGAAAGCTTGTAAGCCAGTCACTTCTTGCCTTTGTATCCCCCCACCCCCGCCCCACACACTTGGGTAGCCAATGTCCAAGTTGCCCATCCCTGTGTACTCTGTGTATGGAGGGGGTGGGAATGATCCTCACTGTAAAAGATTTGTTCCCTCGTTTGAGGGTGTAGGTCAAGTTCATCAAATTGTATCAGATTACTCTTTTTTTCCTCTTCTTTCTTCTTCTAGTTGAGCTCTGATCATCCAGTCATTGAAGCCAGGTCAAGTGGGTATTATCTGCAAGTGTGGGTGTTCTTGTGCATATGCCCTCTCTTCTTATCAGCTGGATGCTTCTGTCTCCACTCTAGTCCTCTGTGGCTATGTCACTGACTCTGGGCCTAGGAGTCCCCAGGTCTTGCCAAAGTGCTGGACAACCAGGTCTCCACTTGGGTTCACAGGAGTCTATTGAACGTTGTAGGGCTTAGCTCATAACTTCATTGCTGTTTTTCTCCTCACTTCCCCTTATCGGTGTCGAGCGTGGTCACTAATCAGAGCGTGTATTCCCACTGAGTCTTAGTCTTGGAAGGGGGTTTGCTCTGAGGGGATGCAGTTAAAGTATCCCTTTTAAGCTCCTCTGTGGCGCTGTAGCCCAGGACCACTGGAATGTGTGTTCATGGGACTGTAGATGCCACGTGGGAACAGGCCACGAGGATCAGGGCCACCATCTCTGCTCACACACCTGCCAATCAAACTCTCCCACCAAACATAAGGCCAAAGATAAATTCATAAGAGTTTCACCATGGCAACAGAAGAGCATTCAATCAAGCAAACAAAGGGCCTTCCAAGCATGGGCTTGTGTGATTACAGGACACATGCCCTGCTGCTGACCCCAGGCTTGGGGACATGGCCAGTGCAGCCCTGCCGTCCCCAGGATAGACTAATAGCCAGAAAGTGAGCCCCAAAGGGAAATCACCAAGCCACTCAGCTCCTAAAGGGACAGACACGGGGCATGGCTGGGGGTCTTGGGCAGCACAGCCATTCATCAAAGTGTTTGCTCCCTGTGGCGCTGGATGGTCAGTACCTGGGCCCAGCAGCTATGTCGTTTACCCTGTGGGGTCAGAGAGCCTGCTGCAGATGCAGGCTACTCCTGTCCTTCCTGGACACACGTGGTGGTTGGTGGCACGTCTGCAGAGGACAGGAGGGGGATGCTCCCTTGGGGCTGACCATGGTGGGCCTTTAGAGTATGGCCCACTCCCGTGTCCACCATCCAGCGACTCCCTCCTGCATCCTTGCCTCCCTCCCCTTAGCTCCCTCCAGGTGTCCAGGTGTGGGCCACAGGGGTTCCTAACCAAGAGGTGGGACTGCAGGGTAGCGTAGGGGCAGGGAGGACGGTCCAGTAGGGGCCAGAGAGCTGGCCCGCGGTGCTGAGGGCAGGAGGAAGGGGAGGAGGCAGATGAGTAGAAGGTGGATAGGAGCAGGTGGAGGCCCCCATTGGCGCCCGCCCCCTCTGACCTCACTGCCATCTCCCATCTGTGATTAATGGGGCAAATCCATCAGGAGAGGGGTCCAGATGAAGGGAATGCCCCCTGCTGAGGTTGGGAGGGGGGCATGACGTTAAAATAAACCATTGTCCTGAGACCTTGTGAGCCCCAGCTCCTGTGTGCTCCCGCAGACTGCAGAGGTGGGAGGAGCCTCCAGAGGGGGCCTCCTTGTCAGCACTCCACAGTCGTCCTTGCCCAAGACTATATGACAAATGAAAGAAGTACATGTCTGCCCTGTCCCTCGCCCCCAGACGGCTGCCCAGAGTCCTCAGGGGCTACAGGAGGCTGGACATCAGAACTACTGAGGCCGAGCTAGGCAAGAACGCTGGCCTCAGGCAGGCGCAAGCGTGGGGAGGGTGGGGGTGAGGGCTTTCCGGGGTAGGGGCACCATGTCCACTCACAGCCTCAGGATGCCCCGGGGTCAGCACTGCCCTCAACCTCGCCCATCTAGTGGGGGTGGGGTCAACACTGTCCCGCCCCCACCCCAAAGCCCCATTCTCCCTACTCCACCCCACCCCCACCATCTTTTAACAGAGTCCTCAGCCCTGACCCCAGGACTGAACACTACCCTCAGCCCCACCCACCAACGGGGTCAGCACTGCCCTGGGCCCAGTACCCTTACTCCTACCTCATCCCCACTATTATTCACCCCTCTTCCACACAGCAGTGCCCAGTCCCCTTCCTCCGGGGGCTGAGAGGTGTCCTGTCTTTGCCCCCCAGGTGCCCTGTCTGTGTGCCCCCCCCCAATGCTGACTCCATCCCTCCCTTCTCTCCTCCCCTTCTTCCAGCTGAGCTGTGCCTCATCTGGCCCTCCAGGGCTGAGCCGTGCCCTCAGCAGCTCCCTCTTTAAGGATAGAACTAGCACTGAAAAAGGGCAGTGGTCAGAACCGAGGACCGAAGGCCCTGGGTCCTCATGTACCCGTGGACTAGTGCCTCCCCTGGGGCCCCAATGAGCCAGGCAAGGGACCTAAGGGGCATCTGGAGCCAACTTTCGGTCAGCTGTCTTTCCATGTTTCACCGTGAGAAAGTCCGTTCTCCTGACGCCCCTCACTGTTCCCCTCCCCCAGGGCTAATCACAGGGGCCTAGAGAGACCAACGTCCCCCACAGGGCGTCCACGAAGGGCCAGCGTCCTGGTACCTCCTGTCTATGATATTCTGGCAGTCTGAGGAGGGCGGACAGTCTCCCTTGGAGGGCTGGGAGCTGGTAGAATAGGAGGGGCCTGGTGTGGCTCTGTGGGATAAAGCATGGGACCATAAGGTTGGTTTGAATCACAAGATTGGTGGTTCAAATTCACCAGCTGCTCCTTGGAAACCCTATACAGGGTCTCTATGAGTCAGAACCTATTTGATGGCACTTAACAGGAGCCTTGTAGGAGGGGCCAGTTTCTTCTCCCGACCCATTTGGTGGGTCTGGGAGTTTCTCAGGGGTCAGGTCTCCTGTCCATCTGCAGGCCAAGAATCCAATCTGTCAGGGAGAATTGGCGGCCACCCAGGGTTTGCTGGCCCTCCCCTCCGATGTCACATTTGCCTATGAACCTAAGGCTTTGTCCCTTTGCCCCCTGCCTTACCAGAGCCCCACTTTGATAAGTATGCAAATCTCTAAACGAAATCCAATTAATATCCAAATGTGGCCTGGGAGCAGCTTGGCTTGGCAGAGGAGACCGAGCTGGGCTTTGTCTTGGGCCTCAAATATTTGTCTCTCATTTGAATGCCTTTTGTGGAAAATGGGCTGGCCTTCCCCCAAGACAGAGCAGTTCCTCCCTCTCTGGGTTTGGGGATATCTGAGCTGTGTGGAGTGCACCCCTCACCTGTCCTGGGCTGTCCCACCCACCTCCCAGGGCTTTGGAAGATGGTCTGCCCCGTCCCCAGATGCCCCTTCTGAAGCTTGTGCTCCGCCCCAGGCAGGTGTCCCTTTGGCCATCACTGACTTCTCACCCCACTGGGTTTTGTGCTGCCCACTTTACCTTGGGGTGGGGTGGGGTAGACAGAGAAGGGCTGTTGTGCCCATTCATCAGATGAGGAGACTGAGGCTGGTGGCAGCCAGGGTCTGTCAGGGAGGGGAACACAGAGACCAGATTCCGGGGTTCCTCTGTCCCAGCCAGAGTTCTATAGGAGGAGACTGGCAGCTGGCAGGCTTGGGGTACTGCTGGATCAGCTGTGGGATTCAGACAGTTGGGAACCTGTGCACAACAAAACGAAATACTGCCTGGTCCTGGCCAACCTCACAATTGTTGCCATGCTTCAGCCCATCGATGCTGCCACTCTGCCAATCCATCTCGCTGGGGGTTCTTGCTCTCTTTCTCTGACCCTCCACCTTATCAAACATGATATCCTTCTCCAGGGACTGGTCCCTCCTGACAATATGTCTGAAGTACGAGGGACGAAGTCTGGCCATCCTGGTCTCCAAGGAGCACTGTGGCTGTACTTCTTCCAACACAGATCTATTGGTTCTTTTGGCAGTCCATGGCACTTTCAGTATTCTCCTCCAACACCACAACTCAAAGGCATCAATTCTTCTACGGTCTTCCTTACTCACTGTCCAGCTTTTGCATGCATATGAGGTTATTGAAAATACCATGGCTTGGGTCAGGCGCACCTTAGTCCTCAAGGTGACATCTCTGCTCTTCAACACTTTATAAAGGTCTTGTGCAGCAGATGTGCCTGATGCAAATCTGTTTGATTTTTCTGAGCTCAGTAGAAGACTCAAAGAGAAAGGGCCCATCGTGTTAGCCTCGCAGGTGTGTGGTGTTAGCGTGCTAGCTGCACTTATGAAAGATGTTTTTGTTGTGATAACTAACAACAGGTATTTTCAAAGAACAAATATACATTTCTGCGGAAACACTACACAACCGCTTTGCAGACATTTTGGTGTTGCCTGATGTCCCCCACCCCACCCCCAGCACACCCTAAGACAGTCCCTGTGGACACCGGTCTCTGGATTGCTGCTGTCACCTTGTGTTGCCGTAGGAAGCTGGTGCCCTGCACCCATTTTACAGGTGTGCAAACGGAAAGTCAGGGAGGTCAAATGAGCTTTGGAGGCTACAGGCTGGTTGGTGGGCAGAGCAGCATTCTCAAGTGGAGCTGTCGGTGTCCAGAGCGCTGGCCGGAGTTGACACACTCCTGGGGGAGGGGGTGCCCCTCTCCATGCTGGCATCCCCGCCCCCATGATTGCCCCTCTGCCCTGGCATGAGCCCTCCCATCAGCTGTAGCTAGTCTGAGCTATGGAGTGTCTCACCCTGCAACCTGGCTGAGTGAGTCGTCCTCAGATGACCTGTCCAATCAGGGGCAATGAGGAGCTCTCTGCCCAGACCATGTTGTTGTTGTTGTTAAGTGCCGTTGAGTCGGTTCCGACCCATAGCGACCCTGAATAGGGTTTCCGAGGCTGTAAATCTTTACGGGAGCAGATCGCCTCATCTTTCTCCTGCGGAGCAGCTGGTAGTTTCGAACTGCTGACCTTCCGGTTCGCAGCCCGATTCGTAACCACTACGCTACCAGAGCTCCTTGACCATACCATAAGAAGCTCATATTGTCCTGTCGGAGTCCTCTGCTTCCTCCAGGAAGCCTCCCTTGGACTCTCAACAGGCAGGGCCAGCAGTGACCCCAGAAAGCACTTTCAGAAGCAGACCAGCGGGGGGGAACCAGATGCTCATTTACACGCTGCTCCCCGCCTCCCTGGGAGGTGTTGAAGGAGGGGTCTTTGAAAGCTGGCAGGCTAAGTCCAGATGGACAGGATAGTGGGGAGTCCAGTGCCTTGGGACCCTTGGGGTCCACCTGTGCCATGACCCCCGTACAAGGAATGGCTGATGTTGAATGTAACCTACAAACACGCAGCTTCAGAGCAGGGGTTCGGAGTCTGGTTCTGTGGGCGTGGCCCTGCTCCCTTTTCATGGTGGTGAGGACTGCATGGTGGGACCAGGATTGGTTCTTATGCTCCTGTTGGTGGATGTGGGGACCCCCGGGGTCTGGCTCCGTGACAAGTGCTGTGAGGACTCTCTGTCTCCTGGTGATCCAATGAACTAAGTCCTGTGGACTTCGGCGTGGACGACTTGGCTGACCCTCCTCATGTGTTCCTATCATGGCAGATTGGAAGCTGTTGAGGTTGGATGTATGTGGGGATGTTGGCTTCATTTCATACCAAGGACAGTCAGGTGTGTGTGTGTGTGTGTGTGTGTGTGTGTGTGTGTGTGTGTACTGTGTGTGCTGGGAGACCACTGGGCAGTGGAGTATGCAGCTGTATGTAAGTAAGTGTGTGTGTGCTGGATGAGGGCAGCTGGCCGATGTGGGTGTGTGAGTGTGTATATGCATGTGTGTTTGGGGTGTGTGACTGTGAGTTGTGTGAATGTGTGTTGTGGAGGGGGGACCGGATGCTTATTTGCATGATGCTGGTGTGTAAATGGTCAGATGTGTGTGTGCATGTATGTTGAGTTATGAGCAGATGTGTATGTACACATATGTATGAGTATGTGCAAATCTGTGCATGTGTGTTAGGGTGTGGGCATATGTGTGTGAGTGTGTGTGCTGGGGATATATGGGCAGATGTGTGAGTCAGATTTGAGTGTGTACATGTGTGCATTGGGGTGTGGGCAGATGTGTGAGTGAGTGTGTGCATGTGTGTTAGAGACGTGGGCAGGTGTGTGTGAGTGTGTGTTGAGGGATGTGGACAGATGGCAGACTTCCATCTTGTACCTTGTCAGCCCAGCCCTGGCTGCTGGGAGGGGTGTAAAGAGGGGTGCTCTGGGTGTCCCGTGTGCCTGCCTTTGCTGGCAGTTTCTGCCCAGGACTCCGTTGTGCAGAAGAGGACACAGAGGCTCACATTCCTTTTGTCCTCGAAGTGAACACAGGACAAGAGACAGCAGCACAGCCATTCATCTGAGTCTCAGTAGATGCCGCTGAGACCAGCGATGTCCCCTTCCCAGCTGTGTCCATGCAGATGGGGCGTGCAATGAGGGTCTCTGGGATCCCTCCTCTCAGACAATCCAGCCTTTCTGCAGCCTGTCCCCACCCCCCACTTCCCAGCCCAGGGAACCCTAAGTCCTGTGAGCTGCAGATGGGGCTGGAGAGGGTCCCATGCTAAGCCAGGGGGACAGCCGAGGGGGCCTGGAAGGCTGGGTGAGCAGAGAGGGTCTCCCGGAAGCTGGGACTGGGCGGTTGTAGGATGGTCTCCAGGTAGATGGTGTGTCCAAAAGGGTATGGACCACCAGCCCCCTGCAGAGGCACAGGGAGTGCCAGGCAGTGCTGCCGCCTCCAGCATTCAGGGGTGATCCAGGGAGCGGAGCCCACACAGCTGGGGCACACAGCCAGCCCAACCACAAGCTGGAAGGGCAGGGGGCTCAGCCAGAACTGGTCCCCAGCCCCCACCGACACCAACTTTGCCTTCCCCACCCAGCCCCCTCCCAGGAAGCGCAGGCAATCTGGTTCAGGTTGAACCTGTTCTGGGCAGGGCCGGCACCAAGCACGGCCTCAGGGCTGGATAAGAGCTTTCCCTTTCTGCTCTATTTCATCCCAACCCTGGAAACTCCGCCTCTACCCCAGCCCCACATCCTTGTCCTCTTCTGGGCCCTGGGGTCTTTGCTCTGAAAAGATCAGGTGCAGGGAGCACTCCCTTCCTCCTAGTGTGTGTGTGTGTGAGTGTGTGAGTGTGTGTGTGTGAGTGTGTTGGTGAGCAGGTCTGGACTTGCAGCCAGCAGGCAGTGCCTATAAGCTGAAACCTAAGCACCATTAGACTGTCTCCACACCTGCAGGCCCCTCATGGTTTTAGGTTTTCCTAGCCACCCCCTGCCCCACCTTCCAGTCCAGATGTCACAATGGTTAAGCATTAAGCTGCTAACCAAAAGGTTAATGGTTTGAACCCACCAGCCTCCCTGTGGGAGTCACACCAGGCAATGGGCATCCATGAAGCTTTGTTGTTGTTGTTAAGTGCTATTGTGGACTGATTGAGACCTTGTATAGGGTTTCCAAGGAGCAGCTGGTAAACCTTGCAGTCTAGTGCATTAACCCACAGCGCCACACCATTCCTCCCCATAAAGCTTTACAGCCCAGGAAACCCTAAGGGGGTAATTCAGTTAACTCAGGGTGCTCCCTCCCTCACCGGCACTGACACACATATCCCATCTGACATTCCACCCAGTGTTGGGGAGTTGTACTTGCCGCTCATTTGCCTCATTACTCGGTAGCATTTATTGTTTTTGTTTTCTTAAAATAAATAAGTAAATAAATTTAGCCTTTGTCATAGGTATAAATTGGTGTGGCGTGGGGCTTTAATTTGTGGATATTGAGTGTCACTTCCTGCATTTACAGAGAAAATCCAGCGGTAGAATTTCTACCTTCCCTTAGGGAGACCAGGGAGTGGTTCCTGGCCAACGCACCTCATGAGAAGACCCCCACTCATCTCTCAGTGGGAGCTTGTGTGCTGCTATGCTGCTGAGCATGTTTTAAAGGAGCTTCCAGATTAGGGTGGACAAGGAAGAAAGACCTGAGGGTCTAATGAAAACCAATGAAAGCCTTGTGGGTCATAATGGTCCGATTCACAGCCCAGCACCAGATTCCAATGGCCATGATGTCACTGTGAATCTGGTAGTCTCTAGGGAAACTCACAGCAACACATTCCCTTTAGTAAAGTGTCTGTCCAAGCCCTTTGGCCATTCTTTGCATTGGGTTGCTTCCTTAGTGCTGAGTGGTGAGCATTTCTTAATAGAGTCAGGATACAAATTCTGTACCAGATAGTTCTCCCAGTCTCTGGTTTATCTTTGCATGCATTCTACAATCCATAGGGAAACCACCGTCTTCTCCCATAAGGACTGACCTTACCCCAACTGTCAACAGTACTGAGATTTCTCCCTTACATTTTCTGTCAGAAGTTTTATAGTTGTGTATTTTGTTGTGGTCTATGATTCATTTCTGAGTTAATTTTTGCATAGGGTATTAGATATGTTTGTTTAGATTCTGATAGTTTTTGCATGTGGATGTCCAATTGTTCCAGCACCATTTGTTGAGAAAACTGTCCTTTAGCTTTTGAATTGCAATTCTGAGTTCCTTGTTCAAAGACCAGTTGACCATATTTTTGTGAACTGGGCCTCTTTATACTTCAGATATATGATCAGGAGGGACCAGTCCCTGGAGAAGAACACCATGCTTGGTAAAGTAGAGGGTCTGTGGAAACAAGGAAGACCCCCAATGAGGTGGATGGGCACAGGTCAGTGAAAACAAGGAAGACCCTCAATTAGATGAATTGACACGATGGGAATAACACCAGGCTAAGCCTAGCAATGATTGTAAGGATGGTGCAGGACCAGACAGTGTTTTGTTCTGAAGGTGTGTAGGGTTGCTATGAGTTGGAACTGACTCCATGGCACCTAACAACTCCAACAACGTCATCAGTGGCGTTAACCTGGGGGCATAGCAGAGTTGGATAAATCCTAATCCTATCTGAGTGATGTCATACGAAGACAGACATATGAAGATGTATCTATAAGCCAATGGCCTGGGGTTACTAGACCCAATTCTCCCCTAGAGACTTCAATGGGAGCATGGCACAATTGGCATACGGGTTTGGACTCCTAACTCCCAGAACTGAGATGACACAGTTGTGTTTGGGTAAGGCACCCGCTCTATTGTGTTTTGCGAGTCATTGTTGCTAATAAGTGCTGTTGAAGAGGTTTCTACTCATAGCAAACCTGTATAGGGTTTCCAAGGAGGGACTGGTGAGTTTGAACCACCGACCTTATGATTCAAACCGATCTTGCAGTCCTATGCTAATCCTACAGCACCACACCAGAATTCCGGGAAATTATACAATCATGAATGAACGTTGAACTTTGTCAAACAATTTTTTCAGCATGAATGGAGATAATCATAGGATCTTTTCCTCATTCATTTATTAATAAATATGGTGAATTACACTGATGAGTGAATGTTGAAACAGCCTTTTATTCTTGGTGTAGTGTGTTATCTATTTTATGTCTCTCTGAATTCAATTTCCTAAAGGTTGCTGAAGATGTTTGCATCTAAGTTTTTGAGGAGCATTGGTCTGCAATTTTCATTCTATTTTGGGGGCTGAGGGTAATGTCTTTGTCGGGTTTTGCTTTCAGAGCATTGCCAGAGTTATAAGTTGAGAAATGTTCCCTTTTCTATCTTTTTAGGAAAGATTGTGTAGGATTGGTTTAGGTGTTTTTCTGTTTTCTTCTATGCATTTTTTAAATCAACAGATTTATTTCTTTAGAAGACTTTTAGGTTTACAGAACAGAAACTACAGAATGTCCCCACATACCCTCTCTCTCCCACCCCACACAGTTTCTGCTTTTGCTAACATCTTGCATTGTTGTTGTTGTTATTGCGTGCCGTTGAGCAGGTACCGACTCATAGTGACCCTATACACAGCAGACCGAAACACTGTCTGGTCTTGCCCCAACCTCACAATCATTGCTACATTTGAGCCCATTGCTTCCGTCATTGTGCCAATCCATTTTATTGGGGGTCTTCCTCTTTTTCTCGGACCTTCCACCTTACCAAACATGATATCCTTCTCCAGGGACTAGTCCCTCCTGATAATATGTCAGAAGTATTAGAGACGAAGTCTGGCCATCTTGGCCTCCAAGGAGCACTCTGGCTGCACTTCTTCCAACACAGATCTGTTGGTTCTTTTGGCAGCCCATGGCACTTTCAATATTCTCCTCCAACACCATAATTCAAAGGCAGCAATTCTTCTACAGTCTTCCTTATTCACTGTCCAGCTTTCACATGCACATGAGATTATTGAAAATGCCATGGCTTGGGTCAGGTACACTTTAGTCCTCAAGCTGACATCTTTGCTCTTGAACACTTTGCTTTTTTGAACATCTTGCACTGATGTGTCACATTTTCTCCAATTGCTGGCCCAATACAAATACATTATTATGAACTAAAATTCATAGTTTGCAGTAGGTCTAACTGTGTTTTATCCTATGGGATCTGATGAATGCATGATGTCGTGTGTCCACGCTTACAGTATCATAAAGAGTAGTTACACTGTCCTAAAAATGTCCTGTGTTCATCCTATTCTTCCTTCCCTCCCTCTCCCCCAAACTTACAGCAAACTGCTGTTTTTTTGTTAACTTTTGATTGTGAATTGAGTGAAGGTTTACAGAGCAGATCATCAGTTTTTCAGTTAACAGACCACACACTTCATTTCAATGATCACAATCCTCTCAATACGACATCACAGATCCCATTTCTTCCTGCATTTCTTGTTTCTGCTCCTGCTTCTTTCCCGATCCTTCTGAATGTACATGAATGCTGCCCTTCTGGGTGTTAAATGATTTCCCGTTCTATGGTGACTTTACTTCACTCGTGTTGTTGCCCCTTCCATATATCTATGGTCTGCTTGGCTGGGAATTGAGTCAGGGGGGTGAGTTCCTTTCAGATCTAAAGGGTGGCCAAGGGCCACAGTCTAGGCTTCCTCCACTGTCTTTCTAACTAGTAAGCCTGATTTTTGTTTTGTTTCATTTTTGATAATTTTGAATTTTCTTTCATGTTTTCTCCCACTTCATCCAGGACCCTCTCATGTGATCTCTTTCAGAGCAGTTGGTTGTGGTAACTGGGCACCTGCCAGGTCTTCTGGTCTCAGGGTCAAGGACACTGATGTTCATGTGATCCACCTGGACTGTTTGTTTCCAATCATCTTCAGTTTTCATCACCCTTCTTCCCTCCACTCAGGGAGAGACCAATAACTACACCTTAGATGGCCGCTCATGACCTCTTATGACTCCAGTTCCTACTCACAAAAGTAGGAACTTTTGTGGACTATTAAGCCAAGTGACCATGGTATTTCCCAAGACTCTGGTTTTGTTCAAGAGAACTAAGTTCAAGAGAACTAAGGTGCACCTCATCCAAGCCATGGTATTTTCAACTACCTCGTGTATGTGAAAGTTGGATAATGAGTAAGAAAGACCATACTGAGCCCTCATAACCTCAAGGTGTTTGATTATGTCTAAGAAGTTTTCATCATTTTCCCCCTGTGTATTCCACCACATTCATGGATATGTCGGCAGCAAAGGTACATAGTATCCTCTGTCAAACCTTTATATAGTGTGGGCACGCTCCCACTCCCCTCCAATAGCCTTTCATCCTGTGCTTCTATCCATGTATCTACCCATGGAGCCGGTCATTGCAACACTGTGTGTATAATAGGATTGTCCTCTGCTCCCTTTAACTCTTGCCCTCCTTCCGTATCTTCCCCTGACTTCATCATTCTTCTGCCAACCTCCCTCATGTTAGATACTGCCTTCCCCTTCACCCATGTTAATACATGTCTACCCTCTAGTCAACCAACGATGCTTCTATTGTCTTTATAGTTTTGCCTTTTCCAGAATCTTATTTAGTTGACATCATACAATATGGAGCTTTTCCAGACTAGCTTCTTTCACTGAGCAAATGTGCATTAGTGATTCCGTCATGCAACATTTCGAAGAGTGGAAACTGCAGAATACTTAATTGTGCTCATGAGGAAACCATGCATAGATCAAAAGGCAATTGTTCAAACAGAACTAGGGGACACTGAATGGTTTACTATCAGGAAAGGTTTGCACCAGAGGTATATCCTTTCCCCATATTTATTCAATCTGTATGCAAATAATCTGAGAACCATTACCTGAGATGGAAAAAGTGGGAGGTTCTTGGAGAAGAGTGAGGGTGAGTCAAGAGCCCCTCTTGGATGCATAAAGTTAGGAATATCTGGGAAATATCTAAATAGAACTGGAAGGCAGGCAATTGATACTCCAATCTGGTGCTCAAAGATGAAAATGGGACTGGAGTGCCCCCTGCACTTAAAAAACAGCAACCCCGTGGCTGTGGAGGGGACTCCCTGTCATAACAACCCTCTAGGATAGGGACAGAGTAGAACAGCTTCAGAGAGCTCCTAAGGCGGTCATCTTCACATGCAGGGCTCTCCTGGAAGAGGTCGATCCAGGATGCTCCTTAGAAGCCAGGATGGCGAGATTTAATCTCATGGACTGTGGGCGCGTCGT
>NW_006408558.1:12682629-12683793 GCF_000296735.1 Chrysochloris asiatica | reverse complement strand
TGAGTCAGTACCGACTCGATGGCACCTACCACAACAATTATCTATAGGTATGAATTGATTGCTGTGTTTTCTGCAGTGCTGCTGGATTCTTCGTTTCACATAATTTTCTTCTTTGAGTTCGTTTTATTTTCATTTTCATTTCTCTGGTGCTAATGGTCACTGAATCTTTCTCATTGCCCCCCTTTAAAATAGGAAATAGCAGGAAGCACAAAATAAAAACTTAGAAAAACCAGGGAGAAGACCAATGAAAAGAGAGACTAGCGAGTAGTAAAGAAAGATCAAAGGGCGGGGAAAAAAGAGGAGGGCGGGGCTGAGAAACAGAAGGAAAAAAGGGGGGAAAAGCAGAAAGGATAAAATTCAAGGGACTGGAAAGGAGAAAGAATAAAAAATACCAATGAGACAACAAAAGGAAAACCAAATAAACAAACCCAAGAACACCACCAACAAAAACCAATGCAGCAGTTGGACCCAGAAAGGAGAAATCTCTGAGGGCTACCGCAAACTAAGGTGTTCACAAGGTGGGCGTGGGAGGGATGTGGCAGTCTAGTGCCTGGTCTTAGACGGAGTGCTATCTGTCTCGGCATCATCTATGTTCAGGGCACTCAATCCAGAAGTAGTTTGTGGAGTCACTGGTTTCAGTGTCTGCTAGGACCACAGAGCAGCGTGGGCAGGGTGACTGGTTAAATGCTGGCCTGGTGGCTCTGTGGGTTCTGTAGGTCTGGTGCCAAGCCCACCTGAATCCAGCCACCAAAGTGGTGTATGTCTGGTGTGGCTCCCGACTATGTTGCTTGGAATTCCTGGAGAGCAGGGTCTGCTCTGGGTGGATGAGGGTGGGAGCAGGCCATACCTCTGGTCACCAGGGGAAGGTGGGGAAAAGGAGGACTCTCACCTTTCCCATCGACCATGTGAATCTGCTCTGCCAGCCCACCCTCCGCTGTCAAAGCTGCTCATCAGCTGGTTGTCCCCAGTTAGGCCCCATCTTTCTTCATCGCTGCACAGCCTCTCCTCCCAGAAAGTACTCCATCCACCTCTCTAACCTTCCCTCTCAATTTCAGGGTTCCAGAACTTTCATCTGTGTCTGTTTTATTTGGTCTGTTAGATCTTTGTTGTCGAGGGTTCCAGTAGTGTGTTTGCCTAGTCTGCCATACTGCTGGTCTAGTTGGT
>NW_006408558.1:12679833-12680779 GCF_000296735.1 Chrysochloris asiatica | reverse complement strand
ATAATAATTACTTTCTATTGAATTACAAGAATCTTATCCCCATCTCCTTTTACCAGATCCATGTAGACAAGATGAAAACTATTCAGTGGGGAGAAATTGCATTATTTTAAAAATTGTATTTTCCACAAATGTTTTTGATGGGCCCTTGTTGATTTTGAATATATGTTCTTTATCAGACATGTGTTTTTTTCAAGTATTTTCTTCCAACGAGTGACTTGCCTTTTTATTCTCTTGATAGTGATTTCCACAGAACAAAAAGTTTCAATGTAATGAAGTCAAACTCATCAATGTTTCTTTGTTATTGGTGGTGCGATATGTAAAGTTTATCACCAGCTTTCAATGTCTGATCTGCGTGGAAAGAGTTTTCCCACAAGTCTGTCAGTTTGTCTTACCATGGTAGCTTGAATGGTGCTTCGATGCTGGTGCTTCCAATGCCATAGGGTCACCACAGGGTCATCTATAGGTCCACCGACAGGGTCATCTATAGGTCCACCGACAGGGTCATCTATAGGTCCACCCACAGGGTCATCTATAGGGCCACCCACAGGGTCATCTATAGGGTCACCACAGGGTCATCTATAGGGTCACCCACAGGGTCATCTATAGGGTCACCCACAGGGTCATCCAAAGTAGACAGCTTTCAGCAGAACATTCAGATTAAGACAGACTAGGATGACAGACTAGGTGGTTCCCTTTGGAGGGCTTAGTCCCTGGAAACCTTACAAATAGCAGTAGAACCTTGTCAGCTATACTACCAGAAGATGAGCCCCTCTGGTTGAAAAGTACTCAAAATATAGGTGGAGAAGAGCTGCCTCCTCCAAACATTGTTGTTGTTGTTAAGTGCCGTCGAGTCGATTCTGACCCATAGCGACCCTGTACAGGGTTTCCGAGGCTGTAAATCTTTACAGGAGCAGAACGCCTCATCTTTCTCCCGCGGAACAGCTGG
>NW_006408558.1:12677512-12678208 GCF_000296735.1 Chrysochloris asiatica | reverse complement strand
TCTCCCGCGGAACAGCTGGTAGTTTCGAACTGCTGACCTTGCAGTTGGCAGCCCGATTCGTAACCACTACACTACCAGAGCTCCTTCCTCCAAACATAGTCAACCTTAATGATGTGGATGGAGCAAAGCTTTAGGGATCTTCAGGGACTGATGAGGCAAGCCTCAAAATGAGAAGAGACAGCTGCAAACACCCATCAATAACTGGAGTGTGGGATGTATTAAGTATGAATCCAGGAACATTATGAGTTGTCAGAAGTGAAATGAAATGCCTGGGCAAGTAGTGGCCATTTTGAATCAGACAATCCTATGGTTTATTATCCTAGGAATGATAAATTCAAAAGGAATGGCATCACATATATCATCAGAAAGAGCATTTCAATCTGTCTTTTGAAATACAATGCTGTCTGTGATAGGATCATTTCCTTCAAGAAACATCACCTGTTGTACTGTCAGTTTGTGGTGGCTTGTGGGTTGCTGTGATTCTGGATGCCATGCATGGGTATTTTAAATACCAGCAGGATCAACACAACATATTATCAGGAGGGACCAGTCCCTGGAGAAGGACATCATGTTTGGTCAAGTGGAGGGTTGGAGAAAGAGGAAGACCCCCAACAAGATAGATTGGCACAGTGGCAGCAGGAATGGGTGCAAATGTAGCATCGACGGTGAGATTGGCACAGGACTGGGCAGTGTTTC
>NW_006408558.1:12671007-12676967 GCF_000296735.1 Chrysochloris asiatica | reverse complement strand
ATGGCACATGACAACAACAACAACAACAACAACATATATATGCAAAAGCTAGACCATGAGAAAGGAAGGCAGAATTCATTTTCACAAAGAATGTTGAATGTACAAATCAATCTTAGACGCAATACAGCTAGAATGTTCCTGGCTTGCTTTCAACATTTTATTGGATAAAACGAGAGGCTAGAAAAAGACCTCGTGGTTGGTAAAGTAGAGGGCAGGTAAGATGGGTCAGCACAGTAGCCCCAATATTCCAACAATCGTGAGGATGCAGTGAGACCCGGGGACTTTTCATTCGATTCTATGTGACATCGCCAAGACTAGATGGAAACTAATAAACAGACAATGAAACAGCAATGTATCTTCTTTGCTGAGGTGTCCGTTTAAATCTTTTGCTCACTTTGTAATTGGGCTGTTTCTTTTCTTATTGATAAGTTTTAAGAGTCCTTTGCATGCAAGTTCTTTATCGGATGTGTGTTTTGCAAATATGTTCTCCCAGGCTCTGCTTTGACCTTTCACTCTCCTAACTCAGGACAGTTTTTAAAATAAAATCTTTCCTAGTTAGTAAAAAGAAAAAAATCAGATGGCACATTGCATTAGGCAAATCTGCTGCACAAGACCTCTTTGTGTTCAAGAGTAAAGATGCCAGTTTAAGGACAAAAGTGTGTCTCCCGCAGTCCTGGTATTTTCTGTTTTTTACAACTTTTGATTGTGAATTGAGTGTTGGTTTACAGAACAGATCATCAGTCCACATTAAATGAATCATACACATGGTGTCATTACAATGATTACAGTTCCTACCATGTACCATCAGTCATGGTATTTATCTCTGGTCACTTTAACCCTTGAATTCTGCCCTGAGTCTTCCACTATCTTTGTCTTTCCTGTGCTAACCTCTCTCGGTATGTGTTTTCTTCCCCACCTCCCAAGTTAACGTGTCTGCCCTCTACTCAGAGTCCTGGGGTGGCACTGTAGGATAAGCACTGGACTGCTAACCACAAGGTTGGCATTTCAAAAACTCCCTTGGAAACTCCATATAGGGTTGTTGTGAGTCGGAATGCTCAATACCACTTCATAGCAACCCTCTACCCAGGGAATAATTTCCCCTGCCCTCCCACCCTTGGTTGTTGTTGTTGTTAAGTGCCATAGAGTCAGTTCTGACCCATAGAGACCCTGTATAGGGTTTCTGAAGAGCGGCTGGTGAGTTTGAACCACCAACCTTGGGGTTCAAACTGACCTTGCAGTCCAGCGCATTAGCCCGCGGTATCACACCCTTGCAACCCTCATAAAATCTTTCCTTTAGCAAGAAAACCTTTTCTTAATGTTTTTCAACAGTGGTCTCACACAGTATTTTTTCTTTTGCGATTGGTGAACTTCACTCTGTCCTTCAGGTTCATTCATGTTGTGAGGTGTTTCACAAATTCATGTTAAGGTGTAGCCCATTGTGTGGTGATGTACCAAAGTCGATATCCCTTCTGCTGCCTTCTGTCTCTCGGTTGGTGCATTTACTCCATTTACACGCAGTATAATTATCAATAGGTATGAATTGGTTGCTGTCATTTTGCTGTGTGTGTTTCTGTGATGTTGTTGGTATCCTTGTTCAACATAAAGTCCAGTGCTGAGTTCATTTTGTTTGTGGTTTTTTTTTTCATTTTCTTCATTGCTATCATTTAAATGTTTACTAAATCTTTTGGGTCCTCCTTTTTTAAAATTTTGATGTGAAGGTATACTGATTTTCTTTGACCTCAAAGGTTACCCTGTCTCGAAGTCTACTTCATTTCCTTACCATTTGAAAGGTGTGTGTCTACACTATTCCCTTTTAAGCTTTGCAGTTGACTTAGTTATAAATTCATATCTCTATCCCTATTTCCATCTTGAAGGCTTGCTTTACTTTAATACTTCTATATCTGAATTGAACTCTGGGTGGTGTTGCCATGTATGTCAACCTCAGGTTGTGTGTTAGGGTCTACTGAGTCGGTATTGACTCATAGAGCCCTGATGCACAACAGAACAATACACTGCCCGGTCCTGGGCCATCCTCACAGTTGTTGCTAAGCTTGAGACAATTGCTGCTGCCACTGTGCCAGTCCATCTCAATGGGGGTCTTCCTCTTTAGCAAACATGATGTCCTTCTCCAGGGGCTGATCCCTCCTGATAATATGTCCAACGTATGAGATATGAAATTTGGCCATCTTGGCCTCTAAGGAGCACTCTGGCTGTACTTCTTCCAATACAGATTGGTTTGTTCTTTTGGCAGTTCATGGTATTTTTAATATTCTCCTCCAACATCATAAGTAAAATGCATCAATTCTTCTATGGTCTCCCTAATTCATTGTCTAACATGCATATGAATATGAGGCTATTGAAAATACCATGGACTGGGTCAGGCACACATTAGTCCTCAAGCTGACAGGTTTGTTCTTCAACACTTAAAAAAGGTCTTGTGCAACAGATTTGCCTCATAAGAACCAGTACCACTCATCATTGTACATAAATTGTTGAATTGGCAAATGTGTTGTTAGATGCACACAAAATTCAAGTGAAGAAAACAGAAGAAGAGTGGTGTAGAGAAATACTATGGTGACATTAATTTTAAAAGGGAGATGGAATAGTTATCTTCATTTCAGACAAAACAGAATTCACAAAAAAGGACAATTATCAGAGACAAAGAGGAACATTCCACCACTTGTCTGTCTGTCTGTCCTACTGTGCTGACTGGCATGTTGCTGTGATTCTGGAAGTTATGCCACAGTATTTTCAATACCAGCAGGGTCACCTACGATGTATAAGTTTCAGCTGAGCTTCCAGATGAAGGAAGACTAGGAAGGAGATACAGACTACTTCTGAATATTTAATTACTGAAAACCTTATGAACAGCAGAGAAACATTGCCAACCTCAGGTTATTTAATATTGAAACATGATGAAGAGCACCAAAATATTGCCAGATATAGTGTCAGAAGAGGAACCCCTCAGGTTGGAAGGCACTCACAATACACCTGGGGAAGAGCTGTGTCCTCAAAGTAGAGTTGACAGTGATGACATGAATGGAGTAAAGCCCACGGGACCTTCATTTTCTGATGGGGCACAACTCAAAATGAAGAGAAACGACTGTAAGCATCCATTAATAATCTGAACAAGAAATTAATGAAGTATGAATCTAGGAAAATTGGAAATTGTCAAAACTGAAAGGGAACATATAAACATTGATGTCTTAGGCATAAGTGAACTGAAATGGACTGGTATAGGCCATTGTGAATCTGACAATCACATGATTTACTATGCTGGGAATGACAAATAGAAAAGGGATGGTGTTGCATTCATCATCAAAAACAAAACAACAAAATCTGTCTTGAGGTACGGAGATGTCTATGATAGGATAATATCCATACGGCAAAAAGAAAGAACAGTTAATACCACTATTATTCAAATTTACGCATCAACCACTAAAGCCAGTGAGGATAAAATTGAAGAATGCTACCAACTTCTTTTGAAGAGCAGAGATGTCAGCTTGAGGACTAGGGTGTGCCTGACCCAGGCCATTGTGTTTTCAATAGCCTCATATGGATGCGAAAGCTGGACAGTGAATAAGGAGGATCATAGAAGAATTGATGCTTTTGAGTTGTGGTGTTGGAGGGGAATACTGAAAGTGCCATGGACTGCCAAAAGAACCAATAGATCTGTTTTGGAAGAAGTGCAGCCAGAGTGCTCCTTGGAGGTCAGGATGGCTAAGCTTCATCTCTCCTACGTTGGACATATTGTCCGGAGGAAACAATCGCTGGAGAAGGATGTCATGCTGGGTAGGGTGGAGGGTCAGAGAAAAAGAGGAAGACCCCCAACGAGATGGATCAGCCAGGTGGCATCATTGATGGACTCAAGTGTGGCAGCAGTAGTGAGGTTGGCCCAGGATCGAACATTGTTTCGTTCTGCTGTACATGGGGTCGCTATGAGTCGGTTCCGACTCGATGGCACCTGACAACAACAACACCAACTTCTTTAGTCTGAAATTGATCAAACATGCAATCAAGATGTATTAATAATTACTGGCAATTGAAATGCAAAGGTTGGAAACAAAGAGAAAGGATCAGGCATTGGAAAATGTGGCATTAGTGATAGAAATGATGCTGGAGATCCCATGATAGAATTTTGCAAGTTCAGTGACTTCTTCATTGTAAATACATTTTTTTAAAAAAAAAAAAAAACAACATAAAAGATGGACTATACACATGGACCTCACCAGATGGAATACACAGAAATCCAATAGACTCATCTTTGGAAAGAGATGGTGGAAAAGTTCCATATCATCAGCCAAAACAAGGCCAGGAGCAGACTGTGGAACAGACCATCAATTGCTCACATGCAAGTTCAGGCGGAAGCTGAAGAAGATTCAACCAAATCCCAAACAGCCAAAATACGACCTTGAATATATCACACTTGAAATTAGAGATCATCTGAAGAACAGATTTGATGCATTAGACACTAAACACCAAAGACCAAAAGAGTTGTGAGATGAAATCAAGGACATCATACAGAAAGAAAGCAAAAGGTCATTAAGAAGACAAGAAAGAAAGAAATGATCAAAATGGATGTCAGAAGAGACTCGGAAACTTGCTCCCTGGTGTAGAAATATCAAAGCAAATGGGAAAAAATGAGCAGGTAAAAGAGCTGAACAGAAAGTTTCAAAGGTCAGCTCCAGAGGACAAAGTCAAATATAACAAAATGTGCAAAGACCTGGAGTTAGAAAACCAAAAGTGAAGAACTTGCTCAGCATTTCTCCAGCTGAGGGAACTGAAGAAAAAGTTCAAGTCTCAACTTGAAATATTGAAGGATTCTATGCGCAATACACAGAATCCTTGTGCCAAAATAAAACGGTCGATGTTCAACCTTTCAAGAGTTAGGATATTATCAAAAGCCATGTTACAAAGAAGTCCAAGGTTCATTGAAGGCATTTGCAGAGAACAAGGCCCTGGGTATTGATGGACTACAGATTTAAATCTTTCAACAAATTGAGGTGACATTGGAGGCACTCACTCACATGACTAAAAATCTGGAAGACAACTATCTGGCCAACTGACTGGAAGAGATCCATATTTGTGATCATTCTACAGAGCGGTGACCCAACGGAACACAGAAATCATCAGACAATATTATTAATATCACATGCAAGTACATTTTTGCTAAAGATATTACAAAAACAGCTGCAACCGTGACAGAGAACTTCCAGAGGTTCAAGCCAGATTCAGAAGAGGATGTGGAACAAGAGATGTCATTGTTGAAGTTCGAAGGATCTTGACTGAAAGCAGAGAATACCAGAAAGATGTTTACCCATGTCTTATTTACTATGCAAAGGTGTTCGATTGTGTGGTTCATGACAAGGTGTGGATAACATTGTGGAGAATGAGTATTCTGGAACATTTAATTGTGCTCATGAGGAACCTGTACACAGGCCAAGAGGCAGTTGTTTGAACAAAACAAGGGAACACCGAATGGTTTAAACTTAGGAAAAGTGTGCACCAAGGTTGTATTCTTTTACCACACTTATTCAATCTTTATGCTTAACAAATGACTCAAGAAGCTGGATTATATGAGGAAAAACGTGGCATCAGGATTGAAGGAAGAATCATTAGCAACCTGCAATATGCAGACGATATAACTTTGCTTGCTGAAACCTAAGAGGACTTAAAATACAAATACATACTGATGAAGATCAAAGACTACAGCCTTTGTTATGGGTTGCATCTCAATGTAAAGAAAACAAAAGTTCTCACCACTGGACCAACAAATAACATCCATATAAATAGAGAAAAGATTAATTTTTCTTGGATCAACCATCAACAGTCATGAAAGTAGCAGTCAAGAAATCAAACAACGTATTACATTGGGCAAATCTGCTGCACAAGACCTCTTTAAAATGTTGAAGAGCCAAGATGTCAGTTTGAGGGCTAAGGTGTGCCTGATCCACGATATT
>NW_006408558.1:12668336-12670592 GCF_000296735.1 Chrysochloris asiatica | reverse complement strand
TTGGTGCCAACTTGACGGCACCTTATAACAACAAAGAGGAGTATTATACAATGAGAACCGGATTGATTCTCCAAGAAGACATAGCAATCTTGAATGTAAATGTATCAAGCAACAAAGCATAAGATTTATTAGGCAAAAACTACAAGATAAGTGGATTAATCTTCTTCTAAAGTTGGAGACATCAACACCTTTGGCCTAATAATTGAGAGGTCCAGCAGACAGAAAATCAGCAAGGATTTGGTTGAAGTGAACATCATCATGAATCACTTGGGTCTGGTTGATATCAGAGAACATGTCATCCACATAAAGCAGAATAAACATTTACCTCACACTCATATGGAATGTACACCAAGAAAGACCATATTCTGGGCTATAATATATACTCTAATCGATTTAGAAGAACAGAAATCTTACAAAGTATGGTCTCAGCCCACAATGGAATTAAACTAGAAATCACTAACAGAAACATAGTTGGAAAATCTACAAATATTTGGAGATTAAAACATACATTTAAATAGTAAATGGGCCAAAGTAGTCTCAGTAAACACTAGAATATATACTTTTTAACAAAATGAAACTGCTTATAAAAATTTATCAAAATTTGTGAAATTCTGCAGAAGCATGTTTAGAGGGACATTTTAAGAATACAATGTATGAATGAGGGGGCCCATATAGTTTGTGGGGGAAAAAATCCATGATTTTTTAATCTCATTTTTTCACGAAGTTATTGCAGCCCTTTCATGCTAGAAAAGGGAAAGATCTAAAACCTATAACCTAGGCTTGCACCTTGTTGTTTGTTGCTGTTAAGTTCCATTGAGTCAGTTCTGACTCATAGCTACCCTGTGTAGGGTTTCTGAGGAGCAACTGCTGGTGGGTTTGAACTACCAACCTTGTGGTTAGCACTCCAGTGCTTACCCTACAGCATTATGCCAGAACTCCTGAGGAAACTCAAAAGAGAAGAACAAAATAAAAAGGAGAACTAAAGTCAGTAAAATTGATGACAGAGGAATAAGAGAGAAAACTGAGGAAAAAGAGAAAATAAATGAAACCAAGTCTTTGGTTAGCCAGGCTAGCTAAAGAAAAAAGGAGACAGGTGACCAATATCACAGACAAAAGAGGGACTTGATCTAAAGACTTGATCTGAAGAACTATGATATACCATGGACTGCCAGAAAAATGAACACAAATCAGAAAGAAATCAGAAAGTCTAAGAATTATGTGGGTCACTAAGATCGGGCAGTGTTTCATTCTGCTGTGCATAAGGTCGCTGTGGGTCGGTACCAACAACAACAAAAAAGATAACCTTATATGTGGGTGAAAGTTAGACAATGAATAAGGAAGACCACAGAAGAATGGTGCATTTGAGTTACGGTGCTGGAAGAGAATATTAACAGTACCATGGATGGCCAAAAGAACAAATAACTCTGTGTTGGAAGAAGTATAACCAGAATGCTCATTAGAAACTAGAATGACTAGACTTCATGTCTCATACTTCAAATGTATTATCTATCAGGAGGGACTGGTCCTTGGAGAAGGACATCATGCTTGATAAAGTGGAATATCAGCAAAAAAGAGGAAGACCCCCCAATGAGCTGGATTGGCACAGTGACAGCAGCGAGGGGCTCAGCGAGAGTGAGGTTGGTGCAGGACTGGGCAGTGTTTTGTTCTTTGTGCAGAGGGTCACTATTAGTAGGTACCAACTCAATGGCACCTAACTATGACAACAACCAAGAGGAGAAATTTACATGTGATCAGAATTCCAGAACAGGAGGAGATAACAAAACAAAACAAAACCCCACAGAAATATTGAGGATTTGCTGGCAGAAAACTTCCCTAAGATCAGGAAAGAAGAGATGATACACACCCAAGAAGCTCAATGAACCCCATAAAGGACAGACTCTAAAAGAAAGCCACCAACTCATCCCATAATCAGATGGGATTGCCATGTTCAGGGCAGGATGACCAGGCACTGCATCTCATAATCAACTTACCAAAACCAAAGACGAAGAAAGAATCTTGAGAGCAGGTAGGAGAAAATGAAAAGCTACCTACAAAGGAGAACCAATGAGAAGATTAAGCTCTGATGTCTCAGCAGAGACCATGCAGGCAAGAAGACATTGGGATGGCATATACAAAACACTGAAAGAAAAAGAGAGTCCGCAACTATTGCTGGTGGGACTGCAAAATGGTCCAACCTCTCTGGAAAGCAATATGGTGCTTCCTCAGAAGGTTGGAAATAGGAATACCTTATGATCC
>NW_006408558.1:12664863-12666576 GCF_000296735.1 Chrysochloris asiatica | reverse complement strand
GGGGTGGGGTGGGGGTGGGGGTTACAAAGGCAAGAAGTGACTGGCTTATAAGCTTTCAAGAGGGAGCCTAGATCCAGAGGATGCGGAGGAAGGTAGAATCTCCAGTGAGTAGTATCCAATCTGTCTGGGCAGGGCTGATGAAAGGAGATGGGGATAGGAGTCTTATGGTACAATAGTGAATAATTGTTATCACGACTGACTATGAGTGTTGGAAATGTAAAGGTAGACGTTTTGTAGCAAAAGGAGGGGAGTGGCTGACTTTGCAGTCCAGGAGCGGAGGTCCTTAGGACCATCAAGGGAGAAGAATGGAGAGTGGGACCCTACCCAGAGAAACAGTGATGCCTGAGATGGAGGCAGAGACGATGATGTGGAGAGATGGAGCAGTTGGGGACTTTAGACCCAGAGAGGGAGAGGGGCTGTGTGCTGATGATTGAGGAGCAGGCTTGCAGGGTATACCCTTTGGTTGGTTGATGATGCATGGAAGGGATTGTAACCATGACAATGATACGATATAGGATAGGATGAATATAAAGCTAATATTCTCCCATGCAAACTATCACATAATTCATAATACAACATTAAAAAAAAAAAAGAGTGTGCAACTGAAAATTATAAATCCAGCAAAACTGTTCAAATTCAATGATGAAAATTAGGATATTTTCAGATAAATAGAAATTAAGGTGATTTGTAAAACCAGACCAACCTTACAAGAAATGCAAAAGGAAGTCCTTTGAACAGAGAAGCAACAGCATGTGACAATATCATCTGGAAACCACTCCAGGAAAAGAATTCTCAAAACTAAAACCAATTGCCAAGGGCAAACTCCCATGCCCCAGGAAAATACCCCATGTTATCACTCTCCAGGGCCCCTGGTGGCACAGTTTACTTGGCTGCTAAGCCTAAGGTTGGTGGTTCCACAGGGAAAAGGGCCTGGTGATTTGCTCCCCTCAAGACCACAGCCTGGGAAACCCTAAGGACAATTCTACTCTGTGAGTTGAAGTTGACTTGATGACACCCAAGAATCACCACCACCACCACCACACTACTGTGCCTCAGTGAGTCAGTGCCCCTGGCTTCTCTCAGGTGCTAGAGGTTATGTTGGCTCCATCCTTGGCTACAATTCTCAGCTGGGCCCTGTAGAGGGTCTGCTGGCCAGGAGGGGGTTGGGGGGAGGTCTTGAGAAGGACTCACATCACCTGTTAAAGGCACATGCCTGCTCAAGGTTCTTGTGGATTCCCTTTTCCCAAATATTGGGAAGTATTGGAATCCTAAGCCCTATACCTAAGAACAAACTCCTGGCATAGCACTGTAAGATCAGCACTGGCCTGCCAACCATAAGTTTGGCAGTTCAAGCCTAGCAGCTGTTCCTGGAAAACCCCACCCAGGGTTGCTAGAAATATGAACTGACTCCAGTTGTGTATCAACAAGTTGTGTATCAAACAACTTACTGCATGAGGCAAATTGGATGCAAAAGACCTTTGTAAAGTGTTCAAGAGCAAAGATATCAGAATGAAGACTAAGGTGCACCTGACTGAAGCCATGGTATCTTCAATAACCTCATATGCATGTGAAAGTTAGACAGTGAATAAGGAAGACCGTAGGAGAATCGATGCCTTTGAGTTATGGTGTTGGTGAAGAATACTAAAGCTACCATGAACTTCCAGAAGAACAACCAAGTCTGTCTTGGAAGAAGTGCAGCCAGGATGCTCCCTG
>NW_006408558.1:12651564-12661406 GCF_000296735.1 Chrysochloris asiatica | reverse complement strand
ATTCTTATCAATGGAGAAAAGATTGAAGTTGTCAAGGACTTCATTCTTCTTGGATCAACTATCAACACTCACAGAAGCAGCAGTCAAGAGATCAGACGATGTATTGCATTAGGCAAATCTGCTGCACAAGACTTTATTTTAAGTGTTGAAGAGCAAAGATGTCAGTTTGAGGACTAAGGTGCACCTTACCCAAGCCATGGTATTTTCAATAACTTCATATGCATGTGAAAGCTGGAATAAAGAAGACTGTAGAAGAATTGATGCTTTTGAGTTATGGTGTTGGAGGTGAATATTAAAAGTGCATGGGCTGCCAAAAGAACCAATAGATCCATTTTGGAAGAAGTACAGCCAGAGTGGTCCTTGGAGACCAAGATGGCCAAACTTCGCCTCTCATACTTCAGACATATTGTCAGGAAGGACCAGTCACTGGAGAAGGATATCATATTTGGTAAGGTGGAGGGTCAGAGAAAAGGAGGAAGACCCCCAACAAGATAGATTGGCCAAGTGGCAGCATCTATCTTGATGGACTCAAGTGTGGCAACAGTAGTGAGGTTGGCCCAGGATTGGGCAGTGTTTCATTCTGCTGTGCATAAGGTCGCTATGGGTTGGCACCGACTTGGTGGCACCTAACAACAACAACAATGAACCTAACAGAGTCCTGTCTGGTGCTGTAGCATTGGCTGTGGACTGCTAACTGGAAGGTTAGCTGCTCAAACCCATCAGCTGCTCCTTGGAAACCCTATATAAGGTCCAATGAGTTGGAACCAATTCAACAGCACTTAAGCTTTGGTAGCGTAGTGGTTACGAGTCGGGCTGCCAACTTCAAGGTCAGCAGTTTGAAACTACCAGCAGTTCCGTGGAAGAAAGATGAGGCGTTCTGCTCCCATAAAGATTTACAGCTGTCATTATGAGTTGGAATCGACTCCACAGTACTTAACAACAAGGCAATTCTCATGCACCCATGGAAGAAAGTCCTGGCAATCCCTTCAGGAAAGATCACAACTAGGAAAATCATCCTCTGTTACACATGGGCTATCAGGAGTTAGAGCTGAGCCCACACTAACTTTAATTTCTTTTAAATAGAGACATGGGGGGTGACAGATGTCACGCGAGGTCTGTCTACAAGCCAAGGAATGAATGCCCAGGGTTACCAATAAAGAAGGAATCGACAAGTCTCTGAGGAGGACTTCTAGAGAGAATGTATTTCAGTTTTTCACAGCCTCCATGTGTGCTGGTTTTGTGACAGCTGGGGAACTGAAACACCTCTCCATTTCAATTCCAGATGAGTTGATCTGAGAACCACCAGCTCCCACAGCCCTCTAGTAATCGTCTCTCTGTGTTTTACATGTCAGGGACATAGCGCCTGCCAGTCCCCACTCTCAGTTCCCAGAGGTGCGACTCCAGAGTCTCCACTGGGGGGCCTCCTTCCTGACGCCATCTCAGACTGTCTTCTGGGGGCGAGCATGCGCTGATGTACAGGTGACATGTAGGGGAGCAGTCTGCAGAGCACAGGGTCAAGGGAGAGCTGCACCGTAAAGGGACCGTCTCTCCTTCAAGCCCAAGCGCCCTGCTGTGAGAATTGGCCCATTCTTTGGAGCAATGGCTTCTGGGAGTTTTGGGCAGCAGGGGTGGGGCAGTACCAGTGGGTAACAGTCACAGGGACCCACAGTCTCTGCTCCAATAGGCAGACACATGAGGGGTTTCAAGGCCTCAAGAGGTGGGTGCAAAGGGGATGTCTGTGGGAGGGCTGGTTCTGCTGGGACCCCTTCTCTGGACCTGAGGGATCTCGATAGAATGGGGCCTGTGCACCGTAGCTCCCCCTCAGCTGATGGCTCTGAACCCTACAGTTCCCCACAGTGGGCGCCCGGGCATGAACGTCCCTACGTCTGGGTGTGTGTGGCCAGGTGGACTCCGCTCCTTGCCGGGGCTTGGAGCGGAGTGGGTCTGTCTGAACCTGTCAGCCTGGGTGGACTCGCTAAGGACCCGTGCCCAGGAGTCAGCAGGCACTGGGGTGCGGCTGTGGGTGCGGCTGTGGGCGTGGGTGCCTGCACGCGGCTGTGGGATAGCTGGGCACGCGTTGCTCTGCCTGCCTGTGTCAGCCTGTGCGTGCCGGCTCTCGTTCGGGAGGATCAGACAGGCGGGTCACTTGGAGTGTGAGTGTAGGTGTGATCCCACACAGACCTGTGCTTGGTGTCCCAGCTTGTTAGAGGGTGGGGGCCGTGAACAGCAGGGGACAGGGCAGGGGGAGGATGGGAGGTCATGGGGCCGCCTGGACAGACCTTGTGGACAAAGTCTACGACCCCCTCACCCCCACCCCCCGTACAAAACACTAGAACAGGCAGAGAGAGGCCGGAAGTTGATGAGGGTTTACCAGGCCTGGGGCTGCAGGGGAAGGCACCGGGAGCTGTTGCTTAGGGCGCTGGGTTTGTGTTTGGGATGATAAAACAGATCTGGAAATAGATGGGAGGAACATGTTTAACAGGGCTGAGCTGGAGGGTGCGACAATGACTTTAATGGTAACTTTTGTACCCTCTGTGTTCTCCCCAAATTAAAGAAATAGAAATGCAGATAGTCCCACGAGCCTCCTGAACTGGCTGAAGAGCCCACCGGGCTGGGCACCCCATCCCATCAGCCCTCACCTCAGGGTGCTGTGTGCCACCCCCTGGCCTGCTTACCTCCCACAAACAGTGGCATCCTGTTTATACCTGGACCTCAACCTCATCCGAACCTTGACTGACAGACTCTATAGCACACTCGGCGTGTCCTCCTGGAAGCTTCACAGGCCTCAGAAAGACTTAGCTGTCCTGTATTCTTGATGCTTCCCCCCAGCCCCCTGAGCCCCAAAGCGACCAATGAGCCCTGAGTGGTCCCTGCCTCACGGTGCGTGTGTCCGAGTGGTGTTGTTAAGTGCTTTGTAGTCGCTTCCCAGGAGCAGCTGTTTTTTTGTTTTGTTTTGTTTTAAATTTATTTTAATTTTTTAAACTTCCTATTGTACATTAAATGTTTACAGAGCAGATCATCAGTTTTACATTCAGCAAATCATAGACTTCACTTCATTACAATGACTGTAGTCCCCTCCATGTACCAACAGTTGTTATTGTTAAGAGCTGTCATTTCAGTTCCGACACATAGCGACCCTGTATAGAGAGTTTCCAAGGAGTGTCTGGTAGTTTTGAACCACTAACCTGACAGTTAGCAATCCAGTGCTTATCCCACAATGCCACACCATAGTTAAAGGAAATGGAGGAGTCCTGGCGTGCCTCTATAGGATACGCACTAGACCACAAGGTCGATGCTTCAAACTCACTAGCCTTTCCTTGGAAACCCCATATAGGGTCGCTATGAGTTGGAATCGACTTGGTGACACTTAACAACAGCCTTTAACTCTTGTTCTTTGGGCTGGTGGGTTAGTAGTCCAGTGCTTACCCTACAGTGCCTGCCACAGCAGGACAGACTGAAACTGTTTTCAATGGCTGCTTTAGGGAAGTAATTGCCAGATCTTTCTTCTTAGGGATCTCTGGGTGGACTTGTGCTTCCGAGCTCTTGGTTGGCAGCCAGGGGGTTCGCTGTTTGTAGAGACAGTAGCCCCTGTCCCCACCCCCGACTCCTACTTGCCCCTGGAGTCTGCACTTGGCACAGGATTGCATCTTCCTGGAGGAATCCCTTCTCCCTCCAAGTCTTCCTGAAATGCGGCTTCCTTTCTAGTGACAGCCACCATCTTCCACACTTGACTTTCTGAGGCTTACACTTTCCAGAGTCCAGTTCTCGGCTTCCTTTCTGCCTCTGTAGAGCTCCTACAGGGCCCACGGCCTGGTGTGTGTAGGAAGGGGACTGGGGCTGGGCTGTGTGGCCTGAAGGAAGGACACTGAGTGGACATGAGGAGCCCGAGTCTGGTGAACTCAGGTGTGTGTGTGTGCGTGTGCACACACACAGTGCCTGCAAAGGCCCTGTGGTAGGTGTAACTACACATAGTTCATACCTGGTGCCCCCATACCCCGTCCCAAGTACGGGTGGTCTGGCCGGACAGCTGAGGCCCTGTTTTGGGTCCTTGGGACCTCCCACTATGGAAGTACATGCTGAATCTCATGTTTGAAGGGAAGATTTCTGCACTTCTGAGAGGAGATGGGGCAAGGGAGAGAGAGGGGGCCCGGGGCCAGTCAGGGGTCACAACAATGTTATTGCTCTGCTAATGGTGGACTTGGGCTGCAGTGGGGTGGACTGAACCTACAGGAGCAGACAGGTGGGCGTTGTGAGAAGCGAGGGGTCAGGAGCTGAGGCCTAGACCTGGAGGGGGTCAGCAGAGTAATGAGGAGTTGGCTCATAGGGTAGGGAGTTCTAGGACTGTGGGAACTGGGTTGGGCTGAAGGGAAACCAGAGCTGGAGTTGGAGGGTGGGCAGGTCAGGCAGAGGGGAAGTCCTAGAGCTGTGAGGACTTTGTGGGGACCAGAGCTGTGGGGGCCAGGTTCGGGTCTCAGAGGCCTGTTGGAGAGCAGGGCTCATGGGCAGTTAGTTGGCTTTGGAGACTGAAGTCCAGGGGAGCGGATGAAGGCAGCTTGCTTCCGGGTGGGCCCGGGCAGTTCAGTCAGGACAGCAGGAGGTGGAGATGGGAGAAGGCAGGAGGACATGGGCATCCCTTTCCTTCCGACACACCGTGAAGGCAGAGATGCAAGGAGGGAGCAGCCACTGGAGATGGGAGGCTCCCAGTCCTGGGAGCCAGTCTGTGGGGTTGGGGGCCGAGTGGGTATGGATGCTCACAGGAGCAATAAACAAGGACATGAAACACCAGTCGTCACTCTTTCAAAATGCTTTGGGCAGAAATTCCATTCCAACTTGCTTTTGAACCTTCTGTATGTTAAAACTACCCTTTCCAACAACATAAATGGTGACTGTATGTGTGGATCTCATTCGATGGGAAACATAACACAAGGCCAGCTTCCGACTCCAAACAGAGCATCAAGTGCTTGTATGTCAAAGTTGAAACTGAAGAAAATTAAAACAAGTCCACTAGTGCCAAAGTATGACCTTGAATTGAATCCCACCTGCATTTGAAGACCATCTCAAGAATAGGATTGATGCACTGGATACTAGTAACTGAAGACCATCTGTAGGGTGGCTGACCTCAAGAACATCGTACATGAAGAAAGCAAAAAAGGTCACTGAAAAGACAGGGAAGAATGGAAATGCTAAAATGGGTATCAGAAGAGACTCTGAAACTTGCTCTTGAATGAGTAGCTAAAAGAAATGGAAGAAAAGATGAAGTAAAAGAGTGGAACAGAAAAATGGGCAGATCTGAGAAGACAAAGTCAAGTATTATAATGAAATGTGCAAAGACCTGGAGATAGAAAACCAAAAGGGAAGAACACGCTCAGCATTTCTCAAGCTGAGGGAACAGAAGGAAAATTCAAACCTCCTTCTATAGATGCAAAGTTGCAATATTGAAGGATTCTGTGGTGGCTCCAAATGATAAGCACTGGATTGCGAACCACAAGGTCGGCAGTTCAAACCCACCAACCACTCCTTGGGAGAAAGATGAGGATTTCCGTTTCTGTAAACATTTTTTTAAAGCCTTGGAAACCCTATACAGGGTCACTATGAGTCAGGATCAACTCGACAGCACTTAACAACCACACTAATAGGCAAGATATTGAATGATGCAGGAAGCATCCCAAGAAGATGGAAGGGTTACACAGAGTCGTTGTACTAAATAGAACTGGTCAACGTTCAACCATTTCAGGGGATAGCAGAAGATCAAGAAATGAGAGTGCTGAAAGAAGAATCCCAAATAGCACTGAAGGCATCGGTGAAACACAAGGTTCTAGGAATTGACGGAACACGACTTGAGATATTTCAGCAAAAGAACACAGCTCTGGAAACATTCACTCATCCATGCCAAGACATTTGGAAGGCAGCTACCTAACTAACTGACTGGAACAGATCCATATTTGTGCCCGTTGCAAAGCAAAGTGGTACAATCGGAATATGGAAACGAGCAAACAAGATCATTAGCATCACATGCAAGTAAACTTTTGCTGAAGATAATTAAAAAATTGTGGTAGCCAGAAATTCAAGTCAGCTTCAGAAGAGGACGTGGAATGAGAGATACCATTGCCGATGTTAGATGGATCTTGGCTGAAAGCAAAGAATGCCAGAAAGATGTTTACCTGTGCTTTATTGTCTGTGCAAAGGTGTTCAACTGTATGGATCATGACAATCTGTGGGCAATCTTGTGAAGAATGGATATTCCAGAACACTTAATTGTGCTCATATGGAACCTGGACACAGACCAAGAGGCAGTCATTTAAATAGTACAACGAGGTGCTGAATGGGTTAAAATCAGGAAAGGTGTGAGACAGGGTTGTATTCTTTCACCATACTTATTCAATCTGTATGCTGAGCAAATAATCCAAGAAGCTGGACTGTATGAAGAAGACCATGGCATCAGGATTGGAGGAAGACTCATTAACAACCTGCAAAATGCAGATATATTTGCGATGAAGATCAGGTATGGGTTGCACCTCAATGTAAAGAAAATGAAAATTCTCATAACTGGACCAATAAATCACATCCTGATAGATGGTGTAGCACTGTAGGTTAATGATCGAGACGGCAAAGTCAGCTTGAACCACGAGGTCAGTGGTTCAAGCTTACCAGCTGCTTGGAAACCATATACAGGGTTGCTATGGGTAGTAACTGACTTGATGGCACTTAACAACAATTGGAGAAAAGATAGAAATTGTCAAAGACTTCATTTTGCTGGAATCCACAATTAGCACTCATGGAAGCATCAGTCAAGAAGTCAAATGACTTATTGCATTAGGCAAATCTGCTGCACAGGACCTTTTTAAAGTGCTGAAGAGCAAAGATGTTCTACTGAGGACTAAGGTGCATCTGATCCTGGCCATGGTATTTTCATTTACCTCGTATGCATGTGAAGACTGGCCAATGAATAAGGAAGACCAAAGAAGAATTGGTTGTTCAAATTCACCATTCGCTCCGAGAAAGATGAGGTTATCTGCTCCCGTAAAGATTTACAGCCTTGAAAGCCCTACCTAAGGTCAGTAACTAGAAATCAGAATGGATTCTGTGACCGTGGGCTTGGGTTGTTGTTGTTGTTGTTGTGAATAAGTGCCTTTCAGTCGGTTCTAACTCATAGTGACCCTGTAGAGGGTTTCCAAAGAGTGTTTGGTTTGAACCACTAACCTTGTGGTTCTACAGTGGTCATACGGGGCCACATGTGTTCATACATGGGTCACTGGCTCTGCTAGAGAACCTCACCTAAGACCCCTAGGGGCAGTGGAGAAGGCACCCAAGGTGAATTTGGGTTCCAGGACACCCCTGATGAGATCTACCACCAGGGACTCTTCTGACACCCAAGGGAGAACGTTGGGGATTATCAGTCCCGATGGCATTCTTCATGTCACTGGGCCTGGGTGGCCCTGCCAGAGCTCTGGGTGGACAAGGTTGCTTCTAAGCTGGGGATGGTTTTGTATCTCCGGTGGGGTGAACACTCCCAGTGCAGGGAATGAGGTTCAGGTGAGGAGCAGGGAACCCCTCTGCTTTCATTTCACCATCCACCCCCACCCCGCCCTGCTGCTCGGTTGCCCAGGAGGGGTCTGGTGGGGCCCCGCATGTGGCCTTGGAGCACTGTGGCTGGATTCTTGTTGCGGTCCCAGCAGGTGGCCTATCTGTTTGGACCCAGACGTCTACCTGCTGGTAGGTCTGTGTGTCTGTCCTGGTGCCTGTGTAGGGGGGTTCCGAGCACTTGGGGAGTGGACAGAGGTGGTGTCCAGCAGAGGATTTCGATGTCCCTGGGATCCCCAAGTCCACAGCCCATCATGCTGTTCAGGGTGTCAGCCTCCAGTTCAGAGACTCTGCTCCCTGCCCTGCCCTGGGATTCAGGACCTTGGGGGTAGATCCCAGCAAGGACAGGACTGCACTGGTGGGTGGGGTGGTGGGGACAGATGGGGTGGGGTCCAGCTAGGACTCCTGCCCACGTGCCCACCACAGGACACCTTCTGGGGACAGAGTCCAGGAGAGGATGATCCTGGCCAGCCATAACTCAGTTTACCGAAGGTGTCCTCTTAGTAAGGGTCATGTGACAGAGGACTGGAGCCTGGCTCCAGACAGTCTTTAAGGATGTACAGGCGGGTGTGAGGGGCCCCAGCCTGGGTGGACTTAGGGGAGGGCTGGAGGGCATTTGTTTATGACTGCTTGGCAAAGCCCCTTCCCCGGACCCGCCAGCTGGCCCCCTGCACCTGTCTCTGTTTGTACAAACTCCTCCCTAAGGGCCCTAATCTCTGCTTTGATGGCCGCACCAGGGCCCTCTGCCTGCCTTGGCCCACAGCGAACAAATACACCATTGTGTCTTCGTACTGTGGCTGGGCTGGTTAATAGTTAAACCTGGAGGGGGTGGGCGGGTCTGCCTGAGGCCGGGTTGGAGGGTGGGCACAGATGAGCACCCCCATCTGGACTTCCCATCCTGCACAAGGGTCACTGTTGGGCAAAGGGGGCAGATGGCACCTCCCCTGCACCCACTCTTGACCCATGGCTGAGAGACCCCACCTCTCCGCTTGTTCACAGGCATGGGAGCCAGATGGCAGGGACAGCCAGTTATGTGCTTTTCAATGGAGCAAAGATGGGGGGCCAGGGCAGCCTGAGGAACCCCAAGTGGAAGGAGGGAGACTTTAAACCCCGCTCTGCTCTCCAAGGGTCCCTTCTCCAGTGCCTCTCTCCTCCTGCCCCCGTGTGTCCGCCGGGCCCCATCCCTGAGCCCCTTTTAGGGGGTCCCTATTGCTGCCGGCTGCTCTCTGGCCCTCTTCCATGCCCCTCACCCCGCCGCCAAGGCTGGCTCATCCTGCCCCAGCTGTCCCTTGGCCCTCCTGCAGGGACGCTGCTAATGCCCCCTCCTCTGCACCCTCCTCGGAGAGGAAGGGCCTGGCCACACACAGACGGACAGGCTGGAGCACGCACCGCCGAGCGGGCAGCCCCAGGACCGGTTATTTCTGGAATGTGGGGCCAGCCAGCCTCGGTGTGAGGCGTGGGTAGGACCGGCTTCTTTTCAGAACTGCCCCTAGGGGTGGGGTGACCCGGTTTCTTCTTGGCAACCAGCTTGCCCCACAGTGCGGCCCGCTGCCAGGCCCCTCCCCGAGGGGAGGAATCACTGCAGACTGTCCGCCCTCCCCCCTGTCTCTAGCTGGGGGTGTGCTGTGGGCCTCCTGGGGAGGACAGCTGGGTTAGAGGGCAGAGGGGAATCCAGACACGACCCCACTCTCACGGGCGCCGGCACGGACTTCTCCTCTCAGCATCCCCACCCCCTACCCCTTTCCGGGCTTTGCAGACTTGGGGCTCACTCTGGAGTCTGGGAAGCTGAGCCGCTCTTTGCCTTCTTGCTACAGACCCAGGACTCTGGGTAGGGGCTCTGCAGGCTGTTGTGAGAAGACCAAAGAGGTGGCAGGCGTGTGAGGGTCCTTTGCATTTCTTAGGGCGTCAAGGCGGTGGATGTCCTTGTTCCTGACCGTCCACCTTCTGTTTTTCCCCACCCCCACTTTCTGTGGCTTTTTAAACACAACCACGTGGCAGATGCCTTTGCACGAGATCCATTCATGGCTTCTCAGACAGTCCCTGGCTCTGTGAGATACTCCAACTCCATCTTCCAAACAGATTCCTCTCCCATGGCAACCAGCATTCGGCATCACTGTTTGTTTATTGATTGTGGACTCCTGATGCCCCCAGCACAGAGAAGCTGTGGAGACACCTGCCACCCCAAAATGGGACTGATGGTTGGGAACCTACAGATGCTGTGGGCCAGATGCCAACCAGCCCTCCACCACCAAGGAGGCTGT
>NW_006408558.1:12638289-12646234 GCF_000296735.1 Chrysochloris asiatica | reverse complement strand
AATGGGCACAAATACAGATCTCTTCCAGTCAGTTGGCCAGGTAGTCATCTTCCAAATTTCTTGGCATACGTGGGTGAGTGCCTCCAGTGCCACATCAGTTTGTTGAAAGATTTCAATTTGTATTCCACCAATTCCCAGTGCCTTGGTGTTTTTTTTTTGCCAATGCCGTCAACGCACCTTGGACTTCTTCCTTAAATATCACTCATTCTTAATCAAATGTTATCTCTTGAAATGGTTGAACATTGACTACTTCTTTTTGGTACAATGACTCTGTGTATTCCTTCTATCTTCTTTTAATGCTTTCTGCATCATTGAATACGTTGCCATAGAATCCTTCAATATTTCAAGTTGAGATTTGAATTTTTTTCTTCAGCTCCCTCAGCTTGAGAAATGCTGAGTGAGTTCCTCACTTTTGGTTTTCTGACTCCAGGTCTTTGCACATTTTGTTATAATACTTGACCTTGTCTTCTCAAGCTGCCTTTTGAAATTTTCTATTCAGCTCTTGTACCTCCTCACTTCTTCCTCTTGTTTTATAACTCTATGCTGGAGAGCAAGTTTCAGAGTCTCTTCTGACATCTATTTTGGTCTTTTCCTTCTTTTTGTCTCATTAATGACCTTTTGCTTTCTTCCAGTATGATGTTCTTGATGTCATCCCACAACTCTTCTGGTCTTTGGTCTTTAGTGTCTAATGCATCAAATCCGTTACTGAGATGATCTCTAAATGCAGGTGGGATATGTTCAAGGTCGTATTTTGCCTTTCGTGGATTTGGTTTAATTTTCTTCGGCTTCAGCCCGAATTTGTATATGCGCAATTGAAGGTCTGTTCCACAGTCTGTCCATGGCCTTGTTTTGGTTGATGATATGGATGGAGCTTTCCCATTATCTGTTTCTACAGCTGTAGTCAATTTGATTTCTTGGTATTCCATCTGGTGTGGACCATGCATATAGTCGTCTTTTATATTGTTTTCAGAAGATATTTGCAATGAAGAATCCACTGGTCTTGCAAACTTCTATCATGCGATCTCCAACATCATTTCTATCACCAAGGCCATATTTTCTGACTATTAATCCTTCCTTTTTGTTTCTAACCTTTACATTGCAACTGGCAGTAATTATCAATATATCTTGATTGCATGTTTGATCAATTTCAGACTGAAGACGTTGGCAGAATCCTTCAATTTTATCATTATTGGCTTTAGTAGGTAGTAAGTAAATTTGAAAAATAGTGCTGTTAACTGGTTTTCCCTGTAGCCGCATGGATATTATCCTATCACAGACAGCATTGTACTTCATAACAGATCTTGATATGTTCTTTTTGATAATGAATGTGATGCCATTCCTCTTTGATTTGTCATTCCTGGCATAGTAAACCATATGATTGTCAGATTCAAAACGGCTAATACCAGTCCATTTCAGCTCACTGATGCCTAGGATATCAATGTTTATGCGTTCCACTTCATTTTTGACAATTTCCAAGTTTCCTAGATTCTTATTTCGTACATTCCATGTTCTGATTATTAATGGATGTTTAAAGCTGTTTCTCTTCATTTTGAGTTGCGCCCCATCAGCAAATGAAAATCCCGAGGGCTTTACTCCATTCGCATCATCCCGGTCAACTCTACTTTGAGGAGGCAGCTCTTCCCCAGTTGTAGTTTGAGGGGCTCATCTCCTGGTGTCTCCATCATGTTTCAGTATTCTGTATTCTGGTGCTGACAGCGTTCTACTGTTACTTATAAGGTTTTCCAGGACTAAATATTTGGAAGTAGTCCATCTCTCTTTCTTCTTAATCTGTTTTCGTCTGGAAGCTCAACTGAAACCTGTCCATCAGGGTGACCCTCCTGGCATTTAAAACACCTGTGTCATAGCGTCCAGAGTCACAGTAACACACAAGTCACCACAGTATGACAAACTGACAGACAAGTGGTGGGATAGGAGTGAAGGCTCCATCCATGAAGACTTTCCGTGGATAACAACCCTGCAGTTACGTTACCATTGCATGTGACCCAGGCTACACGTCCATCTTACACTGGGAGGTGGGTAGTCCCTACATGAGTCATGGGTAAGTTTACTGTGCTCTACTGTCTTACAGTGGTAGGTGCAATTAAGTCAGTTCCAACTCATAGCAACCACACCTACAACCGAGTAAACACTGTCTGGTCCTGCACTCTCCTCACAATTGCTATGTCTGGGCCCACTGTTACAGCCATTGTATCAGTCCATCTTGCTGAGGGTCTTTCTGGTTTTCTCTGGTCCTCACCTTGATCAAGCATGATGTCTTTGTCCAGGGACTGGTCTCTCCTGGTAACGTGTCCAAAGTACCTTACCATTCTTGCTTCTAAAGAGCATTCTGGCTATATTTCTTCTAAGACAGATTTGCTCATTCCTCTACGTACTTGTATCTCACACCTCTATTACTAAAGTGCCTTTCATATTCCCCACACTCTTAGGTGAAGTCCTTGTGTGGCACTGTAGGATAAGCACTGGACTGCTAACCACCAGGTTTTCAGTTCAAACCTACCAGCCACTCTTGGAAACTCTATACAAGGTCGCTGCAAGTCAGAACTGACTTGACATCATTTCACAACCACAGACTCCCAGGAGTAAAGCTTTCTGGATTGTAGTCTACGACGCCAGCTCCCATCTGTTAGTATGACACATTCTACTTTCTAAAGCTACTTATTCCAATTATTACAAAAAATATTCTCTAAATGCCTATTCTGGGCCAGGCATTGGGCCAGGCGTGGTGGCACCATGTGACAGACACGTCACTTTGTGCTACTCCTCCACATCGTGAGATTTAGATGGTCTTTCGGCTGCAGAATCTTGGGGTACCAGTGGTGAAGTGCTTAGTTGTTAATGGAGAGATCAGCAGCTGCTCCGTGGGAGGAAAAGTGAAGCTGTCTGCTATGGGGCAGCTCTACCCCGTCCTACGGAGTCACTGTGAGTCCAAATCAGCTTGAGGCCAATGAGTTTGGCTTTTAGTTTTATGGCTGTAGTGGATAGATGCCACGTGACTTCCAAATCCAGGTCATAAAAGGTGGCAGAGCTTCCTATTGGTTCTCAAGGGATGCTAGCCCTGGAAACTAGCCGCCATGTTGTGGGGAAAGCCCAAACCACATGTAGCCAACCTTAGCTGATGCCCCAGCCAAAGCCTGCACCAATCACTAGACATCTGAATGAATGAACCTTTGGATGACTCCAACTTCAGCCACCATCTGACTGCACTTGGGAGACCCTAGGAGAGCTGCCCAGCTGAGCCCAGACAACCCCAGAGAGGCAACAATGGTACAGTTGTTCTTGCTTTGAAGTAACTAGTTTTATGCAATGGGTAACCGCAGCACACACTGTGGCATGGGAAAGTCCCTACCTGCCTGGGTGGGAAGACGATGGGCCTGGGCTGACAGATTGGTTGACTTGGATCCCAAGCCCAGCACTGCCACCAACCATCTGGAGAAGTGCCCACCTCTTGGTATGTGTGTGGAAATGGAATAGTGGCTGTTGGGCTGTTAGTTACCATTGAGTTGGCTCCAACAACATGGTGGCCTGTGTATAACATTGGCCGGTTCGGCGCCATCTTTATGGTAGCTGGTACGCTTAAGTTCATTGTTGCATTGGTGCTGTTAGTCCATGGACCCTCTACTTTGTTAAATATGATGTGCTCTTTCAGCAATGGGTCTAAGAATTCTTCATGACATGTCCAAAGTAAGTGAACCAAAGTCTCGTCATCCTCACTTGTAACGAGCCTTCTGGTTGTGTTTCTTCTAAGACAGATATGTTTGTTCTTCTGGCAGTCCTTGGTCTATGCAACATTCTTCCCCAACACGTAGTTCAAACATATCAATTCTGCTTTTGTCTCTTTTTTTCCTTCTTGTTATCCATTTGTCACATGCATGTGAAGTGATTGAAAATACCACGACTTGGGTCAGGTGCACCTTAGTCCTCAAAGTGACGTCTTTGCTCTTTCACCCTTTAAAGAGGTCTTTTGCAGAAGATTTTTCCAATGCAAAATTATTTCTTAATTGCTGTTACTATAGATGTTGATTGTGGATCCAGTAGAGTGAAATCCTTGACAATTTCAACTTTTCCTCCATTTATCCTGCTGTTTATTGGTCCAATTGTGGAGTTTCATTTTCTTCATAATCAGGTGTGACTCATACTGAAGGCTTTGATCTTTATCAGTAAGTGCTTCAAGTCCTCTTCGCTTTCGGCAAGCAAATTTGTGTTGTCTGTTTTTGTGGGTTGTCAAGGTATCTTCCTCCAGTCCTGATGCTGTGTTCTGCTTCATATATTCCAGTTTCTTGGATTATTTGTTCACTAAGCAAATAAGGAGAGTCCTGGTGTGACGCTGTAGGTTAATGCGCCAGAGTGCAAAGCCATTTGAACTGCAAGGTCAGTGATTCAAGCTCACCAGCTACTCCTCAGAAACCCTATACAGGGTCGCTATGGGTCAGAACTGACTCGACGGCACTTCACAACAACAAGTGAATAAAGAAGAAAGTAGAAGAATTGATGCTTTTGAGTTATGGTGTTGGAAGAGAATATTGAAAGTGCCATGGGGTGCCAAAAGAACCAAGAGATCCGTTTTGGAGGAAGTGCAGACAGAGTGCTTCCTGGAGGTCAAGATGGCCAAACTTCATCTCTCATTCTTAGGACATATTGTCAGGAGGGACCAGTAGCTGGAGAAGGCCATCATGTTTGGTAAGGTGGGGGGTAAGAGAAAAAGAGGAAGACCCCCAGCAAGATGGATTGGCCAAGTGGTAGCATCGATGGACTCAAGTGTGGCAACAGTAGTGAGGTTGGCCCAGGATCAGGCAGTGTTTTGTTCTGCTGTGCATGGGGTGGCTATGAGTCAGTACCCACTCGATGACACTTAACAACAACAAACAGATGGAATAAGCAAAGCAAAAGGACCTGCCTCACACCATTTCCTATTTGAAACCACACAGCATCCTTTTGTTCTGGAGTGCCTGCCTCTTGATTCCACATGAGCCCAGCCAAGTGCCTGGGATTCCCATTCTTTGCAATGTTAACCACAAGTCATTACAATCCACACAGTGAAATGCCTTCATGTCTTCTATAGAACATGCATAAACATCTTTCTGAGATTCTCTGTTATTGGCCAAGATCCATATGAAGTTAGCAATGGTATCTCTCAGTCCTCGTCTTCTTCCGAGTCTAGTGTGTCAGTTTCCTGCAGATGTATCATTAAAAAATTATCTTTGGCAAAATTTTGCTGGCATGTAATATTAATGATGTTGTTCAGTAATTTCCACATTCTGTTGGAATGGGCACAGATATGGATCTCTTTCAGTCAGTTGGCCTGGTAGCTGTCTTCCAAATCTCTTGGCATGGTGAGCACTTTCAGCACCGTCCTTCTTGGTTGAAATATCTTCATTGGTATTCAGTCAATTCCTGGAAGCGTATTAGTATTATTTTTTAACCAATTCCTTCAGTGCATCTTAGACTTCTTCTTTCAGTTCTGGATCACATGCTACTTTATAAGCTAGTTGAATGTTGACCAATTCTTTTTGATATATTCCTTTTAACGTCTTTTGATGCCTCCTGCATCAGTCAGGTTTTCTGCCCATGAAATTTTCCAGTAATGCTATCTGAGACTTAAATCTTCCTTCAGTTCTTTCAACTTGAGAAAGAGCAAACATGTCCTTCCCTTTTAGTTTTCTAACTCCAGGTCTTTGCACATTTTATTATAATGCTTTATTATGTCTTCTCAAGCCACCTATCTTAGATTGAGTTCTCTAAGGAAGCAAAACAAGTGAAGTGTGGCTAGTTAGACAGCTAGCTAGCTAGTTGTGTGTGTAGGGTTGCTATGAGTTGGAACTGACTTGGCAGTCCCTAACAACTATAACAACATGTATTGGGTTGCAGGTCACACCCCTGAGAAAACTCTCTTACAACGGATTGACTGATCACATTTAAATCATGCCATGGAGGCTGATTATATCATTATATAACTGCCAAGTTACATCATTATGTAACTGCCAAAACACTGAGAATCATGATGTGGCCAAGCTGACACACAACTTTCACCATCACTCCACCCTTGTACGTCATCATTCCTCAGCTCGCTTTAGCTACTCTGTGCTTAAGAACAAGTTTCCGAGTCTTTCTTCACAAATAACGCTCTGCATGTCATCCCAGGCTGATTGTCAGTCATTAGTGTTCCATGTGTCAAGTCAATTCTTCAGATGGGATGCACTCAAGGTCTTACTTTGGCTTTCAACTCTAAAGTCCTTCAGCTTCAATTTGAACTTGACTATCAACAGTTGATTGGTCTTGTTCTGACTGATGATAGTGAACTTCTCCATTTTCTCTTTCCTCAGATGCAGCTGGCTTTATGTCTCTGTATTCCATCCAAAGAGGTCTGTATAACTGCCATATAGGTTGTTTATAAAAAGCTATTTCCAATGAATAGGTTGTTGGTCCTATGAATTGTATCCCAAGGGTTATATTTTACAACTACTGATCTTTCTTGTTTATTTCTAACCTTTGCATTCCAATCATCAGTGACTATCAATGCATCTTGATTGCACAGTTAATTCATTTCAGGTTGAGTAGTTTGGAATGATCTTCATTTTCTTCATGTTTGGCATGAATGGCTGTCTCCATCAACTAGTGCTGCCATAACAGACCTACCACAAGGGGGCGGTGTTCACAAACAGAAATTGGTTCTCATAGTTTAGGAGGCTAGCAGTGTGAATTCAGAACACTGGTCCTGCACAGAGGTCCTTGTCTTGTTTCAACATCTGTAGACCAGCATTCTTTGGAGATCTCTGTGTGTCTCAGCATCAATCCTGCCCCGGATCTAGGAGCTTCACAGCGCAGGGACCCGGGTCCAAGGACACACTCTGCTCCTCCCGGTTCTTCTTTCTTGGTGGTAGTAAGTCATTCTGAACTCTGCTCACTTCTCTCTCTTTTTATCTCCTTCTAAGACACAGGGTGTTGCAGGCCACACCCCTGGGAAACTCCCTGATGTCAAATCTGAATTATGATGGGATTGAGGGCATTGCAGTCTACCGCTAGTGTTCTTATTGGTTTACCACATCATTGTGGCTTTCCACAGATGTACAGTTGATTTTATTTGTTATCTGGTAGCGTACTGGTTACGAGTCGGGTTGCCAACCTCAAGGTCAGCACTTTGAAACTACCAGCGGTTCCATGGGAGAAAGATGAGGCGTTCTGTTCCCGGAAAGATTTAGAGCCTCGGAAACCCTGTACAGGGTCACTATGGGTCGGAACGAACTCCATGGTATTTAATAACAACAACATTCCATCCAGTGAGGCCTGAATAGCCACCATTTATGTTGTTGAAAAACATATCGTATCCTGGAGATCATCACCTAATCGTCAAACCACTGAGAATCGTGGCCCCCGACCAAGATGGCACACATTTTGAGGGGTCACAATGCAATCCATGACAGCTGTTGGTGTATACATCTGGATAACAGTCTAATGAACCCATCTCCCTTTGTAGGCACATTAGCCTGTCCCAAGCAAGATATTTGATTCTTTTTGATGATGAATGTGATGGTGTTCCTCTTCAACGTGTCATTCCCAGGGTAACAGATCACACGATTGTCTGATTCAGAATGGCCATTACCAGTTCTTTGCAGGTCATTAATGCCTAGAATATTGAGGTCTGTGTGAGCCATTTCATGCTTGACAACTCCCAATTTTTCTTAATTCACAATTTGTACAGTCCACGTTCTGGTTATGAATGGATGTTTTCAGTTGTTTCTTTTTCCTTTTGAATTTGACACAGCAGCGAATGAAGTTCCCCAAAGATTTACCCCTCCACATCACTAAGTGCAACTCAACTCTGAGGAGGCAGCTCTTCCTCACTCGTATATTGAGAGCCTTCCAACCTGCGGAGCTCATCTTCTAGCACTTTATCCGACAGTGTTCTGCTGCTATGGGTAAGATTTTT
>NW_006408558.1:12635975-12638189 GCF_000296735.1 Chrysochloris asiatica | reverse complement strand
TTGTTAATAAGTCTTTCTCCAATCCTGATGCCATGTTTTTCTTCATATTTTTTTTTTTTTCAGATTATTTGCTCAGCATACAGATCAAACAAATATGGTGAAAGAATACAACCCTGGCGCACACCTCTCCCAAATTATTTATTTATTTAATTGTGAATTGAGTGAGAGTTTACAGGGCAGATCATGAGTTTTACATTCAACAGATCATATTTTGTTTCTTTGCAATGATTACAATCTCCACGCACCATTGGTTAACAGTATTTGCCTCTATTCCATTTTTTTTAATGTATGCAAAACACACAGAAAATATATATTCATTTAAACTACCAAAGGGCACGTGCTGAAGGCCAGACTCGTGGCCTCCAGCACACAGCCTTTCTCTTTCTATGAGTCTAGAGTTCTCAGCTGCTTCCTCTCTCCATGTCCTTGTCTCTGCCTCCATCTCTGGTGTCGCTGCTTCTCTAGTTAGGGTCCCACATTCCACTCATGCTCTACTCCCTTCCTTGATGGTCCTAGGGTCCTCTGTTCCTGGCCTGTAAGATTAAGTGCTCTCCCCTTTTTGTTACAAAACTTCTACCTTTACAGTTGTGACAATTGCAATTAGTCATGATAACAATTGCTCACTATTGAATCAAAAGAATCCTAATCCATCTCCTTTTACCAGACCCATCAAGATAAGATGAAAACTATTCAGTGGGGATTCTGCCTTCCCCCTCTCATTCTGAAACGAAGCACACTCTTGAAAGCTTGTAAGTCAACCACTTCATGCCTTTATAGACCCCATTTTTGGTAGCCAATGTCTAATTTGCCTGTCCCTATCAACCCTGTGTTCTCAGGGGACAGGCTTGATCCCTGACACGAAGAATCCTTCCCTTTGAGTTGGAATGTTGAGCAACCACATCCGTAAGCAAAGGTCCAGTTCATCAAATTGTAGCAATTTACACTTGCTTCCTTATCAAACTCCTTTATCTTTCTCTGGTCAAGTTCTGATCAGCAAGCCATCCAAACTTGGTCAAATGGGTACCATCTGTAAGTTTGGGTGCTCTCAAAGGCCTTCCCTCACTTCATACCAGCTGGCCCCTTCAGTTTCAATTCTAGCCCTCAGTGGTTAAGTCACTGTTCGTGGGCTCAGGAATTCACAAGATCCCCTAAATCTCAGATCACTAGCCCATCCTCTTTCTCTCATCTCAAGGTCTACAGGTGTCTGTAGAACATGGCCAAACTCAGCTCCTGTCTTCATTGCTGCCTTTCCCCCACTTCCACTCACAAGCAGACCATGGTGGTCACCTGCAAGCTTACAAACCTGCTCATGTGTTCCTTTGGGTGTCAGTCTTGTAAGAAGGCTTTACCTTGCAGGACTGACTTTTCTTGCCTTGATGGCTCCAAGACGAACAGCTTGCTTGATCTTGCAACAGCCGAACAGTCTGACTTTTTTTTTCTTTCTCTCTCTCTTCTTCTTGCAGGACTTTATTGCAAGAAATACCTTCTGTTCATGTAGCCTCTCTGAGCTGGTCTGCATGTCCTTTCAAGTGGGAATGTCCCTCCTCAGAAGGTTCTGGGTGGGACTCAGGATTCCACCTAAGACCCCATACTCCCTCCACAAAGCTTAACACGAAGCCTATTTCCCTGGGCAAATTCTGGTATCCCTTTTAGCTAATCCAATCAGTTATGGGTTGAAGATAGACTTACAAGCTTTCTGTAATTATAATCCTTTCTATCCCACTTAAATGTCTATTTTACTATTGTAGACAGGGAAAACCAACATCCATAAGACAGTCAAGCACCTTGACGTCACTTCTCCTCTATCCGTTCAGATGTGCCTCCCTGTATCACACAGTCCTGTTGTTTCAAGGTTAAGCGTACATCACTCTTTACCTATATTTCATTTAGCCCATGCACACCTCCCTAAGACTTCCCCTGTTGGGAGTGATTTGAGCTGAAGGTCTCAGACTTGGGGGTAGTTTAACCAAAGGATTGCAACTGAACATTTGTGGTCCAGAAAATCGGGCTGCTTCCTGGTCAAGCTGCCCCCTGAGGAACTTGCAGGGCTGCCTCAGGGGACAGGGAACTTGCAAGGTTTTTTCCTCGTGTGACCTTTGGTTTAAGTCTGCAGAAACATCTAGTTGCCCTATCTCTGTTTCCCTAGCTACCACAAGTTACATTCTTCTGATAAAGTCCCACTTACTGCATGCATCAATAATACCAGATGTTTTT
>NW_006408558.1:12620901-12634566 GCF_000296735.1 Chrysochloris asiatica | reverse complement strand
TTCCTAGTGTCTCTTAGTCTGGAAGCTCTGCTGAAACCTGCTGGTATTTGAAATACTGGTGGTATAGCTTTCAGCATCACAGCAACACACAAACCACCACAGACTGAGAGATGAGGGGACGAAATTGCAGGGAGCTGCCAGAAATTCAAGCATGCTCCAGAAGAGGTCATGGATTGAGGGATATCACTCCTGACATCAGGTGGTTCTTGGTAGAAAGCAGAGAGAACCAGAAAGATGTTTACCTGTGTTGACTATGCAAGGGCATTTAACTACGTGGATCATAACAAACTATGGGCAACGTTGCAAAGAGTGGGTATTCCAGAACACTTAATTGTGCTCCTGAAGAACTTGTACATAGACTAAGAGGCAGTTGCTCAAATAGAACAAGGGAATACTGAATGGTTTAACATCAGGAGAAGTGTGTGTCAGGGTTATGTTTTTTTACCATACTTATTCAATCTCCATTATATGCTGAGCAAGTAATCCAAGTAGCTGGATTATATGAAGAAGAACATAGCATCAGGGTTGGAGGAAGACTCATTAACAACCTATGGTATGCAGATGATACAACCTTGCTTACTGAAAGTGAAGAGGACTTGAAATACCAATGCAGACCCAAGACCACAGCCTTCAGTGTGGATTGCATCTCAGTGTAAAGAAAGCAAAAATGTTCACAACAAAATCAATAAATAATAAAGGGAAAAAAGGCTAAAGTTGTCAAAGACTTCAATTTGCTTATATCCACCATCAATACTCATGGAAGCAGCAGTCAAGAAATCAAACGACATATTGCATTAAGCAAATCTGCTGCACAAGACCCTTTAAAATGATGCAGAACAAAGATGTCAGTTTAAGGACTAAAGTGTGTCTGACCGAAGCCATGGTATTTTCAATAGCCTCATATGCATGTGAAAGCTGGACAGTGACTAAGGAGGACTGTAGAAGAGTTGACACATCTGAGTTATGGTGTTGGAGGAGAATATTGAAAGTCCCATGGACTGCCAGAAGAACAAACCAATCTGTGCTGGAAGAAGTAGAGCTAGAATGTTCCTTATAAGCCAGGATGGCCAGACTTCATCTCTATTACTTTGTACATGTTATCAGGAGGGACCAGTCGCTGAAGAAGGACATCGTGCTTGGTAAAGTTGAGAGTTAGTGAAAATGAGGAAGACCCCCAATGGGATGGATTGACATACTGGCAGCAACAGAGATTCAAGTGTAATGATTGTGAGGCTGGCAAAGGACTAGGCAGTGTTTCAGTCTACTGTGCATTGAGTCACTATGAGTCGGAACCAACTTGATGGTCCCTTACAACAACAACCTGAGAAAAGAAGAATACTCTATGAAATGATGTTTTTTGTTTTCTTCAACTGCCCCATTTCACCTTCCCTGGCACCTGGTAACCACTAGTAAACATTGGACTCTTATCGTGTGCATATTCTAGAGCTTTCATGAAAGTGGGATCATACTTGGGAGGCAGGGAGGCGGGAAGGTTGGCAGAAGGGACAGGCAGATACTTGCAGCCCCCAGGGCGTGGGCTCCCGTGAATCACCAGCCCGAGGCCAGCACTGGTCAGGTGCAGCGCCACCCCCTGACGCCAATTAGGGATTCCTCACATCCCCTGGAGAAACAGGCCCACAGAACCTTATACTGCCCGGACCATGTCATCTGGCAGGAGTGAGGTTCCCCCACATCTGGACCCCTGCCCCTCCGCCCCACCCTCCCTGCCCTGGAATCTTCTAAAACCCTGGGGGAACGTAGGCTTACCCCACCCCGAATTCCATCAGATCTAGATCCCAGGAATGGAGTCAGCCAACCCCAGCTTCCTGAGGCCCTGGGAGGGCGGGGTCAGAATCTCCTGGGGGAAGGAGGGTGCCAAGCAGGGGGGAGGGGTTTCCTCCTCAGGATCCAGTGAGTGGGGGCCTAGAAGGGAGGGGTTAAAGGAGGGGCTTCCTTTATAGGGGGGTGTGCTGGCCTCCTTCTTTGTCGCCCTAAGAAGGTCACGCCTTCTGTCCCTTGAGTTTCTGAGGGTCTAAGATGAGACTTCCCCCCAGGACTGTTGAGAGGTGCAGACAAGATAGTGGGTATCAGTCAGTCAGAACCACCTGGTACCTGGCGGGCCAGGGGACTTCTCCTCAGCAGCATGGACCCTCCAGGGAAGTGTGGACTCAGCTCTCAGGCCCATCGAGGGAGGATAGCAGCATTCCAGGCAGGATCCCATTGGTCCCCTGAGGGTGAGAGGCCTGTCTCCCCCCATCTCTGCTGCCTGTCCCCCCCATCTCTGCTCCCATACCAGAGACTGGGGGGCTCTAAAAGATTGAGTTGTTGTTAAGGGCAGTCAAGCCGGTTCCCACTGGGAGACCCAGCATAGGGCTTCCAAGGAGCAGTTGGTGGGTTTGAACTGCCAACCTGGTGGTTCGCAGTCCAATGCTTATCCTACAGCGCCACACCAGGAGTCCAGGGGATAGAGAGTGGGGAGGACAAAGTCATCCAGAGAGTGGGCCCTGAAATTGGGCAGCTGAGGCAGGGTGTTGGCCCTGGTGGCCGGTCTGTAGAACCTACATCTGGACCAGTCCTGGATCTTGGTCAGACCAAGTGGTGGACTTGGGGGTCCCTCTCCCTGTGACCACTGTACCATTACCCCACCAGCCTGTAGCTTTGCTGCCCCCACTATAGCCAGCTGATACAGCCCTTCCCCCACCATGCAGGGGAAACTCAGAAGTGGACTCAGACCAGGGGGGAATGCCCACGGGTCATGTGCCCCCCACTCCTGGGCAGGGCTGGGCAGAAGGGAACAGGGGCACCTGTCATTGCCGCCGGGCCCGCCAGGCCGCTCCCTGGAAGACATAGCCCCAGAAGCTAGGCTCTTGTTCTGACCGCAGCCATGGCTAGGGTTGGGCCCTTTGATGTCCCCGACTTCAGGTGGGCGGTCCCCAAGGCTTTCTCTTGCCCCTTTGAAGCTAGGGAACAACTGAACGTAACTGACCTGGAGTCCACCCAGGTGTCTGCTGCAGGTACAGCCCCACTGGCCCAGGCCCAAGGCCAGAGACTTGTTCACTTGGCGGCCCTGGGCCTTGGGTGGACACCAGCCTGGATGGGTACACCCTAGAACTTCACCACCTCCCAGTCCCACACCTGGGGCTGGTGTCTTTGCCTCCAGTCTGTAAATGGCTTGGAAAGGGTGAGTGAGGGGCCTGGTGTGGGGACATTGCTGTCCTCATGACTCCTGTGGGTACCAAACCCACAGTGTCCGGCTGATCCTGACTCCTAGAGACTCTACAGGACACAGGAGAACTGCCCCATAGCATTTTGTGACTATAAATCATGACCAGAGCAGCCTGCCTCGTCTCTCTTCCACAGAGCAGCTGATGGGTTCAAACCGCTGACCTTCTCGTTAGCTGCCATCAAGTCGGTACCATCTCATAGCGGCCCTGCGTGCACACAACAGAACGGAACACTGCCCGCTCCTGGGCCAACCTCACAATCGCTGCCACTGTACCAATTCATCTCTGTTTTCGCTGACCCTCCACTTTAGCAAGCGTGATGTCCTTCTCCAGGAACTGGTCCTTCTGATCACATGTCTGAAGTGTGAGAGACCAAGTCTGGCCATCCTGTCCTCCAAGGAGCACTCTGGCTGCACTTTTTCTAACATTGTTTGTTTGACAGTCCATGGTAATGTTCAATATTCTCTTCCAACATCATGACTCAAGTGTATTGATTCTTGATTCATTGTCCAACTTCACTAGAAAGGGAATCTATTGTTATGTGCTATTGAGTTGATTCCGACCCTATAGAGGGTTTCCAAGGAGTAGCTGGTGAGCTTGAACCACTGACCTGGTCAGAGTAAACTGCCCCACGGAGTTTCCACACTTGTACATCTTTAAGGAAGCAGACTGTCAGTGGAGCAGCTGATGGGTTTGAACTGCTGACCTTTCGGTTAGCAACTGAGGCCTTCAGCCACTGCACCACCAGGGCAGGTGTTCTCAATTGAAGAGACTGTCACATGACTTCATGTAGTCCCATCATAGCCCTGCTCTTAGGGGGAAACTGAGGCCCAAGGCCTGAGAGGTATTCTTGGGGGCCAGTGTTGAGTGACGCCCCATCAGAGGGCCTCACCCCTAAAGGTGCTGGAGGAGGGAGAGCTGCTTATCAGAACCATCCCTGCTGCCCCACCTCCACCCATGGGAGAAGGGGAGTCCAGTCATAAACCCGTCTGTTCCCCCGAAAAAGAAAGGGAATGAAAATGTAAGGTAATAAACAAGCCAGAATCAAAGCAGACTTATCTTTCCATTTTGCTATAAAATCACAGAATCAAAAGGACAGGCGGCCTCTTTATAGTGGGAGCTGCTGAGATTTCCAGTCGAATGTGGCCCCTCAGGGGCCACTGTTGTCCGCCCAGGTGCCAAGGCAGCTCAACCTGTGCCCAGGAGTGTGGGGTGACCTAGCAGGCATCCCCACCAGAGGTGGTCCCCAGAGATGGAGAGACTGATATGGGGGAGGTCCCTCGCAAAGCGAAGGCCCCTGCTCCGGGCTACAGAAGGTACCAGAGCACCCCTAGCCTGGCCTGTGGTCTGTGCCCTCTGGTTTCAGAAAAGAGCCCCTCCCCTCCACTTCCTGGAACTTTCTGGGGTCACATGAGTCACACTCTCCCTCGGTGGGCGCCCCCAGTTTGGAGTCCCAGTGTGCAAACCACACACACGGGTGTCTCCGCTCCAATGGGAGCTCCTCTCTGGGTTCCCCTAGGGTTCTGGGGTCTCTCCTGTCCCGTGATGGGCCAGTTGACCCCTTGGAGCACTGGGCAATGTGAGCACGTGTCTGACACAGGTGCACACTTTGGGCTGGATTCACATCCACAGCTAGAGCACTGGCCCTGGACAAGTCCACAGCCACGTGTGCAGGCACTTGGGACCTGTGGGCTCACTCCCTCCAGCTGTCCCCTAAGTGCTGGCCACACCTCTTCCCTAACCTCCGCTCAGTGTCCTGGGCAGCCCTTCCCTACAAACAGGACCAACAGGTTACAGCTGCCGAGAATACAAGCTTCCCCTGAGGGCAGGGAAGGAGGGGTAGGGGGTAGAATTCAGGACAGGGGCTGAAAGGAACTTTCTACCCCCACCCCAGCATGTCCTGGCCTCCAGAATTGGATCTGCAGGCCCCTAGTCCTAGCCCAGTCTTGCACAGAGCAGTCTGGGTACCGTGTGCGGTGTGTGTCTGCCTGGCCTAGGTGAACCTGCCCTTTCAGACGTGGCTCAGGGTGGGGTGCCTCAGCACACGCAGCTCTGTGGCTTTCCTGTGCCCCTGGGCCACACTCTCCAAGCTCTGAGGCTCAGAGATGGAATTCAGGATTCAGACTCAGGCAAAAATGGTCCAGCTGAGGGTCTGACCTCAGCCTCCCTGTCCCCTGCTCAGGACAGAGCCTGGCTCTAGAGGACAGAGTGGCTCAGAACTGGGGAAGGGGGCTTTTAACAACCCCCAAGGTAAGATTCTTGAACCTAGAGAAGCTGAAGTGACTGAAAAAAATGATAAGTAAAATAATTCAAAGAAAATGTCAAATGGCGGCTCAAGAAACCAAAGTATTTATGATGAAATGCGCAAAGACTTGGAGTTAGAAAACCAAAATGGAAGAACACACTCAGCATTTCTCAAGCTGAAAGAACTGAAGGAAAAATTCCAGACTTGATTTGCAATATGGGACCATAAGATAAGCAGTGTACTGCTAACTGCAAGGCCGGCATTTCAAACATACCAGCTGCTCCTAAGAAACCCTATACAGGGTCACTAGAGTTGGAAGCAACTCAATGGTACTTAACAACAAAAGTGACAATGTGCAAAATATTGAGTGAGGTGGGATTGATCCAAAGATGATGAGAGGATGCACACACAGTCACTGTACCAAAAAGAATTGGTTGATGTTCAACCATTTCAGGGGGTAGCATAGGACTGGGAACTTGTGGCATCGAAGGAAGAAGTCCAAGATGCACAGATGGGCGCTAGTGAAAAACAGAACTCCAGGAGTACCAGTTGGAAATTTCAGCAAACGAATACTTTTGAGTTCTGGTGTTGGAGGAGAATATTGAAAGTGCCATGGGCTGCTAAAAGAACCAATAGATCTGTGTTGGAAGAAGTGCAGCCAGAGCGCCCCCTGGAGGCCAGGATGGCCAAACTTCAACTCTCATATTTCAGACATATTGTCAGGAGGGACCAGTCACTGGAGAAGGATATTATGTTTGGTAAGGTGGAGGGTCAGAGATAAAGAAGAAGACCCCCGTAACGACATGGACTGGCAAAGTGGCAGCATCGATGGGCTCAAGCGTGGCAACAATTGTGAGGTTGTCCCAGGATCGGGCAGTGTTTCGTTCTGTTGTGCATAAGGTCGCTATGGGTTGGTACTGACTCGATGGCACTTCACAACAACAACAACAACAATGCAACTCTGGAAGTACTTACTCATCTATGCCAAGAAATGTGGAAGACAGTTACCTGGCCAACTGACTGGAAGAGATCCATATTTGTACCGAGTCCAAAGAAAGGAGACCCAGGAGAATGGAGATATTATTGAACAAGATCATAGATGTCATGTTGTTGTTGTTAAGTGCCGTCGAGTCGGTTCCGACCCATAGCGACCCTGTACAGGGTTTCCGAGGGTGTAAATCTTTACGGGAGTAGAAAGCCTCATCTTTCTCCCGCAGAGCGACTGGTAGTTTCGAACCGCTGACCTTAAGGTTCGCAGCCCGATTCGTAACCACTACGCTACCAGAGCTCCTCATAGATGTCATATGGGAGTAAAATTTTACAGGAGATAATTCAAAAATAGTTGGAGCAGTACATTGACAGGGAGCTGCCAGAAATTCAAGCTGGATTCAGAAGAGGCTGTGGAACAAGATATGTCACTGCTGATGTCAGATGGATTGTGGCGGAAACAAAGAATATCAGGAAGCTGCTTACCTGTGTTTTATTGACCATGTAAAGGCACCATTTTGGAAGAAGTGCAGCCAGAAAGCTCCCTGGAGGCTAAGATGGCTAAACTTCGTCTCTCATACTTCAGACATATTGTCAGGAGGGACCAGTCGCTGGAGAAGGATATCGTGTTGGGTAAGGTGGAGGGTCAGAGAAAAATAGGAAGACCCCTAACGAGATGGATTGGCCAAGTGGCAGCATTGATGGACTCAAGCGTAGCGACAGTAGTGAGGTTGGCCCAGGATCGGGCAGTGTTTCATTCTGCTGTATATTGGGTTGCTGTGAGTCAGTACAGACTCAATGGCACCTAACCACAACAACAAAGACAGTTGACTGTGTGGACCATAACAAATTATGGGTAACATTGCAAAAAAAAAAAGGAAATTCCAGAATTAGAAAACAACAAGGGGATACTGAGTGTTTAAAATCAGGAGAGATGTGTGCCTGGCAGTGTAGCCTTGGGTGCCGGGGTGCAGGTGGTCATGTGTGTGAGAGACCTGTGGGTTGCACTTGTACAAACATGCTGCACCCTGTCAATGCGGCAGCCATTGTGTGGATATGTGTGCATGAACATTGCATGTTACCATAGGATGTTGGCCCTGAGGCCTTCGCACACGGTGACTCTGTGTGTGTGTGTGCGCAGCTAGGGTTCAGATACAGGGGCCCTACTTGCAGAGGGAGACAATGGAGCTGGGCTCTCCACAATCTCCCTGCACGTCCCACCACAGACCACAGACCTATCACCAGCTCACACCCTTTGTCAAGAGTAGTACCTCATGGTTGGGGCTCAAGGGCAGATTTAGCAAAGAAAACCCAAAATATTCAGGAAAATCTGAATTTCAGATCAGCAATAAACACTTCCGCAGTATAAGTATGTCCCATGTAGAAGGTGTGACATACTTAACGCTGAAAATAGTTCTTGATCTAATATTTAAATTGAGCTAGCACATTTTATCTGGCAACCTTAGTTGGAGTCTCTGACCCACCATGAACCTAAAAGTCCCCAGGTCTGGTGACCCCTCTGTGGGCACAAGGCCTAGTGGTGCCTCTTCCCCCACCCCTCTTCCCCCGCACTTTTTGAGAGTCCATCTGCTGGTTGTTAAGGGTCAGGGGTCTTCTTGAAACTAGAAGACCACTGGGGGCAGATATGTGGGGAGGAGGCAGGGGAGACACTGGAAGAGGGAAGGAGAGTGGAGGAAAGTCTATCAGAATTTCAGGGGTCCTGTCCTCCCTTGGGGTCTTTGGCCCTTGGGGCTCCCTGAAAGCAGCCTGCGGGAGACTTCTTCACATGCCCTTCTGGTTGCCCCTTCCCTGGTGCCTACAGAGCCCCTGACCCTCCTTCACAGGTCTCTCCTGCTCCCCTGAGCTGACCAGTGTGGCTTTCAAAAATGGGGCGAGAGCTCCATCGTGTGGTGAGCTGGCAGTACTGTGGCATGATGGGCTTGCCCTGGTTCTTCAGTTCCAGTTGTGTGTGGGTGTATGAGAGGAGGGCACACCCCCATACTTCTAGGACCCTTGGTGCAAGGACACCCCAGAACCCGGGTCTCCCTCAGCTTGCAGGGTTCGGGTAGGGATAGACCAGTGTGGAGCGATTCTTTCGTCCCCAGAGTGCAGGGTCTTTGGCGTGAGGACATGGTAGTTCACCTTTGCTGGGCCTCAGCATCGCCCCGACCCCCTAACTCACATCCAGGATACCCTCCCTTGGTGTCCAGGTTCCCCCACTGTCTGTTCTGGCCCCCTATTCTTACCTGCCCAGTGTGGGTGATGGTGGCCACTTGCGGAGTCAGGTGGGGAGGATGGGGAAATCTACTCAGCTTGGGGAGAGCTTCCAGGTATCTGCTGAGCAGGTGGTCAGAAGGTGAATCAGTCCTGGACCACATGCGGGGCCCACACTCTTTCTTTGTGGCCCTCTTTTTTTTTTCTTTCATTTATTTTATTTTTTATTGTGGATTGAGTGATAGTTTACATGGGAGAACATCGGTTTTACAGCATTGATTCACTACAATGATTACAATCTCCTCCGAGCGTCATCATTCAACGGTATTTGTTTCCATTCCCTTTGTATTTTTTTTTTTTTTGGAAGGGGGATGTACACAAAAACACTCAGGAATGTAAAATCATTTAAACAACCAAAGGGCACGTTCTGCAAGCCTGCCTCCTGGCTGCCAGCACACACTCAGTCTTTCTCTTTCCATGAGTCTAGAGTCCTCAGCTGCTGCCTCTCTCCATGTCCTCATCTTTGCACACTCTTTCTTTTATTTCCACAAGAATAACTATTCTTTTAAACTCGTGCATGACAAGTCGCATTATGGTCATCAAATGAGAGTAAGTCTAAATGCACTGCTGCAAAATCATCGATTGGTCGGTGGTATGTTGTGGAGTTGGTTCTGATTCATAGTGACCCTGCACAGGGTTTCCGAGGCTGTAAATCTTTACTGAAGCAGTAAGTCTCATATTTCTTCCCCTGAGTGGCTGGTAGATTTGAACTGCTGACCTTGTGGTTAGCAGATCAGTTTGTAACCCACTATCACATGGGAAGATCTTGTCTCTGGGCATCTCTTCCATAGAGGTCTCCACATTTCTGAAGGGTGTCTCCTCCATCTCTCTAACGGCTGCTAAAAGAACCAATAGATCTGTGTTGGAAGAAGTGCAGCCAGAGTGCCCCCTGGAGGCCAGGATGACCAAACTTTGTTTCTCATACTTTGGAAATATCGTCAGGAGGGACCACTTGCTGGAGAAGGACATCATGTTTGGTAAAGTGGAGGGTCAGAGAAAAAGAGGAAGATGCCCAGCGAGATGGATTGGCAAAGCGGCATCATCAATGGGCTCAAGTATGGCAACGACTGTTAACTTTGGCCCAGGATCAGGCAGTGTTTCGTTCTGCTGTGCATAAGGGTGCTATGAGTTGGTACCGACTCGATGGCACCTAACAACAACAACAACAACACTTCCCTGGAGAATTCTGCACTCTTCCATTTATACCACGTCTACACAGCAGCCCTGACATCCTCCAGGGACTCAGATCATGTTCCTTTTCAATGTTCTTTGAGTCTTGGGAACAAAGACAAATCTGAAGGGACAAGATCAGGACTGTAGGGTGGATGGGGTAAAGTTTCCCATGGAAATTGTCATCGGATGCCCTTGCTGAATGAGCCTTGTCGTGCTGGAGAACAAGTCCTCAGAACAGCTTATAGGCCTTTCTCTCACCCCTCACCGCCATGCTGCTCACAGATTTACAGACTTGGAAACCCTATACACGGTTGCTCTGAGTCAGAACTGACTCCATGGCACAAGACAACAACAACACGAGACTAAGACAATGTATTTCTGAGAGAACCTGTCTGCAGTCATTCACAGAGATGTATTTAAACATGTGTTGTTTGGAATAAACTGGAACCCTAATGGCTTATCTGCATATAAATTAATATTCATTTTCTAGCTATGATAGTGAGGTGTTTCCTTATTATGTTATTATCTAAAGAAATGCATCCTTAGAATTTTATTATAAATATACTTGATGTTGTTGTTAAGTGCCATTGAGTCGGTTCCAACTCATAAGGACTCTGTATATGGCTTCCAAGGTGCAGCTGATGACTTTGAACCATGGACTTTGCAGTTCAAACAGACCATGAGGTCATGTTTACCCTACAGCATCTTGCCGGGACTCCATTAAACACATTTAAGGACTTAATAAGAATCACATGCTATATAAAAGAAGCTTCCATGCATCAAATTGTGTCTTCCTCAAAATACATGTCAGCTTGGCTGGGCCATAGCTCTCAGTGGGTTGGCAGTTATGCACTGACGCAACGTGGCAATGATTCCTCATAACAGGGTCTGCTGTGATAAACCAGTAAGAGGATTAAGGGTGAGAAACCAAACACCAAAACTGTAACCCAAACGAAACCAACTGCCACCAGGTCGAGTCTGACTCATAGTGATCCTCTGGAGGGTTTCCAAGGCTGTAAATATTTACAGGCGTAGAAGGCCTCATCCTTCTGAGGAGCAGCTGGTGGATTTGAACTTCCAGCCTTGTGGTTAATAGTCCAGTGCTTATCCTACATTACCACAGGACTCCTTAAGGGTGAGATGAAATACCATTAATCCCATCAAACCCTGATCCAATGGAAGGGAGTTCCCAGGGGTGTGGCCTGCAGGACCTTTTATCGTTTTTTTTTTTTTCATGTTTTATTGTGAATTATATGATATTTTACATGGAAGAACTTTAGTTTTACATTCATTCCATCGTATATCATTTCATTGCCATGGTTCCAATCCCCTCCATGCATCATCAACCGACCAAAGGGTATACCCTATAAATCCGCCCCCTACACCCCCCACCCCTACCCCCAGTCTTCAGCACACAGTCCCTCTCCCTCTCTGGATTCAAAGTCTCCAGCTGCTCCATCTTTCCACATCATCGTCTCTGCCTCCATCTCGGGCCTCGCTGCTTCTCTGGGTAGGGTCCCTCTCTCAGCTCTTCTCCGTTGATGGTCCTAGAGACCTCCGCTCCTAGACTAGAGAATGAATCACTCCCTTCCTTGCTACAAAACGTCTACCTTTACATTTCCAACCCTCCCAATCAGTCCTGATAAAAATCATTCACTATTGTATCACAAGTGACCCTTCTGCATTTCATTTCATCAGCTCTGCCTAGACAGATTGGATGCTACTCACTGGAGATTCTGCCTTCCTCCATGGCCCCTAGCTCTAGGTTCCCTCTTGAAAGCTTGTAAGCCAGTCACTTCTTGCCTTTGTAGTCCTCCCCCCGCCCCCCCGGCGTTTGGGTATCCAATGTCCAAGTTGCCCATCACTGTCTATTCTGTGTGTGGAGGGGGTGGGAATGTTTCTTGCTGTAAGGATTTGTTCCCTCTTTTGGGTTACTGCATCCATAGGTATAGGTCAAGTTCATCAAATTGTATCAGGTCACTCTTTTTTTTTCTTCCCCCCTCACCCCCTTCTTTCTTCTCCTGGTTGAGTTCTGATCATCCATTCATTGGGGCCAGGTCACGTGGGTACCATCTCCAGGTGTGGGTGTTCTTGTGTGTATGCCCTCTCTTCCTATCAGCTGGTAGCTTCACTCTCCACTCTAGTCCTTTGTGGCCATGTTGCTGACTCTGGGTCCAGGAGTCCCCAGGTCTCCCTACACTGCTGGCCAACCAGGTCCCCATCTGGGTCCACAGAAGCCCACTGAACATTGTAGGGCTTAGCTTGACACTTCATTGCTGCTTTTACCCCACTTCCCCCTATCTGCGATGCGTGTGGTCACCAATCAGAGCACGTATTTCCATTGAGTCTTAGTCTTGGAAGGGGGTTTGCATTAAGGGGACCTGACCACTTGTCTTGATGTTTCCTGGGAAGACCTTTTATCTTATAAATGTAAAAGGAGAGAGAAGGGGACAGAGCTTGGGGGAACCTATTACCACCATGAAAGAAGAGCCAGGAGTGGACTGTGTCCTTGGACCCAGGTCCCTGTGTTATGAAGCTCCTAGATCCGGGGGAAGACTGATGCTGAGACACATGGAGATCTTCAAGGAATGTGGATCTACAGATGCTGATGGGAGACAAAGACCTTCCCCAGAGCCGACAGAGAGAAAACTTTCCCCAGCAGCAGGCCTCTGATTTTGGACTTCTAGGCTCCCCTAAACTGTGAGAGTTACCACTTGTCTGTCAGTCTGTCCTACTGTGGTGACATGCATGTTGCTGTGATTCTGGAAGCTATGCCACAGGGATTTTAGATACCAGCAGGGTCACCCACGGTGGACAGGTATCAGCAGATGAAGACAGACTAGGAAGGAGAGATGCACTACTTCCAAATGTTTAGTCACTGAAAACCTTAGGACTAGCGGCAGGACATTTTCAGATACAGGGCGAGAAGATGAATCCCGTAGGTTGTTGTTGCTGTTGTTAAGTGCCGTAGAGTCGGTTCTGACTCATAGCGACCTTTATAGGGTTTCAGAGGAACAGTTAGTGTGTTTGAACCACTGACCTTGTAGTTCAAACTGAGCTTGAAGTCAAGTGCTTATCCTACAGCACCACACCAGGACTCGGCTTGTACGGCACTCAAAATACGGCTGGAGAAGAGCCGACTCCTCCAAGTAGACTTTACTGTAATGGTGTGAATGGAGCAAAGCTTTTGGGAACTTCATTTTCTGATGGGGTACAACCTAGAATTAAAAGAAATAGCCACAAGCATCCATTCATAATAGGAGCATGGAATGTACAAAGTATGAGTCTAGGAATACTGAACGTTGTCAAAAATGACATGGAACACATAAAGATCAATATCCTAGGCCTCAGTGAGCTGAAATGGACTAGCATCGGCCATTTAGAATCTGACAATCATATGGTTTATTGTATGGGTACATCAAATCAAAGAGGAATGGCGTTGCATTAATCATCATAAAGAACATTTCAAGATCTATCTTGAAGTCTAACGCTGTCTGTGATAGGATAATATCCATACGTCTGCTAGGAAGAGCAGATAATACCACTATTGTTCAAATTTACTCATTAACCGCTGAGACCAGTGGTGATGGAATTGAAGAATTCTATCAACTTTTTCAGTCTGAAATTGATCAAACATGCAATCAAGATGTATTGATCATTACTGGTGATTGGAATGCAAAAGTTGGAAACAAAGAGGAAGGATCAGTAGTTGGAAAATGCATCTTGTCCTTGGTGACAGAAATGATGCTGGAGATCAAATGA
>NW_006408558.1:12619444-12620801 GCF_000296735.1 Chrysochloris asiatica | reverse complement strand
CCAGACTGCAAAGCCATTTGAGTGGCAAGGTTGGCAGTTCAAGCTCACCAGCTGCTCCTTGGAAACCCTATCCAGGGTCACTATGGTTCGGAATGGACTCGATTGCACTACACAATAAGAACAACAACAATGACTTCTTCATTGCAGATTTCCTTTTCTAGCAACATAAAAGACAACTATACACATGGACCTCACCAGATGGAACACATAAAAATCGAATCGCCTACATTTGTGGGAAAAGACAGTGAAGATCATCAGCCAAAACAGGCTAGAAGCCGCCTGTGGGACAGTCTACTACTTACTTGCATGCAAATTCAGGCTAAAGCTGAAGAAAATGAAAACAAGTCCACAAGAGCCAAAATATGACCTTGAGCATATCCCACCTGAATTTAGAGACCATTTCCAGAACAAATTCGATGCATTAGTCACCAATGACTGAGACCAAAAGAGCTGTGGGATGACATGAAGAAAATCTTACAGGAAGGACACAAAAGGTCATTAAAAATACAGGAAAGAAAGAGAAGACAAAAATGTATGTCAGAAGAGACTCTAAAATGTGCTTTCTAGCATGCTGTTGAGTCTATTCCTACTCATAGCAACCCTATATACTATTTCCGAGGAGCAGCTGCTGTGTTTGAACAACTGACCTTGTGATCTACAGTTGAGTGCTTATCTTACAGTGTCACACCAGAAGTCTGGCATAGAGCTGCTAAAACGAATGGGAGAAGTGATGAAGTAAAAGAGCCAACCAGAAAATCTCAACGGGTAGCTCAAAGTCCAGTATTAGAATGAAATGTGCAAAGACCTGGACTCAGAAAACCCAAAGGGAAGAACATGCTCAGCATTTCTCAAGCTGAAAGAACTGAAGAAAAATTCAAGCCTCAACTTGTAATATGAAGGATTCTATGAACAAAATAGTGAATGATGCAGACAGCATACAAAGAACATGGATGTAATACACAGAGTCACCATACCAAAGAGAAATGGTTGATGGTCAACTGTTTCAAAAGGCAGCAAGTGGAAAAAAGTACATGGCATAGGAGAAGTCCATACATAAAAGTGTTTTGGAAAATTATAACCATGATGCAGTTATATACCACTTTTCTAGAACTTAAATACTGGTAAATTTATGATCTTTAAAACATAGCTGTATGGACTTCTGGAAAAAGATGGCGGATCTGGTGGAAGTGTAGTGATGAGCTCTGCTGAGAACAACACAGAATACAGGACCAAGAAGGCTCAGGGAATGGTCCCAGAACTCTGAACCACATATAAAGGAATATCTAGAAGGTTGGAAGACTTACACCTGGGAAGTCTGTGGCAGAAGCAAGAAATCCATTGCTTCCTGGTTTGGGAC
>NW_006408558.1:12598684-12609826 GCF_000296735.1 Chrysochloris asiatica | reverse complement strand
GATGCCTGAAATGGAGCCAGAGATGATGACGTGGAGCGATGGAGCAACTGGAGACTTTAGATCCAGAGAGGGAGAGCAACTGTGTGCTGAAGAACTGGGGTGTAGGGGCGGGGGGGGGAAGGATTGCATGGAGGGGATTGTAACCATGGCAATGAGACAATATACGATAGGATGAATGTAAAAACTGATGTTCTCCCATGTAAACTATCACATAATTCACAATAAAACATTAAACAAAAAGGCAGCAAGTGACCAAGAACCAATGATAGTGAAGGCCGATGTCCAAGCTGCACTGAAGAAGGTGTTGACATAGAACAAGGCTCCAGGAACTGACAGAGTATCAACATAAACATTTCAACAAAATGATACAACACTAGAGGTGTTTGCTCATCTATACCAAGAAATTTGGAAGACAGCTAGCTACCTGGCCAACCGATTGAAAGACAACATTATTGGTGCCCATTCCAAAGAAAGGTGCTGACACAAGGGAAGGCGTAAATCATCGAACAAAATCATTAATGTCACATGCAAGTAAAATTGTGCTGAAGATAATTCACAAATGGTTGCAACAGTGCTTTGACAGGGAGCTGCTAGCGGTCAAGCCAGATCCAGAAGGGATGTGGAACGAGGGATATCATTGCTGACATCAGATGGATCTTGGTTGAAAGCAGAGAATATCACAAAGATGTTTATATGTGCTTTATTGACTATGCAAAAACTTTTGACTGTGTGAATCATGACAAACTATAGATAAAGTTGTGAAGAATGGATATTCTAGAACATTTAACTGTGCTGAGGAATCTGCACACAGACCAAGAGGCAGTCATTAGAATCAGATGAGGGCAAACAGGATGGTTTAAAATCAGGAGAGATGTGCGCCAGGGTTGTGTTTTTTCACCATACTTATTCATTTTGTGTGCTGAGCAATTAATCTGAGAATCAGGATTGGAGGAAGACTCGTTAACACCTGCAATATGCAGATGATGCAACCTTGCTTGCTGAAAGTGAAGAGAACTTGAAATACTTACTGATGAAGATCAAAGAACACAGCCTTCAGAATGGATTGCATCTCAGTGTAAAGAAAACGCAGATCCTCACCAGTACACAGCATGATAAGTGGAGAAAAGATTGAAGTTGTCAAGTGTTTCATTTTTCTTGGATCTATAATCAACGCTCATGGAAGCAGCAGTCAAGAAATCAAATGACATATTGCATTAAGCACATCTATAGCAACAGGGTCTCTTTAAGTGTTCAAGATGTTAGTTAGAAGACTAAAGGGGCGCCTGATCCATGCCACGGGATTTTCAATCACTTCATATGTGTGTGAAAATTGGACAATAGATAAGGAAGACCACTGAAGCATTGATGTATTTGCATTATGGTGTTGGAGGAGAATATTGAAAGTACCATGGCCTGCCAGAAGAACAAATAAGTGTATCTTGGAAGAAATATAGTCAGAATGCTCCTTAGAAGACAGGATAGGGAGACTTTGTGTCTCATACTTTAGAAGTGTTATCAGGAGTGACCAGTCCCTGGAGAAGGATATCATGTTTGGCAAAGTAGAAGGTCAGTGAAAATGAGGAAGTGCCCCCAATGAGCTGGAGTGACGCAGTGACAGCAACAATGGATGAGCTTAAATGTAACACCAGTTTTGAGGATTGGTACAGAATCGGGCAGTGCTTCATTTTGTTGTTCGTATGACCACAACAAACTGTTATAAAATACATTTCTGTTTGTTAAAACCACCCCCTTTTGGTATTTCTATTATAACAGTCCTGGAGAACTAAGACAGGAATGAGTGCAGGAAGAGTCTTTCCCCCCAATTTTCCTCCTCACAGCCTCTGGAAACTACTCATCTGTTTTGGTCTCTGTGCATTTCCTGTTCTAGATATTTCATTTAAGTGGGACCCCACACACGGTGCACCCTTTGTGTCTAACTTAGCTCACTCAGCATCTGTGTTGGAGTTCCACCCATGTGGCAGCATGCACCAGAGATTTCACTTCTCTTCATAGTTGCGTGGTATTCCATTGTATGGATGGACCACACTGTGATTATCCTTCCACCAGCTGAGCTCATGGACACTTGGGTCATTTCTACCGTGTAACTATTGTAACAACGTTACCTCCTGAGCTGTGTGCCTGGGGATGGTATGCACTTGGTTGAAATTCTGACGTACTGCTGACCCCACCCATGGAAATCACATATCCATTGACCAAGAAGCTCGGGGGTGTCAGGGAGCCTTGGAAGAACTCTCTGGACAGAAGGCCCAGGTTGCAAACCCTGGCTTGACCCCTGGCATAGCCCTACAGTGGACCAATGTAGCCCACCTGCCCTGGAAGCCCAAACCCCCAGTTGCTGTGGAATAAACTCCCACTCACTGTGAACCCGTGTGGGTCCCAGCAGAACAGTGCTCCACAGGATTTTCAAAAGCTGATTTTCAGAAACAGAGCCCCAGGTCTTTCTTGTGAGACTCCTCTGGCTGGATTCAAACCATCAACATTTTGGTTAACTATGCGTACCACTAAGGAGCTCTGGTAGCGTAGTGGTTACGTATCGGGCTGCGAACCGGAAGGTCAGCAGTTCGAAACTACCAGCTGCTCCGCGGGAGAAAGATGAGACAATCTGCTCCCGTAAAGATTTACAGCCTCGGAAACCCTATTCAGGGTCGCTATGGGTCGAAACCGACTCGATGGCATTTAACAACAACAACAACATGCGTACCACTTTCGACACTCAGGTCCAGGAATTCAGAACTACCCCCACCATCCCAATGTGCTTCAGGGCTCACTTGAGCCCCAGGAAAAGCCCATCTGGACCCTTACCAGCAGGACTGGAGGCTTGGTGGAGCCCTGTCCCAGCCTCTTCCTTCCTGTGTTCCCAGCCAGACTCATGTGAAAGGATCCAGCTAGGCCTCAGATGGCCACATGGGGGCGACAGCTCTCAAGGAATAAGGAGAGACTAGGAGCTCTGAGGCGACCAGGTCTGTTGGCTGCCCTGGGAAGTTGGCATCCTATGTGGGGGCCTGTGTGCAGGGTGAAGGAGCTTACCAAGGGCTGGGAGCTGTGGACAAGCACGGATTAACCAGGGATACTGTGCTGTGGTGAGAGAGGCAGCTGGGGGCAGGACCTGCCACAATAGGATCCTGTGTGTGAGGAGAGGGTCCCCCGACTTCATGGAGAGGTGGGAGTGGCTGGGATGGATGCACAGAGCCGGGAGCCAGAGGGCCCCTAGTACCTGACCTTATTCACACAGATCTACCTGCTCTTCATAAAGCCCTGCTACAACCACACACACACAGACAGACAGACAGACAGACACACATACATTCATATATGTACAAATGGGCCCACAGTTACCTGCACCTCTGCAGAGAGGCACAGACACAGACTCACCCCAAAGACACAGACACACATTCATGTGTATACACACAGACGCACTCACCCACAAAGACATACACCTAACACGTACACACTACCACTCACAAACACACTCACCCACAAAGACAAACACCTAACACGTACCCACTACCCCTCACAAACACACTCACCCACAAAGACACACACCTAGCCATGCACATTCATCCCCCCAAACACCCTCACAGACACACACCTACCACGTACACACACACCCTTAAGCACACCCACACACAGAGACGCACACATATACCACATACACACTCTCTTACGGACACACTCACCACAAAGATGCACACTACACATTTTGTCACAGAAACACCCCCACTGCTCACAAACTCATATCATCCCACAAACACCTATGTACAAACACCATCACACACACAGATCCCAAATGCACACCATCTGTCCAACCATACTCATTCTTCACACGCAAACTGACCAACCAAACACACACACTCACATATGTGCACACTCACACACACACGTACACACACACGCACTGACATCCAACCACACACATGCACACAAATGCTAAACACACACTCACACACACCCCTACACTCATATGTATGCATGTATACACACACACCCATACACATAAATTCACATACTCACACACGTACACTCATGCACACACTCATACACACTCACAATGCACACTCTCACTCATATTCTCAGACACACATATATGCATGCATGTATACGAACACACATGCACACACAGTCACACATGTAGACACACACTTATACACACATACACATGCATACACATGTACACACACACAGAGAGACACTCACATGCACACCCATACTCCTATATCTGCACACACCACACGAGGTAGCCCCCACAGCGCTGTGCTGGGCCCAGACAGCCAGCTCACCAGGTTTGGGAGGGGTGCTGGCTTGCCACCCTCTTACCCTGTGAGTTGGGTTTATCCCGCATGTCCTCAGGTGCTCAGCGGGGCCTCCTCATGTCCACTTGGACGGGCCTCTTGACTTGTCCTCATGGATGGCCTGGGTCAGCTGTCCTGGGCCATGCTTCTCAGTGGTTTGACCATTGTGTGATGCTCCCCCATCGTGTGGTCTGATGTGATAAACCAAGAAGAGGATTTGGGTGGGATGCCAAAACCAAACCCAGCCCACCACCATCGTATCTGACTCCCAGCAACCCTACCTGGGGCTTCCGAGGCTATAGGTCTTTATGAGAGCGGGAAGCCTCCGTTTTCTTCCATGGAGCAACTGGTGTTTCAAACCACTCATCTTGCTGTTGGTGGTCCAATTCATAATCCGCTATGACACAAGGGCACCACTTTATTCCCATCCTAACCCGATCCACATACAGGGGTGTGGCCTGAGACACCTTTGATCTTACAAAATATAAAAAGAGACAGAACTAAGCAGAGAATAGGGACCTATTATTAGGCAAATCTGCTGCACGAGACCTTTCTAAAGAAAGTGTTGAAGAGCAAAGATGTCAGCTTGAGGACTAAGGTGCGCCTGACCCAAGCCATGGTATATATATATATATATATTTTTTATTATATTTTTTAAATGTTTTATTGTGATTTATGTGATAGTTTACATGGGAGAACATTAGTTTTACATTCATCCTATTGTATATTGTTTCATTGCCATAGTTACAATCCCTTCCATGCATCATCAACCAACCAAAGGGTATACACTGCAAGCCTGCTCCCCTAGTCATCAGCACACATCCCCTCTCCCTCTCTATGTCTAAAGTCCCCAACTGCTCCATCTCTCCACGTCATCATGTCTGCCTCCATCTCAGGCATCACTGCTTCTCTGGGTAAGGCCCGCTCTCTGCTCTTCTCCCTTGCCAAGCCATGGTATTTTCAATAACCTCATATGCATGCAAAAGCTGAACAGTGAATAAGGAAGACCATAGAAGAATTGATGCTTTTGAGTTATGGTGTTGGAGGAGAATACTGAAAGTGCCATGGGCTGCTAAAAGAACCAATAGATCCGTTTTGGAAGAAGTGCAGCCAGAGTGCTCCAAACTTCGTCTCTCATACGTCGGACATATTGTCAGTAGGGACCAGTCACTGGAGAAGGATATCATGTTTGATAAGGTGGAGGGTCAGAGAAAAAAAGGAAGACCCCCAACGAGATGGATTAGCCAAGTGGCAGCATTGATGGACTCAAGCGTGGCAACAATTGTGAGGTTGGCCCAGGATCGGGCAGTGTTTTGTTCTGTAGTACATAGGGTCGCTATGAGTTGGTACCGACTTGATGACACCTCACAACAACAAAACCACCAAGAAAGAAGACCAGGAAGTGGAGTGTTTCCTTTGACCCGGGTCCCTGAGCTGTGAAGCTCCTAGATCCGGGGGAAGATTGATGCTGAGACAGACGGAGATCTCCAAGGAATGTGGGTCTACAAAGGCTGACAGGAAAGAAGGCCCTTCCCCAGAGCCGGCTCTCTGAATTCAGATTTTCAGACTCTCTTGTGTTTGGGTGGAAAACAAGACTCTAGGAAACAATGGAATACAAATTGAAATCTTTCAATAAACTGATTTATCACTGGAGGCACTCACTCATTTATGCCAAGAAACTGGAAAGACTGATTAGAAGAGACCCATATTTGTGCCCATTCCAAAGAGAGGGGACCCAACGGAATGAGGAAATGATTGGACAATATCGCTAATATCACATGCAAGTACAATTTTGCTGAAGATAATTTTACAACGGTGGCAACAGTACATGGACAAAGAATTGCCAGAAATTCAGAAGAGGACAGACATATAACAAGTCAGGTGGTTCTTGGCTGAAAGCAGAGACTACCATAATGATGTTTGTTGTTGTTGTTAAGTGCCGCTGACTTGGTTCCAACCCATAGAGACCCTGTATAGGGTTTTGGAGGAGCTGCCGGTGGGTTTGAACCATCGACCATGAGGTTTAAACTGGCCTTGCAGTTCAGCACATTAACTGCTGCGCCACACCAGGATTCCAGAAAGATGTTTACCTATGCTTTATAGACTATATAAAGTCATTTGACTGTGTGGATTATGACAAGCTATGGACAGCATTGCAGGGAATGAGTATTCTGGAACACTTAATTGTGCTCATGTACATAGAATGAGAGACAGTTGTTCAAACACAACAAGGGAACACCAAATGGTTTAAAATTAGGAAAGGTGTACATCAGGGTTGTATTCTTTCACCATACGTATTCAATCTGTATGCTGATCAAATAATTCGGGATTGTATGAAGAAAAATGTAGCATCAGGATTGGAGGAACCGGAGATATGCAGATGATTGAACATTGCTTGCTGGCAACTAAGAGGATTTGAAATACTTGCTGATGAAGATCAAAGACCACAGCCTTTGGTATGGGCTGTACCTCAGTGTAAAGAATACAAAACTCCTCACCACTGGACCAATAAATAACATCATGATAAATGGAGAAAAGATGGAAGTTGTCAAGGACTTCATTCTTCTTGGATCAACTATCAACACTCGCGGAAGCAGCAGTCAGGAAATTAAACTATGTACTGCATTGGGCAAATCTGCTACACAAGACCATTTGAAAGTGTTGAAAAGGAAAGATGTCAGTTTAAGAACTGAGGTGCACCTGACCCAAGCCATGGCATTTCCAATAGCCTCATATACGTGTGAAGTTGGACAGTGAATAAGGAAGACTGCAGAAGAATCAATGAGTTTGAGTTATGGTGTTGGCGAAGAATATTGACAGTATCATGAGCTGATGGAAGAAGAAATGAATCAATGTCGGAAGAAGTACAGCTAGAATGCTTCTTAAAAGTCAGGATGGCGAGACTTTGTTTCTTGTTCTTTGGGCTTCACCGGTCTGTTTTCTCTCAGGGTTGGGGGGCATGGGGAGTCACTCTTGGGCACAGGGTAAGGGGTGTTCTGAGTCCATCACACAGTAGGTAGGGCCTAGACACTATTACAGCCATCCACTCGTGGCATGTTTGTCAACAGCACAAGAGAACTCAGACACCTGCCTTCCTGGGGGACTTATCTAATAAACACAGTCTGGTTTCTCTGTCTTGGTGGAGTGGCCCCATGACCTGAGATGGATAGGGGCAGCTTCTGCTGGCACAAGTCCCCCCTTGCACCCTGTCACCTAGGTTCCCTGCCTTGTCCCCACCACACCTGTTTTCCAGATCGTATCACTATCTTCCTGGCTGAGTCCAGGTGGGCACACAGTGCTTCTGAAGGGGACAGGGTTGGAAAGGAGGGAACAACAGAGCTGGACTCATGTCCCAGCACAAGACATGGTGTTCCTAGTGGGAGGAGGAAAGGCTGGACCACGATCACCTCCCTTGTCTGCGTCCTCACCACAGTGGGGGATCAGCACAGACCTTCACTGCACCCATGGGGACAATGAAGAGATGAGGTGGGGGGTAAACTGAGGCACCCTCAGCCAAGCTGGGCTCCAAACCTCTTGCTCCTGGCTCCAGGGTTACTTGTCCAGATGCGAGCTGGTAGGGTTAGAGCCACCCGGTCCTTGATGCCTCCTGTCCAGCCTGCTTCAGCGCTATGAGTGGTCTGTGGTAGGGTGTGGCCACCTTGGCCTTGGAATAGGAAATGGAAGGAGCTGGGAGCCCCCGCCCCCATTGTCCTATCTTCATGTGCACAGCCAACTGGGCTGGAGCTGAGGGCTCCAGCCTCCTCTTTCAGGGGCACCAGAGGCTGCTTCCCAGAGTGACTGCCCAGGATCCAGCGTGTCCTCTGTCCCACACACTCAGGGGATTTGGCATGAGAGGTAACTTAGGGGATGGATCTCTGGGTGTCTGAGGGGGCAGGCCTGCCAGTGGAGGTGCATGCGCATCCCTAGGGCAGGCTCCTGTCAAGCCTGCAGGGTGAATGTGCTGAGGCTTGACGCAGAGCAGACTCAGACTGACAAACTCTGTCTCTGTGCCCACACCTCCCCACAGGGGAGAGCACCCCCACATGTGTACCCCCCATGCACACACCCATGTATATGTGCACCCCCAGACACAGGTGCATGAACACCACCCCATCCCATGCACACACATGTGTATACGTATGTGTTTATGCACACACATGTATATGTGCATGTATACATGCACAGAGACACAGGTGCATGAACACCACCCCATCCCATGCACACACATGTGTATACGTATGTGTTTATGCACACACATGTATATGTGCATGTATACATGCACAGAGACACAGGTGCATGAACACACACACTTAAACCCCTCCACACATATACACATGTGTGTGGTTGTTATGTGCCGTGAAGTTGGTTCTGACTCATAACAACCCTGTACAGGGTTTCCGAGGCTGCAAATCTTTACGGGAGTAGAATGCCTCATCTTTCTTCCTGGGAGCATCTGGGTGGGTTCGAACCACCAACCTTTCTGTTTGCAGCTGATCACTTAGCCACTGTGCCACCAGGAGGATTCCTTTACACAAGTGTGGTGGTGGCATGCTGTCAAGCCAGCTCCTACTCACAGCTCCCTGGTAGACGGTTTCCAAGACTGAAATCCTGACAGGAACAAAAAGCCCCATCTTTCTCCTATGTGTTGGCAGGTGGATTTGAACTCCTAACTTTGATTTTAACAAGTGTTGTTCTTGTTAAATGCCTTCGACTTGGTTCGGACTCATAGCAACTCTATACAGGGTTTCCAAGGAGTGACTGGTAAAGCTGAACCACCGCCATTATCCCACAGTGCCACACCAAAGGTTAATATTTCAACACATGCTTTTGGGGGAAGACAATAACAAGGAGTGATTTTTATTTTATTTTATCCCCTCCACCCTCCAATTCCCTTAGCTCCTGGTAACACAAATAAACTTTGATCTATATACATCTCTTTCTTCTAGATGTCTCATGTAAGTGATATCCTATAAAATTTCTCCTTTGGTATCTGGTGGTTTGCTCAGCAAAGTGATTTCAGGGTTCATCTGTGATGAAGCATGCATCAAAACTCCACTGCTGTTTCTGGCTAAGTAATATCTCACTGTGCAGATGGACCACGTTTTGTTTATCCATTAATCTGTTGATGGATACTTACGGTCAGAGAAAAGAAAACTTCAGTTAAAAGAACTACGGGTCTTCAGTAACAAATATAAAGCCACATACATCCCGTCCCCATCCACAGTACCCTAAAAGGGACAAAAGAAAATTGAGTTAGGATTCCACTTGGACTCTCCACCCCCTCCCCAGACACAATGGAGACTACCAGAGTTTGTGGATGCTGAGACAGAGGCATAGAGTTGGTGTTGTTGTATAATCCTGCCTTCCTCTCTCTCGTCCTCCTTCCCCTGCATCCTTGGCTCTCTGCTCCCTCCGGCTCTGGGCTAAACTTTCTGGTTGTTTCTGCACATCCCCTGCAGCCCTGCTGGGTCTCTGGTTTGGATCCAGTCCCAGGAGGCTTGCTGCCACGTAGGGGTCTCTGCTTGTCCCTGTGCTTGCAATTACTTCTCCCCAGTATGTGCAAAAAGTCACCGGCCCCACGCACTGAGCTGATTGTGGACAGATAAAGGACAATTAGGTCTATTCTGAGTGCTCATATGCAGCTGTTTCCGTAGATACGGTGGCTTCAAGCAATTAGCCCAGCCAGCTGGGCCAGAGCCACCCGAGGGCTGTGAGGGGGGGCCGGAGAAGGGAGGGAGCCCCTGACTCCCCACCAGAGGCACTACCCCCAGCCTTCTTTCTCCATCTTTTGTAATCAGATTTCATAGTGGAGCTGTGGGTGGAAACAGGTTTCTAATATATTGCAGAATGACGGAATCAGGATACAACCTTGTGTGTTCTGTGGCTACAATTAAGATACAAAGTATCCGAGGAAAAGATGCTCAGAGGCAATTGGCTCCCAACTGTTCTTCATTTTGCAACATAATGGAAACTAACAGACATTATTAAAAGATCGATCTATGGCCCCCTGGTTCAGATGGAGAAGAATAAACAGGCGGGTTTGGTTTCTGCCTGGCCATCTGAGCCCCTTGTTGGCTGCTGCATCCTGACAACTGGGCTGAGCCCCTGCCTCAGTGCCAGCCAGTGGGCAAGCCTCCAGACCTAGGCAGAGACCTCAGAGCCCATCCTGCTTCCTGTTGTATCCAGATGGTGTCCCATGAGAGCGGGCAGGAAGTGACTCTGCTGTTCTGTCTCTGAGAAGCTGGAGACTACTGGTTAAGAGATCTACCTCCCCCGGGCACCCACTGGAAGGCCAGTTGCTCCCAGGTCCTGCAGACCCTGGGGGGATTTTCTAGGGCCCCCACAGTGACATTTCCCTGACTACAGCCTCCATGGCAGTAGTTTGAAGGGACTTTAAAAAGTTCGTGAAAAAATTTCATTATCTTTCCAATTCCAATTTCCTTTTTGAAGCCATATGTATGTATGCATGTTGTTAAGTGTCATTGAGAATCACTTCTGACTCATAGCAACCCTAAATAGGGTTTCAGAGGCTATAAATCTGTATGGGAGCAAAAGCCTCATTTTTTTTTTCCCCTCAGAGAAGTTGATGGGCTTGAACTGCCAACTTTGTGGTCTGTTTTGTTGTCGTTGTTAAGTGCTGTCCAGTTGGTTCTGACTCACAGCGATCCTGTATAGGGTTTTCAAAGAGCAGCTTGTGAGCTCGAACCGCCGACCTTGTGATTCAAATGGACTTTGCAGTCCAGCGCATTAACCGACAGCATCACACCAGGATTAGTCCAGTGCTTATCCTACAGCTTCTAGCATTGTTGTTGTTGTCAAGTGCCATCGAGTC
>NW_006408558.1:12562281-12597839 GCF_000296735.1 Chrysochloris asiatica | reverse complement strand
CCCAGCTTCTCGTATTATTTGCTCAGCATACAGGTTGAATAAGTATGGTGAAAGAATACAACCCTGTCTCACACCTTTCCCAATTTTAAAACAAATTGTTTTCAGACTATGTGCTATTCCATGGACTGAGAATAATACCTAGTATTTTTTGTCTTAAAATTCTAGAGCAAATAGGGACCGTGTATAAACATTGTCAATGTAAAGAGAAGAAACAGCGGTGGAGGGGGGACCTCATCGCATGCTGTGATGGCTACGGTTGTGTGCCAACTTGGCTGCGTCATGGCTCTCGGTGGTTTCGCAGTTACGTAATGGTGTTGTGGTTGTTGGGTGTTATTCAGTTAGTCCCGATTCACAGAGATCAAAACACTGCTGAGTCCTGCACTGTTGTTGCTCTGTTTGAGCCCAGACACCACGTCCATCTCTAGGGACTGGTTCCTTCGGATCACACATCCAGAGACTGAGAGAAAGCTCACCTTCCTCACTTCTAAGGAACATTCTGGCTGTACTTCTTCCAAGGCAAAAGACACTCCACGGTATTTTCAATGGTGTGACATTGTACAATAAGTACTGGACTGCTAACCACAAGTTCAAACCCACCAGCTCTCCTCAGAAACCCTATACAGGATTGCTGTGAGTCAGAACTGACTCGAGCTCCCTTAACACAACACTTGTGATTCTCTGTTTCACTTGTTGATGAACTCCACACTGTCTTCCCATACATTCTTTGGTATCACTTTTAAGACGTTATTTGCTTCCTTTATTTCTGACATGTTGTTGTTGTTGTTATTTGCTACTGAGTGGGCTCCAACTCCGCGACCCTCTCTGCACAGCAGAGTCAAACTCTGCCCAGTCCTGCAGCGGCCTCCCAATCTTCATTACGTCTGAGTCCATTGGTGCTGCCCCTGTGCCAGTCCATCTTGTTGGGGGTCTTGCTCTTCTTCACCTACCCTCAGTTTTATCAAGCATGATGTCCTTCTCCAGGGACTGGTCCCTCCTGATGACATGTCCACAGTACATCAGACCAAGTGTCACCATCCTCACTCTAAGGAGCACTCTGGCTGCACTTCTTCCAAGACAGATTGGTTTGTTCTTCTGGCAGTCCATGGTACTTTCCATATTCTCCTCCAACACCCTGATTCATCACTGACCAGGATATACCAAGTCCATAAGCAAGGTTCACGGTGGGCAAGGGTTCCCCCTCCGATGTCTTCTCCAGGGGCTCTCTGTCTCCCCTGGAGTCCTTGCCTCTTCAGCACATGCATGTGAACCTGCAGAGGTAGGTTCTTTAGGATTTAGCCCAATGCTTCTCTCTCGCTCCAGGTCTTCATCTTTCATGATTGTCTTCTATTTAAGCCCTCCTCAAGGGTTGTTTTCAATAACCTCATATGCATGCAAAAGCTGGACAGTGAATAAGGAAGACCATAGAAGAATTGATGCTTTTGAGTTATGGTGTTGGAGGAGAATATTGAAAGTACCACAGGCTGCCAAAAGAACCAATAAATCCATTTTGGAGTGCTCCCTGGATGCCAGGATGGCCAAACTTTGTCTCTCATACTTTGGACATATTGTCAGGAGGGACCAGTCGCTGGAGAAGGATGTCATGTTTGGTAAGGTGGAGGGTCAGAGAAACAGAGGAAGACCTCCAACGAGATGGATTGGCCAAGTGGCAGCATCGATGGACTCAAGCGTGGTAACAATAGTGAGGTTGGCCCAGGATCGGGCAGTGTTTCGTTCTGCTGTGCCTAAGGTCGCTATGAGTCGGTACTGACTTGATGGCACGTAACAACAACAACAACAAACAATAAGGTTTGTCATCTTTACCCTCTCCATCCATGTCCATGTGACCTGTGTCTTCACCTGTAGGACCATCTGGTGCCATCACTGTGATGGATTATGGGTCAAGTTTTCCAAAGTGGATCACCAGTCCTGTCTTCTGATTCCATGTTGGACTGGAAGTTCTGCTGAAAGTTGTATCATAGTAACACATAAACTGCCCACCTGGTGCATTGGCTGCGAACGGAACCTGGCTCTCTTGCTTTCTGTTATGTGCTGTTGAGTCATTTCTGACTCAATATGACCCTATGTAGGGTTTCCAAGGAGCCACTGGTGAGTTTGAAATGCCAACCCTGGGCTTCAAACCAACCTTGCAGTCCAGTGCATTATCCCACAGTGCTGCGCTGAGCCACTATGGCCCTCAGATCTCGAAGTAGCTCCACTGAGCATTCTGACCAGCATTATCATAGTGTTCTGTAAGGTGGGAGCTGCAGACACTGCCAACAGCACTCTCTGAGAGGCCTTTGGCTGGGTTTGCGTCAAAAATACGCTTCCTCCCCTTGTATCTGAAGCAGGTCTGAAGAAATGTTCAAACTCACTGGTGTGCAAAAATGTTTGGAAATTTTGCTGATGGGATCAAAGATGGAGGAAGGGCAGGCAGAGGGAAGTGGGGCCCATGCGGGCAGGGGCTCTGAGTTGCCTACTATGAGGTCACCCCTTGTTACAGACAGTGGGAGGTATGGAAGGTTCTTGAGTCAGAGACTGACAAACACAGGTTTGCTGGAATCCCGGGCACTCCAGGGTGTGAGATGAGAGGGAGTGGAGGACAGTTGGGAGATGCTGCAAAGGCTTCCGAGATGTCATCATGTATAGCTTTGCCTGCCAATGGGCCTTTGGGGCAGTGGTGTGGCCTGTAACCCCAAATCCTGTGGAGACAGGGAGCTCTGGGGCCCACAGGAGACCCTGGGACCAAAAGCTTGGTGGCCAGGTGGCAAAGAGCCAGCAAGCCAGGGAAGAGATGTGGTCCCCATTCCCAGGGGTACCCCAGACACGGAATCAGCATCATGGGAGAGTCGATCAAGACCTTGTCCTTAAAGCTGCACAATCGGGCCCCAGAGGAAAAGCTACCCAGGCTGGGGGAGAAGGGACATCCCCCCCAAACACCTTTAAGCCCCATTATCTGGGCTATAAGGATGGAGATCCTTTTAGGTGGGAACTTTAGTGACCTCTGTCCCACTGGACCCCTGACATCCCATCCTGCATGCCCCTTCTGTCCATACCCCTGGCTCCAAACCTTAATCTGACTGCCTTGGTTGATTGCAAAGCTGGATTGAATTGCTGCCGCAGCGAATTTTCTGGAACAAATGCCCAGTGTAACTGATACCATCAGGGAAGGAGCAATACGTACGTCACATCCAGGACCCAGTCCAGCCTCCCAACCCCAGATAAGCTCTCAGACAGCATACATTCCGAGAGACCCCAGAAAGCTGGGGAGCCCCTTGGGAGACGAGGTGGTGGGAGGCCTCAACAGCCAGTTTGCTCACGGTACCCCTACCCCACCCAAAGATGGAAGACAAGCCTTTGCCCCCTTCCATCTCTAGGGCAGGGTCTGGAGTGTCTCAGTACTTGTCACCTAACAGCATCCCCACCTCCGCAGTTGCTAACCTCTGACCCTGTCCCTAAACATCAAAACCCTCAGCATCCGCACAAGGAGGTCGTGTCCCTCCGGGTGCCCCCACATCAACCTGAAAAGCTTTGCCCAGGCTTCCTGTCTGCAGCCTGTAAAAGGCAAACTGGGGGCTGTTGCTGTGATGATTAAGAAGCAAAATGGTTTTGTAACATTGAATGTGCTTTTTGGAGAGTCCCAGCATCCTAGCATGTTCTGTGAAGGGCTGGCGTCCCTCTTCTCTAGACAAGACCCAGAAGGAAGTCCAGCATGCCGACTATGGAGATACAGCAAAGCCCACTCTTCTAGGGTCCAGGGTTCCCTGGGCTGAGGGCAGAGGGCCCGGGCGGGGGAGGATGCTGCTCCCAGAAAGGTTCTGTGTTCAGGAGGTGGACTATATTGCTCCATCCTCTTCCTGACAGAGAGCACAAGGACCCAGAGGGAAATTGAGGCAGCAAGTCACTTGTGGAAGAAACAGAGAGAAGTCACAATACCTCCAAGAGCTATCATATTGGCAAAAGTATAAGAGCTTTAGGGTCTCAAATGTTGGTGATTACTTGCACACGGTAGGGTGATCAGGGGCCCCAGTCTGAGGTGATGGGACAGGGATCAAACCACATGGATCAGTGACTTCACTTCTCCCAGAGAGGGGGCTCAGAGAGGACAGGGGCGCAGAATTGTTTTGTTTCTGTGTGTGCACACATGTGTGCAAGTGTGTCTGTGCCCGTGCATGTGGGCGTGCCCGTGCATACAGGCATGCCCATGTATATGTGCATGTGGGTCCTGTGCGCGTGCCTGTGGGTATGTCTGTGTAGCTGTGTACATCTGTGTCCATGAATGTGTACATGTAAGTATGTGCACAATGTCCATGCATGGCTGAGCACATGTATGTGTGTGCATCCATGAATGTATTATGAGCATATGCATGCATGTGTATGTCTGCATGTGTGTGCATGGAACTAAACACGAGCGTTTGTGCATTGAATATACACTGCATGTGCATACATGTGTGTGCATGTGACCAGATGGCAGCACACATGTGGGAGAGTTGCATTGTGTGCATGCATGGGAGAGTGTGTATGTGAAGGTTTAGAGTGTGTCACAGTATCACTAACATGGAAGACATTCACCCTAAGCAGCATCAGGATGGAGGGTGTGTGGTGAGTAGGGAGGCCCTGGGTAATGTGCAGGCAGTGAAGCTGTTGGGGGTCACTTGAGGGCCCCCCCAAAGGCCAAAAAGAGCAACAGCAAAAAAGTGTGACCAGGGGTGTGGGCGGGAACTGGTGAGGGGCTAGGGACATCCAGAGGAGTGTTTTGTGAGCCTGTATAAAGCCCTCTCAGCCATTGGAGGGACAAGCCCTGGGCTTGGTGGGGCTAACAGGTGGGATCCCCCCACCATCCTACCACCCTCAAGTCCAGCTGCCTGCTCAACTGTGCCCACTCATTCATTTCATCAACAAGCAGCCTCGGTCTGTCGGGTGCGCTGGGGAGACAAAGGGTGAGATGTGGAGTCAGTTTATGGGTTACGAGAACAGAAGGGAACTTAGAGCATGGACCAGTGCTCGAGTGGGGAGAAAGATCAGTGTCTAGGGACCAGAGAAGGCCCCGAGGAGGCCAGGGCAGGGCAGGTGAGTCTCACCTAGGCCAGTGGTGAAGGGAGGGTCCCCAGATACAACTTGAAGACCTGACTCTGAGACTTGGCAATGGGCTGATGCCTCATACCTCCTGGAATCTCAGTGGGGGTGGGGGGAGCCTAGAGGCCACCCCACCATCACTCTGCAATTCCTGTGCCCACCCGAGAGGCTCTTGTCTCCCCCTGGACTTAAGCAGGGTGAGGGCAGGATTAACCTGGTCCAAACTGATCAGTGAACTTGGGAAGAGGAGGAGGAGGGAGTGAGGGAAGATGCTGAAGGTGGCCGCATCAGGATGCAGACAGCTGTAGCAACAGCCCCCAGCGGCACCACGACGATGCCTACCTGCAGGCCTTCACCCCTTGCTGCTGGCCCCCAGCTCCCCAGCCCGATGGAAAAGAGATCAGTGAAGCCCCAGTAGGAGTTCTCAAGAAGAACTTTCCAGAACTCACAATCTCTCTCAGAAACTGTGGGCCCCCTTTCCGCCACATTCTCCACTCCACCCACCCTCCAGCCATCCCCTCCCTGGGGAGGAAGGGGTTCTCTTCACATCCTTTGGGGTCACTGCAAAGGCAACGCTGGGTGGTGGCAGGAGGGAGGGGCCTGCTCCAGGCAGCCCCCCCAGGTAGGACAGATGACCCCTGCAGGTTCTCATCTGCATTATGAGGACCACCCAGATGTCTGCCCATCCCCAAAACTGCTACACCCTCAAGCATTAAGCCTGTCCTATTTTCCAAAGAGTTTTCCCCACCCCACACAATGTTTAGGTGACGAATAGAGAATGAGTGAATGAATGAATGAGTGAGGACCCAGGGGAAGGAATGAGTGCATGAATGAGCACACAGGAGGATGAAAGCAAACAGTCTTTCCTGAATCCCTGTTTCCACTCTGGGGGGCGGGGGGCAGTGTCTGTGCACCCTGAGACCCCCACACCAAGGAACCGGCTCAGGGCCTGTCTGGCCTGAGGGGCTGGCCAGGTGGGACCCAGAGCCGCCACTGCCGAAACAAGCTGATTAAACACAAGCTGAGGATCAAAGACAGCCAAGTCTGTGTGGTGAGGAGCCCTGTTTAAATATCACCACGGCGGGGCAGTCCCCAGGCGGTACTGGAAATGTCAGCGGGCGGGGCCCCTTGGCTGCAGTGGCCACGTAGCAGGCTGCCTTGGGACTTGGGCCAGGCAGGGGCACCAGGCAGGGGCATGGAGGTGGGTTGAGATGCCCCCTGCAAGCCCCCAGCCAGTGGAGGAGGAAACTCTAATCAAGGTTCACTCCAGCTCCCTTCAGACCACCCCGATCTCCCACTTGGTCTCCAGGTCAGGGAGGGGCAGGTTGTGACGGGTTTGGAGAAGGTGATGCCAACAGTGGCAGGGGCTGGAGAGAGCCCGGGGGGGGGGGGGGCCCCTCCCCATCTTGCCTCAGTCACCCTGCCTGTGGGTGCACTTCCAGAGCCAAAGAAAGGGAATCGTTTCTCCTCCAAAATATAATACAGTCAAGTGGTCCCCATCTAACCCATACAATGTCAATGTGGGCTGGAGTCGACTTTCTGTGGGGTGGGCATGCTCCCATGGGGGTGGGCATGCTCTGGGAGCAGGGCCTTGGGGGGTGGCAGAACAGGACATGGGGGGGGTGGCCTTCAGGGACAACACTGATGGCCCCTGGCCTCTGCTGCCTTCTGTCCATTCCATTGGCGTCTGTCCTCCCGGGCCTAGGCCATGTCAAGCAGGACAAGCCTCTGTTTTGGTCATTCTAAATCTGCTAATGACACCCAGGGCTACCTAGTGCTGTGGTGGAGGGCAGGAGGGGGCTGGAAGTTGGGCTCCCACGTAGCACCTTTGTGTCAGCAGGAACCCAAGGCGATGATGGGGCGTGACACAAGGCGGTCCTGGTCACCAGAAGCCCTGGGCTCCTTCAGGCTCCACGCGTGGGTAGGTGACGGGGATCTGGACCCATAGCACGGTGCAGACCGCTGGAGGGGACAGTGGTCCTGTAATTAGACATGATTGCTGTCAAAATACAGCTGCCACCGCCAGCCCATGAGTGACTAACAAGAAGTGAACGTCTCTCTCACTGCTTTTCATCTAGCTGATTTGTCAGAAACAGTGGAAGGTGTGCTGGGGTGGGGGGCACAGCACTCAGAGTGAGTCACTGGCCCAAAATGAGGAGGGGAGTCTGGAGGGAGACCATAGGCACTGAGAGTGGCCTGGTGGGATCATGGCCATCTAGAGGTCTTGGCTGTGACACTGTGATGTATCTGGAGAGAACACAGGGGTCAGGAAGTCACCCTGCTTATCACTGTATCTGTGTACACACACACATACAGAGTGCACACATGTGCAAACATGCACAGATACCTGTGCACATTGTTGCACATGAACATATGTACATGACACACATAACATACATGCATGTGCACTTGCATGCGCACCTGCACATACATGTATGCAGGCACACATGAATGCATGAATACATAAACATCCCATACATTTGCACAAGTATGTATGCACATAAGTCACTTGCACAAACATACATGCACAGACATATGAGTGCACACATGTACAAGCATGTGCACACACCCACAGCTCACCAGCACACATGCATACAGATGCATGAGTGCACACATGACCACGCACACACGTGCACAAGCATGTGCACAAAGCACATACATTCAGTCCACTCACATGCACACTCACACAAGCACACACATGAATACAGACACACAAATGCACACATGAAGAAGCATGCATGCATATAGACTCATGAATGCATGCACACACTCACACATGCACTTCACACACGCACACACCCCAAGTGAAATTGTGAGCAGACACTAACTATGCACAACTAAGGGTGCTGTTCTTGATCCTAGCGTCCCCATGTCTGCCGTGTGGTCTTCCAGTGATGCTGGGGAACCAACGAAATGCAGGTGCCACACTTCCAAGCCACCCTCAGTCCTGAATTGAAGACATGCAAGGGGTATACCCGATACCAAAAAATGTGGGGTGCTCAGTAAGCTTAGAGGCGCCTCTTCCCCTCAGGTTGGTGTGTGGATAGCAGAGTTATGGTGATCTCTGGCTGGCTTCCTGTAACCTGTCCCTCCATCCCTCCCTGCCGCTGTCCACCTGGCTCCCCTCACCTGGAAGACGGCCTTCTGAGAAGCAGGTGTGGTTCCATGGCTGCTCCCGGAGTGTGGAACCTCCTCTTTGTGGGGGTCATCTTCCAGTGCAGTGCACCCTGCCCAGCACCTCAGGCCCAGCCTGAGATGGGATTCCTGTCCGGGTCCAGAGATTGACCTGGATCCAGATGGACTCTCCTCCACCAGCTTCCTGGGATGGGCCTTGGTGAACAGACTGAGGTTGAGTTATGGGAGCTGTGATGCCCCTAGCCTGTGGGGTTTGAAGGCTGAGGCCTGAGTGTCTGACGCCCCCACTCTAGGTGTATGGGGCAGGGGAGTGGGAGGGTGACAGACCCTGGGGCTGAGCCCTGGCCTTTCCCCCCACCCCATGCCAGCACTGTGCATAGGGACAGACATCAGCTTCCATCCAGCCCAGAAAGACCGCAGAAGAAGCCAACAGGGTGGTTTGCCTGTAGGAGGCAGAGGCCCCTGAGCCTGAGGGTCTGACCAGGATGTGGTTAGGAGAAGGGGTCAGCAGGAGCAGGGGACATGGGTCATGGGAGTGTTGGGGGTTGTTCGGGTGTGAAGACCATGGTGACCTGCCCACTGGCCCCACCCCATATCTCCCACATCCTGTCAGCCAGCAGCTTGAGCCCCTTTGACTGACTTCAAATTGCCCAATTATCTCTAAGTGCATCCCATCGACCGGGAGGCAGAACTAGATCCCACCTTGTAGATACTTCTCTGCGCCCCCCTTGGCTGCCTGGCTGCTCAACACCATCAGATGGCCTCGTTAGGGCTAATTGCTCTGACATTTAGTGCTGACAGTGACAGGCTCTCTTCCTCCCTGTCTGTCCCCAAGCACCTGGAGCCTGCAGGCAGGTTAAGGCTGGGGGGCGGGGGGGGGCCCTAAGACTCCCTCCACTATGCCCCCCAAGTCTGTTGGGCTTGTGCACTCTACAGGGACAGGATGAAGGCCTTGCTGTCCCCACCTTCTCAGGGCACTGTGGCCTCCAGGACATGGTCAGAGGGACAAGTACCACCCAGGGACGAGGGGCTCTAGTGTGTGTTTGACCATGTGTGTGTATGTGTGAGGTTAGCATGTCTCTGCATGACACTCTGTGCATGTGAGCGTGTCTCTGTGTGTGAGTGCCTGTGTACGTGTGGGTTTGTATGTGTGAGCATGTCTCTGTGTGTGGATAAGGATGTGTGAGCATGTCTGTGTGTGACCGTGTGTGAGCAGTTCTCTGTGTGTGTGTGTGACTGTGTGTATGAGCAGTTCTGTGTGAGTGTGACCGTGTGTGTGTGAGCAGTTCTGTGTGAGTGTGACCGTGTGTGTGAGCAGTTCTGTGTGTGTGTGAACGTGTGTGTGAGCAGTTCTGTGTGAGTGTGACCGTGTGTGTGAGCAGTTCTGTGTGTGACCATGTGTGTGAGCAGTTCTGTGTGTGTGTGACTGTGTATGTGAGCAGTTCTGTCTGTGTGTGACCGTGTGTGTGAGCAGTTCTGTGTAGTGTGGTTGTATGTACATGTCTGTGTGCGACTGTGTGTGAGAGCAGTTCTGTGTGAGTGTGGGTACCACACAGGTGACCACATGAGGGATCAGGCACTGCTGGCTAACTTGGATCATTTGCTGCTGAAAGCTACTGGAAGTAACCACTGACCCTGGGTTTCTGGGGAGCATGCCCACCCACTTACTCAACCATATACTCACTCCCCACCCACCATGCACCCATCAGCCCACATACCCACTTAGACTGGGGACTGCCAGGACTGGGGGGGAGGGGAGGTGCACCTGAGGCTTGTCACCCCTTGGGCCACTCTGAGACCAGGATGTGGTGCTCTGTCTCCCTCCACTAGGCACCTCTGTTCCGGGCCATTGACTTGAGGGCCTGAGGAGGGCAGGAGGGGTGCCCCCAGGCACACATGGAGACCAGGCGAGTCACAAGCCTGCTCCTTGCTGCAGTGTGGATACGGAAGCCTGTTGTCACCGTGGCCTGTTAAACCCTGCGCTTTCCTGCTCCACACAAGAAGATGGTAAATCTTGGAGCACCATTCAGCAGATGGGGGGTGCCTGGAATTATTTGAATGTTGGGAGGGGAGAGACTATAGTGCGAGGGGCAGAACCTGGGTTCAGGGAGTAGGTGCTAAAGGCTTCCAGGTCGCTCAGAGTGGAACTCTCGTGGTCCTGGGCAGGTGCTTGTCCCCCCTTCACCAGTGCCCGCCTCTAACATTCCCTGAAAACCACTCTCCTGGCTTGGAGGACTCTGCTCCCCATCATCCCTGACCTTGGCCCCCAGAGAACCCTGCCCAGCCCTGGGTCCCCAGCCCTGGGTCCCCAGCCCACTGTCCCCCTCATTGCTGTTTCCCGGGCTTCCTGCAGGGGGAAACTGACTGGGCCTGGGGTCCCCAGAGCCGCCTCCAAGGGGAACTGAGAGGCTTAGCTCCTTACACAGCGCTCCCGGCTCAGGTAGGCCACGAATTAAAATCCAATATCTGTGTCGGTGGAAACATTTGCTGAAAGGTTAAGTCCACATCTATTGTGAGACTCCCCTTCCTGCCCCCCATCTCTGAACAAACAAGCAGAGCTGGCTGGGGGCAAGGCTGGATCTCTGTCCCTAAGGGGTCCCCAGAAGCCCACCCTGGAGGGGCAAAGTGAGAGACTCTTGGAACTTCAAGGGGTGCAGGGGGCTGGAACATAGCTTCAGTTTGGGGGTTCCTGCAGTCTGCTACCCCTGGAGGACCATAGCGGGGGAAGACAAATCTCAGGGGGTCCAAGAGGTGTTTGAGAAGGACTGGCCAGTGAGGAAGGGTGCAGTGGATGAAGGAAAGTTGGGGTGCTGCTGGTGAAGAGCAGCATGAAGCTGGTGGATTTGGGGGTGCCCGATGCTCTGTACCAGGGCACCATGTCTCCCTTTGATCCCTACTCTGTTTTCAGGGTTTCTGCCCTGAGGCTGCGCTAACTGGTCCCACAACAGAGAACTCTCCCTGGTGGTGGTGGGGGGGGGGGCAGAGCCCAGCACCCACCCCCATTTCATCTGGGTGGGGAGATCTCAGAGTGAAACCATGGCCCTTCTCCCGAACCCCCGGCCTGTCCTTTACACTGGACTCCAGTGTGCAGGCTCCTTCTGGAACTTTCTGGGTCCTACTGAATGTGCCTTGGAATCTGGGTACAAGTGCTCAGTGTAGAAGGTGTGGAGGGAGTAGGCAGTGAGAGACACCCCTGCTGAAGGTATCAGCCTGCTGGTGGGACCCTATGGGGACACTTGAGATCAACAGTCTTCTGAACAAGACTCACCAGAGGATGGGTTCCGGGTTTGAGCCTAGGTACCTTTGTTCTGGGCCATTGACTTGAGGGTCCAGGGTCAGCTGCACTAGCCCCTGACCATGCACCCAGGCCCCCTGTGTGAGGGCATGGACCCCCACTGCCCCTCTCCTGCAGAACGTGAGAAGCCCCTTGCCCTCGGCTCATGAGTGTGACTCACAGGCCACTGCGACCCGCCTGGTGTCTGTACTGAGGATGCAATTAGATTTAATGGGACAGAGCCCTCCCTCTGCCGCCTCCCGCGTGCCCACCCCGCTGCCCTTGGGCGCAGCAGCAGGGAGCGGAGGCAGAGGGGGATGCAGGGAGGGGGCCCACAGGGGCTCTGACGTCAGCTCTGCCTATAAGAGGCTGTGGGCAGAGGGCTGCGGAGTTGGAGCAGGACTTCGCAGCCATGCCTACCCCCAACGCCGCCTCACCGCAGGCTAAGGGCTTCCGACGGGCAGTGTCCGAGCTGGATGCCAAACAGGCAGAGGCCATCATGGTAAGAGGGTATGTGGGCACCAGAGCAGTCGAGCAGGGTCAGGTGCCTGGGTCCCTCCCGGGCTCAGCGTCCACACCAGCTCTGGACCTGGGGCAGCGTGGGGTCTTAGAGCCCCTATGTTAGGAAGCAGTGTCCCTGGCTTCCTCTTGGGGTGCATGAAACTGGACCCTGAGTCTGTGTGTGTATGTCTCGTGTGCTTGTCCCTCTCAGGGCTGTTGGGGTTTGTCTGTATCTTGGCTTGTCTTGGGGAAGATGAGTTTCCTTCTGAAACTTGGAAACAGGACTCAGAAGGGTTCACCTTCCTGAAGGCTTGAGAAGGGATCCCCCCCCCGGGAGCAAGACAGGCCACGGTCACAAGACTCTCCTCTGGCCTTCTTCCTGACTGTCCCCACTGCCCTGGTCAGCAACTGGGTGGGGACGTGCCTGTCTAGGGAGGCAGCAGTCCAGGCCCTGATGAGGCTGAGGGTGGGGTCTTTCGGGAGGTCCCTTCCACCCACCTACCCACCCACCCACACTTACATACACCCATCCATCCTTCCATCCATCCATCCACACTTACATACACTTACCCACCCATCCCTCCATCCATTCATCACATATACATACATATACTCACCCACCCACCCACATACTCACCCATCTATACATACATCCATATGTATAAGCTTATTTACATAGGGTGGAGGGTCAGAGAAAAAGAGGAAGACCTCCAACGAGATGGATCAGCCAGGTGGCATCATTGATGGCGTCGGGTGTGGCAGCGGTAGTGAGGTTGGCCCAGGATCGAGCATTGTTTCATTCTGCTGTGCATGGGGTCGCTATGAGTCGGTTCTGACTCGATGGCACCTGACAACAACAACAACAACAAATTTACATACATCGCCCCTCCACCCCTCCACCCTCCTACCCATCCACTCATCGACCCTCCCACCGTTCCATCCACCCACTCATTCACCCACAAGTATATCCATCCACCCACCCATGCATCCATCCACTCAGCCATCTACGCCTCCACCTTCCTACGCATCTACTCATCTACCCACCCACTCTCCCACTCACCCACCCACTCTTCCATGCTCATCCACATGCTCTGTATGTGTCTCTGTTTGCACCCCACCTCTCGTGTCCTGCTACCCATGGCCTCACTGATACCCTCAGAACAAGGGGCTGTGCCGTGCCCACCAAGTTGGCCCCTTTGGTTGATTAGACTCAGGAGCCCTCCTTAGCTGTGAGGAGGGAAAAGTCCCTGTTCACCCCCAGAGACAGAATCGTCAGCTCCCAGAACATGTGGAATGGGCTTTTGATGGTTAGAGATATTTTATTTCTTCAAACCCTTGGTTTCCAATATGATGCCCTCCCCATGGGGTCCCTTCCTACCCTGTCTCCCAGACCTCCTGGCTGTGTCCACTCCCCAGGTAAAGCCGGACTCTGGGCTTTTCCACTCCTTTAGCCCTAATGCCCATGGTCCCAAAGGCCGAAGGAGGGAGCTCAGTCTTCCTTCACGCAGAGGGACCAGCAGGAACTGAGACTTGTGTGTGCCAGCGGGGTGGGGTCTCAGCTCAGCAGGACTCAGGGACAGACACATGACACCCTGTGACCAGAGCTTTGATGGGGGGCAGAGGAGTGACACACAGCCCTGGGGGGATAGGACATGTAGAAGGGTGGCATGGGTCAGTGGTGGCTGAGGCTTAGCCTCACCCTTCAGCTCTGGGTGTTGGAAGGGTCATACCTCCAAGGCCTGGTTGAGGAAGGGCCCTGGGGTAGGGCGGGAGTGGGACTTGGGATGAGCCTGGCCTGGTCCCTGACCCTCCCCTGGGGCTGGCTGCTATCCACCTTGGGGGTGGAGGGAGACACAGCCCTGAGTCACTCTTCCTGCCATCTAATCCAGTTAGGGCCAGGCCTGGGGACAGAGGTGACACCGTAGGGAGCATGCAGCCAGCATAGGCCCCACGGGTCTCAGCTTCTGTGTCTGCAGACCAGGAGCCCAGAGCACAATTCCGTTGTTTTCTGGTTAAGTGCTGTTGAGTCAGTTCTGACTCTAACGACCCTGTATAGGATTTCCGAGGAGTAGTCGGTGGGTTTGAACCGCCATCTTGCTGACCCTTCAGTGCCACACTACAGGAGACAGCTTGCAATGAGAGCTAGGCTGGGCATCCCTATGTGTCCCTTGGGTGTCCTGTGTGCAGACCCCCTGTGGCCATCAGTGGTTTCCAGGGATGAGCTCTGGTGAGTGACCATGAGCTGGTACCTGTCCCCACAGTCCCCACGGTTCATCGGCCGGCGGCAGAGTCTGATTGAGGATGCTCGCAAGGAGAGGGAGGCGGCGGTGGTGGCGGCGGCAGCTGCAGCGGCAGCATCCTGTTCGGAACCCGGTGAGGCCCTGGAGACTGTGCCCTTTCAGGAGAAGGACGGCCGGGCCCTGCTGAACCTGCTCTTCTCCCTGCGGAACACCAAGCCGGCACCCCTGTCACATGTGGTGAAGGTGTTTGAGGTGAGGTCTGAAGACAGCGTCTGCACTCACACACACACAACACACAACACACATGTGCATGAACATGGACACTGTCCACACATGTGCACATATGCACACACACCACACACACATGTGCACACAAATGGTGCATGCTAGCACGTGTACACACATGTACAGTGCCATGCATGCATATGAATGTAAACACACCATACATGCACTGCATATGTGCACATCTGTGATATGTCCACACACCTACAGTACCATGCATACACCAGCAAGGGCACATATCACACATGTATATACACACATACAGGTGTGTGTATACATAGCCATCTGGTGAGCTGTAGGGTCAGCACTGGACTATGAGACACAGATTGGGGGTACAAACCCACCAGCTGCTCCTCCAAAACCCTATACAAGGGACTGACTTGGCGGCATTTAACAACATGTGCACACATATACAGTCAACACACAACATGCGTGTGTACACACACACAGCACACATGCACGTGTAATTCTCCATAGTGCTGCATATTATACATGTCATTATACACACATATGCACACAGCATACTTGCCCACAACCACATGCATAGGTACTCTGCAAACATGCACACACACACACACACATAGGTACACATGTGCGTATTGGTGTGTGGACATGCATGCACACATGCACCTACAGACATATGTGTGTCCCCAAGGGTAGTGTAGCTGCCCAAGCCATGAGCAGTTCCTAGGATCCTCAGTTCAAATATACAAGGACTGAGGTTTACACACCGGGGACTATGGATAACCCAGGGACCCATCACCACCCCTGAACCCAGTCCTGAGCCTATGTCCCAGGCTTGCTCATTGGCCCCTCTGCCTATCACATGATATGGGGAACAGGTGGGCCCAGCCTGGGCAGCACAGCAGGGGCCTGTGTGCCCTCCCCCCACCCTGGCCGGGTCCAGGGCCAATGTGACTGTCTATTGCATTAGCTGCTGTGGTCACTGGACTGGGCAGCCGGAGACCTGACTCTCAGCAGAAGGTCCCAAATGACATTAGAACCGGACTTGTGGCTGCTCAGCACATGGCTGTTTGTCCGAGGGGTTGTAGCCACGGCGGCGCCCTGCTGCCGTGTGACAGGCGGTGGGGGACACAGGGGCACACAGCAGCTGCTCTGGGTGTCCCCCCAGACTGCTCATGGCCGGGGGGGGAGCCTGCATGAAACCACCAGGGATAGAAGGACATTTCAGGGCTTGGTCTGCCCAGAAAGGCAGTGAGGCCTCTATGGTGGTCTCTTATGGGATCAGTCCTCCCACTGGGGCTGGCAGGGCAGTGGGTGAGGACTGCGAGAGGGTCTTAGTGTGGCCGGCTGGGCTGAGCAGAGACCCTTCTCTCCTGCCCTGCCTCCTAAGACTTTTGAAGCCAAAATCCATCACCTGGAGACTCGGCCAGCCACCAGGCCTTGGGGTGGGAGCCCCCACCTGGAGTACTTCGTCCGCTGTGAGGTGCCCAGTGCCAATCTGGCCACACTGCTCAGCTCTGTGCGCCGGGTGTCCGAGGACCTGCGGGGCGTCAGAGAGGACAAGGGTGAGGCCTTGGGACCAAGGGCAGAAACTCCTTCCAGGACAGGGCTCCAGGGGACCCCATGGAGAGCCAGGCTCCACACTCACCCTACCTCTGTCTCTGCTTCCCTGCAGTTCCCTGGTTCCCCAAGAAAGTCTCTGAACTGGATCAATGCCACCACCTGGTCACTAAGTTTGACCCAGACCTGGACTTGGACCACCCAGTGAGTGATTCCCCAGGTCTCCTGCCCCCACTGGGGGGTCCTATGTCTGTGAGTGGTAGGATGGGCGTGGACCCCAGCTGGCCCTCGCTTCCAGGAGGAGGTTGGTTGGTCTCCTGCCTGGTGCACCAAAGGAACCACTGAGACCAGCTGAGGCATCCAGCCTGTACCAGTAACGGGGAGCTGGGGGTCAGGGCCTGGGGGGGGGCGGTCAGGGAGCCCCTGACAGCTGTCTGTGTGTCCACAGGGTTTCTCGGATCAGGCTTACAGGCAACGCAGGAAGCTGATCGCCGATATAGCCTTCCAGTACCGGCAGTAAGGACACCTGCCCGCTGGGCAGGAAGAGGGGATGAGAGCAAGGGGGAGGCCATCTTCCTCATCTTGTCCCTTTTCTATAAGAACTTAGGGGCAGGGGTGTTGACAGTGTCCCTAAGTCATAGTTGAGGAAACTGAGGCACAGAGAGGTCAAGTGACTTCTGAAGCTGACCAGCCAGGTCATGGTAAAGTTCTGAGGCAGCCTCCTACCTACCCTGCCTTCCCCGGGGGTAAGGGGGGCAAAGGCTGACCACGACCCCTTCCCCCAGTGGCGACCCGATTCCTCGAGTGGAGTACACAGCTGAGGAAGTGGCCACGTGGTGAGACCCAGTAACGGGGTGAAGCTGGGGTCGGATGGAGGGACTTGCTGAACCCTGGAGGCAGAAGCTGCCCCCCATCTTGGGTCAACCCCAGGGAGCCCAGGGTCAGCCCCTCCCATGACTTCCCATCCCTTGGGGTCCCCCAGGCTTCCGGCAAAGGCTCTTAGGGTCGTGGAGGGCGTGTGTGGGCCCAGACAGGGTGAGGGAAGGGCTCTAGAGCTGGCGGGAGGGGCCAGGAGCTGTAGAGGCCTGAGCCCCTCCCCTACAGGAAGGAGGTCTACACCACACTGAAGGGGCTCTATGCCACCCACGCCTGCCGTGAGCACCTGGACGCATTTGAACTGCTGGAGCGCTTCAGTGGCTACCGTGAGGATAACATTCCTCAGCTGGAGGACGTGTCTCGATTCCTGAAGGGTGTGCCCACTGTCTGCCTGAGTCTCCCCCACCCCAGAAGACTCCCATCGTATGGCCGAAGGGCCACGCCACCCTAGGCCATCCCTACCTACCCACCCCCAGACACCTAGCTCATCACCCCCAGACCCACGTCTCCCCTGACCACCATGTGTGACCCGTTGCAGAGCGGACAGGCTTCCAGCTCCGGCCCGTAGCCGGCCTGCTGTCTGCTCGGGACTTCCTGGCCAGCCTGGCCTTCCGTGTGTTCCAGTGCACCCAATACATCCGCCACGCGTCCTCGCCCATGCACTCCCCCGAGCCGTGAGTGCCTCGCCACCGGGTCCCCGGGGAAGGGGGAGGTGCAGACAGAGTTTGGGGGTCTGCGATCCCCCCATCCCTCCTCCTCCCCTCCGCAGGGACTGCTGCCACGAGCTCCTGGGGCACGTGCCCATGCTGGCCAACAGGACCTTCGCGCAGTTCTCCCAGGTGCGTCAACCCTGGACACGGTGGGGCTGACACCAAGTGAGGGGGCCGCTGCCTCAGTTCTGTCGGCACCGAGGGCACGGACTCCCTGGAGTAGGGGAGACCCCTGTGGACCAGGACGTCCATAAAAGCAAAGGGAATCATCTTTTTTCCCCCACCCTGGGGACTGCACTGACCGCCCGCGGCCTCTGCTGCCACCTTCTGGCCACCCACGGAACAGCATTACACTGTGCTGAATGGCTGGTTGGGATGAGTGTGGGTGAGGGCGGTACAGAGCACCCTGGGCAGCTTCTAGGAGATCCCCTGGAGGGGGCTGCTGATATCCCAGCACCCCGCTTCATCCCACTGCACCCTGTCATTCCCGATTCAGCCTTATCTTTCCTCCCCAGGACATTGGCCTTGCATCTCTGGGAGCATCAGATGAAGAGATTGAAAAGCTGTCCACGGTGGGTTCTGAGCACTCCGTCGGGCCGAGAGCCACATCTGTTTGGGGGAGAGGGGCCTCGGTCGTTGTCCGTGGGTGACTGAGCCTCCTCATACCTCCAGCTATACTGGTTCACGGTGGAATTTGGGCTGTGCAGACAGAATGGTGAAGTAAAGGCTTATGGCGCGGGGCTGCTGTCCTCCTACGGGGAGCTCCTGGTGAGCCCATGGGGTCCCAGCAGGGAGGGTGACTCAGCCGGCCCTGTTATCCTGGCACCCGGTGCATCCCGAGTGGGGAATGAAGCTGCCCACAGTCCTCGGACTGTGGAGGGTCTGGGAGGATGACAGTCACCTGGGGCCAGACCAGCTCCCCACTCTAGAACGCCTGCTCCCTGGGGCCTTGGGTGACCGGGGTTCCCCACAGCACTCCTTGTCGGAGGAGCCTGAGGTGCGACCCTTCGACCCCGACGAGGCAGCCGTACAGCCCTATCAGGACCAGACCTACCAGTCTGTGTACTTCGTGTCTGAGAGCTTTTGCGATGCCCGCGACAAGCTGAGGTAGAGACCCCCACCCTGGAATGGGGGAGCCCGCCTGGACTGCAAGCCCCACTTAGGAGACTGACCCTCGTTATAATGCCCTTTGCATCAGCTTCATCCACACACCCCCCCCCCCCATGAGCAAAACCCCCAAGAAGTCTGGGGAGGGGGGACAGGCGGACTGGGGGCGGACCAGGCTTCCAGGAGGAGGATTCTAAGGACACTGGGGTCCCCTCAGCCTCCGGCTCCCTGGTTGGGATGGGGAGGATGGGGTTTAGGTGGGAGAGGTGGTCAGGGCTTGGTAACGGAGCAGAAACTAGGGGACAGCTCTGGTCACGTAGTGATTACGAGTCAGGCTGCTAACCTCAAAGTCAGCAGTTTGAAACTACCAGCTCTTCCGCGGGAGAAAGATGAGGCTTTCTGTTCCCGTAAAGATTTACAGCCTCGGAAACCCTGTACAGGGTCACTATGAGTCGGAACCGACTGATTCCACGGCACACAACCACCAGCTGCGGGGGTGTAGTGACCAGTAGTGACCACGAGGGGGCAGCCACCTTGGTGCCTGCCCAGGTTCCTGTGGAGTCCCGCGGGTGCCTGGGCTGGATCCCACAGAAGCTTAGGGACAGGGGCAGACCTGGGGGCCCTCCAGGGGACAGTCAAGTGGGCTTCATGGCGAAGGAAGGCGAGGGGAACCGAACCTGGGGGGCGGTGCCGGGCCTGGGTGGGTCTCGGTCTCCCACCTCGTCTGTGGTTAGTGACAGGGATGCGCTGGCAGATGGGTCTGGGGAGGTCTGAGCCCCGGCGTTCCCCAGGACCTACGCCGCGCGCATCCAGCGCCCCTTCTCCGTGCGATTTGACCCGTACACACTGTCCATCGAGGTGCTGGACAGCCCCCGCTCCATCCGGCGCTCGCTGGAGGCCGTCCAGGACGAGCTGCAGACCCTGGGCAACGCACTGAGCACCATCCGCTAGGCGCGGGAGACCCTCACTCTGCCGGCCTGCGTGGCCCACCCCAGATCGCGCTATCCCCACCCCCACCCCCACCGCTTGCTGGCCCCTACGCCCCTACTCGCCCACTTCTCAGCTCCGTCCATCCAGGTGTGGTGTCCATCTGTGCTACTGTCCATGGGGCCCGGGTGGTGGGGGCTGCCCCTCAAATCCCAATAAAAGGCAGAAAGCATTCTCGTGTGCCTTCTTGGGGTGATTCTTCTGCCTGGTGGGGCTCCAAGGGCTGGTCCCTCCAGGGTACCCCGCCTCCTCCCTGATTTGTCATGAGGGAGGAGGCCCAGGTCAAGTGGAGTCCCCGCTCCCTGCTCTGGCCCAAAGTACTCTGCCAGCTCGGACCCCCCAGGGGCTCTGCCATGTTTGAGGAGGCTGGAGATGGGTGACCCATCTCTCTGGGGTCAGCTACGTGGGCCTGGGGGCAGGATAAACCTGTGCTGAGGGAGGCTACAGCTGTGTCCTGTGTTCCACACCAGGCCCCAATAGGTAGAGGGCAGGATGCTGGCTTTCAAGAGACTCAGAGGAATAGGGACATGAAGGGTGGACAGCTTGTCCTTCTGTCCCGGCCCTTCTGGCCTCCTCCCCCCACTATAAAAGCCTGGCCATGGAACAAGATTTGGGGGCAACAAGCAACCTATAGATGCACCTCAAAATGTGTTCTGAAGAAAGCAAGACTGTGAACTGTGATGGATTTTGGTCTCCCCAGCAAGGCAGTGGGCTCTGGATGTTTTTAACGCAGCCCATTCCAGCCCCCTCAGTCTGGGTACCCTCTACCCTACCTGCTTACTCTGGATCTTGGAGACCCTTTGCAAGGCACCCTTCTCCTAAGCGTCTACAGCTGACACAGAGGCTGACAAGCTCCTGACTCTTAAATCCTTGGCATGTTTTATCCTGGCAAACTCCTACTTAAATGTAAAAGCCCTCCCTTCCATCAAGTCTGTGGTCAGCCGTCCAGTGTTTTTGCCCCTGCAGCTCAGGAAGTGCTAACCGGGGTCCCTTTCTAAGGACTCTGACCTCATGGAGACCTTGGGGATGGGCAGCATCTCCAATCTTCCCCACCCCCGCCACCCTTTCCTGGACAGCCCTCATTGGGCAGTGGGGATGTCTGCAGGGAACTACTGGCCCCTCCACAGAGGCCTGTGTGTGGTGGGCTCCCTTACAAAATCATAGCCCCAGGAATCCTGCCAGGTTCCTGCTGGTGGGCTGTGGGAAACCAGGGTGGCAGGGACAGACAGGCACAAAAAGTCCTATCGGTCTGGGATGGGAGCAAGACATGGCTTCCTGTTCCAGGTTCTTGGAGCTGGGGTGGGGATGGAGGTGGGCTGTGCTCAATCTGCCATCATCCATAGGGTGAGGGGTTTGTCTTGAGGGGCACATCCCAGGACACCCTAAAGCTAAGCTGCCCAGGGGTGGGCGAAGTACATAGGATCTGTGTGGGGGGGCAGGTTAAGATCTAAGGGTGTCTGGTCTTGGCCACTACATAGTGAGGGTCATGCTCCCCCACTTTAAAGATGACACACCAGACCAAGGGAAGCAGAGCCGTCCTGTAGGGGTCCCACAGCCCTGTCCTGGGATGGAATTGTAGAAGCTATCCTGGCCTCCTCCCCCATGGCCCTGAGAGGGGACACTGTGTTCACTTTAGGGGGGTACAGCTTGTTGTTAGGTACCACCAAGCCCCCTCCGAGTCCTAATGACCCTCTACACTGCAGAATGAAATCCTGCCCGGATCTATGCCATCCTCACAACTGTCCTCTTTGAGCCCATTGTACCTGCCACTGTGTCAGTCCATCTCATTGGGGGTCTTCCTCTTTTTCACTGGCCCCCTACTGGGGGCTTGGGGGCACAGAATCCCAGGGGCAAGGCCCTCCCCACTCAGCTCTCCAGATTGATGTGGAAACCTGGTGGGGGGCAGACTGGGGGATCTACTCTGCTGAAGTCTTGCCCCCCGCTGGGTCAGGGAGGCTTGGCCATCAAGTCCTTCATTAGGACGTTAATGACCCTTCAAAGGAGAGGTGCTGACAACCAGGGACGTGGCCACAGGTCCAACTTCAGGGAAATGAACCAGAAAGTGCCACCTCAGCCCCCGGCCGGCCATCTGCCACCCATGCCCCTGAGGCCCTAATGGGCTGGAAGGTGGGCTTAGAGGAGCTATAAAGCCAATGGATACAGAAGGCCCCAGCTGTCCAAACTACTGCAACTGCAGTTATCAGCAAGCAGGTCTGTGTGGGTCCTGGGCCCCAGGCTGGTTCTTTGTAAGGGGCAGGGGACTGGGCTCCTCTTCCAGGGGTCCTGGGTCTTGGGTCCAGGCTGGCCCTTGGTAAGGGGGCAGGGGCTGGGCTCTTCTCCCGGGGGTCCTGGGTCCAGGCTGGCCCTTTCTAAGGGGACAGGGGGCTGGTCTCCTCTCCGGGGGCTCTCAGGGCTGAGTGCTGGCTGTTCCAGGTGGAGTGTACACAGGTCGCTGCTCTTGTCATGGCTCTGTGGATGCGTCTTCTCCCACTGCTGGCCCTGCTGGCCGTTGGGGTGCCACCCCCTGCCAGGGCCTTTGTCAACCAGCACCTGTGTGGTTCCCACCTGGTGGAGGCGCTGTACCTGGTGTGCGGGGAGCGAGGTTTCTTCTATACCCCCAAGACACGCAGGGATGTGGAGGATCCGCAAGGTGAGCTCCCCACACCAGCATCTTTTCCTGGGCAAGGGCAGAGGGGCGAGGGTGGGCATCTGGCCCAGAAGGGAAGAGCTCCTTGTTACTCCCTCCAGGCTGAGCTGAGAGCCTGGAGTGGACGTGTTGGGAACTGAGGGCCACACCATCCATAGCCGGTGGCTCTCAGAGCCTGGCTCCCCTCCCCTCCCATCCAGCTGCTCTCCCTGAGGGTGACCCCTCAAACCAGTGTCCTCTGTGCTGCCCAGGACAGCAGCAGCTTCAGAGAGGGGTGGTACCCTGGTGGCCTGGGGTCTTAGGTGTCATAAGGGGGCTATTGGGTGGCATCGTTCTAGAGGGGGACCAACTGAGCACAAGAACTTTTAGTTTAATTTATTCTGTGTCTCTGTGGAAGGGGTCTGTCCCAAGGATGGCTGGCAGGTTTGGTGCCAGGTGATCGGGAGGCCCGTGTCGGCACCTTCTGGGGTCCCAGCTGTGGCATTGCCTGGGGACTCAGGGGCAGTGGTGGCAGAAAGCTGGACTAAGGGTTCTTAGGCCTCCATGTCCACCCCTGGGGCCCCTGTCCCCGGAGCTGAGCAGAAAAGTAGGGCCCAGGACTATGCTAGGCGCAGGTGTGGGGGTGCCCCTCCGTCTGACCTCGGTTCTGTCTCTCTTCCCACAGCCGGGGAGGTGGGGCTGGGCGCGGATGGCCTGCAGCCCTTCGAGGTGGCGGGGTCCAGGCAGCAGCGAGGCATCGTGGAGCAGTGTTGTACCAGCGTCTGCTCTCTGTACCAGCTGGAGAATTACTGCAACTAGGGCCACATGGACCCCAGACCCAATAAACGCCGGAACCAGCTCCGGTGTGTCTGTTGTCTGTGCGGCTCAGGTGTGGGAAGGGCGGGCAGGTGGGCAGGTGGGCAGGGCACACAGAGACACTGAGGGGGTCCTCAACACCGTCACTCTTCAGTCACAGAGCCCCCTCCTCACGCTCCCAGAGAAGGGCTGTCAAGGGTCCTGGATGGCTCTGCTCTAGGACCCTGGACTCTCACAGAATTTTTGAGAAAAGAGAAAACATTTTAAAAAAATGTTTTACTGCGAATTATGTGATAGTTTACATGGGAGAACATTAGTTTTACATAAGAGAAAACATTTTTGAGCTTCCTCCCACCCCTACATTCTATTTGTGACCAAGTCAGTGTGGGTTAGGGCAGGGCTGCCCTGTCGGGTCCAGCTAGTGCCCTGCAGGGAATGAGGAAGCCAGGTTGTCCCAGAGCAGAGAGGCAGACCCCACAGAACCAGTTCCTCCCAGGGCTGGGGGGCTGTGTGGAGCCCCAGAGCAGGGCCAGGACCCAGAAGCCAGGCTCACCGACCAGACTCCTTTAGCCAAAAACGGGATGGCCGCTTCAATTGTGCCATGTGCCCTGAGGACAAGGCCGTACCACATTCAGGTCTTGTGGGGTCCTGATGGAGCCCGGGGACCCTGAGCCCCCAGCCTCATTCCAGTACCCACTGAGCTGACCATCCTGGGCACCCAGCCCAGCCGGAAGCCAGGTGGCAGAGGCGAGCAGGGGGTCAGTGGGTGACCCTGGCTGCCCTGAGACCTGGCTAGCCTGCCAGTTGCCCAGGCCAAACCAATCAACACCTCCCCTGAAGGCCCCACCTGAGCTGACCTGGGCAGCTGACCCAGGGCTGGGCATCTGTGTCCAGGCAGACACTGTCACTCGGAGGCCAGCCCTAGAAGGAGGGCAGATCCACCACTAGGCCTGTTGTCCAGGAAGACCCCTGCAATCCAGGGGTTCCCCAAGGACCCCTTCTCAGCCACAACCCCCCCCCCATTCTAGCAGGAAGTGTCACAGGCCCCCCAGAAAGTCCCGCCCCTGGAGTGGGTCAGGCCAGTGGACAGTGGACCCGGAAGAGGAGGAGAGAGGTGGCCAGATCTGAAGTCGACAGCCCAGGGGAACCCACACCGCCCCATCTGCTCAGTGGAGACCCTGGTGTCCCTTAGGTGCTGAGGTATGTGACATGACCGAGCCAGGGACAGGGAGCCTGCCAGCCCATTGGGCTGCCCTCAGGGGCAATTGGTAAAGCAAGTCCTATCCAGCTAGAAGACCCTTGGGGGTCTGAGGATCAGACATATTTGAGGGCGCAGAGGTATTTGGGGTCCATCTCAGGCCTGCAGGCTCTGAGTGGACTCGGGGCATGTGAGCACCCCCCTTGGAAGGACCAAGCTTCCTGGGACCTCACAGCCCCTCCAGTGATGGGGTGTTCTGTCCACCCAAAAATAGACTCAGCGAAGCTGACCCCCACTGCAAGACCTATCCTTGTCCAGAAGATCCCCCTCAAAAAGATCCTCCTGGGGTGGGAATCAGGGACTCGGGTGGTCTCTCCATCCCACCACAAGGATGAGAACACGGGAGAAGGGGACAGGGGGCAGTCCAAGGTCAAAGGTTCAAGGGTAAAGGAGACTGATTAGACCATTGTAGGTGCTGACCCCTGTAGTCCAGGGCTTGAGGGGACGTCTCTTGTGGTCAGTACAGGTAGCAGGGGGTTAGGGTGGCTTCTTGAGCCCCCCAGGGCCACCCCACTCACCAGGCTGGCCTTGTCCTACCTTGCCTGACCCCTCTGGGAATTGGGCAGACCGGACTTATACCCTTAGACCCTGCTCCCCTTGGAGCCTGGCTATCCTGACCTCTGGCCGCACCACACCTGTATCTGAGCCTGGTGTGAGGAGGGTCTGAATGCTTCCCAGCACCCCTCACAGATGTGGACAGCACCCCGTGGGGTCTGGGGGATGCTGGCCCTGCACATGAACCTATACACACCCACCTCTTTGTCCCATACCTTGCGTGTGGAGTGTGGGGTCTGGCACCCCTGCTCCTGGTGGAGAGATGGGCCCAGAGCTGGTCTGTCCCTGATACAAGGTGTCTGTCCCTGCTCCCACCCCAAGAAGATCTACCATGGGTACAGCTGCCTCCACGCTGGCCTCCCTGATTGCACCCAACATCCGAGCTGGCACTGTGAACTGGCATGTCTGCCAGCCATTGGCATAATTTGTTTGTCTTTTCGGTGATGCTATCAGCAGTAAATATTGACCAGTTCTTGCTGGTCTCCAGTCCTGAGCAGACCCTAGGGGGCACAGAGGCTATGGTGCCCAGGGAGGACCCAGGCCCAGGGGGGCAGCCTCCCACCCACCCAGTGCAGGGGGTCCCAGAGAGATGGCTGGCAGTACCAGAGGCATGTCTGTGTCCAGTCAGGTTGTGGACACCAATGTGCAGCCTTCGACACCCACGTAGGGCTGCCCCTTCCGAGCAGTGGTTTTGCTGGGTGGATTTAGTTTGAACAGACATCCTTAAATGCAGCAGCAGAGGGCGCCAAATCCTCACTTTTGTGGCTCCCTTTCCACCCCCCCCAGCTGAGTTGGTTCCTAATGGGCCTGGGGACTGTGTGTATGTGTGTGTGTAAGGGGGTACACTCCTGGCGGAGGGAACTCTCGGGGGGTGGAGGAAGACATGGGCAGGCCCTGTGTCCTCACCAGTGGACACCCACAGGGCTGTGGCGATGCCCAGGTAAAGAGCTACCTGGACTTCGGAGGAAGTAAGGTTTGGGTGGAAAAGAATGATCAATGAAATGGGGGTCACTCACTGCCTCTCACCCCCAGGCTTCCAGAGGGGCAGCTGGACAGAGACAGACAGAGCCTTTGTCCCCCATGGACCATCCCCGGCCCTTCCCTGAGTTTTGTCCAGCGGGGATTTGGGAACACAAACTGGGGCTTGCTGTGGGGCTGGACCCCTGGTTCGGCTTGTATTGCTATCAGTCACTGAAGCTGGAAGGTCACGTCCTTGTTCCCACATGAGGCTGGGGATTTGGGGGGTGTCACTCTGGGGCCCAGTCTCCCCAGGCCAGAACCAAATGAAGAAAGGATGTTTGGAGGTTGGGGCATGTGGGGCCTGAGGATGAGAAATGGTGGTCTGGTATCCGCTCATTCCCCCCACCCCTTCCACTCCTGTTTCTGACCTCCACCCACATGAACACTGGGGGAGATCCCTTTGAGAAAATGAAGAAGATGACTGGCAGGGGTGTGAGGGGGGAGGGTTGTTCTAAGCCCATGCACCTTCAAGCACCCCACAACCCACTCCTCACTTACTCCTCTGCTTCTGGCCCTCAGCTCAGAACCCCTCTTTCCCGCCCATCTGCAGCAAGTGGGCACTGCCCAGGCCCCAGGAAGGCACCCCTATGGACTGACTGATTTCTATGCTTGGGCACTGAATGAGGCAATGGGGTACAGGGTAGCCAGAGCTTCAGGTCCCTCTGCCCAGGGTGGGGTGTCCTTCCCCACAGACACCCAGAATGTCTAATCCTGAGGACCTCTGGGGCTAAGGCTGCAGGGGGCTCTGTTCTTGGATGAAGCTGAACCCCCCTCCTGCCCCAGCTGGACAGGGCTGCTGGTTCAGCAGAACTCTGAGACAAGGCTAGTAGCACCCCACATTCCTTCGTCTTGACCCCCTTCCATCTGTGTTTTGGGAAAACAGAGCCAGCGCCCCCATGCTGTGACTTGAAGCACGTTTTTGTTCTTCAAAGTCAGAACTTGGTTCTGGTCCAGCCCTGTCCTACATGTCCACCAGGGATGCTGCCCCCTCCCCACACCCACTGGTCTGGCAGCCCTGCCGCTGCCCAGACCTGCTGCGTGACCCAGGAAAGCCCCTCTTCCTCTCTGGACCTTAGTCTCTGGACCTGAGAGATGGTGAGGATCCGTGTCTGCTGGTAGCTCTGTGGGGGGAACCTGTTCTGAGGGACCCTGGGGTCTGCCATGCTTGTGTTGGCATGGGGAGGCTCTTTGGCTGCCTGCAGGGAGCACACCCTGACCCAGACCCATCTGTGGGAAACGAGGGGGCGAAGAGTCCAGGCCTGGACAGGAGGACGAACCTCTGAGAAGCAGCAGTGAGGGGTGTGGGGGGAGATGGGACCACCCCTTCCCAGTCCCAGCAATTCAAAGTCAGCTCCCTAGTGGTACCAGGAAGGGGCAGGGCTGTGAGGCTGCCTGGAGGAGGAGGCTGTGTCCATCCATGGCCTGTGCTTCTCCTACAGGGCTGCATCCTGGCCCAACCCATGCCACCCTTGCTGGGTACGGCGGATTCATAGAGACAGGTGGTACTCAGCCCTGCACAGCTGGAGCTGCACTGAAGCAGAAACAACCGGTCTTTTGCCGCCTTGTATTCCCCCAAGTGCCCTCGAGCCAGCAGGACGGTCACTCTGGCCAAGGCAGGCTCTGCCTTTGTGCTGTGTGACCCGGGGATACTACTTAATCTCTCTGGGCCTCGGTTCACTCTTCTGTCAAGAAGTAACCAACAGGCTGTAAGCTGCTTGGTGGTGTGAGCGTTCAGCGAGTGAGTTAGGAGAGCTGGTCACGTTACCACAGCTGCTCAGAAGGACAAGCTGGGCCTGTTGCGTGCCACCTCCCTTGGGACCACTGCTGGAGGTATTCAATCTGACTCTGGGCTGGTAGAGAGGGACACCCTTAGCCTTTCCTGCCGTTCTTTGCTCTGATGGGTGGACCAGGTAGGGCTCCAGGGCCAGCCCCAGAAAAGAAAGTTCTAGAGGAGATAATTAGCATTTGTTAGTGTGATCTCGGTGCCCAGCACACGGGCATTTTCATAGTGATGGGAACAGAGGGCCAAGATTGGCTTGTCTGAGGCGGGTCAACTAGGGGCCCTCAGCAGAGCTGAGGTGTGAATTGGAGGTCCTTCTCTGGAGTCTCTCTTGCCCATTCCTCACACTTGACCAACCACAACTCGCAGAATCGGTGTGGGCCCCACCGGTATTTGGCCTCTCCCAGGATCCTCTCTTGTGTGGGGCCTTGCAGCCTACGTGCGTATTGGGGACCCTGTGCTGCCCAGGAATCAAGTACCCTCCCCTGCAAGGCTGACAAGAAAGTGTAACCAGACCACATAGACCCAGATGGGGCAAAACAAAGGTCTGAGCGATTCCTTGTCCCCTCTAAACTCCCAATGTTTGGTAAAGTGGCCTGTTGTTTTCTTAGTGGCTGTACTGGTTTATCGACAACAGTGATTTAGCAGTCTTAATAGGAACATTCATTGATCAGAACGTCAGGCTTTTTTTTCTTTTGAAGCTGTAGCTGCAGTTTCTCACAGTGACCACTAGGCGTCAGACCCGGGCCAATTTTGGACGGCTTTGTTTCCTAGGCAGGGCAGCGCAGGGCTGGGGGTACGGGGGTGTTGAGAACACAGTTGACCGGCCCCTTGTAAACAGCCCAGACCTTACTTCAGAGCAGGGTTTCCTCCTAGTCTCAGAGTTGTCCTGCGGCTCTGGGGGACCCATCGTGCCACGTGACACCCTACATGCCTACTGGATACCCAAAGGGAAGCATTTCGCTAGCTCCTTCCAGTTCTGAAATGTCAGACAAGAAACTCAGATCCCTCTCCCTGTAGGGAAATGTCCCCCTTCCGCCGTCCAGGACCCACTGTTGTTGTTAAGTGCCGTCGAGCGACCCTGTATAGTTTCCGAGGAGGAGCTGGTGACTTTGAACCGCTGACCTCACAGTTCAAGTTGAAATTGGGGTTCAGTGCTGATCCTACAGCGCCACACCAGGACACCTTGGGATGCCTCCCCAAAACCGCTGTTGCCTAAAACCTGTGGACTGGTCACTGTAATTCTAGAAATGGCCACCAGGTGTCAGCACAAGGCCACTTAACAGCGACGTGGCAGTTGGGGGAAACTTTGGAAGGTTAAGGGGGTCCCACAACTCTTTCTTGCGAAAACGAGGGTCTGGAGAAAACCCCAAGGAAGGCCGACTTTCTCACAGATCTAAGAGTCACTGGAATAAGGGGAGATCTGCTGTCAGATGTCCCTTAACCCTTCACCCCAAGTTTTGTCCCTTTTGTGATTTCTCTCCCCACCTTGTAGACCCTCTAAGTCATGTGTCCAGTTTGCTAACCAGGAAATCCCCTTTGATCATTTGGGGGTACAGCTTTCAGACCCCCAACTCACTGAACCCCAATGTATCCAGCCCTGCCTTGCAGGTACTGTAGCCGCCCGTTCCTGTTGCTCAAACATCTTTGTGGAGTGATAGTCCTGGGGTAGACTGAGACCCTTCAGGGCCAGGTGGGGATCTGGTCCAGGACAGAGCCTGTTTGGGAAGACAGAGGCCTATATTTGCAGAAGCTGTGGCTATTTCCCTTTCAGCTCCTTGGGTTCCTATGTTCTCACTCTTGGCAGTGGGGACCCACACACAGCCCCTTGTATTGTTTGGGTTTAGAAACATACCCTACCTAGCCCCATTCAGCAGAGTCTTCCTAAAGGACTCAGGAACCTCCTTGCAGGAGTCAGACCTATTGAAGCCAACCCCATGCATGCCTGCAGGGCCTCCAAGTCACAGAACCCTAAAGCAGGACCAACAGCTAGTACAGAATAAATGGATGTCTCATACTGGAAACCAGAACCCCAACTTCCACCTCTGTGCCCCAGACCTGACTGAGGGTAACAGCCCAGGGAGGTGTCCTGCCTGCTCTCCTCCCACAGGAGGGGGTTGGCTCTGGGGCATTTGGAGTCCTCTTTCAGACCCCCACCATATTTGAGTTCCCCTCCAGTCTGACACTTCGCTGCCAAAAGCCCAGACTCTATCCCTTCAAAAGAAATTAAGGTGAGGGCTTGAAAGCCAAAGGATGAGGGGAGAATTAAGTCCCAACATGGGTAAGTTGAGGGTTGTAAACACACGGCAAGGGGTGGGGGTGGGGCACTGGGGTGCAGGGGCACAGAGAGCTTGGAGGCAGATGTGTCTCTGGGAAATATACATGGTTCTGCCCCCAGTGCGTCTTTGTTCTGCAGCCAGAGTTCTGCACGTTAGGCAGGGAGAAGGCTTCATTGCCCAGTCTGATTTCACCCAGCTCTAAGACTGTACAGGTTCAGAGGATTGTGAACTAGGTAGACCATCCTACCCACTTCTGCCTGGAAGCAGCAACCAACTGTGACTTAATGCAGGGTCAGGCCTGACTTGAGTGATAAAGGGGATGTGGCAGGTCTAGGCCTCTGTCCCTGAAGGCAGTACTGTTCCTGGAAGAAGGAAGGGTCTCAGTGCATCATGCCTCAGTGGGCTTTGGGGGTGCCTGGAGGGAAATCCTGCTACCCAGTCCTGAATTCTGCTCCCTCCCTGCTCACTGGCTCCCATTTTACCCGTGCCGAGCCCGCCAGCATTCCAGGGTGTCAAGTAACTGCCAGGTGTCACTCAAGAAGAGTCCTGCCCACTCCTCACTTCCGGTACCTAAGTCCCACCTCCCAGCTGGCAGGGACAGCTTCCTGCTTATGCCCATGCCCACAAATGCCTTTCTGCTGGGTCAGGGATGGGCCAAACCCACACCACCCCCCCCCCCCAGTGCACTGTGCCCAGTTGTGGGAGGTGTCACGGTGCGCAGCAGAGAGCTGCAGCAATGCCCCTCTGATCTGGAGGGGCCTGAGGATTTACGAGGGAGAGCAGGAATTATTGAGGGACAGGAGGAAAGGCGTGGAGGGGGCCAGGAGGTGAGGCGTATAAGCCGTCATTCCAGCTGGCACTTGGCAGGTGTCCTGCTCAGTGGCAGAGAACTGCTTCTGCTTCTAGGGGCCCATTACCATGCACACCCTAAAAGTGCCTTTCACCGTCTCTGCAGCCTCCTCCACCCCCTCCTCCCCGGCCACCCGGCTGGAGGGTCTGGGCACCACAACCAGAGCACCCCCTGCTTTGGCGGCGACTGCTAATCTTGGCCCGACCAGCGGATCATCGGCCGGGCAGTTTCAGCAGCGAGAACCTGGTATCAGTGACTCCCCGGTCCTCTTCATCCACCGTCCGGGAACGTCGGGGACTTCGCAGCGACTAGAGTACAGGTAATTGGGCCCCAAACCCTCCGAGTGTGGGAGAAAAGCTGCCTTTTGAGTGTCCAGGTGTGGGTGGGCTGGGGGCAGCTGCCAGGACCCCAAGGCACGCTCCCTAAGAGTAGCCTTGAGCTTGGAGAGGACAGGAGACACAGACTGGGAGAGGACTTTTCTCCAGGACTGTGGGGAGCGGAGGAGACGCTTTTTGTGAGGAAAATAGGTTTCCCTTTACTAATCCACCAGCAAAATGAAGGGGGGGGAAAGGGTGGAGGGCAGGACTGCTGCTCCCAGCAGGCGCGTACAGCTGTTTTCACAAATGTAAAAGTTTTTTTTTTTTTATTTTTTTTATTTATCTGTGTGAGAAGCTTCTTCTTGCTGTATGCCCCCCACCCCCACCCCCCAATCCCAACCAAAGACAAAAAAGAGACTGTGCAGAGTGACCAGGGGCCAGAGAGTTTGGAGCAGGTTTTTTTCTTTCTTTTTTTTTTTTTAATGCCATTTAAAAAGGAAAGCATTCCCCGCCCCACCCCCCGCCCTCCAGAATCCCACCAAGATATTGCAAAGGAGAGTTAGTGAGAGGACAAAGGCAGTGACCACTTGCTATCCCAGCAGTATTTTAAAGTAAATCTTCTCTCTTTGGGACAGCGTGCCCAAGTCCCTTTTACATCCCCCAACTCTTCCCTATGCCCACACTGTGGCAAGGGCAGTTTGCACCATTTTCCTCTCCTCCACCCATTAGCTCAGTGTCTCAGGGAAGGGGTTCATTTCTACCGGGAAGTCCACACACACACACACACACACACAGCACACAAATCACCACTTTTTCTGAGTAGAGCTAAATCTTTTGGGGGTTTGGCTCCAAGTTGGGGTGTTGGACCAGGAACTGTGATTCCCCCAAGCAAGTTGCTTGTGTTCAACAACACCTCCCCACCTCAGGCAGAGCATCCTAATCAGGAAGGTCTAACTACTCCCCACCCACATTTTCAAGGTTGGTCATAGGGAACCCCTTGCCGCTTGGTGCCTCCATTGGGCTTTAGAAGGGAGAGAGGGTCAGAGGGGGCCATTGCCCATTCCTTGACAAGGTGACCCGCAGGCCACTCCACCCAACAGCAAGGGAGGGGCAGGGGGCTTGGCTCTGGTGTGCTGGGGTTTGTGGTAGAAGAGTTTCCCTCAGGGGTACCCTGTGCTTTTCTCAGGGGTCGAAGAGTGACTGCCGGCCTTGTGGAGGAGGAGGTGGACACCAGACCTCAGCACCAGAACCCCTCAACTTGTGCGCCTGCCCAGCCTGCCTCCCAGCCAGAGCCACAGCAGGTCAGAGCTGCCCGAGACCCCAGCCCTGAGGTCAGCTGCTGCGGAGTGTGGCTCCAGCGATCCCAGCGCACACAGAACTGAGGTGGGCTGCCAGCCCCAGCTCCCCCCCAAGAGGTGAGTGCCCCTGCTGCACACGCACAGGGGGGTGAAGCTTTCCGGGGCTCTGCACGGGGGGAGCCGGCGTCCTTGGGTCTTTTGGTGTCCCTCAAGGAGCAGGGCTGAGAGGTTGGTGGAGATCGATCATAGCTGGTGGACCTCCTGGAGGGGTGAAAAGGCTAAAGGAAAAAGAATAGAAGCAGGGGACAAGCAGCCAACAGGAGAGAAGGAAAGGGGGTCCATGAATAGACAGAACTTGAGGAAGGGGAGAGAGAGTGGGAGGGGGAGGAAAAAATGTGTCAGTTGGAATCGGGCGCAGGACTTGGTTGGGGGGGTGGTCTGGAGCCCTGGACAGCTCGGATATAAGGTCTCATCCCAGTTGCTTGACTTCTCTGTGTCCCCATTTGTCAAAGGGGGTGATAGCCCCAGCTTCCTAGTTGCTCAGAATTGTGAATTGCAAATGAGGCGTCTCCCAAGGATTTTCACAAGTGATATTGTATTAGGACTGGGGCTCTGTGTTTTGTGTGTGTGTGTGTGTAGGGGGGGCACGGAGGTGGCTAGCAAGTCTCCTTGACCAGAGCTGCCTTTTCTTCCTGCTGGCCAGAGACTGGGGGAGCTACTTCAGGTGTCCGCTGGGCCATGGGGGTTGGTGGTGGGCCTGTGTCCTTGACCTGTGTCCTTGGGCCTAACCCAGGACTGATAGAGGCACCCTTAACTAGCCTTTAGAACTGCAGGAAGGGACACCCAGATGACTTCACACTCCAGAGTACTCAGGACTATCCTTTTAAAGATATCTTCATTAAATTCAGAGCTTAATCCAAGGCAGATCTCAGTCCATCCCCAGCATGAGGCCGGCCTCCTGCCCCAGAACACCCAGTCCAGCCCAGATATACATACTTTTGCCACTTGCTTCGATTGGCGCCTTTATTGATCAGCGGAGGGTTGGTGGTCTTGTGCCACAGGGTCTTGGGGCTCCAGCCCATGAATGGGTCCCTGGCGTGGCAGACGGCCCGGCAGATGGTAGCTGAGTGGTATGTTTTCCTGGGGCAAAGCTGATGGTCCATGCCGCCATGGTGGGTGCACTGCAGGGATCGAGGGAGGGGTGCTCAGGGGAGCCTGGGAGGTTGAGGTCGGTTTGTAAAATACCAGGGTAGATCCCAGGAAGAGGGGAGGGGAAGCTCAGAGCCAGAAAGGGGAGGAAGTGGGGGGATGAGGAAGAACGGCAGTCCATGCTAGGGGGAACTGAAGGCCAGTGCGTGGGTTGAGTCCAAATCTTCTTCGAGGTGCTGTTTCTTGGCGGTGGAATTTGGGTTGGCGGGTCCAGAGAGACCAGCGTTGCTGGGGTGGGTGGGGAAGGACTGAGGAGGAAAGTGGCTCCTGAGGCTGAAGTTTCTTCCTGGGAAACTCTGGGCAGAGGGGACCCCTGCCCCAAACAGGCCTTGGGCTGCTGATGGGGCCAGAAGTAGGGCAGGAGAGGACAGGGCAAGAACTGGGTGCTGGTCCGAATGAACGAGGGGGATGGGGCTCACCCTCCTTCTTTCGAGCCCTCGGCAGGCAGGCTGCGGGTACCGCCTGTGCTCAGGCCCCATCCTGGGGCCTGCCCCTAGGGCCTCTCCTTTGACTAAATAAGGTTAGGGCTCAGTGGGCAGCCCCGTGGGGGTGGGGAAGCACATGTGCCCCCGACTCCATGGCTCTCCTTGGCACCCAGGGGTGGCCACAGCCCTTCTTCCTACCTTGAAAAGTACCAGCGTGTCTCCAAGCGCTGCGTGGTGGACTTCTCCTGGGTTGGTGTCCTGTGGAGCAGAAAGCGGGGCCAGGCCCCTGTGAGGTTGCCCCCTAAGAGGAGGCAAACCGGGCACTCTCCTCTACCCCTCCCACACACGCTAGGCTGGGACCATCTGAGATCCCTCTGGTCACAGGGACACAGGGTCCTGATGACTGCCTCCCTTTGACTGCCCCCACCCCAAAATGTCTCAAATTGCCACAGACTGGGGAGTCACATGGACACACCCAAAGCTTCCTGGGAGGGGGGCTCTCTTCACACCCTCCTCCCCCAAGCTGTGGGGAGACTGCAGAGTTGGCGGGAGTGGAAGGGGGGGCAGCCATGGGTCGGGGAGCTGAGGCCAGATGTTCTTGGAATGGGACATGGGGTGATTGATTCGAACTGGAATTTGAAGGGGGAACATTCCCGACGTTCCTTGGGCTCTGAGGGTAGAAAATGGACTGGTTTTCATGGGATGGGGGTGGGGGTGTCTTTCTGTCCTGCCAAGCTAACAGGAAGGAGATGCCTCAGCCCTGCCTGGCTCCCCACACCTGTCCCACAGTATTAACCCCTGCCTGCCCAGGGTACCCTGGGTGCCAAGCTGGGCTCTGTGGTACCTCTTCTCTTCTAGCTAGGATTCCTTCGTGGTTTTGACATTGGGGACCAGAAGTGTTCCCTATACTGATTCCAGGTCCCCACATTCTGCTGCGCCCAGCAGTGCGTCCTATCTGTGTGACCCCTCACCCACATGTGGCCCCTCACCCAGAACATTGCCCAATTCCTGGGGTGACCTTGCCCCCAGCAGCCTGGTGGCGGTGGCGCTCCAGCGCCTTTACTATTTGAAGTAGCTGGACTTTCCCCGCTGGGGTGGGAGGCTCCGGTGAAAATGCCCTTTGAAAAACCGAAAGGAGGCCCCAGACACTACAGTCGCCTTGCAGTCCTGCGCCCCTCTTCCTCCCCTCCATTTTATAGTTCCCCCAATCTCTCCTCTTGCAAATGACCAAAACAAAACTTGGTTTCCCTTGCCTTTTGAGGCCCGCAAGAGCCCGAACGGCGCTCCTCAGGCGCCTGGGCGGCCGGGGAGCGGCTGCCCGGGGTGTCCCCGAGTCCCCAAGCCTAGCAAGGGACGAGCTTGCCCGCGGCGGCGGCCCGGCCGCGGCTTCGCCTAGGCTCGCTGCGCGGGCGCGGC
>NW_006408558.1:12550149-12562181 GCF_000296735.1 Chrysochloris asiatica | reverse complement strand
GGAGCGCCGGGGAGCCGAGCCGCCCGCGGCGCCGGCGCCGCTCTCACGGTTTCTCCGTTCCACACGCTCGGCCCCCGCTTTTGCCACTGAAGCGTGCAGTGGGCCCGAGTAGGCAAAAACGACGTCAAATCCCACCAGGACGTGCTGTCCAGGGAGCCCCGCTACCTGCCCGCGCTACCTGTGCGCCCTCCCCGAAGCCGCCACCGCGCAGCCTATGCCTACGTCCCCCGGGCAGGGTGCCACTGTTCGGCGCACGAGTCCCCGACCCCGGCCTGGCACCACGTTCTTTTCCGGAGCGTCTCAAGGTATTTCTCAATCGTCGCCGCGCAAGTTCCCCGCTCCCCGCAAACGCTGGCGTTCTTTTTCTGGGATCCTCCTAATTTAGGCATTGCTTCCAGCTCCCCCAAATATAGTTCGTATTTCTACGGGTCACAAGAATTCCCCCTCGCCCTCCTCTCCCAGGAGCTCAAGACACCCAAGCCCTAACTAGCTTCCCCAGACTCAAACTATGTGTCTAATTCTCAACAATGTGTATCCCCGCGCGGGGAGGCCCCACGGTTTTACAGATCACCTCCTGAGTCCTGTAAAATGTATACAGTAACACCCAGGTCTTGGTATCCTACTAACCAATTTAACAGGTTGCCAAGACAAGGGACACTATTTTTTTTTTTAACCTCCGCTGGTATTTATAATGCAGCATTGCTCCCAGCTCCCCAAACAAATTAAACTTTTTTCTGTGTCCCCATAAATTGAGACAGTAATTCCAATATGTCCCAAGCTTCCTGCCCTGGCCGCCCACCACCACCCCCCTCACTGAACCCCTGTTCCCTGGTTTAGGACATTACTCCTTACGGGTCTGTTGGCACCAACCCTCTTGTCTAAATTTTATTGATTGAATCACAGGGTCCCTCAGCATACTGAACGGTTTTGTTTTTTTTTTGGAAGCCTCAAATTCGAACAATGATTTCTGTACCCCACATGTTGAATGATTCCGCAAAGGGCACTGAGGATTTTTCTGTATCATTAACAAACCGTGAATTAATTTTCTGTGTTTGCAATTTTGTGAGCTCCACAAAACTGGGAGGATGGTTTCCCCCAAAACGCAGAGAACTTTTTGTGGGCCACACAGATTTGGGCCTTTAATTTCCAGAACAGCACAGCCTTCTTGGCCACGTATCCGCTTCCTTCAAAATTAGGCAGGGTTATCCAGGCCCTCAGCCACGTTGAGCAATGTGCTCCAAGCACACTCCAATGTGAGCGAGATTTTTCTAGATTTCCCCAAATCACACATAGTCCCCCCAGATCCCAGCTTCATTCACCCTTCTTCTCAGGTGATACCACCTTTGGAAAAAGCTCTTTTGGGGGGGATGGGTTGTCTCTGAGGTGTAGCCAGCTTTGCCCCAAGAGGGCATTCCCGGGAAAAAAGAAAAGAAAAAATACAAACCAAACACCAAATATTTTCTCAGCCACTCCATTTTTTAAGTATTAAAACAATACCCTGGCCCCACTAGCTGACTGATAGGAATCGGGGTTTCTTAACCTGTAGCCAGTGATTTGAGGTGCCAAGGCCATATGGAACTTGGTCCCTGGATTTCCCATATTCGAGCATGCAAGGCTCCATCAAAAATTAAGCACTCACTGCCCTTCAAGAGCTCCCCAAACACAATCAGTGTTATCCCTGGATGGCAAAAATTTCAGAACACCTCAAAGACCCCTCAGTCACCCTGTTTCATCAACATTTCCTGAGCCTCCCAAACACATCACAAGCTTCCTGCAGGTCACCGCCCGGAGTTGGTTCTCCAGGCCCTGCAACTTCTGTACCCTGAATTTATTGACCCTCAAACTTAGATACTGACCTCCCACATCCGCTGCAGACTCAGAGCAACTTCCTTGGATCCTGGATTCATAAATTAGTTACCTGGGCTTCAAACTGAGATGCTATTGCTCCTTAACCCTTGGAAGCAAATTGAGTCCCCTCTCCCCAAAATACTATTAAGCTTTTTTTGAGCATTGATTTTTGAGTCTCCTGACATGACATTCCCTGTCCTGAGTCTCCCCAAATTTAAGCAATGTCCCATCTGTTCCCAAAGTCCCAAGAATTACAGGCCCTTGTCCTATACGTTTTCTGGCTATTAATTAGGTTTCCTAAAAATTAAGTATCTTAATTTGGATAATTTCTCTGGGCTCCCAAAAGTTGGGCCATTGTTTTACTGGGGTTCCCCAAATGAAGGCATTGTCCAGGGCAAAATACAGAATATTTTTCCCTGTTCACCAAAAACCAACTAATTGAAACCCATTTTTGAATTAAAATATATATATTTTTAAAGACATTGGTTTACTTCTCTGTTCCTCCAAATTAGGATAGCACTTCTTGCTCTGGGGTCTTTATAGGACATTAAGCAACCCCTCCAAGCAACACAGTTGTGTGCATTGTTTTCCTGGGGTGTAACAAGCATTGAACAATCATATTGATATTCCTAAAATGCGGAAATCAATTCCTAATTCCCCCATCACACTAATGAATTTGTCCGGGGGTGGGGGGGCAAAAAACCAAGTCCCTGACCTTTCTTCTCCCAAGGTAGAAAATATACACCATGTTGTTGTTGTTAAGTGCGGTCAGTTGATTCCAACTCACAACCTATATAGGGTTTCCGAGAAGTGGCTGGTGGCTTTGAACCACCAATCTTGTGGTTAGCAGCCCAGTGCTTATTCTATAGCGCCATACCAGGACTCTGTGTATGTTTCTTGTTAAGTGCCATCGAGTCGATTCCGACCCATAGCGACCCTGTCTGTATAGGGTTTCCAAGGAACAGCTGGTGAGCTTGAACCGCCGACTTTGCAGTTTAAACGGCTATGCAGCCTCAGTGCCACAGCAGGACCCCATATACTCCTTAGACACCCCAAATTTTATGTGGAGAATTTTCCTGGTGCCACCCACAATGCCTCTCCCCCGTCCCAAACTGGACCCCGGACTGCTGATGGCGATACTGGATTTCCTCATTTTAGATAGGGCTCGGTTTGCCCCAACCGCCCGGAGCAATTTCCCCTGACCCTTAATCTTGGGTTCTATTTTCCTGAGGTCTTAAATGTAGTCACTGATAATTATTCCCCTTACCACCGGCGGAGCGCCCCAGTGTACCCTACTTCGAGACATTTATTCACTCCGCAGCAAACCAGACACCTCCAACTGGCATTGTTAAATAAATGTTCATACTGTTCCCTAGCCCGCCGGCCAATGGTTGCCTTCCCGACGCCGCGGCCAGCAGATACTGATTTCGCGCCCCTTCACGTCTCGGGCGAAGTCTGCTCAACGCTTTGAATTTTGGAAATTTCTCTGTGTTCCCCAAATCCCCTTAGCCGCGCCGCGCGTCTGCCAGGACTTGAGCAGTGTTTTTTCCTGCGTCCAGGAAAGCGACTGGGCATTGCCCCCAGTTTCCCCCAAATTTGGGCATTGTCCCCGGGTCTTCCAAGGGACTGGGCGTTGCCCCCAGACATTGGGGACTGCCCCCGGGGTCCCGCTCACCTTCAGCAGCTTCCACCGCCGCCGAGCGCTCCCTCGCCCGCTCGCTGCCTCGGCTTCTCATGCGCCCGCGGACGCAGCCTCCAGCCTCGCGGTGAGCTTCCCTTCGCGGCCCGGGGCCGGATATCGGCCCCTGGCCCGCAGCGCCGCTGTGCCTCAGGGGCCGGCGCTCACTAGGACGGCAACGAGGAGGCCGGCGCGGAGCGCGGGGCCTGGGCGGGCTGGCGACTGGGCGGCCGCGCGGACTCGCAGGAGGCGCCCGCAAATCGTCCCCGTTTCGTTCGCTCTTTGCAAAGACCATGATTCTAGGGACACGACTTGGAGTGCTTGCGCGGGGCAGGCCAGGCGCGGGGTCGTAGGGCGGCTCGGCAAGGGGGTCTCTGGCTGGGCAGCGCGGCTCCTGCAGCGCTCTGGACCGCGGACTCTGGGCGGTGCGCGGGCGAAATGATTGATGGCGGGGCGGGGGGCGCCAAGCGCGGGCTTCCGCTGGCGGCCGCCCCTGCCCCCTCAGCGCGACTGAGGGGCTCCGCCAGGCGGGTGGGCGGGGGGGGGGGCTTGTGCGTGGCTTTGACTGGGTCAAAATCATAACATCTTTTCGCTGAGATGCCTCCTCAGACGCCCAAATACTGGCTGTGGCCCCCAGGGCTGAACTCACTACTTCACAAGTGCAACACACTGGGGACTGAGAGTTCTTATTGGGACATTTTGGGTGGGCCCAGTAAAGCAAGCTGCTTAGATGCACCATGGTGTCTTTGGTTGCGCAGTCACCTGAGCAGCTTTTTGGCGGGGAGCAGTCTTCATGTTCAACCCACTTTCGGGGCCGCACCTGGCGGCCATCCTAGCTGCTCCGAGCCTTCCTGGGGCTCTCGCGCGGCACCGGGGGGCGCTCGGGTTCTGGCTTCAGGAGCCCAGTGGTCGGCTCCGCCCGCTCAGGCAGGTGATGGCGGCGCCCAGCCTGAAGTCAGGGACCCTTGGAAGGGACGCAGGGGCTCGCGCCCCCAATCCAGCACCCTGCTACCTGTGTTAGTACTGCGACGGGGCGCCCTCTCTGAGTGGTTCTCTCTTGGGGCGAGGGTACCCCTGTTGTCTCTTGCTCGCCCCGCGCCCTCGGTGCCCTTGCAAACAGACAGTTTGGCACCCCGGAAATCCAAGAGGGGCCCCCCCAAGTATATCAGAACGGTGTTTCTGGGCCTTGGAGACTCCCCACCCCCACCAAGACCCGCACCCCACGGCCCCCTCCTGGGTCCCCAGGGCCCCCCAACCCGCGCCACCCCGCGGGCTCGAGTTGCGGGGGCGGGCCGGGGGCGGGGCGAGGGCCCCGAGGGCGCCCATTGGCGCGGGCGCTTGGCCAGCGGGGCCCGCTCGGGCGCCCGCCGCGGGGTGGCGCGGCTATAAGAACCGGGCGCTGGCGCCCACAGTTCGCCTGCTCTCGGCGGAGCTGCGTGAGGCCCGGTGGCCGGCCCCCCCCTTCCGGCCGCGCCCGCCCGGCCCCTCTGCCGAGCTTAGCCCGCCAGCGCCTCCATCTGGGCTGGCGGCCCCACGCCGACGCCGTCCGCCGCCGCGCTGCTTACTCCGGTCCGGGCGCCGTCGGCTGGGCGCACTCCGCCGCCTGCGGATCCCCAGCCGCCTCCTCCTCCATCTACCTCAGAACACCCCGCTTCGCCGAGGAGGCGGTCCCCCCCGCAGGCAGTCCGGCCCGCAGGCCGCCGGCGTTGTCATCCCCCGCACCTCCAGCCCTCCCTGGCGCGCCCCGCCGCCCCCCGCGTCCCCAGCGGCTAGCGCGCCGCCCCTCGCTTTTCTGGCCCGGGCTTACGACGGCAGAGGGCTCCGTCGGCCCAAACCGAGCTGGGTGCCCTGTGGCTGGTGACGTCCCCCCCGCCCCCCGACGTGGCGCCCTGTGCTGGTACCTCCGCGCGCCCCTCGCTGGCCTCTGGCCGCCCGCGCGCGCCTCGGCAGCCACCCCCTCGGCTCCCGCCCCCAGCCCCGCCCGGCCTCCGCACCCCGCGGACGCGGGCTCGTCTTTCTGTTTCTCTCAGTGCTGTTCTCGCCCTCTGTGCGCCTGCCCGCCTCTCGCTGTCCCAGCTCTTTCTCGCCCCTCTCTTTGTGCCCCCCCATTCACGTTCCCTCTGTCTCTCTTTCTATCTCTGCCCCCCCTCTGTCCTTGATACAACAGCTGACCTCATTTCCCGATACCCTTTCCCCCCCAAAAGTACAACATCTGGCCCGCCCCGGCCCGCAGACAGCCCGCCCTCCCTCAACAAGCAGAAGAGTACTCCCCCCCCCCCAAACAAGCCAAACCCCCGTTCTGTTCCGTCGCACATTCGGCCCCCGCGACCGGGCCAGAGCGGCCCTGGCAGAGGAGTGTCCGGCAGGAGGGCCAACGCCCGCTGTTCGGTTTGCTACACGCAGCAGGGAGGTGGGCGGTAGCTTCGCCGGCTTCCAGGTAAGCCGCATGCCGGCGCGCGATGCGGGGGGTGCGGGGGCGGCGCAGCCCGGTCCGCGGGGACTCGGTGAGCGCCAGCTGGCGCTGGGGGGTTCTGGCGGGCGGTGGTGGGTCCCCCTGGCAAACCCAGGTCTCTCCCTGCGCCTTGGGGGCTGGGGGAGGGGTGTCGGGAAGTGTCCAGGGAGGCGTGAGCTGCCTGCGAGGAGAGGAGAAGGACTTCCTGGTTGGTTTGTGGGTGCCCTGAGGCATCGTTGGAACTGGGTGATGTGTACCGTGCGCGGGCGCCCCAGAGTGCTGGGCCTGAGGAGGGGCGTCTAGTCTCCAAGCCCACCGTGGTCTGTGGATTCTGGACCCACTGGCCTGTGGAGAGCTGGGTGGGCGGGGCCAGCATAGAGCCCGGCGGAGCTGGCCACCGAGGCCGGACGCCACATTTTCGCTATCTCTCCCCTCACCCGCATCTCCCCGTCCCCAACATTGCAAACAGGAATCTGGGGAGGGGGCGGGCTGAGTTCTGCAGGGTAAGAGAGGAGCCTAGAAGTTTCCTTACAAGGAGGTGGAACAGTCCCCTCCCCCTTGCTCCTTACCCTGCGGGGAGATGGGCTGGGGGGGGGGGATACAGGATGCCCCCCCCATGGCACTTTGCTAAGGGATGGCCCTGGGGCTAGCCTAGGGGTGCAGGAGGAAGGGGACTGGCTGGGAGGAGGCAGGGGGCGGGCACAAGGGGCGGGGGGAGTGGTCAGTGGGGGGGGCAGGGTGGAGCCGGGGCTGGGAGGAGCCGAGTCCAACATAAAAGCCCTGGCACTGACCAGCCCTCCAGCTGGACATTCGCTTCTCCTGTGAGAACGATCCAGCCTCCTCTTCCTCTCCAGCCTCGGAGTCTTCCTGTACACAACAGGTAACCCTGGGCTGTCGATCGAGGACCCTCTGCCACCGGCTCCTGCTCGGCTCCGGCTCTCTCGCTCCAGCCTTCCTGGCTACTTGAGAGCATGGCCCAGCTGGGCCCCTCGCAGCCTCTCTCCGCTCTCTCCCTCTGGCCTCCTTTTTTCCTGTCCTTGGCTGTTGCCTCTTTCCTTGTCCTCTCTCCTCAGCGCTGCCTGGACCCTCACCTGCGCCTGCTTCTAGGGTGCTCTGGCCCTCTGCAGAAAGCACTGCAGGGCTGAGCCTGGGGTTGTTGGCTGGGACTGGAGAGCGGGCCAAGTTTGCTCTTAGAATGTGGCAGGGGCGGCACAGGGGGCGCTGGGGAGACTGGCTGGAGACCAATCAAGGGCTGGAGGTAGAAGTGATTTTCTTTTTGCGTCTTTCTTGTGGCCCCTCCGTTGTTCCCGATTTATCGCTTCCAAAAGCCCCGGGGCCACGAAAACTAGCAGCAGTCTCTTTCCCCGGTGTGCAAGCTGGGGAGGGGACCACCTGGGGAGCCTGCTTACCCCCTTTTTGTCAGCGTGTCCAGGGGCTAAGGGGCCCCTTGCCCTAAGTGGTCCTCACCTTGGCTCTTCTGGAACCCGCGGGTACCTCCACTTGCTGTGGTGGGTTAAAGAGGCGCCATGCTGTCCATCCTCCCTAATGGATGTGGCCTGCCTTTTGGGGCCCTGAGGCCACCCAGCCTTTAGGGCATGTGTGTGTGTCCCAAGGTACTTCTCTCTGAGATTGGGCCCTGAGGGTCTTGGTGTCCAGGATCCAGTTTCAAGTGGCCTCAGCTCTTGTCTTGGAGGGTGGAGCTGGATACTGAAAATGGGGTGTGATGGCTGTGGTGGGGCGGTGATGGGGCGTTGCATGGTCAAGAGAAGTTTTTGATTTTTTTGTGTGTGTTTGGTTGGGGGTGGGGCTGGTGGGGGAGGGGAGAAGAGTAGTCCAGCTTGGAGTTGGATTCAGGAGAACATGGCTCTCAGGAGCTAATCATTGGTCCGTTGACCTGAGTTTGGCTTAGTCACGGATTGAAAGGGAGGGGGCTGGTCCTCCTGGGCCCCCCTGTTCACCTGGGGTGGGAGGTGATCCTCCAGCCCCATGATGTCATACATGGAGGTCAAGTCCTGGCGGTTTGGTGGTGAAGGCCACGTGGCTCCATCAGTATCAGCACTGCGATTCGATTCCAGTGTTCAAGGTCTTTCCACACTTGCCTTCATTCCTGCAGACACTCTTGTCTCAACCATGAATGCCTTTGTAACCATAGGATGATGATTACGGGACAGCCATGTCTTACTTACTGTGCTTGTAATGTTTATTTAGGAAACGGTGTGAGGGGGGGAAGGCCCCTGTGGCCCCTGCCTTGTCCTCAGTGATCCCAGCACTTCCGGGGGCTTTGCTCTCTCTGCAGACACTGATGGGGATCCCGGTGATGAAGTCGATGTTGTGGCTGTCCACTTTCTTGGCCCTGGCCTTGTGCTGCCTTGCTGCTTACCGCCCCATTGAGACCCTGTGTGGCGGGGAGTTGGTGGACACCCTCCAGTTTGTTTGTGGCGACCGCGGCTTTTATTTCAGTGAGTAGCTCAGGGGCGGGGCGGGTGAGGGGGAGTGGGCAGACACAGCAGGCACTCAATAAATGTTGGTGTCCCCTTGATGAAAGCAAATTGTCCCTCTCATTCAGAGCCACTGGGAGAAAGACGGGCCGCCAGTCAGCACTTAGTGAGTGCCTGCTGTGTGCGTGTTCCTGTGCCCTGTCCACTCACACCTACAGTTGCCCACCCCCTGACTTGTCTCCCTTCCCTCAGGGTGGGTGGTCTTTTTGTGGGAGGCAGACCCTAAAGAGCCAGAGTAACCAGGGGTCCCGTATCTCCTTCAGATCTCAGGGGCAGGGGTGTTCTAAGCTCCTGCTCCCCAGGACACTATGCCCCTTGGGTGGGTGTGGGGCAGTATGTGCTGCCCCAGGAGGTGGTGCCTCAGGTGGCCTCTGCCACAGGCTACCTGGATGTAGGTGAGGAGGTAGGCTTGCAGGGCGTATGTGGCTCAGGACAGTCCCGTCCTTCTATGAGTTAAAGTTCTTAGGTGGTGTCATCACCCCCCGCAACCCCCTGGGTGGAGATTTTTTGCTAGTGCCTCCCGTGGGCTCAGAGACCTTTAGTGCCCCCCCCCACACACACACACCACTCCCCTTCGGCACCGTTCGTTGATAGTGCCTGGAGGAGGGGCTACACTGGGACCTTGTTTTGCATCTTTGGTGATGTTTAAACTTTTAAAAGGAGCTCTGGTAACGTAGTGGTTACAAATTGGGCTGCTAATCTCAAGGTCATCAGTTCGAAAGATGAGGCTTTCTGCTCCCGTAAAGATTTACAACCTTGGAAACCCTGCACAGGGTCACTATGAGTCTAAACTGACTCCACGGGACTTAACAACAACAACAACAAACTTTTAACGATGAGGATAAAGTCAGAGGCTACTGGGGTCACTTAAACATATAAAACAAACCCCAGTGTCTCTAGTGGGGGCAGGGCTGCGGGGACACTTGCTGGGCCATGGGGGTACAGAAGAAGACTCCACCCCTGCTGATAAGACCCCTGCCCAGATGTGGGTGGGAGACCCAGGCTGAAAAAACCAGGAGGAAGCCACTTAGAAACAGGGCTGAGTCAGTGGCCAAGGGCTTTAAATGAAAGACCAGGCCAGTTGAGGGTGGGGGCAGGTGGGAGAGGGGCTCTAGATTTGCTACCTTGCAGGGGTAGCTGTGAGCTCAGCCCAGCTCTCGTCCACTCCCCCACCCCCAGGCGCAGCAGGTGTGGAGCAGCCTGGGACCCTGAGCCATGTCGTGGGGGAGGGGGAGAGGATGGGAGGAAAGAAGGGCGTGGTCTCATTGAAGCTCCTCACTCCTCTCCTCCCGTCCTCTTCTCTCCCACCCATCCCTGCCCATCTGGGCGACGCCAGGTGCCAGGCTGGGTCCCAGTTCGGGGATGATGCTGGTGTCAGGGTCTGGGGTCCAGAACATAGGGACCAGACCCCTTGCTGGTTGGCCCCTTGAGCTAGCCGCCCCCCTCCCCTCCCAGACCACCATTCTTCTAAGGGTCTGCCCCATGGACTGGGGTCCGAGAGGGGCTGGGTTCATTTTAAACACAGGATGAGGCACCAAGGGGAGGACCCTGCATTTCATTTGCTCTCGGGGTCCCCCTCCCTTATCTCATGCCGCTGTGTAGGCTGACCCTTCCCCAAGTGACCAGTGCCCTCTCGGATGGGGGCTAACTGTTCCCTTCCCTGCTGCGGTGCCTCCAGGCAGACCTGTGAACAGATACAACCATCGCCGTGCCCGGGGCATTGTGGAGGAATGCTGCTTCCAGAGATGTAGCCTGGCCCTGCTGGAGACATACTGTGCCACCCCCGCCAAGTCCGAGAGAGATGTACCGGCCCCTCTGGCCGAACACCCGGTAAGTGTGTGTTGGGGGGAGGAGTCCTCCCAGCTGAGGTCTCCCTGGGGACACTGCCCCTCCCTGGACTCCAGCTACCACCCTCAGGGAACCTCTGGGAGCAAGCTCTGAGCCTATTGTGTGTCCACCCGTCTGAATCCAGTGCAGGTGGATGCGGGGAGTGGGGATGGATCTCTCTGAGACCCACGTCGAGACCCTCATTGGTGGGGTGAGGAGTGGCTCAGGGTCAGGGTGGGCTGCCCTGACTCGTCCCTTCTCCTTTCAGGACGATCCCCAATTATCCGTGGGCAAGGCTTTCCATCTGGACAACTGGAAGCAATCCGCTAAGCGCCTGCGCAGAGGCCTGCCTAGTTTCCTGTTTGGCCTGGGCAAGATGATCCACCGAGAAGTGTCTCAGGTGATCAAGGAGATCACTCATCCAAAATCCACGATCACCGTGCCCGTCCACGTGCAACCTGTGACCCAAATGGAAGATTAGACGTGAGCTAAACGGTTGTAATTCTGCGGACCACCATCACCGTCCTCTACCTTTTCCTGACCAGGGGCCAGTCCACCAGGGCTCCACCTCTCTCCCATGGGCGCTCCCAACCCCAGCCCCCCTGCCTCAGCCTCCTCTAGTCAGGCTGCTGCCGTATCAGCCCCTTCCACCGGGCAAGTAGTAACATCTTTAAAATTTTTTAAAATATGATTGGCTTTATACATCCTCCGCAAATGCCCCTGCCCCCTAAATTACCCCCCAAAACAGCTCTCAGATGACACATGCATCAAAAAATTAGAAGTGTAATACAACCTTCCACATGTACACTATAGCTCCCAAAGTTCATTGGCTCTTTAATAACATCAGAAATGTTGATTGGCTGAGAGAAGGAAACAACTAAAAAATCAATTGGCTAACAAATGACAAAAGTTCTAATTGGCTTAAAAGCAATTGACAAAGAAAATTAATTTGCCCCGCCCCCCCTTCCTCCTCTTCCCCTCTGGACCTGGAGTCAGAATTGGCCAGAGACTCTGAGTCTCTAAACCAACCAGGAGAGAGGAAGGCCTTGGACATTTGACACACCCATCCTTGTGGTATCTCATCTCCCTTCTCAGACAAAATCTCTGATTGGATACTCTAAATGTTGATTGGCTATGATCAGACAGGTCCATCCCAAACTTGCTCTTCGCTCAAATTTCCATCCTGAAAAAAATGCCCCGGAGCTAGTCTGAGGGACCCAATGAGACCGACCGAGGGGAGATGAGCATGAAAGCTGCAGTCAGTGGAAATAATGTTTAATTGGCAGAGCCCCACACTCTAAAAACTATTCCCCCACCAATCATCACGCCTCAGAGCTTACATCTCCACCACCTCCCTGCAAAGCACTCACACGCACATGCATGCACACAGCCACACACTCACATTATACACACACTCACACATGTTTACACACTCACTCACACTAAAGCACACTCATAGTCATCACAACTCACACGCATGCACATAAGCATTTTCACAGCCTCACATTTATACAATCCACTCACATGCACACACTGATACATAGCCACACGTTTGTGCACACATATACACATTTGCTCTTGCACACTTACACACACACCAGCTGAAGCACAGCCCATGCACAACACATGCACATATGCCTCCTTGCACACAACACACGCACACACATGCTTGCTCATGCACAGTACATGTACACATGCCTCCTTGCACACAACACACGCACACACATGC
>NW_006408558.1:12532521-12550049 GCF_000296735.1 Chrysochloris asiatica | reverse complement strand
CACAACACACGCACACACATGCTTGCTCATGCACAGCACATGTACACATGCCTCCTTGCACACAACACACGCACACACATGCTTGCTCATGCACACACATGCCTCCTTGCACACAATACACGTGCACACATGCTTGCTCATGCACACACATGCTTCCTTGCACACAATACACGTGCACACATGCTTGCTCATGCGCAACACATGCATACCTGTATGCTCACATACAGCACATGCACACTTGCCTCCTTGCACACAACGCACACACACATGCTTGCTCATATGCAACACATGCAGCACATGTTGCCTTGCACAAAATACACATGCACACATGCTTGCTCATACACAACACGCGCACGCTGCCTCATATAGCAAAACCCCTACGAGGTGACCATGACAATTTACAGATTGGGCACAAGTTCCATCATAAAATTCTCTGAGCTGACCTCTGGCGAGGCTTTCCTGTTTGTAGCTCCTCTCCTGTCCCCTGTCCCCACTGCTCACTGGGATGAACACCTCCTCTCGTTCCATCTTTCCACCCTGAGAGGACCAGTAGGCTCCCTGGGGGGTGCCCCTGTAGCGTTGTTGCCTACCAGCTTAGTCGAGTGAAGAGCAAGTTTGGCCAGATCGGAGATGGTGGTGGCCAAGGAGGTGTGCCCAGCGCAGCCTGACACACTAGATGTGCTCCTAGAAGGACCTGGGATCCCCCTTTCTGGGAACACATCTAGCGGTCATCCTTGCCAGCCTCCTGGGAAGCCTCTGCCAAAAACGGGGGCCCCCGGGAGTCTTGCATTGATGACGGGGAGAGCGGGAAGTATGGCGGTCGGAGGGGTGGGTGGGGGGCAGTGGGGGCTGGGTAGGGAAGCTCGGGGGAGAGTTTTGGATGGAAAAGTCAGGAGGACATTGAGACTGCAGAATTACCAACGAAAATCAGGAACCCAAATTTACGTCAATTGATCTATTTCCCCTCTTTCTTCTCTTGGGGCTTGTTTCTTTTTTTGTTTTGTTTTGTTTTTTTTTAACCCCCTCCTCAGCTTTACTTGCGCTTTTAACCCCTTCCCCACGTAACAGGGGAGCAGTGACCAAGGAAGAGTGTACTAAGCAAGCGTCCACCATCACCGCGGGCCACGCCCCATCGTCCTGTTCCCCGCCATTTAATCTCCCTGGTGTTTGCTTTGATTCTGTCCCTGTTGCTTGGGTCAAGTTGAGAGTGGAGCCTCTGTGACGTGGCCACAGCGTCCACAGAGATGTACCGGGGGAATCGAGAGAGCCGCTCCCTGGCTTAGCTCCCGGGGACAGTGGCTGGTCCCTGGAAGTCCTGAGGGGCAGGGGGGGTGGCAGGGTGGTGTCTTCCCAGGTGTCAGGAAGGTGCTCGGAGACCACCGTAAGGGGCTCCTGGCTGGCCCAGCCGCCGGGAGGGAAGGGGTTATAGTGTGTGGGTGAAGGGTTCCATCTGGAGAGAGCAGGTGGTCGCCTTCCGAGCATTTGGGGAGCCTGCCCCCCACCCTCTGTGACAACTTACCTGCCTTCTCAGCACCCCATTGGGTCCTTGGGAATCCCAGAGCTCTGTGGGGACTCCTGGGGACCCAGTAGGGTGGAGTCAGGGAGTTGGGGCGGTTAGGAGGGCGTGAGCCCACGGAGCAAGGAGAGCTGCCCATGGTCACCCACCAACTGGGGTTGCGTGGGCCCCACAGCCGTGAGTCTGGCATCTCATGGCAGCCACCATGGTGCCTAGGGCTGGGGCAGGGAATCGGGCAGCTGGGAGGCTTACCTCACCCCCACCTCTGCCCCCAGCGCAGTCCCCCTGCACAGCAGCCCACTAGCAATCTAGAGGCCCACGGCTTTGGGCCCCCCGCAACAGGACTGGCATGACCCTGGGGGCGGTCCATGCCAGCCCGCCTACGGCACAGAGGGCCATCTGACCAGCGCTCGGAGAAGGGGCCATTTGGACTATTGGCAGAAGAGCTTTCATGAAGCTCAAAGACCTAAATTGTCACAATTGGAGAGTCAAACAGATTGGCAGACAGCTCAGAAAACTCCGAGGCACCCCAAATTCCTGCCCATTCGACCGGACGCTCAGCTTCTTCAGTGTTAGAAATCTGCCTCGCTGGGCCGAGCGCTCCGGGGGTGCTGGTTGCTGACCCTCTGTGACGCCCTCTGCGGCTCTCCCTGTGGTGGCCAGGTACCCTGGCTACGGCCGCCCACCTGACCCCCGCGCCCTTGGTAGTGGCTTCCATCTCCTCTCTTCCCCGTGCCCACCCCAAACTGTCTTCAGCAGGGCCCCCTCTTGGGCCTCTCTCTGTGCCATCACCTGAAGACCCCCCCACGTGCTGAACACCAATGTCACCTGTGCCCGCTGTCTCAGCCCATCTTGCAGCGGCCCTGTGTTCGCCTCAACTTGATCTTTTAACATGCAAACATTTCTGGCAAAACTCATTGCTTGGGTTTTGTCTTTAACTGTGATGCTCGCAATCCCAATAAAATACTCAAAATTATCTGGTTCTGAGTCCTCTGCTCTGTGACTTGGGTACTGAGTGTTGGTATGGAGAAGTCTGAGAGCCTGAGAGGGGGCAGGGACGGGGTGGGCTGGGGGATGGAAGACACCTTTCCCAGCATCCCTCACACACACGATGGAACAAAACCCCACATCTCCTGGGCTCCTGGGCACCTTGGCATCTTTGGGTGCCCAGCCCTCAGAGATTGGAGCTTACAGAGCCAATAGAGATCTTTCTAAAGAAACAGTTCATGGTTCCAAAGTCCCTGCAAACCTTGGGGAGTCATCCTGAACCCAGAAAGGTGCTGGAAGGTGGGAAATGCGAGGCAGGGCTGGGGTTGATGTTTCCTGCCTGCACAAGTATATAGGTAGATGCATCTGCCTCCCCACCCCCACCCACCCCCAGGACTGAGACTGTAGCAAACATCTCCATACCCACCTGAGCCAGTGCTGCGATGAGGGGAATCTGTCTAGCTTACACCTACCCAGACACTGGCCACTGTCAGGGTCTCTATACCCTGGAGACCCAACCTGGACCATCTCCCCACCCCCACCCTCTGGCATCCTCTGGACAATCTGACAGGGTGGTCAGTACATCTGTCCTTGCCGCTGCATGTTGGGAGTGGGACTGCAGGGGCACTGAGGAGGCAGGGGGTCCCTGTTGGTGGTTCACCACTCTGGACATCCCTCTCTGGGTCCGGATACCTGGCCCTGTCAGGGTGACTAACACATTCATTCACACCCAGTTAGTGCTGGCTCATCTGGGCCCCTGTACTTCTGGGCCGGTGCTGGCTGGGCGGGGGCTGTGAGCGCTCTAGGAGTCTGCGTTGGGGAATGGGCTTCCCACCATTTCTGCAACCTCAGTGCTGCCCAAGCCAGGCAGTCCAAGGGGCTTCCTGGAGGAGGCAGCATTAGCCTTAGGCATGAAAGAGAATTTGGATGCTGGCAAGGAGGCACCGTGCCCCACTTGGGGCAACCAGGAGGCCTGGTGGAGGTGGGCAGAGGGTTCAGGGACAAGGTCACAGGTAGGATTTCATGATAATGAACTGCTCCAAAACACTTTTCAGGATGGGGGCGGAGGCAGAGTGTGGGGACCCAGCACTGCTGACACCTAGGTATGCAGGGGTCCCCATGCCTTCCCTCATGCGTGGCCCTGAGGTCTGGCTTTCCCTCCCAAAACTGGTATGGGGTAGTAGCCCCCCACCCTGAGGCTTCCTTTCAGTACCAATCCCTCAGCCCCCTCCAGCTACATCTATCCCTTGTCGTTGCCATGGGCGTCCCCACCCCTGCTTGGATCCTGATGCTCCTGAGAGCTGCATGACCTTCCTTGGGTACCCTGCCCACTCTGATGCCAACACGCACCGTCCCGTCACCCCCAGCTCTCCTGGTTCCTTCCTCCCCACCCTCCAATGCTAACCCATCGCACTATTTGAGGGTCCTGAGACCTGGCATAGGACCTTTCCTCTCTGCAGACTAGCAGCTCATCCCAGTGACTCCATTCTTCCTTCCTTCCTTCCTTCCTTCCTTCCTTCCTTCCTTCCTTCCTTCCTTCTTTCCTTCCTTCCTTCCCTCCCTCCCTCAGTGTGCAGGGACACCCCCCCAGGCCTGGGATGGGGGCTGTGAGGCGGCCCAAGTGGAGAGGTGTTCAAGGAGCGGTTCTGAGAGGGCATTGGAGTAAAGACCCCAAGGAGGGGACGACTGAGCGTGGGGATGAGGTGGTGGAAATCAGAGACAGGTGTCCTGGGAGGACATTCATTGGAAGAGATGAAACAGGAGCAAAGTTGGAGAGTTTGAGGAACAGCAGGCACATGGGGTGGGCATGGAAGAAGTAACGTCAGAACCCTAACGGGGGGTGGAGGTGGGGTTGGGGTGGAGAGATCAGATGGCAGGGGTGGATCACCCATTATTCTTCACTCATCAAAACATTTACGGATCCCAAAGTAGTGGGTTGTCTGAGTCTGGAAGCTCACCTGAAGCCTGTCCACCACAGGTGACCCTGCTGGTACTTAATAGCTTCCAGAGTCTCAGCCACACACAAACCACCACAGTACAGAAAATTGACCCCCAACAAGATGGATTGGCACAGTGGCAGCAGCAATGAACTCAAGTGTAGCAACAATTGTGAGGTTGGTGGAGGACTGGCCAGTGTTTTGTTCTGTTGTGCAGAGGGTCTCTGTGAGTTGGTACTGACTCAACAGCACCTAACAACAAGTAGTGGTTTGAACACTGACCCCCCGAAAAGATATGAGGAAGTCCTACACCCCAGTATCTGCAAATGAGACCTTACTTGAAAAAAATGTCTTTGAAGATGTAATTGGTGGACTGTTTATGTAGAACAATCTCAAAGAATCAACCAAAAGACTTAGAGATTGTAAATGAGCATTAGCAAGTTGCAGGGAGCAGGTGAATGCACTAAAGTCAATTGTCTCCCTGATCTGAAAGACAAAACTGGAAGGTAGAGATCTTGCTTCGATTTGGGGATTTTCTTACCTACAAAAACCAGAGTCAGTTTAAAGAAATCCCTGACAGAAACTATCCCCCAGCTGCCTTTCTTTTATCTAAAGTTGCAGATCATTCCATAACCGTTTGAAGCGAAGCTTAGTAAACTTGAGTCTCAGAAGACATGATTGGGTGGAGGGAGAGAACCCTTCTTGCGAATGGGTATCTGTTGGTGTTGGTAAGAAGGGGATGTTACGATGAACCAGTCTTCATTTCTCCCTCCTTCTTCTCTTTTAATGAGTCCTGGTGTGGCCTTGTGGGTTAATGTGCCAGACTGTAAAGCCATTTGAACTTCAAGGTCGGCAGTTCAAGCTCACCAGATGCTCCTTAGAAGCCCTATACAGGGTCTCTATGGGTCGGAACCGACTCCACGACACTTAACAACAACAACTTCTCTTTTAGAAGCCCTCTTGTCTTAGCGTCTTTGAGCCATTTTCTTTTCCTGGAATCAAAATGGCCTCCTTACATGCTATACTGCACCGAGTAAACCTCATGTTCACATTTTGCTATGGTTTTTTTTAAACACCAGAAATAAGCAAATAGAATTTGAAATTAAACACATGCTGTCATTTACATTAGCGTACGCACACATAGAAGAAATACTTTGCACAATCAACCAACTTGACCTCATAGAGGTGTACAGAGCATTCAACCCAACAACAGCACAATACACATTCTTTTCCAGAGCACATGGAACATTCTCCAGAATAGAGCATGTGTTAGGTCACAAAGCAAGCCTCCATAAATTTACAAACATCAAAATACCACAAAGAGGAAATACTTAGTTATAAACCTAAGAAAATATGCACAAGGTATGGCACTGGACTGCGAACCACAAGGTCAGCAGTTCAAACCCACCAGCAGCTCCATGGAAACCCTATACAGGGTCACTGTGAATCAGAACTGACTCGACAGCACTTAACAACAACAACATATCTGAGAAAAACTACAAAATGTTGATGAAAGAAATCAAAGACAATTTAAAGAAATGGAGAGATATTCCATGTTCATGGATAGGAAGCTTCAGCCTTCTTAAAATGTCAGTTCTCCCCAGATTGAACTCCAAACCAAACACATTATTTTGTAGATACTGGACAAATTGATCCTAGAAATCACATGGAAAGGCAAAAGACCCTGCATAGCCAACACAGCAATAACACTGGCCAACTTGCTAGAATCCTACCATGGCCACTCCAGTGTGGTGTTGGCCAAGGAATAGGCACAGGGGTCTCTGTACGATAATAGAGACCCCCAGATGCAGTGAAGGATCTCAAGACACCATCACCCTGATTTAGGGTAGGCCTCAGTCCAGTGAATTCTTGTTGTATTTGCTGTCTCCATCTGACCCCATACATAACAGAATGAAATGCTTCCTGGTCCTCAACCATCGTCACAAGCTTGCTCTGCTCGAATTCATTGTTGCAACCTAGGGGGTTCATGTTCCTACACTCCATCCCTCAGTGTTCTCTTATGATCCACTGGTTTTCCTTGGCTAATTTTCAGAAGCAGATTGCAAAGCCATTCTTCTTAATCTGTCTTGGTCTGGAAGCGCCACTGAAATCTGTTCACATGGGTGGCACTACTGGTATCTGAAATACCAGTGACGTAGCGTTCGGCATCACAAACAACAGCATGCAGGCCACCACAGTGAATCACACTGATAAGTGGGTGGTGGTCATCCAATGACAGGGAGAGGGGAAGATGTGGTCACACAAAGACAGAACCAACAGAGGTTGGAATGATGAGGCCACAAGCCAACAAACATCTGGAGCTACCAGAAGCTGGAAGAGAAGAGACAAGAAAGGGGCCCTTACATTGAGCCTTTGGAGAGTAAGTATGGACCTGTCTTAGTCTTGAGCTGTTTGCTTCTGGAATTTGAGACAATAGATTTCAGTTGCTTGAAGGCACCTGATGTGCACCCATTCACCGCAGCAGCATCAGAAAACGGATGCTCACACTCCCCATGCCTCATTCTAGATGTGAGTTGAGAGGTCAAGTCTCCTGTCCTTGAGGAGCTTGGGATGCTGGATCCCACCGGATTGTTCTAGAGGATCTCTGCCCCAGTCTCAGCACAAACCCAGGCTCTTTGTAAACATCAGCCCCCTCTTTCTCTGCAGAGGCTTTTCATTTCACTAGAGATACTCCATAAGGCCACCCTGCCCAGTTTCCCCTGACCACTGACCATTCTGACCTCAGCCCTGCCACAATGACCCCCTGACTCCTGTTGCTGCCCCAGCTCTGACCACTTCTTCTCTATGTGCCCGGTGGGCCCCCACCAACATTGTTTAATCACAACCTTCTCAGGGAAGCCGGTGGGACCCCCATTAGTAAATGAAGATTTGAGCCATCACACTTAATGGAGTTTATGAATATTTGCTGGATAGATAGAGGGCTGGAGAGAAGAAGATCAGAGGTCTTGGTCTCTGGCCCAGAGCAGTTGGAAGGTGACAGTGCCCTGTGCTGAGCTGGAGACCCCACGCTTGAGTGTCCATTAGCATTTTCACCTGAGCTTCAAAGTGTCGCCCCATGAGGTCTCCCCAGATGTTACACAGCCTTCCCACTCAATGCCCCCCTGCATTCCTGTTCCTCTCCCCGTTTCTTGTCTCAGTGGGCAGCTTGCAGACCCCTGTTCTTATCCTTAGTTCCACTTCCAGTCAGTCTCTGAGGCCCACCAACCCCACTGCCCACTGTGTCCAGCAGCAACTGCCCACAGGAAACTTCCTCTGCCAGCCCTCAGTCTGCCACTCCCTGCTTAGAACCATCCATGGCTCCCAGGTGCACAGGGTAAAGTCTACTTCCTGATCAGTCTTTCCTGGGGACTTGATTTCTCTTTTGTACCATGGCCCCTCCCCATCCACACATGCCCCTCCACGCTCAGGCTCACAGACCTCTGCTGTTCCCTGGGACCCCTGCGTATCCTCCAGGCCTCTTGGAGTCTGGCCTGGGTCAGTGACCCCCGTGTAGACAGTGGCGGATGCAAGGTACTCAGGAGCCTGGGGTGGAAGGAGGAAGGAGCTGGTGTGTCCTGCACAGCTGGACAGGGAGAAGGAAGGCAGGAGGACACTGGAGGACCCAGCCATGCCTGCCTCCATGAGGACACCTGCCTTCTCTGCTCCTCCCTGATGACATACCCCATCTTCCTGGATGCCCCCCAAGGCCTCAGCTCCCATAGCCTCTGGATACTCTGCTTTCAGGGTCCTGCCTCCCAGAGACCCTAGTTTTGGTGGGGAGACACCCACCGTACTCAGGTGTGGTCAGGCTGGGGGCTGCTGGGCCAGAGCCAGGGGGCTACCTGCTGTGCCCAGCTCCCCCTTTTCTGACCCAGGCCCGTGGGCTGGCCTCTGGTCTCATTAGCTGTCTCTAACCTAGTCTCTCGTTGCTCGTAGCCCAACCAGCCCTGGCCCCAGCCGGCCAGAAACCAAAGAGAAAATGCCTGTTTATGCCAGTTACGCAGAAAGCAAAACAGTTTGTGGTTTGTGACCCAAATTTTTTGCCTATTTTTTTCAGAACATAACAAAGCCCAAGACAGCTCCCTCCCCACCCCCACCCCTCCCCGCTAGGCAGACAGAAACAATCTGTTGGCACTGGCTGCTGAACATTCTGGGCTGGCCAGCCCCAGCCCGGCCCTCTCTCCCCCAGCACCGGGCCCTGGGTACCTCAGCCAGCTGGGAGGGGGACAGCAGGGGAGAACTGGGTGGGCCTTTGAGATGTTGGTGATGGTGCTGGAGGGACTGGGATGTTGGGGGTCCTGGAGCAGGACAGCAGGGGAGCCGGTACCCCCACTACACCTCTCCAAGGATTCCCATCCCTAAGCTTGTCCCCCACCAGCCACCACACCCACCCCCTTCATGCAGCCTCTGTGCAGACCCAGGGAGTGATGGACTAGGGTCCACATAACCCACCAGTCAGGACCCCCCTTCTTTGTGCCCCCCTTTCCTGCTTGGTGGGATCCCAGAGAGGAGGGCTATGTCCTCCACCCTGGAGACCCCCAGCTGACAGCGCAGGGGTATCTCAGGTGTGGGGCTGGAGGTGCAGGCTTGAACTGAGGAGCTAGGTGGGTCTCCTTCCTTCCAACCTCAGGGGCTGACATGGAACTCTGGGTGCCCTTGGAGGAGGGGCTGCTACCCCCACTGGTCTCCTGCATCCCATCCCCAGACCCTCTCAGGACTGGGCAAACATGGTGGCTGGCAGATGACCACACACCTGGCCAGCAGTCCTCTAAGGCTCCTGAGTGGCCACACACTCAGATGGAGATGGAGAACAAAGCTAATGCTGAGCCCCCTCTGGCATCAGGGGAGGTGGGGGAGGGGCTGAAGCGCCAAAGCTGGGACTGTGCTGTGAACTTGTCTTGCGAGTACCCCCACCCCAAAATACTCAGTCTCAACATACAGGTTCCCAGGTATTCCCCCAACTTCTCCCCTTCCACGTTCTTGTTTCTCTAGCTTCTCTCTTGCCTGTGATTGTCCACCGCCAGCCCTGGGGTTTGAGCCAGAGCCCAGGAAGGTGATATGCCTGCGTCATGGGGTTCCTGAAGTCCAGTGAGAAAAAAGGCACCTGGGAGGCTCTGGCACCTGTACACACAGAGGGCTGGAAGGCATGCTAGCAGAGGTGATGGCCCGGTGAACCTCGAGAGTGTGTGAAGCCCACAGAGAAGGGACAAGAAGGTTTATGGTGGCCAGAGCAAAGAGGGGCTGGTGTTCCTCCCCACAACTCTGGGCAGCATGGGCAGCCCCCACAGTTAAATGTTAGGAAATGTGAACCAAAAAATTTGAGGTGCCTCGGAAGCAGGCCCTTCTAAGAAATCAGTGTCGAAAAGCCTGTGGAGTCCACTTGATGCTCAGTGGTTTTCTGGTTTGTGACCTCTGAGATGTGGGTTCTAGAAAGAGGATGTGAATGTGTGGTGTGCTGCAGCCTAAGAGGGTGGAGAGGTGTGGGGGCCAGCGTTGTCCTCAGGGTGGGGCCAGGGTTGTCCTCCCCCACCCACCACGGGTCCTGGCTCTCCCTTGATGAACGTAAATGGCAGGGGCTTGTCTGTTCCCTAGGGCTCTGGCCAGAGTCCTGTCTGTTGCCAGGCCAGCAGACTCCCTGGGCCTGGCCAGACGTACATTGGGGAAAGTCTGGCTGGGTACCTCTGCTCTCCCTCCTCCTTGACATCCCTGGCTTCCCCTCGATCAGGAACAGATGGGCTTTTGAGCAGGAATTCTAGCTATTTGGTGAGCCAGTCACTGAGGGAGTTTCTGATAAGGCAGTTTGGTTGTCTACAGAGCTAGGGAGGGGGAGGAGCAAACACAAGTGTAGCCCCCTGACATACCCACTACCTTCCTCAGACCTGGGGTCCTGGGACACTGCCCAGTCAGGCCCTGTGCCCCAGTTGATATGCAGTTCCTGGGAAGAATGGCTTTTGAGACCTCCCCTGAGGTCCTGAGATGTTGGACTGGGTAGAAGTGCTGCTGGGCCCTGGCAGCTGGGTGGGTTAGACCTGGCTGGAGGGGGTTCAGTGGCAGGGCATTCAAGGAAGCCTGGGGTAGTGGTTTTAAGAACCTGGACCGGAGCCCTCTGTAAGGGTAACAGCTGCCCACCTATCACTTGTTCCTTGGCTGTGAGATCCCTACAAGCTCTGTGCAGGGGCCATTGGTAGCATCACAAGGGCCAGGAACTCAGGCACTTTCCTCCCTTCATTATTCAGAAAACATTTTCCAAACCCGTGCCAGCCATGGAACCACAGTGATGAGTGCAGTTCCTTATATGCCCTCAAGATAATGAGAGTGAACCGCAAGCCAACAGGAACAGAGAAGGTGTGGCAAGAGATGCCCAGGTGAGCACTTTGAGAATCCTCGAGGGCAGTTCTGGTTCACTCCCCGTCAGTTCCCTTCAGATCCAGACTGCCCTAACCAAGAGGCAGCTGAGCGGTCACTCTGATTACAGAGGGTTGATGGATGAAAGGTGGGAGGGTGGAGGGATAGATGGATGGATGGAGGGATAGATGGATGGATGGATGGATGGTGGGAGGGTGGAGGGATATATGGATGGATGATGGTGGATGGATAGTTAGATGGATGGATTAAGGGTTGGTGGAGGAATAGATGGATGAAGGAGATTGTAGGTGGTTAGGTTGATGGGGGTGGAGAGATGGATACAAGTCTTCTGTTTAAAGTTTTCTCATCTGAGATGGCCCTTGTGGAAGATGGAGAAGAAGAGAAACGGAATAGAAATTTATTGGATGTCTGGTCTCATAGAAATTCTGATTCTGGTTGCAATGTCTCCAGTTCTCGGACTATAGCACATAAAGATGTTCAGAGTTATTTTATTTATTTTTCAAAAAAATAATGCTTCCTTTATTATTATTATTATTTTAATGTTTTATTGTGAATTATGTGATAGTTTACATGGGAGAACATTAGTTTTACATTCGTCCTATCGTATATCATTTCATTGCCATGGTTACAATCCCCTCCATGCATCAGCAACCAACCAAAGGGTATACCTACAAGCCTGCCCCCCTCCCCAGGTGTCAGCACACAGCCCCTCTCTCTTTCTGGATCTAAAGTCCCCAGCTGCTCCATCTCTCCACGTCATCATCTCTACCTCCATCTGAGGCATCACTGCTTCTCTGGGTAGCGTCCCGCTCTCCACTCTTCTCCCTTGATGGTTTCAGGAACCTCTGCTCCTAGACTGAAAAGTTAATCACTCCCCTCCTTGCTATAAAAAGTCTACCTTTACATTTCCAACCCTCACAAGCAGTCAGAGTTATTTTTTGATTAAAGGAGGTTAAAAGTCTTCTCTTGTTCAACAAATTTCTAGAAATTGTATCAAGAGTATCTAGAAAGTCTGAACTTGTTGAATATAGCAGGTTATCAACTGAACAGTTAACAAGTCACACCCCAGAAAAAGGCACAGGGCCCAGAGAGTTTTATGGGAAAGTGTTTTTTTGTTGTTGTTGTTTGTTTGTTTGTTTGTTTTTAAGTTTGGAAGAATCCTTATATTTTAAGTATAGAAGATGAACAAAATTCTACTTTGTTTTCGGTGCTGGTACAATCCCAATACCAAAGTTCAACCACAATAGTAAAGAGAAAGAAAGGAAGGCAGAAAAAGCACAGATCAAGTTCACATGTGAAGATAGATGCAAAATTTGTAAATAAAAAAATTAGCAAATTAAATCCAGCAGTGTATTGAATTAGAATAACAATACACCATGACCAAGTGGAGTTTATTTCCAGGAATGCAGGGATGACTCAACATTAAGAAATCCATTAATATCATCATGTTAATAGGTCAACCACTACCCGCCTGTCAGTTTGTTGTACTGTGTCAGCGTGTGTGTTGCTTGGATGCCTGTAACGATGCCACTGGTATTTACAATGCCAGCAAGCTACTGACAGTGGACAGGCTTCTGAAGAGCTTCCAGACTAAGACAAACTATGGAGAAAGGCCTGAGAAGTCACTGAAATGCCTACAGATCACAACAGAATGTTGACTGATGGAGTGCTGGAAGATAAGCCCCCCAGGTTGGAAGGCATTCAAAATCCACAGTGGTCACAACAATGGATACGAGCGTATCAGTGACCATGAAGGTGGTGTAGGATTGGGCAGCATTACTGTATCTCCATGAACTGTCTTAACGGCAATTAACAATACTAAGCCAGAAGAGAAAATATTCTGATAGTACTGATGAGTGTCACAAAGATATTGATAAAGATTTAACTCTTACTCCTGGTTATAAAACATGCTTTATAGGCTGGGAATGAAAAACATTGTCTTCACACTAGGAAGGATATTTAGTCCTCAGTCTCCTACTATCAGTTTTCCATTCTCTCTCCCATTCTGACCACTTAATGACCAAAAGGGAAGAACACGCTCAGCATTTCTCAAGCTGAGGGAACTGAAGAAAAAAATCAAGCTTTGACTTAAAATATTGAAGGACTTCATGGGCAAAATATTGAATGATGCAGAAAGTATCAAAAGAAGATGGAAGGAATATACAGAGTCACTGTACCAAAAGGAAATGGTTGATGTTTATCCGCTTGAAGAGGTAGCATATGATCAAGAGCCAATGATACTGAAGGAAGAAGTCCAAGGTGCATTGAAGGCATTGGCAAAGAACAAGGCATCGGAATTGATGGAATACAAATTGAAATCTTTCAACAAACTGATTCAGCATTGGAGGCACTCACTCATCTATGCCAAGAAATTTGGAAGACAGTTACTTAACTGCTTGGAGATCCATATTTGAGCCCATTCCAAATAGAAGTGACCCAACAAAATGCAGAAATCAATATTTCATGCAAGTAAATTTTTGCTAAAGATAATGCAAAAACAGCTGCAATCATACATTGACAGAGAACTTCCAGAGATTCAAGCCGGATACAGAAGAGGATGTGGAAAGAAAGATATAATTGCTGACATCAGATGGATCTTGGATGAAAGTAGAGAATACCAGAAAGATGTTTACCTGTGCTTTATTAACTACACAAAGGCTTTCAGTTGACGATCAAGACAAGCTATGGACAACATTGCAGAGAATGAATATTCTAGAACACTTAATTGTGCTCATGAGGAATGTGTACATGGACAAAGAGGCACTTGTTCAAATAGAACAAGGGAATAGCAAATGGTTTAAAATTAGGAAAAGTGTGCACCAGGTTTGTATTCTTACACTATATTTATTCAATCTGTATGCTAAGTAAATAATTTGAGAAACTGGATTATATGGAGAAAAATGTGGCATCAGGATTGGAGGAAGACTCATTAACAACCTGCAATGTGCATATGATACAACCTTGCTTGCTGAAAGTGAAAAGGACTGAAAACATTTACTGATGAAGATCAAAGATCATAGCCTTTGGTATGGGTTGCACCTCAATGTAAAGAAAACAAAAATCCTCACCACTGGACCAGTAAACAACATCCATATAAATGGAGAAAAGATTGAAGTTGCCAAAGACTTCATATTGCTTGTATCAACCATCAACACTCATGGAATCATCAGTCAAGAAATCAAATGACATATGGCATTAGGCAAATCTGCTGCACAAAACTTCTTTAAAGTGCTGAAGAGCAAAGATGTCAATTTGAGGACATCTTTGGGTAAGGTGCACCTTACCCAAGCCAGAGTATTTTCAGTAACCTCGTATGTGTGTGAAAGTTGGACATTGAACAAGGAAGACCCTAGACGAATTGATACATTTGAATTATGGTATTGAAGGAGAATATTAAAAGTACCATGGACTGCCAAGAGAATAAACTAATCTGTGTTGGAAGAAGTACACACTCCTTGGATGCTAGGATAGCCAGACTCCATCTCTCATATTTCAGGCATATTATCAAGAGGTACCAGTCCCTGGAGAAGGGATGTCATGCTTAGCAAAGTGGAGGGTCAGAGAAAAAGAGGAAGACCCCAATGAGATGGACTGGCAGAATGGCAGCAGCGATGGGCTTGAATGTAGCAACGATTGTGAGGTTGGTGCAGGACCAGGGAGTATTTTTGTTCTGTTGTGCACAGGGTCGCTATGAGTTGGTATTGATTCAACAACAACAACAACAATCAATCTTCTTTTAGTCAAGCTCAATGGGAACTTTTTTACTTGACCAGACTTGATCTCTCAGTAGCATTTGCTGGTGCTGATCAACACACCTCCAGCCTAAAACTGCTCTTGGTTCCATTTCTGCTTTGGAGGATTAAGCTTCTAACAAACCTGCTCTCCTGAAGATAATAAGTAATCTTCCTTGAGGCAGGAAAGAACTACCCAAGAGATATCGACAAAAGTAGGCCAGTCTTGAAAAGGAGCCAAAACTTGGAGGTAGCCACTAAATCCTAACCAGCTGCAGTCATGGCTTGGTGTAGGGCAACTAATATTTCCATAGAAATTCTGCCACTTTTCTTCTAAACAGAGAAACCAAGAGAAGAAATTGGGGGAAAACAAGGTTGTTTGAGAGTTAGATGGGAATATCCCCCCAAAAAATCCAGAGAAAGAGATACTCTGAATTCTATGTACAAACTCTTGCCAAGTTTATGGCTTACCTTGGAACCATGCATCTATGGGGCAGTTTGAAGATAGTCTGTAGTGATATTTGAGCCATATCTCACCTCAGCAAACATTCCAGAGTTTCCACAATGTGACAATCACAAAGCCGAGGCTACACTACAAAAATTATATGACAAACGTAAGAGTCAGAAACATGTGTTTCATTTACAAGGAAAGAGATAATTTACTGAGGTCAAACTTGAGGTTAGTCAGATATTTGAATTATCAGACAAAAGCCTTTACACAGCTATTCTAATTATACTGTAGAGTTAAAGGAAAATACACTCACAATGAATTAAATAACAAGAAATTTCAGCAGATAAACATAAAATATTAAAAAAATCAAACAGCTATTTAGAACTGGAAAGTGTAATCTCTAAAATTAAAAGAATGAACAAACAAGCAAAAAACTACCAGAGGAGAATTACAGTAGCATGAAGCAGACAGAAGAAAGTCAGTGAATTCAGACAGATCAACCAAAATTACTCAATGTGGAGAGAGAAAAAATATTTTTTAAAAGTGATCAGAGCCTCAAGGATTTGTTGTTTCTGTTGTTAGGTGCCATCGAGTTGGTACTGACTCAGCAACCTTATGCATAACAGAATGAAATACTGTCCTGTTCTGGGATAACCTCACAATTGTTGTCATGCCTGAGCCCATGGATGCTGCCACTTTGTCAATCTATCTATCTGGGAGTCTTCCTCTTTATCTCTGACCCTCCACCTTACCAAACATGATATCCTTCTCCAGAGACTGGTCCCTCCTGACAATATGTCCGAAGTATGAGAGACGAAGTTTGGCCATCCTGGCCTCCAACGAGCACTCTAGCTGCACTTCTTCCAACACAGATCTGTTGGTTCTTTGGGAAAACCATGGTACTTTCAATATTCTTTTCCAACACCATAACTCAAATACATCAGTTCTTCTATGATTTTCCTTATTCACTGTCCAGCTTTCACATGCATATGAAGTTATTGAAAATACCATGGCTTGGGTCAGGTTCACCTTAGTCCTCAAGCTGACATCTTTGCTTTTCAACACTTTAAAGAGGTCTTGTGCAGCAGATTTGCCTAATGCAATACGTCATTTGATTTCTTGAGTGCTGCTTCCATGAGTATTGATGGTGGATCCAAGAAAAATGAAGTCCTTGACAACTTACATCTTTTCTCCAGGGATATGTGCACAGTATTAAAACGCTTAACATGTGGAAACTGGATTCCCAGAAGAGGAAAATAATTGATTAAAAATATAAGTTACAGATTCAGGAAGGTAAGCAAGTCCCAAATAGGGTAAATTTGGAGACAATTATGCCTAGGTTCACCATAATTAAATTGATGAAAATGAAAGTTAAAACAACCTTGAATGAAAAAGCAAGCTCATTGCACATAGGGAAAAATGACTTGAAAATCCACTAACTTGTCATCTGAAACCATGAAGACCAGGAGACAATGGAACAGATTTTTCTCAGACCTGAAACATGCTTTCCCCTTCCCTTCTGTAGACACACATTCCGGTTCCCTGTACTGTCTTCTCAGGTTCCTTTTGGTCTCCTTTCCCTTAATGTGGCATGTCTTGTGCTTATGACCAAGGCATCTTCTCTCCCCCACTTCCTGACTCTCCCCACATCGCCCAGCAAGCACAAGGTCCTCCACTTCCCTGTCACATAAGTTTTGACAGCCCCCAAATGCGGGTCTGCCGTTCCACTTGCTTAAGTGTGGAGCATTGGTCTATATCACCTGAAGCTGTACACATTCAAAACACATTGGTCTATATCATCTGAAGCTGTACACATTCAAAACATGTTCTTCCTCCAGGTGTGCCCTTCTTAAGGAGCGACCTTTGTATAGTTACACAAGCTAAAATTCTGGGTGTTGCCAACCTCATCTTTCTTACCTTGCACCATATCCAAGGATAACCTTGTCTGGATAGTCTTATGACTTTCACTCTAGAAGTCCTCACTGACAGGGAATCCCTCCATTCTATGTGCTGTAATTTGTGCTTTCCCTCAACTCTCAAAGGTGGTACGGATTCTCCTTATTTTATACATGGTTAACTGAGAAAGAGGATTTCTCTGTTACTCAGTGGTCAACCATTGTTCTTGAGCATCTTGGGCCAGGCTCTGTGCTAAGTATTGACCACACAGATGACAAGTGCTTGCTTCCGCAAACTCACCCTCCACAGGGAGAGACAGACAGATAACAAGGAGGTAGATGAGCTAAATGTATAATTACAGGTTGTAGAGAATAAACCAGAAAACCAAAAGGAAGAACATGCTCAGCATTTCTCCAGCTGGGGGAACTGAAGAAAAAATGTAAGCCTCAACTTTTGTTATTGAAGGATTCTCTGGGAAAATTATTGAATGATGCAGAAAGCATCAAAAGAAGATGGGGAGGAACAAACAAGATGGCGGATCGGGTGGACGTATAGCAGAGAGCTCCGCCAACAACAACACAGAATACCCGGCCAAGCAGGCTCAGGGGATGGTCCCAGAACTCTGAACCACATATAAAGGAATA
>NW_006408558.1:12522976-12524551 GCF_000296735.1 Chrysochloris asiatica | reverse complement strand
GTCTACCTTTACATTTCCAACCCTCCCAATCAGTCCTGATAACAATCATTCACTATTGTATCACAAGTGACCCTTCTGCATTTCATTTCATCAGCTCCGCCTAGACAGATTGGATACTACTCACTGGAGATTCTGTCTTCCTCCATGGCCCCTGGCTGTAGGTTCCCTCTTGAAAGCTTGTAAGCCAGTCACTTCTTGCCTTTATAGTCTCTCCCCACCTTCCCCCGCCCCCCGCCAATTTGGGTATCCAATGTCCAAGTTGCCCATCTCTGTCTATTCTGTGTGTGGAGGGGATGGGGCTGTTTCTTGCTGTAAGGATTTGTTCCCTCTTTTGGGTTACTGCATCCATAGGTGTAGGTCAAGTTCATCAAATTGTATCAGATCATTTTTTTTTTTTTTCACCCCCTCTTCTTTCTTCTCCTGGTTGAGTTCTGATCATCCATTCATCGGGGCCAGGTCACGTGGGTACCATCTGCAAGTGTGGGTGTTCTTGTGCCTATGCCCTCTCTTCCTGTCAGCTGGTAGCTTCACTCTCCACTCTAGTCCTCTGTGGCCACACCGCTGACTCTAGGCCCAGGAGTCCCAGGTCTCCCCACACTGCTGGCCAACCAGGTCCCCATCTGGGTCCACAGAAGCCCACGGAACATTGTAGGGCTTAGCTTGCCGCTTCATTGCTGCTTTTACCCCACTTCCCCCTATCAGCGATGCATGTGGTCACCAATCAGGGCGTGTATTTCCGTTGAGTCTTAGTCTTGGAAGGGGGTTTGCATTAAGGGGACTTGACCACTTGCCTTCATGTTTCCTGGGCAAGCAATTTGTTTGTTCTTGTAGTAACAGTCCATCTGCCTCTATTGTTTTGTATTTTTCCTGTAGGTCTTTCTTTCAAGAAATATCTTCTGTTCTTCTAGCCACTCCAGGTTGGTTTGCTTGTCCTTTCAAGTGGGAATTTCCCATCTCTGGAGATCTGGATGTGGTTCAGACTTCTACCTATAGTCTTATGTATTGCAAAGGCTCCGCAGGAATCCTCCTTCCCTGGACACTTTGTAACCCCATTTTAGGTATTCCAATCAGTTATAGGCAGAAGACGGACTTACAAGCTTTCTATGGTGATGTTTCTGATTATTCCTTTCTCTCCCCCTCCAGTGTCTATTTTATATTATAATGCAAGGAAAACCAAGATTCAAAAGACTGCTGAGCGTCTTAACATTATTCCCCCCCTTTTCCCCATTCCAACCATGGGTCAGTCTCTGTATTAGTTGCAAGGTTGTGCATATATCATTTTTTTGTCTCTGTCCCACTTAGCCCATTCAAACAAGCCTACTTGTTCTCCCATCTGCTTTGTTCTTCCATTTCCCTCTCCCTCCTTGTATATTGCCCCCCCAGCACCCAAACTATCCTGTGTCTAATTCCTGCCCTGTGCTCCACCTTCCCCTCCCTCTCCTCACCCACCCCAACATCCCAGCAATCAACAAAGAATTCTCCCCACCCCCCTTTAGTTTGGTTTCTTTTTCTTAGTCCTTTACAGTAGTGGTCCTATGCAGTATTTCTCTTTTTGTGACTGACTAATTTCACTCA
>NW_006408558.1:12508864-12522238 GCF_000296735.1 Chrysochloris asiatica | reverse complement strand
TTACTCTTCTGGTGAAGTCTTTTGATGTACATAAGTTTTTAATTTTTAGTATGTCCCACTCATCTATTTTATCTATTTTTGTTTGTGTGGTTTTCAAATGTTTTGTAGTCCATGTATTCCCATAATTAGCGCCCTCACATTTGTCCCAAGTTTTTCACTGATGTCCTTCATAATTCTGGGATTAACATTTAGATCCTTCACCATACTTTTTTAACTTGTATGCTAAACCAATAATCTGAGAAGCTGGGTTCTATGAAGAAAAACGTGGCATGAGGATTGGAGGAAGTCTCATTAATAACCTGCGATACGCAGAAGATACAACCTTGCTTGTTGAAAGTGAAGAAGACTTAAAATATTTACTGATGAAGATCAAAGACCACAGCCTTAGGTATGGATTGCATCTCAATGTAAAGAAAACAAAAATCCTCAACACTGGACCAATAAACACCATTCTTACCAATGGAGAAAAGACTGAAGTTGTCAAGGACTTCATTCTTCTTGGATCAGCCCTCAACACTCATGGAAGCAGCAGCCAAGAAATCAAATGATGTATTGCACTAGGCAAATCTGTTGCACAAGACCCTTTTAAAGTGTTGATGAACAAAGATGTCAGCTTGAGGACTAAGATGTGCCTGACCAAAGCCCTGGTATTTTCAATAACCTCATATGCATACGAAAGCTGGACAGTAAATAAGGAAGACCGTAGACGAATTGACGCATTTGAGTTACAGTGTTGGTGAAAAATATTGAAAGTACATGGACTGCTAAAAGAACAAACAGATCTGTGTTGGAAGAAGTGCACCCAGAGTGCTCCTTGGAGGCCAGGATGACCAAACTTCATCTCTCATACTTCAGACATATTGTTAGGAGGGACCAATTGCTTATCATGTTTGGTAAGGTGGAGGATCAGAGAAAAAGGAAGACCCCCAACGAGTTGGATTGGCTATGGACTCCAAGTCTGGCAGCAATTGTGAGGTTGGCCCAGGATTGAGCAGTGTGTAGTTCTATTGTACATAGGGTCACTATGGGTAGGTATCAACTTGATGGCTCCTAACAACAACAACAACAAGAGAACAATATGGCCCATGGGTTTGTTGACTCCAAAGTTTCCATTGTTCCTCCTGAGGTTGGTGGGTGATGCTACCATTCTCTTAGTTCTCCAGGCCTAATATGATGGATGTCTGTGGGTCTCAGATTCATTTCACAGTTTCCTCTTCTGAGCAGTTGGTGTGGCGCACATTCATTCCTTGTCTGAACAACCTCAGGAAGGTTCTTCAAGGAATTGGAAAGAGTCTCACCCATGCTCACCCAAGGTCAAAGAGCCCCAGACACAAGCTCCAGTCTCCTTTTCACCTGGTATGAACCTCAGGATGTGCATGGTGGAGGTGGAGTTCAGATCTCCAGCTTCCACTGGTTTCAACCTCACTTCCAATTTTGAGTGAAGGCCATAGCATGGTTGCAGAGGGGAGCAAGCCTTCCCTGGCCCTCGTGCAAAGAACAAGATTCATTAATAAAGAAGTCCAGACATACTGACCAGATAGAAACTGCTGGAACCCCGAGATTATGACCCTTAGCAGCCTTCAGGCCTGGAGCTGAACTCAACACCAGGACTCAACTTTCAGTCCAACACTAGACAGGCCTAGAAAGTGAACAATAGCATCAAAGAGGCAGGTTGTTCCTTAGAACAGTTAACCATATGAGATGAAAAAGGGGTGATGCTCAGAAGGCAGGAGGGATAGGAAAGGAGGAGGAAGGGAAACCCGAAATGCAGGAGTGTGCAATTTTGTTGTGGGGATTGCTATCCATGTCACATCATAAAGTGAGTATGGAAAACCCAATTTGATCTGCAAACTTTTATCCAAATCACACACTCACATACACACACACAAAGAATGAGACTTATCATGATATTTCCTAGGTGGTCACAGGGGGTCAGAGGCTGAGTCTACACCGGGAAGCAGGCTCCTTAAGGACCAACCATACTGTTCAGGTGAATAGATTCAGAGCAGGCACAGGGCAAAATCAGGCTGCTCAGAGCCACCCAGATACTACTCAGTGAGCTGCTCTGGCCCCGTGTCCCTCCAATTCTTCTCCAACACCCCTTATCCACCAGGCACCTCCTAGATTTGTTGTTTTGAGTGTCATCGAGTTGGTTCCGACTCATAGCAGCCCTCTGTGCAACAGAATGAAACACTGCCCAGTTCTGAGTCATCCTCAAAATTGGTGTTATGCTTGAGCTGCCTCTGTGCAAATCCGTCTCATTGGGGGAGATGGGGCTTCTTCCTTATTTTTTGATGAACTTCTACTTTACCAAGCATGATGCCCTTTTCCAGGGAATGGTCCCTCCTGAAAATATGCCCGAAGTATTGAGAAAGTCTTGTCATCCTGACTTCTAGGAGCACTCTGATTATACTTCTTCCAACACAGATTGGTTCTTCTGGCAGCCCATGGCACTGCCAATATTCTCCTCCAACACCACAACTCAAATGCATCCATCCTTCTTCAGACTTCCTTATTCATTGTTCAACTTTCTCATGCATATGTGGTCATTGAAAATACCATGGCTTCGGTCAGGTGCATTTTAGTCTTCAAACTGCCATCTTTGCTCTTCAACACTTTAAAGAGGTATTGTGCAGCAGATTTGCCTAATGCAATATGTCATTTGATTTCTTGACTGCTGCTCCCATGAGTGTTGATGGTGGATCCAAGCAATATGAAGTCTTTGACAACCTCAGTCTTTTCTCCATTTATCCTGGTGTTCTGGGGGCCAAGGTAATACTGCCTGGCATTTGGGTGAGCAAGTAGAGAGAGGAGGGTTTGGGGGAGGAAGGCTGTGTCTCTGGGCTGAGGGCAGAGGATGGAAGAGAGCTAATGGGAAAGGAGAAGGACCTTACCCAGCACAGCCTGTTGTGCCCTTGGCTGAACCAGCTGTGGGTCAAGTGCCAAGGTTTAGTTCTGCTCTCAGCCAACACAGGGTCACAAGCATCCTGCAGACCAGGTCCATGTGCCTGAGGGTGTCTGAGATCCCAAGGAGCTCTGTCAGGGCATTAGGTACCATGTTTGCTCTCATCTTGGGGTTTCAGGGAAATGAGTCAGAATGCTGACTGGTACTGCCCTGGCAGCCAGGCCCTTCCAGCACAGCCAGATGCCAGCCCGTCTCTGGAGATGGGGGCTGCTGACGGAACTTGCTTCTGTGGAAGGCTCTGCCCTGGTGTCTTCTGGGAACAGGAGCTCTAGAGGGCTTGGGCCCCTTAATCCCAAGAACTCTCCCCCACTCCAGTTCCATGGAAACTCCTTAAACCAGTGCTGGGATTTCAAGTTTAATTCCCTGCGACGTTCAAGGAACTTGGGGCAGGGCCATTGCGGTGAGGAGCCACGAGCTGTGGCCGCACTCTGCCTGTAATTAGCAGGGTTAGCGGTTCACCAGGGTCCCAAAAATTTCCAGAACCAAAGGGGTCCCTCTGCTGCTTCCAGGTCTAAAGGAGAGGGGCCTGTGGGACAGCAAGTGGCTTGTGAGGTAGACTACAGGAGGCACTTCCAGGTGGGCAAGAAGGACATAAACCAAATGCAAGACCAACAGTCTCTGTCCCTGCAGCCTAGTTGGGGACATCCCAGGGACATGATGGGCAGTGAAGGGTTGGGGGCCAGCTCGCTAAGCCCATGAGAGTCCAGGATGTGGTCCTTCTAGACTGGACTGGTCAGGGGAGACTCAAGGGTGGACTTTGGAGATATGGGAAAATTTAACCAGGAGAGGATGGTGGAGCAAAGAAGATAGCAGGTCTGTAAGGAGCTGTGGTAATCAGTCCATGGGGGCTCATCAAGAAAGGGAAGTTTGGCTGACTTTAGGGGTATGAAAGTGGGGCTGGATGGGCGATCATCCCAGCTGGGAGCTCACTGTGAGAAGAACTCATCACAGGACTGGGACACAGCCAATGGCCAGCAACCTTAGGATGACAATGGCTCTTGATGGAGCACTAAGTGTTATCCATCCCATCCCATCCCAACCCTCTGGTGAGTCTTGTTGACATCCTGAGCTATGGGCAGTGGTACTTCACCCCCAGGACACAGCATCTCTAGGAAGCCCTGAACTGAGTTACCAGCTGCACTAACTGTGTGTAATGCTTGTAGTCCAACCAAAGATGGAAAAGACGAGAATCTCACTGTGGTGCTTTTTTTTGGGAGAAAAAAAGCGGAAGGTGGGGGACTGGGATACAATGAGTGTGTTCCTTCCAGGACAACAGTGGATGGTTTTTCTGCCCGGGATCATATCTGGACATTAGGATTTTGGACAACTTGAACCTTCCCACTTGAACCTGATAGCACGCTGGTGTGTCTGGACTCTTCTCACGAGCTGGGTGATGATGTTCATGGCCGCGGCTGCTTGGTGTTAATGGATGACTCAACATTTGGAAAAGCTGCATAACTTCCGGAGGCTGTGGATCTGTTTTGCAAAGGACCCACAGAGAACGTTGACAAACTATGTGTGGCTGAAGGTCCATTCATCCTGCAAAGATGGAACAGTGGGTTTCCAATAAGGTCTAGTTTCTTCCCCTGTTGACCTCTCGCATTAAGGTGCTGTATTTGTCACAATTTAGAAATGAATGTTGGGACTCTGAACTCTAGACTTTGTTTAGATGCTCCAGGTTTTCCGTGAATCCCCTTTTCTGGTCCAGGACCCAACCTAAGGTACCCTGCTTCATTTAGATGCCATATCTCTCTGTGTCTGCTTAGACAGGTTCGTTTGGAAAGTCCTAGACTTAGAACGCATTCACATGATAACAACCACACTTACAACCCTCTGTTTTGTTTTTTTTTGTACATCTTTTCATTTGTGAAATGTACCGCATGGTGGGGGTGGTTGTACATCATGGAATTGGTTCCGACTCGTAGCGACCCAGGATAGGTTTCTGAGGCTGTAAGTCTTTACCAGAGCTGAAAACCTCATCTTTCTCTCTCCGAATGGTTGGTAGATTTGAACTGCTGACCTTGTGGTTTGCTGTCCAGCATGCTACCAGGTGTTCTTAATGTTAAAATAAATCTGCAAGTCTATATGTAATGTTTCTGATCTTCAAGACAAGTAGAGATCAGAATTGTAAAGATAATAATAATAAAAGGCAATGATCATGAAAATTAGAAGAAAAAAGAAAAAAGGTAGACTGTCAGAACCGGGTTATGATAGAATCATCAGAACGGAATCTGGTAGAAAGTTGGGAACTGCCTAGAACATCATGAGGGAAATTCACTGTTAGGCTTTCAAATTCCACATTTCTCCTAACCTTTATAAAACTGTGGCTTGTGAAATTGTGGTATGGTAGCAAAAAGAAAATCCACCAGCATCTGAAAAGTTTATTAAACTACACCTCCCCTTTTCAGTTAAGAAATCAAATGATGTATTGCATTGGGCAAATCTACTGCAAAAGACCTATTTAAAGTTATAGAGCAAGAATGTCACTTTGAGGACTAAGGCGTGCCTGACTGAACCATGATATTTCTCATCACTTCATATGCAAAACTGGACAAAGAATAACGAAGGCCAGAGAAACATTGATGCTTCCGAATTATGGTGCTTGAAGAAGAAGGTTGAAGTTATACCATGGATGCCAGAAAAATGAACCAATCTGTGTTGGAAAGGTGGAGCCAGAATGCTCCTTAGACGTGAAGGTGGTGAGACTTTACCTTACATGCTTTAGACATGTTGTCAGGAGGGACCAGTTGCTGGAGAAAGGCATCATGTTTGGTAGAGTGGTGAGTCAGTGAAAAAGAGGAAGACCCCCAATGAGATGGATTGACACAGAGGTTTCAACAATGGCCTGAAAGCTGGCAGCAATTCTAAGGATGATACATGGATCATCATGAGTTGGAATTTGCTTCATGGTATCTAACGACAGCAATGTGCATATAGCTCTATGCGTATATCTCTATCTATATAGATGAATATGTCTACAGATGGCCAAACTTAGTCTCTCATACTTCGGACATATTGTCAGGAGGGACCAGTCACTGGGGAAAGATATCATGTTTGGTAAGGTGGAGGGTCAGAGAAAAAGAGGAAAACCTCCAACGAGATGGATTGGCCAAGTGGCAGCATCGATGGACTCAAGCGTGGCAACAGTAGTGAGGTTGGCCCAGGATCGGGCAGTGTTTCGTTCTGCTGTGCATAAGGTTGCTATGGGTCAGTAACGACTACATGGCACCTAACAACAACAACCACACATATACGTACATATTCGTATATATATATAGATTTATGCATTTAAGATTTGGCAAATCCAAAATGTGGAGCTCAGGCTAACAGGATACAGTACTCTTCTGTCTGAAATTGGTAGGCCGGGGATGAGCCCAAGACTCAGTCAGGGTGCATGCTGCATCTACAGGTTTGAGACAGATTCTTTCTCCCTGAGACGTCTCAGTCTTTGCTCTTAAGACCTCCAACTGATTGGATGAGGGCCGCCCACTTCATGGTGGGCGATCTGCTTTACTGAAAATCAACTGAGTTCAATATTGTTAAATGCTGTCGAGTCAGTTCCAACTCACAGTGACCCTGCGTAGGATTTCCGAGGAGCGACTGGTGAGCTTGAACCACTGACCTTGTGGTTCAAACCGACCTTGCAGTCCAGCATGTTAACCTGTAGCTCTGTACAATATATAAATACCTTCACAGCAACATTGTCTGCTCAAGTCAACACATACAATTACGAGTCACATTTGGTTGTATTTTAGAAAGGTCCAGGAGTCCTGGGAACAGCTCTGGGTTCAAACCTTGGCATTCTACTTAACCTTTCTGTTTCCCTCTGTGTAAAGCAGAGAGACTGTCTGTGTGTAGAGACTCACATGGCTCATGTCAGACTAAGTAGAGTCTGCTGGTGTGTGACCAAGATGGCTGGTGGCAGCCAGCCGTGTTCAACAGCAATGGGCAGCCTTCAAACCAGTATGGTGGTGGTGATTACATGCCGTGGAGTCGGTTCCAACTCACAGCGACCCTGCGTACGGTTTCTGAGGTTGTAAATCTTTATGGAAGCAGAGAGTCTCATCTTTCTCCTGGGGAACAACTGGTAGTTTTGAACTGCTGACCCTGAGGTCAGCAACCTGACTCGTAACCACTACACTACCAGAGCTCCTTTCAAACAATTATGAGGGTGCTTCAAAAAGCTCATGGAAAGTCCCATTATCTTTTAATGTAATTTTTCCACAAACTTTTCAAAGTTCCCTTATATAAAACTGGCTTTCCTACAGCTCATCCTAAGAGATATTTCCTTCCTTATTCCAATTTCAGTTTAATTCAAGGTAAGGTTAAGAGGGACTCAGATTCAAGTTACTAAGTTAGTTATTGAGCTATGCAAGATAGTTATTAAAGTGATTCCTGTTTATTCCTTTGCTTGAAGGATTTCATGGATTGCTGTAGTTGTTAGGTTCCGTCGAGTCGGTTCTGACTCATAGCTACCAGATGCACGACAGAACGAAACCCTGCCCGGTCCTGGACCAACCTCACAAACGTTGCTACACTTGAAACCATTGCAGCTGCCACTGTGCTAATCCATCTCATTGAGGGTCTTCCCCTTTTTCTCTGACTGTCCCCTTTACCAAGCATGATGTCCTTCTTCAGGGACTGGTCCCTGCTCATAATGTGTCAGAAGTCTGAGCTCCAACGTCTCTCCCTCCTGGTTTCTAAGGAGCATTTTGGCTGTACTTTTTCCAGCACAGACTTGCTTGTCCCGTTTGAAGTCCACGGTACTTTCACTCTTCTGCTCCGACACCATAACTGAACTGCATCCATTCTGCTACACTCTTCCTTATTTTTTGTCCAACTTTCTCATGCACATGATGGCACATTGTTGTTAAATACCTTCCAGTCAGGACCATAAAGGCCTTTACATGCGTAATGTTCTTTTTTATGTGAATGTTGTTGTTGTTGTTACTTGTCATTGCGTCAGCTCTGATGTATAACAGAATGAAGGAATTTCCCATCCTGTTCTACCCTCACAATCTCGATGGCACTAAACGACAACATCAAGGGTGATCTCAACAGTGTCTCCAGAGGGACTTTCTGGAGGCCCATAAGGTGGTCTGGGGTAGAACCAGGGCCCCAGGTTGCCCTGCACACTCTCCTAGGGTCACTTAATATAATCTTCTCTTTGTATGCTTCCACTGACAGGAAGCTCACTACTTTGCAAGGCTGACAATTGCCTGCGAACTGGCTCTGGGTCTTCCCTACAGGGCTCACTTGTCTCCCTTTCCTGGGGTAACACTGACTTGGACTGGGCTGAGTGGCCTGCTGCTGACTGCACTCAATTCCACTTGAGTTGCTCCTTGGAGCCTTCTCTTCTGCTGCCTATTCCTGAACATTTACTCTCAGCATTACCCCAAAGAGAGGACAAACAGGGCAGCCCTGACCCCTCCCAGGGATGGACAAGCTGAAGACCCATCTCTCTCAGGCCGCCAAAGCCCACTCGGACAGTCAGAAGTTGGCAGTTAGGGATGACGATCAGCCTTTCTCGGGCCCTGCTGGCTCTGTGGTCCCAGACCTTGACACCTCCTCCCACTGCAACCCCCACACCTGCCTGTAAATGGTGAGCATGGCCATCGACCCCAGCCTGCCTCCCATTAACCACCAAGAGGAGCTTAGGTTACATGCTCTTGGGTTGGAACAGCTGGGTGCAGTCTGAAGGCCGGGAAGCTCACTCTGCATGGCCCCACCCAAGTCTCACTGGCCAGACCCAAGGGGGTGCTGGGTGGGTGTGGGAGTCTGGATAGCCACTTCCTTGAGAGGGGGACAGGCCGAGTCAGCTGAGTCTGGCTCCAGTGCTGTCTGGGGCAGCCCCATGCCCTGGGGATCCCAACTCAAGCCTCACGTGAGGGAGCACCAGCTGCTTCCTGTTTGTGTCCCTAATTCTGTTGTTTCCTGCGTGGAAGCTGAGGGTCGGAGCACTCTCCTCATTGCTGGTCCTGCTGCTCGGCGGAGAAACTTAATCACTTTGTTTTCTTGGTTTAAGTTTTTCTTTTTAATAAAAAAATGACTCTGCTCGGCTCCAGCCCTGGGGCGCAGTGACGTTCCTTGCATAACAGCGTCACTTTTGAATGCTTGGTTGTCACAGGCAGGGTTAGCTCCAGGTGGTTGGGGCACTGTCTAGGGAGGGGGTGGGGGGAACTCAGAAGAAGCAGCCCCACCACCCCTCCTGCCAGACTGGCAGAACCCAGTGGGATCCTGACCCTCAGAACCACAATTGGGTCATTGCCAGGGTGTCGGGCCTAGGAGCTGCATGAGGGCCAGTAAAGGGTTGTCCCTTGGGCCCCTCAGTAAGAGAAATAGCTCAGCTTTTCTCAGACCCCAGCTCTTGGCACTTGGCACCCCCTTCCACTGCAAAGCCCCTGGTGCTTTGCAACAAGACCTCCCTGGGGGCAATAAGAGTTCCCATGGACTCCCAAGAGAAGTTTAGGTCACATGATCTTGAGAGGGAGCAACAGAACTCCCTGAAGCAGGTCTGAGGAGAGGAGGCTGGTGCACAATCACCACGTCAGACCCACAAGTTGCAGGGAGTATGCAGGGTGTAGCTCGGGAGCCGGGGTGACTCTGCTTCATGAAAATCAGTGATGTAATCTTGAGGTGTGGTCAGTGGAGAATTGGAGGGCCAGAGATGGGATTCTTCTCTTAAAGGGGTAAGTGTATGTATATGGATGTGGTCACAGACAGCTTTCTGAGTGGTCAGCTGGTAGGACCACTGTCTCCTTACCTGCTCATACGTCTACCAGCCATACACTCATCTATCCATACACTCACCTGTTCATATACCTGCTATCAACCCTCCTATCTTTCCACCCATCCACCTTTCCATCCATACACCCATTAATGCATATACCACTCATCCATCCATCCATCCGTCCGTCCATCCATCCATCTGTCCATCCATCCATCCATCCACCCATCCATCCATCTGTCCATCCATCCATCCACCCATCCACCCATCCATCCATCCACATATTTACCCATGAATCCATTCACCCATCATTCCCATTTCACCCACTCACACACTCATTCGTCTATTACCCATCCATCCACAAACCCATCCACACATCTATCTGCCCATCAACCTTTTCATCTTTACATTGATCCCTCCATCCACACACCCATCCATATATCCACAACCTATCCACATATCCACCCATCCATTCATCCATCCATACATCCATACATCTATCCACATATCCACCCATCCATTCATCCATCCACATATCCATCTATGCATTCATACATACATCCACATAATCACACATCCACTCATATATACATATACCCATCAATCTATCCACTCATTTGACACCATTCCTCTTGAGTTTGTCATTCTTGGCATAGTAAACCATAGGACTGTTCGAATCAAAACAGCCAGTATCAGTCCATTTCGGTTCATGAATGCTGAGGATATCAATCTGTATGTATTCCATTACATTTTTTACAGCTTCCAGTCTTCCTAGATTCATACTTCGTACATTTCATACTCTGATTATTAATGGATGTTTGCAGCTGTTTCTCTTCATTTCGAGTTGTGTCCCATTAGTAAATGAAGGTCCTGAAAGCTTTACTCCATTCACATTATTATGGTCCACTCTACTTTGAGGAGGCAGCTCTTTCCCAGTCATTTCTGAGTGCCTTCCAACCTGAGGGGCTCACCTTCTGGCACTATACCTGGCAATGTCCCTATGCTATGCATTGTTGTTGTTGTTAAGTGCCATCGAGTCGGGTCCGACCCATAGCGACCCTGTACAGGGTTTCCGAGGGTGTAAATCTTTACGGGAGTAGAAAGCCTCATCTTTCTCCCGCGGAGCGGCTGGTAGTTTCGAACTGCTGACCTTAAGGTTCGCAGCCCGATTTGTAACCACTACGCTACCAGAGCTCCTTCTATGCTATGCATAAAAGTGGCTAAATGTTCAGAAGTAGTCTATCTCTCGTTCTTCCTAGTCTGTAAGTTCGGCTGACACTTGTTCACCATGGGTAAGCCTGCCAGTATGTAAAGTATCAGTGGCATAGCTTTCAGCATCACAGCAACACGTAGGCCACCATAGTACAACAGATTGACGGACAAGTGGTAGCGTTGCATTCATCATCAAAAAGAACATTTCAAGATCTATCTTGGAGTACAATGCTGTCTGTGATAGGATAGTACCCATGTTCCTACAAGGGAGACTAGCTAATATCACTATTATTCAAATTATACACCAGCCACTAAAGCCAGTGATGATGAAGTTGAAAAATTCTACCAACTTCTTCAGTCTGAAATTAATAAAACATGCATTCAAGATATATTGGTAATTAATAGTGATTGGAAATGTGAAGGCTGAGGACAAAGAGGAAGGATTAGTGGTTGGAAAATATGGCCTTGGTGGTAGAAATGACACTGGAGATCACATGATAGAATTTTACAGGATCAACAACAACAACATGGGCAAAATATCAAACGACACAGAATGCATCAAAAGAAGATGGAAGGAGTACACAGAGTCACTGTACCAAAAAGGAATAATTAATGTTCAACCATTTCAAGACGTAGCATATGATGAAGAACCGATGGTACCGAAGGAAAAAGTCCAAGCTACGCTTAAGGCATTGACAAAAAACAAGGCTCTGGGAATGAATGGAACTTAATACAACGAATAGCTTCCAACAAACTGATGCAGCACTGGAGGTGCTCACTCACCTATGCCAAGAAATTTGGAAGACAGTTACTTAACTAACTGATTGGAAGAGATCCCCATATCTGTGCCCATTCCAAAGAGAGGTGACCCAACAGAACGCAGAAATCATCAAACAATATCATTAATATCACATGCAGTAAAATTGTGCTAAAGATAATTTTTAAATGGCTGCAGCAATACATTAACAGAGAACTTCCAGAGGCTAAAGTCGGTTCAGCAGAGGCTGTGGGATGAGGGATGTTATTGCTGATGTCAGATGGATCTTGGCTGAAAGCAGAGACTACCAGAGAGATGGTCACCTGGGCTTTATTGACTATACAAAAGCTTTCAACTGTGTAGATCATTTGAAATGGGCAACCCTGTGGAGAATGAGTATTCTGGAACACTTAATTGTGCTCATGAGGAACCTGTACATAGACTAAGAGGCAGTAGTTTGAACAGAACAAGGGAACACGGAATTGTTTAGGATCAGGTACTGTGTGTGCCAGGGCTGTATGCTTTCTCCATACTTATTCATCTGTATGCTGAGCAAATAATCTGAGAAGCTGGATTATATGAAGAGAAACATGGTATCAGGATTAGAGGAAGACTCATCCACTATCTGTGATAAGCAGATACTACAATTGTGCTTGTTGGAAGCAAAGAGGACTTAAAACACTGATGAAGATCAGATCCTTCAATACAGACTCCACCTCACTATAAAGAAATAAAAAATCCTCACAACTGGACTGATAAATAACATCATGATAAATGGAGAAAAGACTGAAGTTGTCAAAGAGCTCATTTGTTTGGATCCATTATCAACACTCATGGAAGCAGCAATCAAGAAATATATTGCATCAGGAAACTATTGCACAAGATCTCTTTAGAGTGTTAGAGAGCAAAGATGCCCATCTGAGGGTTAAGGTGCACTTGACCCACATCATAGTGCGTTCAATAGCCACATACTCATGTGAAGGCTTGACAATGAATAGGGAAACAGTACAAGAGTCAGTGCACTTAAATTACGGCATTGAAGAAGAATATTGACAGTACCATGGACTGCCAGAAGAACAAACAGATGTGTGTTGGAAGAAGTACAAGCTCCTTAGAATCCAGCATGGCCAGACTTCGTCTCTCATTGTTGTTGTCGTTGTTGTTGTCAGGTGCCATCGAGTCAGAACCGACTCATAGTGACCCCATGCACAGCAGAATGAAACAATGTCCGATCCTGGGCCAACCTCACTACCGCTGCCACACTTGAGTCCATCCATGATGCCACCTGGCTGATCCATCTCGTTAGAGGTCTTCCTCTTTTTCTCTGACCCTCCATCTTACTCAGCATGACATCCTTCTCCAGCGACTGTTTCCTTTGGAAACAGTCTCTCATACTTCAGACATATCAGGAGGGACCAGTTCCTGGGGGAGAACATCATGCTTGGTAAAGTGGAGGGTCATCGATAAAGAGGAAGACTCTCAAGGAGATGGACTGGAACAATGGTAGAAGCAATGGGCTCAAACAGAACGATAATTGTGCGATTGACGAAGGACATGGAAGTGTTTTGTTCTGTTGTACGTAGAGTCACAATGAGTCAGAACTGACTCAAAGAAGTCTAACAGTAACAACAGTGTCCACGCATCCACCCATGTATGTATCATCCATCCATGTATTCATTCATCCATCCATGTATGTATCATCCATCCATGTAT
>NW_006408558.1:12482411-12508644 GCF_000296735.1 Chrysochloris asiatica | reverse complement strand
CATCCATGTATGTATCATCCATCCATGTATGTATCATTCATCCATGTATGTATCATCCATCTATGTATGTATCATTCATCCATGTATGTATCATCCATCCATCTATTCATTCATCCATCCATGTATGTATCATCCATCCATCTATTCATTCATCCATCCGTTTTCCCATCTATCCACTCATACACACACATATCCATCTATACATTCATATCTCCACTATCCATCCATCCATCTATTCATTCATCCATCCGTTTTTCCATCTATCCACGCATACACACACATATCCATCTATACATTCATATCTCCACTATCCATCCATCCATCCATTCATCCACTCACCCATTCCTGTACCTGGCTCTGGCCAGGTGAGGAGAGGTCTTCCATGAGGTGGCACTTGGTTTGGGTCTGGGGAAAGAAGTTTCAAGGCACACTTTGGGTTAAATGATAAACCAGATCAAACATTAAGGAGTTTGTGAAAAGGGAGAGATACTATGTCTCACTTTTTCCACTTCAGGCACAAAATGCTTGGGTCATTCATTTTCCCAGTATCTGGAAATCACTGCTTCAAGAATGTTGAAACTTCTCTGGGCACAGACCTCTGTCAAGAAGGCTCTGTCCCTGTGTATTCTTGGGTTCTTCCCCACAGTGGAAGAACGAGCTATGCCCTGGGCCTGGAGGGAAAACCCTGCCCACCCAGTGGCCTAGCCAGGTTTCTATAGCTATGCCCCAGACTCAGGACTCTGGAAACTTAGTGGGTAATCCGGTGTTAATCCTAGCAACATCCCAGGCCTTGAAGTGCACATGGACTATGGGGACACCCCTAGGCCCTCCTAAGTGAGTCCTTGGCCACCACAGTGCTCTGGACCTCTTTGGGGGTGGAGTTGGATGGAGTTCACCCCTGTAGCCTGGCCTACCTTTGACCTTCCTGGGGCATCCTCCAGGCTGTCTGGGGCTTCCTTGGCTCCCTTCACCTGGAGGTTGCTGGGATCAGAGGGGATTAGCAGGTGAGGGAGGGCCCTACATGCAGTATGGGTTCCTGCTTGGGGTGAAACGGATTCCCTTGGCCGTTGTTGTGGGTTCAGGGACCCCAGCACCCTCACCTCAGGTTTGGAACAGGACAGGGCGATTGCAGAGGGTTTTCTTGGAGCAGCAGCTCTGGAGGTCTTCATCAAGGAATTACATAGTTCTTGTGTGTGCTCACATGTGTACGTCTGTGATGGTTTCAGTGTTGGACACAGTGGTCTGGGGTTCCCAGGTGGGGGTGCCCTACTGGTCCTGGTTGCAGAACAAGCAATCCCAACTAGATAATTCAACTTTATAAACAAGTGTCCCAAATCTGGGCCTGGATGCCTGGGACTCAATTCTCCTCTCTACCCATGTGAGGTCAGCCTGAACTCTCTACCTGGCCAGAGCTCTCCTCTCCTGCTACCTGGGGTTCTCTGGGAGAAAGCCACAGCTCAGACTGGTGTTGACAGGAAGAAGCTGAGATGGGAGAGGAATCAGAATGAACACAGGAGGGTTCCGGTGAGAAGCATGTGTTGAGCCTCCAGATGAGTGATTTGAAGAAGAAAGAGAAAGTAAAAAACCAAAGTAGTATGATGGTGGGGGATGGGAGACACCACCCCTTCCCCTGATCCTCCTCTCTGGGGGCTCATGGGGTGGTCAGAATAGCCAAGTCCAGGCCAGGAGCCCTACCCACAGGGAAAGCCATCTCTACCATCTCACCCTTAGGGAGCTGTGCAGTGCCTGGAGCCGTTTCTGCCACCCTGCTCCCCTTCCTGCTTATTGGCGTCCAGCTCCAAGGTCCAGCACCCCGTCCAGTCTAGGGGAGCTTGGGTGGAGCAGGGCAGAGAGGATCAGACCAGTCCCCATTGTTTAGAAAAGAAGGAACTGACTTCAGCTCCGGGAGCAGAGCCTCCTCCCCACCAGGACTTCCTGCTCCCTGGGCCTGCCAGGGTGGATTTTGTCCACCTTATTTGGGGATTGGGAAGCAATAGCGGTGTGTGTGACCCTGGGAGTCACAGCACAGAACCATAGAGTGACAGGGTGGAGGAGACTTTTCAGCCCTCTCTGTGACTCAGCGTTACAAACTTTTGACCAAAGAAACTGCTATTCAAGAACCCAATCAATGTTCTACCCAACTATTTGTCTACCTTTCCATGTTCTCATCTACCCCTCACCCATCCACCCACCGATTCATACATCTATCACATATCCTCATAACATTCATACCCACCCAAACACCCACCCGTCTAACCCCTTCACCTACCCATCCTTCCATCCATTCATCTATGCTTCCATGCATCTATCGCTTCACCTGCCCATCCACATATCCACCCATCCCTCTATACACTTATCCAAACATCCATCCACTCACTCATACATCTACTTCCCAGCGTCGTACTCATCTCCACCAAAGCACCTATCCATTCACCTGTCACATACATTCCCATCTCCAACCAAATACTGACCCATTGATATACTCATCCATCTCTTCACTCATACCTTTGAACATTCACCCATCCATACATCCACCACCAAAATGTCTTGTTAGGCATCTTTGCATGTCTAATTCTGTGGATTCATCCACTTACTACCATCTACTCTGCTAGAGTTCCACAGCCATCTCTGCCTGACCATCCATCTTCCCACCCACTTTCTGATCTATTCATTTAAGTAGACTTTCCTCCTCTATGCCTCCCTCCATCTCTCCTTCTCCCATTCCTTTACTCACGCATAAACCCACTCATCCATCTACCCATTTATCTATACTGCCATCCACTTATTTTTTCCATACACTTATAAATCTAACTACTTACTCACCTATCCAATCTTATATTCATCTACCTACTCACCCCAAACAACCATCACTTCATCCAGCTACTCATCCTTAGATTTGCCTAGATACCTAACCATAGATTTATCCATTCTTACTTTTCATCCATTCATCAAATACTCATTCATGCACTGTAACCTAACATAAATCAACTCTCTATCCATCCACCTACCAACCCATCCACTCATCTTGCCTTTAAAATATTCATTCCTATATCTACTACCCTCCTCCTCCATGAACTACTGATCAGTTCTTCCATCCATCCATCCATCCATCCATCCATCCATCCATCCATCCATCCATTCATCTACTCATCTACCATCCATTTATTTATTGATCCTGGTGTGACACTGTAGGATAAGCACCTGACCACAGGGCTAGTTTTAACTGCAAGGTTGGAGAGTCAAACTCACCATTCACTCTTTGGAAACCCCACACAGGGTTGCTATAAGTTGGAACCGACTCAATGGCACTTAATAACAACAACATCTGTTAATACATTTACCCACCCCACCATTCATTTATCTATACATACACTTATCTATCCATGCATCTACATATATCTACCTATCTACCTACCTACCTACCTATTGATTCATCCATCTACCTGTTTATTCACTCAGCCAGCCACCCACCTATCAAACCATCTATCTACCAGACTTTCCACCATAATTTTATAACATCCTCATCTGATAATAGGAAGTCCAGTGCCAAGAAAACTTGAATAGATTCCTTGGCCAAGAAAAAATATATTGCCTGATTTGCCTCCACTTCTGTGGCATACCGATTGTGAGACATCATGAATCGTGTTGAAGACCAGGGTCAAGACCTGGACCCACCTCTTTAGGACCTTCCATTTCCCATAATGAAGGTGACAGAAACATACTCGGGCACCAAGGAGATCCAAGCCTCTCCTGGCTCTGTGTGACCTTGTATAAGAATCTCACTTCACTGGTTTCAACCTTCTCCTCTGTACAATGGGTCACCAAGATTGTTGTAAGGGTTGATGAAAAGAAAGACTCTACTTGATATCTTTAATCTTTAATGTCTTGCCTCAGCGTGGAAGTCTCTTCCACCTCTGGTTCTGACCTAAAAACTCATGAGGTTTGGGACTAACCTCAAGTCCTAAGTGACCTTTGTACATGGCCCCAGAGGGAACTATGATAACTAAGCCTTCCAGGCCCCCATTCCATGAAGGGGATCTTGTAGCTCCAGGTCCAGTACCCAACCTAGTACCTTGGTCACAGGCATTATCTGAACACAGACAAGTCTGGTGACCAGGTGGCCACAGGTCCAGCTTATATCTGTTATCCCAAAATAAAGTGTCCGGGTGGCACAAACAGTTAAGCACTCAAGTATTACAAGAAAGGTTGATGATTTAAACCTTATCAGTGGCATCTCAGAAAACCTGCCTGTTGATCTGCCCCTGAAAGGCCACAACCTTAAAAACCTTAAGGAGAAGTCCTACGCTGCACACTAAAGTCTCCCCAGTCAAAACAGACTCCACGGCAACTCACATCATAACATCCCAGTACAACCGTGACGTACCCTCTGAGCCTCTCAAGAACCTTGGTTTGAACAATGAACTATGTGGTCACGGCACTAAGAGTCCACCCATTTGACTAGGGCTGTGAAGGATCAATAGGAGTTTGTTCTATGGAGGCAGGAAGGGCATTCCAGGCAGAGGGAGCAGAGGGGAGAGACATTAACATTTAGGGGATCAACAGAGTGGCTACATTGCTGCACTTGGTATTCAGATTAGAGATAAGGCCCAGAATGGCTGAACAGGTGACTGGAGAGGGAACATGGGGAAGAAGCAGGGGACGTCAGGCCCAAGGATCTCTGAGGATTGGATGTGCCTGGGAACCCACAGGGACAGTGGGGTGGATGAGCTGGCCTGTGGACAGAGGGGAGTGGCTGCATGGAGGAGAGACCCAGAGTGATGAGCTCTGGACCCCGCTCCTGCCCCACCAGCCCCCGTGAGGACTCTGTGGGTCCAGGTGGGTCCTTCCTGACTGTCAAGTGTCTGGAAGGCTCTGGGTCCTTCTCCCTTTGACCATGAGTGCTCCAGAGCCTGATGGAGGTGCGTCCTTTGTCTGTGCTGACTCTGTCTCTCATGTCCTCTCTCCTTCCAACTCTCAGAGCTTGCCCCACTCCCTGATGGCCAGGTGGGCCGTGGGTCTTGGGAAGCCCCTGTCACTACCTCAGCCCCTCTCCTCCTGCTCTTCTGTTCTGCAGGACCCTATAAATGACCCCTGTTCCTTAGACTGAGGTTAACTGCCCTTCAAACCCAGACATGAGGGGTCAGCTGAGCAGGTGGGACTGGGCAGTTATCCTCACAGCTCTGAGCTTTGGAAGGGATACCTGGGGTAGGTGGGGTTTAGCTGACCCTGAAGGAGCAGGCAGGGTGCAAGGTGAGGGTGTTGGTTGAGCTGCCTGGCTCCCCAAACAGGCGAGGGGGTAGGTCAGTAGCACCACCTTCCCAGTGCGGGACGGGCTTCCTGTCTGGCCCTGGGAAGTGACCCCCGCCGCCCCCAGCAGACGGTGACGTCAGCGTCTGTGATAACAAGGCAGTGGCTGGCACCTGCCCCAGCATGTCCCACGGTAATCCCGGCCGTCTGGGTCGTGCGGAGGGGGCTTCTGGAGGCTTCAAGAGACTGCTAGGCCTTGGGTGGGGGTCCATAGGTGCCCGTGATGACCTGCTTAAGGCCCAGGGCCAAGTGGTAACTAGTTATGCCAGGACTGGGAGCTGACAGGCACGCAGTAGGTGCTTAATACACAAGGGTGTGGCTAGGGAGGCATGAGAGCTTAGTGAGGTGGGAGAGTGTGGTGCATTCACAGGCTTCTGGGGGTGCCAGAGAGTGGGGCCCTCAGAGAAGGCAGGGGTGCCCCAAACTGGGATGTCTCAAGTTCTCTGTGAGTCTCTGACCCAACATCCACAGACCCTGTCTCCCATATCACCTCACATGTCCAGAGGTGCCCTGTCTCACCACCTGAGCTCCACGAGCTGCTGCAAGTAGCTGAGACCAGGCAGGCCTGCTGGGACATCCTATGAGACTGTAAAGGACCTGGAATTGGCCTCTTACAGGGCCAGAGGTGAGGGGTGTGGGGGGCAACTGAATGAGCCAAGTAGCCTACGTGTGTGCCCGCCAAGCAGCCTGGCTCCCAAGGCCCTCTGGTCCCCAAGAGCCACGCCCCGGCCGAGGGTGGTGTGCCAGTTGGCAGGCGTGGTTGAAGTCACATCCAAAAAAATGCAGCAACACAGGGAACCGCACCCTGAGGGTTGAGGTTTGGGGGCTCCCCTGGCAGGCACCATGAGTCCCGAGGGTCCTGATGCCAAGTTGAGGCCGGGGTCAGTGCTCTGGGAGAGAGGGCTCAATGCAGCAGCCACCCAGAGCCCAGAGATACTCTTCAGAAACAAGGTTGGATCTTGACTGGGAGACAGGAACGGGCAGATTCTCCCTCAGAGCCTTAGGAGGAAAGGGCACAGCTGACACGCTGGTCTCATAGTCCCGGACTCAGAACCTTTGTTCCTATAAGACACCATCTCGTCTCCTGCAGCTGTGCTAGGCTGCTCTAGAAGATGGATGCAGAAGTTTCCTGGATGCCCTGGACACCATTGATGGGAGGAGAGGACATCCAGATGAGGCTGTTGCAGGTGGAGGTGCAGCTGCTTGCAGGCTGCTGTCGAGGGTCAGGAGGGGGTCAGGACCAGGTGGGAGCAAAGAGAAGGTGAGCGGGACTGGAGGGACCTGGGGGAGCAGGTGAGTGTGACTGGAGGAAGGAGGAGGATGGAGCAGGTAAGAGGGCAGGTGGGAGCAGGGGATAGGTGGGGGCAGGAAGCCAGGCCTGAGTGGTTGGGAGGCTGGCAGGTCAGTAGTTTCTCTTCAGGCAAGAGTAAAACTGGCCATCCCTGTTTGCTGAAAAGACCTCCTTTGGCCAGCCTGTGTTGCCAGAGGGAAGCCATGTGTGGCTTGGCTCAGGTGTAGAGTGGGGGGTTGAGCTGGCAGTGCAGATGACCCCATGTCTCCTGTGCGTCTTCTGGACCAGAACCTCCCACATCCACACCTTCTCCGTACACACTTGTCATAGCCACGCTTCCTGCGTCCGTGCTTCCGGAACCCAAGCTTCCCACTTACATGCCTCCTGACATCTGTACCTCCCTCGTCCCCGCCTGCTTTCTTCACTTGCAAACCACTCTCCAGGCCTCCAGATGTTGGTGGGGCTCCCAGGCCAGCCCATACCACATCTGGGCTCTCTGCGCGTGAAGGAGCTGGTAGTTCGGCCACGCTATGGTGTTTGAAGGGTGCCTGGGCGTTGTGGTTGCTTTCTGAGCTGTCTGGCCAGGCTGGAAGCCCGGGTGCCCAGAGGGCTGGGCTGAGCTGGCTGCGAGGCCAAGACATTAGGGCGCACGCAGCCAGAGAAAGGATGAGGAGCCCTGGGAGCTGCCAGACTGTGGTATGGAGCCAGATTTGGTCTGGCTAATTCGGGAGAGCCTTAGTCCAAACCTGACCATTACTACCCACTTACCCAGCGCCACCCCCTGGGCAAGGCAGAGCATCAGGCTCTGGACCAGACGCTCTTGAGACTTTGTCTGCAGCTTTGCCCAGGCTAAGAGATGCTCCCATTTTATAGATGAGCAGTGGAGGCCAGCTTCTCCCAGCTTAATTGAGAAGCTGAGCTCCCTGGCCAAAGGGGCACAGATGGCACGTCGTCACTTTTGGCATGCCCCCCTTCATCTGTGCTGCCCTCCTAGCTCAGGTACCCCACCCCTTGGGGGCCTCCTCTACATCAGCATCCATATCTAAGTGTCAGTTCCTAGTCCCCTACCGCCCAAGGCATTGCACAAGCTGGGGAGTGGGGAGGGGGGGCTCAGGAGGGCCTCATTCCTAGGCAGCCACCATCCTGAACCCCACGCCTTGGGCTCTGAGCAAACGTGCTCTAAGATCTTCCCTTGGTGACAGGCAGCCAGGCAGAATCAAGAATAGTTATGTAGTGCAGACAGTTTGCAACGGTCCAGGACCCGGTTCTGGCAGAGGCTGTGTCTGGGTGGGGTGTGTCTGACCTGCCTTGCTCCCCCCACCTGGGCCCCCCCCAGCTTGTGGACCATGACTCTGGCATGCCTGAGTCTCCCCCACCCCCTGTCCCCGAGTCGGGAGCCCTGGGCAACCGAGTGAGAAGGACCGGGTGAGGCCTGGACTCAATTTGTTCTGAGCGGGCGTGAGTGTGAGTTTATTCTTCGTCACTGAGACCCATGCGTAGTGAATTAATTTCCTGATGTAGTAAACATTTTGGAAGGTCAAGACCCTCTCCTTCCTGTCTCTGTGCCAGCAAAATTCTTCCCCACTCCTGGCTCTGAGTGGAGGAGCTTACCCCTTGGGCAGCATTGCTGGGCCGAACACTATGTCAACTCTTGAGCTACCCTGGATGTGCCCCCACCCTGCTGGAGCTGTCCCCTTGGGGGCCATCCCGGGTAGGGGTGTGTGGAACTGTCCTTAACCCTTTGGGCAGCTGTAGAGGGATGGAGTAGACAGCATGTCGTGGTTTCTAATCCCAACATGGTTTATTACAGGCTGAGCTGTATGTGAGGGGTCTATGGAGACCAACAAACTCCCTGAGACAGTTGGAGAGGCACCCTCGTGGATGAAGGCGCTGAGGGTGTTAGGGGAAGGATTCCTGGGGGTGGTGCTGGCGCCAGTCTTGGGGTACTCCCCGTGTCTCCTCTGACTTTTTGCATTGATCGTTCCAGGAGGGGTCTCTATGGTTTTACAGTCAAGTCTCTGTTCAGGGCAGGGTTGCTGCAGCTCAGAGTTATCCAAGACCCCCTGCCCGGATGCTCCTGGTCAGGTGCCCCTTTTATCCTGGAGTAGCCTCTAGACATGCAGCTGGGGGCCCCACCCCTTCTGGCTGTATCTGCAGCCTGCCACTCCCCCGCCCCCGTCCCAAAGGCCATTGAGAGGTATGGGGGAGATGAAGGGGACACTCGGGGACTACTTGAAGTAAGAGACCTCACAGTCTGGCAGGTCCCTTGTCTCCACTGGGCTGCATGCAGCCAGGATTGAGGAATAGGGGTGTGTGCACACGTGTGCACATGTGCAGGCATGAGTGTGTGCGCACAGGCTTGCACATGTGTATGAACGTGTGGGTGTGCACGTGTGTGCATGTGCGTAAATGTGTATGTGCGCACACACATACATGCCCTGGGGCTGGGGGTGGTTTCTATGCCCCCTACCCAGCACACTTGTGTTGCTCTCTATTTTCTTACACATGCTTGGCATTTTTTGCTGCTGAGTTGGGGGGTAGTGGTTTGGGGGGAGGCTGGGCAGTCGGGGAGGGGTTGTTTGTGCCAGCCGTCCACCCAGGCTACACATTCTTGTGGCTGTCTCTTTAACTTGGTAAAAATGTGGGAAATTTCTAAATAAAACAAAACAAAGGAAAACATTTTTGAAAGGATTTCAAAATCAGTGTTGCTGCATCCCCAGTAACCCGACCCGTGGGGCCTGTGAGATGCCCCTCATGGGGGGTGAGGAAGAAGTTTCCAGCAGTCAACACAGCCAGGAAGGAGAAGCACTGTGAAGGGGTGAGCTCCCCACCAGGATGCGAAGGTGAGCTTCATAAACCTGGGGGAAGCTAGGTGCAGACGGCAGGGGAGGTTGGCATTCACTGATTGGAAGCGGGGGCAAGGCTGGACAAGAGGCAGAGTGTAAGAGGCTATAGGAGGTTGGGGCAGAGGAGGGGGCTCAGAGAGCAGAACCCTGCAGGAGGGCTGGTGATATGCTGGTCTGGGGGGCACACGGAAGAGGATGTGGGCCTAGGAGGGAGGCTCCGTAGGTCTGTTGAGGGATGGAGGCGGATATGATGACCAAGGATTCAGCCACCCACAGAGGACATGGTGTCCACACCTGGAGAACTTCAGGTACTAACACAGGGGAGCCCCTGTCCTTATTCCATCTCCTGGTGAGGGAAGGAGAGGGGACCCTTCCTGTTCACATTGGTGACCTTAGCAGATAGCGCCCCATGGGGGAGACCTTGCTGAATTTTCTTTCCTGCCTTCCATACCCAGCTCAAATGTCAGTTCCTATCGGAAACCTTCCAGATCTCCCAGGGACTTGCTTTCCCCTGCTGGGCTGCTCATCACAGGACTGGACATTTGAGTCCACCCAGAGTCCTGGTGTGGCGCTGTGGGCTAATGTGCCAGACTGCAAAGCCATTTGAACTGCAAGGTTGGTGATTCCAGCTCACCAGCTGCTCCTCGGAAACCCTATAGAGGTCGTTATGGGTTGGAACTGACTCGACGGCACTTCACAACCACAACAGAGGCACGTCAGAAGAAACGTCTGGTGATGTACTTTACAAAGTCAGTCATTGAAACCCAGATGGCTCAGTTCTACTCTGGCACACATGTAAGTGAGTGCATATGGCTGTGTGTATTGTGTGTGTGAGTGTCTAAGTGAATATGCAACTGTGTATTATGTATATGCATGCAGCTGTAAGTGTGAATGAGTGTATGTGCATGGTAAGTAAGTGCCAATGTATTTCCATGTGTATAGATGTTGTTGTTGTTGTTGTTAAGTACCCTCGAGTCAGTTCCGACCCATAGCGACCCTGTACAGGGTTTCCGAGGGTGTAAATCTTTACGGGAGTAGAAAGCCTCATCTTTCTCTCGTGGAGCGGCTGGTAGTTTCGAACCGCTGACCTTAAGGTTCACAGCCCGATTCGTAACCACTACGCTACCAGAGCTCCTTTTTTTGTGTATAGATGTATGGGGGTGTAAATGTGTAAGAGTGTGTATGTGTGTGAGCTCACATGTTAGTGTAGAAGTGCATGTACACATGAGTGTGTGAGTGTGAATTCACTTGTGTGACTTCGCAAGTGTGAGTGTTATGCATGTGGAAGTGTGAATGGGTGTGTCCTCAGGGTAGGTGCCGATGTGTACATTTCCACATGTGTGTAGATGTGTGAGTGCCTGAGTGTGTATATGTGTGTGTGAGTGTGTGAGCTCATGGGTAAGTGTGCATTGTGAGTGTGGAAGTAAGTGTGTGTGTTGAATGTGGGTGTAAGTGTGAAACACATGTGAGTGTGCATGTGTGAGTATATATGTATTTGTGTGTACGTTCATGTGTGAGTGCTTGTGGATGTGGGTGTGTGACTGAGTATGTAGGTGTGTGTGTGAGTGTATATCTGTGAGTGTGAATGTGCATGTGTATGTGTGAGGGTGTGAGTTCATGTGTGAGTGTGTGCGGATGCGTGAGTGAGTTTGTATGTATGGGAGTACGTGTGTATGTGAGTGTGTATATGTGGGGGTGTGAGTGTGTATGTGTGGGTGTGTGAGTGTATGTGTGAGTGTGTATGTGTGGGTGTGTGAGTGTATGAGTGTGTATATGTGAGTGTATGAGTGCATGTGTGAATGTGTATGTACAGGTGTATGTGCGAATGTGTATGTGTGTGTGTACATAAGTGTGAGTGTGTATATGCAGGTGTGTGCATGAGTGCATAAGTGACTAGTAGTGTGACGTCATCCATACAGATGCTGGTGACCCTCAGGAGGCTGTCTGGGCGGCAAGCAGGAGGAGTGAGCATGCCTTTTCAGGCTGAAGTGGGGCTTTGTGGCAGAAGGCGTTTTAGCAAAGGCATCAAAACCACATTAATCTGGTGGCTCCTGGCTCAGCAGAGGGGTGGGGGGTCCTCAGTGCTGCCCAGGCCAGGCAGGAAGGATTGGCCAGAGGAGCCATGTATCCACATTCTCCACAGTTTTGTGAGGATGGAGCCCCACCCAGAAAGAGTTAGACCCCAGGGGTAAAGCACCCTCAGAACAGGGTGCCAGCCTGGTCGTGTCCTTTTAGGCTCCTCAGCAAGACCCCTAGGGTTCAGTAAGTAAGGAGCCCTGGGTGGCTGTGTCCATCTTGTCCTTCTTCAATAGAATGACCCTTGGCCCTTCACTCTGATTGGATGAGACAACAGGGTTCCACTCCAGCTGGCCCTGCAGCAGTGTCTGGGGGGTGGGGTACTATGGTGGGATATGGGGCCAGCAGGACCAAGAAGGTCAGACTGTGGAGGGGTTGAGTAGATCACCCACCAAGAAGACCCAGTCTCCCTTTAGCCTTCCCATTCCAGCAGTCTGCCTGCTTACCTTCTTCCATCCATCTGCTCTTCCTCTCTTGCCTTCTCATCATCCTTCTCTTCATCTCCCTTCCTGCTTCCCCCTCCTTTCCTTTCTTCTTTATTTCTAGTTGCCCATCTTTCCTCTCCCTTCTCCTCTCCCTCCATTCCTGGGGCTGATGATGAGAAACTGCACCTGGGAAGGACCTGGCACTGAAGCATTGGTGCCACCCTCTTGGTGTCTGCTCTGGGAAACTCAGGCTCCATCCTCTTGACCCTTCACCCAGTGGTCCCTGCCATCCTTCCTCTGTTGGGAGACCCTGAGTCCTTCCCGCCTGTAACAGCTGCTGCTCTGCTCCTCTTCTACGACTCTCCTGCAGCTCAGGAGGGATAAGATGTCTCTGTTCTGTTTTGTTTCAGCCACCCAGCACAGTGCCTGGGGGGAAGCATGAGGGGCTTGCTGTGACCCTGGAGGGTGGGAAAAATGAAATCAAAGGAGGCACTGGGAGGAGCAAACAGTTTGTGTTCCTCAACGATCAGCTGAAAGGTTGGCAGTGTGAACCCACCTAGAGGCATCTTGGAAGAAAGTCCTGGAGATCTGTTTCTGAAAAGTTATGGAGTCGTTTTACTCTGCACACATGGAGCTGCCAGTACATGTGGTGTCCTACATGTGGTGTCCTACATGTGGTGTCCTACATGGGGTGTCACCGTGACAATGCCTGGCCATTGTCACACCATATGCCACTCTGGAGAGACACCCAAAGGGAAGCACAGGCTATGGTAGAATGCAGACTCAATGATTCCATGTTTTATTTAAAGAGAGAAAGGAGGTTCCACTTACAGCCGGATCTTCAGAGAGAACCACAACACGGATTGTTTCTCTGTGAGCGCTTCATTTCTCTGGTAAATTGCATGTCACAGCAAAAAGCAATCGCTCGTGGTTCTTATGTAGTTTTCATTGTGTTTGGTGCAATCCTGTCAACCTGGAATTACACCATGGGGCCCGTACGAAGTGCTACTGATGATGCTGGGAGTTCTCCTGAGAAGCAGAGAAAAGGCACAGCATGACAACGTTGAATGGCTTGAGTGGTGCCGTTGCTGGATGGAGCTGCCATTTCAACACAGATGAACCCAGTGTAAGGATCATTGCAGGAAGAAAAAAAAGAGAAGGAACTTCATAAAAGCCATAGGTGTAGTTATGCCAGCAGGTGTGACAACAGTGCCCTTTTTGTGGAATACCTTTTTGTCTCATATTGAAGTGCAACTTTTACGCGAGTGCACTATATACTACATGTGACATTAAAAATATGTGTTCACTGACTATCTATGTTATCAGCAGACTCCTGCTGTGGCACTGTGGGATAAGCACTGGACTGTGAAACACAACGTTGGCGGTTCAAACCCACCAACCGCTCCTTGGAAACCATATCGAGTTGGAATTGAACAACGACATCAAATTTTATTCAGTATGGCTCCAGGTCAACAGTAGGGTGTTAGTGTTAAGTTTAGGGGCAGCCAATGTTATATATGGATTTTTGACCACGTAGGAGGTCAACACCCTTGACCCCCACACTGTTCAAGGGTCAACTACATGTGTTTATATGTGCTGAAGGAAACAAACTATGGGTTCTCTCTATGGATTATGGGACACGTTGGTGACATTTTCTTTACATTTCTGGGTTGTTTGGATTGTAATGAAAAGTAAAGCTTCCAGGCCTGGGTCTAACCCCAAGAAATGTGAAAGCGGCGCTGAAGCAGACACAGACTGGTCACGGGCTCATCCTTGTAACAGCTCTCATGATGGTCAGAGGTGGAAACAAACCAGGTGTCCAGCCACTGATGAGTGGGCGCACACACTGTGATCTATCTGTGCTGCAGACTCACAGCAACCTTTAGAGGGCTTCCAAGGAGTGACTGGTGAGTTCGAACCGCCGACCTTGTGGTTCAAACTGACCTTGCAGTTCAACGCTTTATCCCACAGCGCCACACCAAGACTAAACAAGAAGTCAAAGAAAGTAATGGAGTCTGGATGCATGCCACACGCAGGCGAGTATGATGCAAGTGAAACAAGACAGTCACAAAAGGACAAATATTGTGTGATCTCACTTACATGAACCACCTCCCATCTGGCAGTGCATCATGCAACACTGGCTTGTGTGTGGCGGTGATGCTGGAAATGACAGCAGTGATATCTCAGACTCCAGCAGGGTCACCCATAGTACACGGGTTTCAGCAGAGCTTCCAGCTAAGACAGGCTGGGAGGGACGTGTGGTGACCTGCCACCGAAAACCTTATAAGTCTGGAAGGACTGGTGGAACTCCAGAACTGTCACCCTGGGTCATCCTCTGAGTCTGGAACTGAGTCTGGAACTGAGCTCACCTCCATGGCTCACCTTTCAGCCAAACAAGCCTAGGCTATCGATTATTTTTTACATTCCATTTTATTTATGACAACTCCTTATTTTCCTAGATTTGTGCTCTGTGTGTTTCGTGTTCTGATTATTAGCAGATGGTTGCACTCTTCTCTTCTCATTCTGAGTTGTGCCCCATCAGCAAAGGAAGGTTCTGACAGCTTTGCTCCATCCACTTCATTCAGATCAACTCTATTTTGAGGAGGCAGCTCTTTTCCAGTAGGACTTTCATTGCCTTCCAATCAGAGACGCTCATCTCCCAACACAATAACAGACACTGTTGGGATGTTGTTCATAAGGTTTCAGTGGCTAAACATTCATAAGTTGTTCACCTCTCCTTCTTCCTAGTCTGTCTTAATCTGGAAGCTCAGCTGAAACCTGTCCACCATGGAAGTTCCTGCTGATATTTAACAGCCCGGTGTCATATCTTCCAACATCACAGCAACACACATGCCACCACAGTAGGGTGAAGTGACAGACGAGTGATAAAGGTAGGCCTATAAGGGGAACAGTGACAGCAAGAAGTTGGCACTCTTTAGCACAATTAACTACGGGAGATCAAAAGGACAGCATTTGTCCAGGGATGAAACTCATAAGGCAGGAAGAGACGGAAAAAAGGACAAATGGAAACAGTAAACACACAGAGGAAGTGGGAAGGAGGCTGTTCCATTGTGAGGCTTGCAATTAATGTCACAAATCAAAATGTGTGTGAACTATTGAATGGAAAACCAATTTGCTCTGGAAACTTTCACCCAAATCACAATAAGAAGTTAAAACCCAAGCAAACCAAAAGTCCTCATGGATCACACAGGATCTTGTCTGACATTGAGCTGGGAAACGAGCCCTGGGGTTGGGAGTCCAGGGATCTTGCAGATGGTACAGGACGGGGCACTTTTGTGCTCTGCTATGCATGATGGGAGGGATGAACTCTGCCCCCTATGGTGGGGGATGGGCAGCTCCGGGAATGTTCTACATCACAGAGTTGGCGAGAACTCTTGGTGTGGTGCTGTAGGATAAGCACTGGACTGCCAGATCAATTTCAACCACAAGGTTGGTGGTTTGAACTTATCAACTGCTCCTTGAAAATCTTATATAGGGTCGTTATGGATCGGAACTGACTCGATGGCAACTTAACAACAACAACAACAAGATTGTTTGAAGAGTCCTGGTGTGGTGCTGTAGGATAAGCACTGAACTACTAACTACAAGGTTGGCAGTTAAAACCCACCAGCTACTCCTTGGGAACCCTGTACAGGGTCTCTGTGAGTCAAAATCAACTTGAGGGCACTTAACAACAATGACAAGAGAGTGGAAAGACGGGTGCATACGGTTATTACTTTAGGAGTGTTGAGTTTTTGTTTGGGGAATGGACTATTTTTGGACACGGATAATAATGATGTTGGAACAACATGGAGAATGTGATTAATATCGAATTGTGCACTTAGGGATGGATGAAACAGCAAAATATTTTTTGTGATACATGAGGGTGAGTCAAAAATTATCTGCACATTAGCTGTAGAATTTTATTTTAATCAACTTTTATAAAAGACAAATACATCATTAAAAAAAAAAAAGAATCTCCTTACTTTTCAATACACTTTGTCCATCATCACCAAGTTTTAGTATCCCCTTATTAAAAATGTTTTAGACTGAGCTGCAAGCCTCGACTTTTGTTGTTGGAGGATTCTCTAGGCAAATTATCGAATGATGCAGAAAGTATCAAAAGAAGATGGAAGGAATACGCAGAGTCACTGTACCAAAAGAAAATGGTTAGTGTTCAACCATTTCAAGAGGCAGCATATGATCAAGAACCAATGATCATGTTGGTCCAAAATATGGTGGAATCTGGGGACCTCTGAGGACATAGACACAGAGGTCTAGAGCTGAGAGTGAAGCATCCAGGTGATATGGATAGGGATGGGCAACTTAGACATTGGCTACCTAAAATGAGGGGACGATAAAGGCATGAAGTGGCTGGCTTACAAGATTTCAAGGGGGAGCTTAGTTTAGTTTAATAAAGTGTGGGGAAAGAAAGAGTCCCCACTGAATAGTTTTCATCTTGTCTAGATGGGTCTGGTTAAAAGAGATGGGGATGAGATTCTTATGATTCAATAGTGAGTAATTGTTATCATGACTAACTGCGAATCTCACAATTGTACAGGTAGAAATCTTGTAACAAAAACAGGAGAGTGGTTAATCTTACAGTCCAAAAACAAAGGACCCTAGCACCGTCAAGGGAGAAGAGCACAAGTGGAATGTGGGACCTTATCCAGAGAAGCAGCGACAACAGAGATGGAGACATGGAGAGAGGGAGCAGCTGAGGACTCTAGATTCATGGAAAGTGAGGGACTAAGAGCTGGTGGCCAGGAGGCAGACTTCCATAATGTGCCCTTTGGTGATGTAAAGTTTTATATATGCCTGAGTACTTAAAAAAAAAAAGAAGAAGCTAAAGTGACTAGACAGAAACAGTGGTAATTGAGGGTACATAGAGGGGATTATAATCATTGTAATGAAACAAAGTATATGATTTGGTGAGTGTAAAACTGATGCTTTGCCCTGTAAAAAACTTTTACTCAATCTTCAATAAAAACCTTTTAAAAAAAGAAAAAAGAACCAATGATACTAAAGGAAGAAGTCCAAGATGTATTGAACAAGTTGGCAAAAACAAGGCACCAGGAAATGACAGAATACAAATGGAAATCTTTCATCAAAGTGAGGCGGCACAGGAGGCACTCACTCATCTATGCCAAAAAATTTGGAAGACAACTATCTAGCCAACTGATTGGAAGAGATCCATTCCAAAGAGAGGTGACCCAATAGAATGCGGACATTATCGGACAATATCTTTGATATTCTATGCAAATAAAGTTTTATTAAAGGTAACACAGAAACAGCTGCAAGTATACATTGACAGAGAACTTCCAGAGGTTCAAGTCAGATTCAGAAGAGGACATGGAATGAGGGATATCATTGCTGACACCCGATGGATCTTGGCTGAAAGCAGAGAATACTGGAAAGATGTTTACCTATGCTTTATTGAGTATGCAAAGGCCTTCGATTGTGTGGATCATGAGAAGCTATGGACAACATTGTGAAGTGTGAGTATTCCAGAACACTTAATTGTGCTCATGAGGAACCTGTACATAGACCAAGAGGCAGTTTTTTGAACAGAACATGGGAACACTGAATGGCTTAAAATTAGAAAAGGTTTGTGACAGGGTTGTGACATACTTATTCAACCTGTATGCTGAGCAAATAATCCGAGAATCTGGGTTCTATGAAGAAAAACGTGGCATCAGGATTGGAGGAAGACTCATTAACAACCTGCGATATGCAGATGATACAACCTTGCTTGCTGAAAGTGAAGAGGACTTAAAACATTTACTGATGAAGATCAAAGAGCACAGCCTTCACTATGGACTGCATCTCAAAGTAAAGAAAACAAAAATCCTCACCACTGGACCAATAAATAACATTCTTATCAATGAGGAAAAGATTGAAAATGTCAAAGACTTCATTTTTCTTGGATCAACCATCAATACTCATGTAAGCAGCAGTCAAGAAATGAAATGACGTATTGCATTAGGCAAATCTGCTGCACAGGAACTTTTTAAAGTGTTGAAGAGTAAAGATGTCAGCTTGACTAAGGTGTGCCTGACCCAAGCCATGGTACTTTCAATAATTTCATATGCATGCGAAAGTTGGATAATGAATAAGGAAGATCGTAGAAGAATAGATGTATTTGTGTTATGATATTGGAGGAGAATATTGAAAGTACCACGGACTGCCAAAAGAACCAACAGATCTGTGTTGGAAGTATAGCCAGAATGCTCCTTGGAGGCCAGGATGGCCACATTTCATCTCTCATACTTTGGACATTTTATCAGGAGGGACCAGTCACTGGAGAAGGATATCGTGTTTGGTAAGGCGGAGGGTCAGAGAAAAAGAGGAAGACCCCCAGTGAGATGGATTGGTAAAATGGCAGCATCAATGGTCTCTAGCGTGGCAACAATTGTGAAGTTAGTCCAGGACCAGGTAGGTTTTGTTTTGTTATGCGTAGGGTTGCTATGAGTCGGTACCGACCCAATGGTACCTAACAACAAGGCAAGAATGCACTGCTGTCTTCACTTCTTCAGAGATGAATCTTCATCCTCAAAGGGCTGCTTTTAGGGGACCAGACAGGTGAAAGTCTGATGGAGCAAGACCAGAACTATAGGGAGGATGCTTTAACACCTCAAAATGAAGTTTTTGCAGTGTCAACAGTATGGACAGAGGTATGTGGATGTGCACTGTCATGCAAGATCACAATGCCCTTGGATAGCAGTCCTCTACGTTTAATCTGAAGCTTAGGCTTCAGTGAGCATCTCACTGTAATGAGCACTGTTGATTGTTGAATCTTTTCCCAGATAGTGTTCCAGTACTGGCTTTTGAGAATTCCAGAAAACTATAAGCATCAATTTTCCAGCTGGTGGTTGACTTTTGAACTTTTTCTTGTTCGGCTATTGAGGATGCTTCCATTCCATCCTCTGCCCTTTACTCTCAGGCTTGTAGTGGTGAATCCATAGCTCGTCACCAGTAATGGTTTTTTGTTTTTAAAGAAAGTTTTACCTTCCGTCAAGTGTCAGTCCAAATTTTGTTTGCAGATGTCCACGTTCACACCTGCACAACAGTGGCTTTGAATGGAAAGTGTTGATAAGACAGTGCAGCCAATAGAAGTTTTAATATCACCTGAGTGCAGATAATTTTTGACTCACCCTTGTATATTTTACAGCAACTTAAAAAATCCTTAATGAATTCATTTTAATTTCAATGTCTTCCTATGTTTGCAAAAGCTGGGCAGTGAAGAAGGAAGGCCAGTGAAGAATTGATGCATTCGAGTGACGGTGCTCGTAAAGAATATTGGAAAGTGTGTCTTTGTAGGATAGTGAGCAGGACTGCAAGGGCAGTTTAAGTCACAATGTCCACGGTTCAAACCCACTAGCCACTCTTTGGAAACTCTATACAGGGTGGCTATGAGTTGGAACCAACTCGAAAACCCTTAACAACAGACTGCCTGAAGAACAATGAAATCTATCTTGGAAGAAGTACAGTCAGAATACTCCTTAGAAGGCAAGATGGTGAGAGTTCTTCTCTTCTGCCTGAGACATGTGATCAGGACAGACCAGTCCCTGAAGGGTATCACGTTTGATAAAGTGGAGGATCAGAGAAAAATAGGACGACCCTCAATGAGATGGATAGACACAGTGGCAGCAGCAATGGGCTCAAATAGGACAACTGTGAGGTTGGTGCTGGACTGGGCAGTGTTTTGTTCTACTGTGCATTGGGTCACTATGAGTCGGAACTGAATCTATGACACCTAACAACAACAATGAATTCAAAACAAGTAAAGCTTTCCATATCCTTTTTTTTTTTTTCCTTTTCACAACACCAACAATGAAAAGGTCCCATTCATTTTGCTCAAAATTACACAGGCATGGGGGTGAGTGTGTGGATGAGACAAGAGTGCTAATAATTCTTGAGACGGTGTTGGGTATATTGGAGTTTATTCTAGTCTCCCTACATTTATGTATGCTTGAAATTTTCCATGAAAAATTTGGGGGTAGGGAGTTGGGGAAATCCCCAAATACAAAATTTTTCTAAGGTCTGAAAAGTGCAGGCTTGGGGTATGCACAAGCTTGGAAGAATGGTAAGTAGGAAATGGTAGGGATGGTTGGGGTGGGGAGAAATATGTGGTGGGTGTCTGATGGGTGGCGGGCAACTGTAAGTCCAGGGCCTGGAGTTTCTGAATTCCCAGAGTAGTGGGGGTGGCCCTGATGCTGTTGAAGTAGACAGTCTTGTTCCCCCCGCCCCCACCAGCCTCCTGCCCAGTGGGCCAGGCACCTGATGCTATTGTTTGACCTAAAATAAGTCTTTCATTGGCCATCAAAACTCAGGCGGCTATAAAGGCATGAAGTGGCTGGCTTACAAGCTTTCATGAGTGTGCTTAATTTCAGAATGGGGTGGGGGGCGGGCGTAATGTAGAATCTCCACTGAATATTTCTTTTCCCCCTGGATGTCATGAAAAGGGGTGGGGGATGATGCTGTTAGGATTTTATGATTCAGTTGTGAGTAATTATTAGGAGGATTAATTGCGATAGTCACAACTCTAACTGTAGAAGGAATATAACTGAAAGGGGTGAGTAGTATTTCATTTCAGGAACAGAGGGTCCCAGGATCATCAAGAAGGAAGAGCATGAGTGGAGTATGTGATCCTACCTAGAAAAGTAATAACAGCAGAGGCATTGGCATGGAGAGATAGAGCAGTTGCAGGCTCTAGGCCCATGGACTGAGAAAGGTTGTGTGCCTGCAGGCAGGAGGCTGGCTTATAAAATGTGTTCTTTGGATATTTAAATGACTATCTATATCTATATCTATCTTGTTGGGTATATGAACATCAAATATTTTTGCTTTGTTGTTTTGTGAAAAGTAGGTACCGGGAGGAAGTAGGACAACTGTTGTTGCAGGAGGGGATTGTAATCATTGAGATGAAACAAAATGTATGTTTGGTTGAAAGTAAAGCTGATGATCTTGTCTGTTTACCTTTACTCGATTCACAATAAAAAGTTAAAAAAAAATTTTTTTTTTTTAAAAGTCCTTAATTCTGTTGCTCCTCGAGATCATCAAGCCATTTATCTCAGAGAGTGGGGCCCTCCTCGAGATGCTGTGTGCCCTACACAAGGAAGCAGGTGTACATTTGCAGCAACGGTCCTCTGCCCCTGTGGCTGGTCCATCCCCGATGCTGTTCCGTCATGGTACAAGAAGCTCTTCAGTCTGTGGGCCACACTCCCCACAGTCCCTTCCCTAGTCTCATACATTAGGGGTTATACTGGTGGTGGTAGTGGTGATGTGCTGTGGAGTCGGTTCTGATTCATAGCAACCCTGTACAAGGTTTCCGAAGCTATAAATCTTTACAGGAGCAGAAAGCCTCATCTTTCTCCTGCGGAACAACTGGTAGTTTTGAACTGCTGACCTTGAGGTTCGCAGCCCAATTCATAACCACTACGCTACCAGAGCTCCTTAGGAGTTATACTGGGGACTCCCAAATTATACTCAAGTCTCAGCTCTAGTACCTATGAACACAAACCTGTTTGGAAATAGTATTTTGCAGATGTATGAGGAGGCTTCAAACAGTCTGTGGAAATTTTTCATTATTGTTTCATTCCATGTTTTCCGCACACTTTTTGAAGCCTCTTAAAATTAGCTAAATCACACGGGAGCAGTGTGCATCCTAATCCTGTCTGAGTGGTGTCTTTACAAAGTAGGGTAAAGACACAAACGAAAGACGCCATGTGACGAAGGAGGAGGAAGTTGAAGTGAAATTCCCACAAGCGAAGGATTGCCTGTGGCCACCAGAAACTGAAAGAGGACCCTCCTCTGGAGACTTGAGAGTGTGACCTGAGGCATGTCCAGTTCAGACATTTGGCCTCCAGAACGAAGAGATAACAGGAGACTTGTTCTAAGGCACCGACTTTATGGTACTTGATTGCTGCGGCCCCATTCTGAGCTGTGGGGGAGGAGGTGTGGTGGGAGCAGGTGCACAGATGTGAGATTCAGGATGTATGAGGCCAGGAACCCACTCTCTTCCTTCCTACCTTTTGGCCACCCTTGGAGGAGTAGACTGTCTGGAGGCCTCCCAACACCGGACAAGGTGGCCCGGCTGGTCAGCAGACACTGGGCTCTGATGATGCCTGGGTTGAGCCCAGTGTACAGCAGTCTGTGGGCTTGGGATTCGAATAACAGGCACCATAGGCAGCCTGCACTCTCAGGGCAGAGGAAGGTCCTAGCCCCAGCGTTCTGCACCCAGTACTCCCTTAGCACCCTACCTTCCCCCCACTCCCCGCCAGCCAGCATTCCCTGTAGGTCTTTGCTTGATCTCTCCCCGTGATGGGGAGCTCACTACCTTGCCTTCAGCACATTTTTACAACAAAGAGCACTGGCTTTAAAAGTTGCCAAGTATTCCAGATCCATAACCCATGACCAGGGAAGCAGCAGTCAAGAAATTCAACGACCCATTTCTTTAGGACAACTGGCTGCAAAAGAGCTTTCTAAAGTGTTAAGAGTGAAGATGTTAGGCCTGACCTAAGATGCAGTCTTTTCAATGGTCTCATATGTGTGTGAAAGCTGGACAATGAATAAGGAAGACTGACAAGAGACTTGATGCATTGGAATCAGGATTTTGGTGAAGAATAGTGAACATACCATCAACAGCCAGAAGAACCAATCTGTGTTGGAAGAAGTACAGCCTGAATGTTTCTTAGAAGTGAGGATGGGAGATTTCTTCTCGCGTACTTTGGACATGTTATTGGGACCAGTCCCTGAAGAAGGATGTCATACTTGGTAAAGTGAAAATGGATTGCCACAGTGGTAGCAGTAAAATGCTCAAACATGATAATAATTATGAGAAAGGTGCAGTGTTTGGTGCTGTTGAACATGGGGTTGTTATAAGTCAGAACTAACTTGACAGCTGCTTATTAACTTCAGGGCCACCCACTACCCCACCAAGTCCTGCAGACATGGAGGGGCCAGTCCTGGGTTCCGAGGACCATGGGGACCTGCTGAGACAGACCTCACTGGCCAGAGGGGCTGGTCCCTGAGAGTGGACCTGTCTGTTGCCCCTTGCTTGTCCTTGGGGCTATCAGATGGGCTTCCATCCCTGTATCACTAGTATCCACCTGGGGCAGGTGGGCAGAAGACATAACCACAGCCAGATGGCGTCTCAAGGGGCCCTAGTCCCTGGAGCAGGTCTCTGTCCCCTCTGGCTAGCAGCACAACCATGTAGCAGCTTCCAAAAGAAACACACACATGCACACACATCCGGGCTGCCAGCACCCGCTTAGGACAATATTTGTGGTCGCAGCTAGGAAGCTCCCGCTGCAATTCACTGCACAGTGCAGAACCCCAGATAACCCCCTTCCTCCCTGCTCAGGCCCACTGCTGGACCCCAGCAGCTGCCTGGCTCCAGAGGAGGAACTGAACATCCAGACCTGGACAGGACCCAAGACATGATGGCCATCAGAGTCCCAAAGAGGAGGTGATGGTTCAGTCTGGAATGTTCCGTGTCCCAGGTCTGTTCTGTTCCTCCAGAGGATCCTGTATGGAGCAGGGAGGCCACTCAGTGGGGATCCGTCTGCCCTGTGGGCAATCTGAGTGGAGAGACTATCTATGTGGAGGTGGCCATTCTCCATGCCCCAGTCCAAGGCAAAAGGGGTTCAGGACCCCTGGAGGAATCTTACTGATCCAGCCATCAGAGTCCGCTGCAGCCCCCCAGGCCTGTAACTCAGTTCAACTGGAACAGCCAGAAAAGGTTCCATATCCCCCCCCCCCCACCAAATGCAACACAACACAACACAACACAAATATTTCAATGTGCCCAAGGGCTCAGGTGTGTCCCTCTACAATCGCTAGGCAGAAAGAGACACCATGAAGTCTGGGAGGACCCACAAGTCACAGGTCCCCTGGTGCTGCCCCTGGGAGGGACTGGGGAGCCATTTCTGGCATCCTTGGAAGCGGCTATTTCTGTCCACCCAGGCCCATTTCAGCCACCTGGGGCCAGCTGGACTGAGGTACCCTGCTCTCCAGAAAGGACCTAGGAATCTTCAAGGGGTGAGCCATCTCCCAGAGGAAATGCTGTACGAAGGACGGGAAGTCAGGATGTTGTGGACAGCTGTCACCTACACTCTCCAGTGTGTAACAACAAGTGGCATGGGATGGGGCGAGGGGTCCCGTGGAGCCACAGAGACGCCTACAGCAGCCTACAGCCCCAGATCCTGGGCAGCTGGGATGCTCAGGTGGGGTTTAGGCCAGTGGCGTTGTGGAAGCCATAGTCCCCATCTCCTCCACCCCACACCTTCCCTGTGAGGTTACCATGGGAGCAGACCCACTTGGATTCACTCATTCATTCACTCACCAGTCACTTGGTCCCAGTGTGTGTGTCATACGTTGTTACAGATGCTGAGAACCCTGTGCCCAGCAAGGTTCCCTGCTCCACAGAGATTTTAAAGTTGTGAATGTTTGAGAACAGCTCTCCAGGCGTGTCTTCCAAGGCCCCTCTTGGGGGATTCGGAAGGCCAACATTTCAGCTCATTGTTGAGTGCCTGACTGTTTGCACCGAGTTTCTTGCTTTCTGTTGAGTTGATGCCAACTGCCCATAGTGTTCATACACTGTCGTCTTCATGGGAGAGTTTCTTAGTAACCCAGGAATGAGCCCCCACCCTGTGAACTCAACTTGTAGAAGCAGCTGAAGACAAGTCTAGACCTGACTATTCACCGGGTCTTATCTCCAAAGATGGCCAGTACTCAATGGAGGTGAGACCGTTCTGAGAAAAAGTATGGCCCCAGTAGGGAAATCCTCAGATTTTAACTCAGAATGGGACAGCTGGGGGGACATTCCCTGTAACAGATTAAACTGCTTTCTCCCAAAATGCTCACTGGTGTCCGACCCTCTAACTCTGAGGATGGAATCAAATATAATGCAATCACATCTCACGATGCAATTGAATGCTATGAGGTCGTATATGAGGTCACATCAGCATACAATGTGTTATAGACTCAATCATTCCTGGGAATTAAGTCTCAAAAAAGCAGATTAGACACCAAGACAAACACATGCAAGAGAAGCCAGATGCCATCAGATGTTGTTCTACCAACCAAGGAGCCAAGGGATGCCAGGGGCTCCGGAGAGGAAGGCGACACACAGTTGAGACCCTGGTGGGGGGCATTGAGTCTCCATGACTATGAACACTAAAGGAAGAAGAAATTCCTTTCCACTGAGTTTCTGTCCTGTCAAAGTCATCCACTTGTGATATTTGGGTGACAGACAACAGCTCTAGGAAGCTAAGACAATCTCAAAGGATCTAATTCTCCAGACCTTTCTGAACGCTTTGAGTTTGCACAAGTGACTACTCTGCTTTAATGAGCGCTTCCATCGTCCATGGGAAAATACTATGAGTATGAAGGACTTCCTCCCACAAAGTCTCTCTTTCTCCATGCCCGCCCCTGGCTACAAGAAGCAAGCATTTACAGTCCAGCAGAGACAGAAAGGTGTTGGGCCTTACGAAGGAAGGAAGACATACACTCAAAGGAGCTGCAAGACCAAGTCAGGAGGGCTGTTGAGGAGCACTTGTGGGACTGAGTTCTAAGGGAAGCCCATTGGGGGCCAGAACAAAGACCAGAGAAGACAGAGCTCATTGACTTGAGGTATTCTCTCCAGAAAGGGGACTTAACGCCTTGGTCTCTGGTTGACAGTACAGTTTTTCTGCTGTTATGTGCTGTTGAACTGGTTCCTACTCATAACAACCTTAGATACAGCAGAACGAAACTCTCTCAGTCCAGTCCTGTACCATCCTGACAATCTTTGCTATGTTTGAATCCATTGTATTAGTCCATCTATCTCATTGGAGGTCTGCCTCCTTTTCACTGACCCTCTACCAAACATAAAGTCTTTCTCCAGGGATGGATTTCTTCTGATAGCATATCCAAAGTACACGAGATAAAGTCTCACCATCCTCACATATGAGAAGCATTCTGCCTGTACTTCTTTCAGGACAGATTTACTAAAAGCCTGGAAAAGTGATGTCCCACGTAAATGAGGTTGATATCAGAAGTGGCAGATGCTACTTTAAATATCAGTGCTTTAAAGTACATGAATCTGTTCTTCAGATGATTTCTAAATTCAGGTGGGCTAAATTCAAGGTCATATTTTGACTCTCGTAGACTTGTTTTCATTTTCTTCAGCTTCAATTTGAATTTGCGTATCAGTAATTGATGGTCTGTTCCACAGTCTGCCCTTGGCCTTGTCTTCACTGATGATATGGAGCTTTTCCATCTTCTCTTTCCACAGATGTAGTCAA
>NW_006408558.1:12476783-12480689 GCF_000296735.1 Chrysochloris asiatica | reverse complement strand
TAGGATTGGACATTGTTTCGTTCTGCTGTGCATGGGGTCGCTATGAGTCGGTTCCGACTCGATGGCACCTGACAACAACAACAACAACAATGTCTAAATTACCCGTCCTGCTGTGGCATTGCTGGTTAATGCACTGGACTGCAATATTGTTTTGAACAGCAAGATCGATAGTTCAAGCTCACCAGCAGCTCCTCAAAAACCCTATAGAGGGTCACTATGGAACTGACTCAATGGCACTTAATAACAACAGTCAACCCAGTGCACTGAGGTTGTCCCTTGACATGAAGAATCTTTCCATTCTGGTTGGAATTTTGAGCAACTTCCTCCATAAGCAAAAGTCCAGTTCATCAAATTGTAGCAATTGGCACTTGCTCATAGTACCAAATATCTTTATTTTAATCTGGTCAAACTCTGGTCGGCTAGCCATCCAAAGTAAGCCAGATGGACACTAGCTGTAAATTTGGGAGTTCATGCACACGTCCCTGCACTTCAGACCAGCTGATCACTTGACTCTCAGCCTTAGCCCCCAGGGGTTAGGTCACTGCCCATTGGCTCAGGAGTTCACATGTCTTCCTAAACTTCAAACCAGCCAGCCCTTCCTCTTCTCTCTCTCATCTCAAGATCAACAGGTGTCAATGGAACATGGCCAAGCTCAGCCATGTCTTCATTGCTGTATTTCCCCCACTTCCACCCACAAGTAGACCCAGGTGGTCATCAGCTAGCATACTAGACTGCTTGCAGGTTCCCTTCAAATTTCAGTCCTAAAAAGGTGTTTTCCCTTATGGTCTGATTTTCTTGCCTTGATGCCTCCAAAGCAAATAGCTTGCTTGATTTTTAAACAGCCAAATAGCTCACTTTTTTTCTGCAGGTTTTTCCCTCAATAAGATTCTTCTGTTCTCCCAGCAGTTCTGGGTTGGTCTGCATGCCTTTTCAAGTGGGAGTGTTCCACCTCAGAAGGTTCTGGGTGGGCTCAGGATTCCACCTAAGGACCCCTACAAAGGCTTAAAAAGAAGTCTATTTTCCTAGGAAAATTCGAAGTCTCCAGTTAGCAAATCCAATCAGTTATAGGCTGAAGATGGGCTTACAACCTTCTGTAATTGTAATTCCCAATATTAATTTCTATCACACATTAATGTCTATTTTACAATAGTGGGCAGGGGAAACCAATGTCCACAAGATAGTCAAACACATAAACTTTTGTTTTTCTCTTCCTTTACCCATTCAACCTATGCCTTGACTCATGTGCCTATTCACAGAACACTGTTGTTTAAAGGTGCATAAATCATTATTTACTTCTATCCCATTTAGTCCATACATACTCCCTAAGTCTTCTCTATCTTCACTGTTCATCTTTCACCTTCCCGATGCTTGTATATTTCCTGTCCCCTCCTTGTATATTGCTTTCCCCTTCACCTGAGCTAACGTGTGTCTCTAGCCAATGAATTACTCTTCCCTCCCTTCCACCGCTGGTAACCATCAAAGAATGTTTCTTTTAGTATGGAAACGTTTTCTTTAGCCAACAGAACAAACAGATCTGAACTACAGCCAGAATTCTCCTTAGAAGCCAAGATGGCCAGACTTTGTCTCTTATACTTTGGACATGTTATCAGGAGGGACGAGTCCCTGGAGAAGGATATCATGTTTGGTAACATGGAGGGTCAGTGAAAAAGAGGAAGACCCCCAATAAGATGGACTGACAACAGTGGCAACAGTCATGGGCTCAAATGTAGCAATGATTGTGAGGTTGACGCAGAACCAGGCAGTGTTTAGTTCTGTTGTGCGTAGGGTCGCTGTGAGTCAGTACCAACTCAATGGTACCTAACAACAAAATAACAATTTTTAGTTTCTTATAGTAATGTTTTGTAGTTTTCTTTGTATAGGTCTTTTGTTTCTCTGGTTAGTATCCCATCCTTTGGTGCAGCTATTGTAAATGTTAGTTTTCCTAATTTCCATTTCTGAGCTGTCTTTATTAGTCTAGAGGAATCGAACAGGTTTTTGTGTATTGATCTTGTACCCGACCACTTTGCCAAGTCTTCCAATGAGTTCCAATAATTTTCTTGCTGAGTCTTTGGGGTTTTCTATTATCATATAATCTGCAAATAAAGGTTTACTTCTTTTCCAATTTGGATGCATTTAATTTCCCTTTCTTGCTGTATAACTCTGGCTAAGATTTCTAGCACAATATTGAATAGGCGTATTAATAAAAAGGCACCCTTGTTTGGTTCCTGTTCACAAAGGGAATGTTTACAGTTTCTCTCCATTGAGAGTGATGTTGGCTGTTGTTTTTTTTAAATATATATTCTTAATTATGTTGAGGAATTTCCCTTCAATTCCTACTTTGTTGAGTGTTTTAATCATGAATGGCTGTTGGATATTATCAAATGCCTTTTCTGCATCAATCGATAGGATCATGTGATTCTTTTCCTTTTTATTATTTATATAGTGGATTACATTTATTGTTGTTTCTAATATTGAATCATCCTTGCATCCCCAGTATGAATTCAATTGATCATGATGTATTATTTTTTTGATAATACATCATTGTCCAGGATGTATTATTTTTTTGATAATACATCATTGTCCAGGATTTGGTTGAGAATTTTTGCATCTATGTTCATAACAGATATTGGTCCATAATTTCCTATTTTTTCTCATGTCCTTGCCTGGCTTTGGTATAAGGGTTATGCTCGCTTCATAGAATATATTAGGAGTTTTCCAGCCTTTTCTATGTTTTGGGATAGTTTTAGTAAAATTGGTGTCAACTCATCTCTGAATGTTTGGTAAAATTCACCAGTAAAGTCATCTGGACCTGCAACTTTTTGTTGTTGTAGTTTTCTAATAACTGTCTTCTTTTGTTTCATGTCTGTTCAAGTTTTCTACTTCAATCTGTATTAGTTTAGGTAGAGTGGGTTTTTCTAAAAATTGATCCATTTCTTCCAGATTTTAAAATTTATTGGAATACAAGTCTTCATAGTATTCTGCTATTGTCCTTTTTTATTTCTGTTGGTTCTGTTTTGACATCACCCATATCATATGCTGTTATTTTCATCTTCTCCCTCCTTTCATTTGTAGGATTTGCCAATGGTTTGTCAAGTTTATTAAATCTTTCAAAGAACCAGTTTCTTTTCCTATTGAGTCTATTGTTTTTCTGTTTTCTAATTCATTTATTTTGGCTCTAATTTTTATGATTTGTTTTCTTCAGGTGGCTGTAGATTTCCTTTGCTGGTCTTTTTCTAATTGTTGGAGCTGTTGTGTTAACATGTTGATTTTGGTTCTTTCTTCTTTTTGGATGTGTCCATTTATTGCTATAAATTTCCCTCTACGCATTGCTTTTGCTGTGTTCCAAAGGTTTTGGTATGTTGTATTTTCATTCTCATTTGCATCAAGCATTTTTTTCCCATTTTTTATTTGTTCTATTACTCAGTAACATTTAAGCAGGATGTTATTCAGCTTCCATTTGTTTGATTTTGTTTTCTTGACCTTCCTATTATTGATTTCTAATTTTATAGCATTGTGATCTGAGAAGATGGCTTATAATATTTTTGAGATTTTTAAAATTTCTTGAGACTTGCTTTGTGGTCTAACGCGTTGTCTATTCTGGAGAATGTTTCATGTGCACTGGAGTGTATTATACTGTTGTTGGGATGAATGTTCTGTAGAGATCTATGCGGTTAAGTTGATTGATTGTATTGTATAGTTCCTCTGTGCCTTTGTTGAGTTTCTTTATGGTTGTTCTGTCCTTTTTTGACAGGTTGTTGTTGTCAGGTGCCATCGAGTCGGAACCGACTCATAGCAACCCCATGCACAGCAGAAAGAAACAATGTCCGATCCTGGGCCAACCTCACTACTGCTGCCACACTTGAGTCCATCAATGATGCCACCTGGCCAATCCATCTCATTAGGGGT
>NW_006408558.1:12469148-12475863 GCF_000296735.1 Chrysochloris asiatica | reverse complement strand
TTCTGGTATTCTCTGCTTTCAGCCAAGATCCATCAGACATCAGCAATGATATCTCTCGTTCCACGGCCTCTTCTGAATCCAGCTTTTTGACAGGTAGTGTATTAAAATATCCTACAGTCGCTGGAGAAGGATATCATGTTTGGTAAGGTAGAGGGTTAGAGAAAAAGAGGAAGACCCCCAGCGAGATGGATTGGCACAGTGGCAGCATCAATGGGCTCAAGTGTGGCAACAATTGTGAGGTTGGCCCAGGACCAGGCAGTGTTTTTGTTCTGTTGTGCATAGTGTCACTATGAGTTGGTACCAATTCGATGGCACCTAACAACAACAATAACTGTTATTGTTGAATTATCTATTTCTTTCTTTAATTTTACTAGAGCCTGATTTATGTACTTTGAGGCTCTTTCATTAGGAGCATAGATATTTACTATAGTTATGATATTTACTTTAGTTGTGTCCTCCTTTTCAAATGACCCTTCAGTCATGAGATAATGTCCTTCCTTATCTTTTATGTTAGTTTTTGCCTTATAGCCTATTTTATCAGAGATTAATATTGCCATTCCTGCTCATTTTTTATTGCAATTAACTTGGTAAAAATTTTTTCCATTCTTTAATTTTTTTTCACAATGTATTAGTATTCAATCTCATGATATCAGTTTTAAAAGACATAGTTTTAAACAAAATATATCCAGAGAAAATAGATAAACGTGTGTAAAAATCTTTATCAGTTTTGTTTATATTAGTGAAACCACCTAAAAAATCAATTAACAGAAGAATAGCATAACAATAATATTATTATCTATTAGCATGTCTTTTTTGCTTAATCACAACAAAATGCTATTTTGAAATATTTAATTTATTTCAGAGTGGTGCAAATCCAAGGTGAATATATTTTTGAGGCAATAGAAATTCTAATTCTATTTCAAATGATGACAATAAAATATTAGCTTATGTGAGAATTTGAATGTATAGCAGCTAGTATTGGCTACTGCACAGTTGGTGGAGTTGTAGAGGATATAGCTGTTGCTTTGTTGCATGGCTGAAGTTGCTGTCTCTTGTCATGTGATGCAAGAAGGGGGAAAAAAAAAGCCCATGCATTGAGAAAATGAAAGTCAGTGGCTTTCTTTCCACCAATAAATGATGTGCTGTGCTACCTACTACCTTCTTGACTTCACAGCTGCCTTAGAAAGTTCAAAATGTCCATGTGGCATCAAGTGGGTGCACTCAGTTCTCCCACCTTTTTTTCTCTACCCGACATGTCTGTTTAACCCCTTCCTAGTGACAGTCAGTCCAGAGCTGGCCAAGGTCAATTTTGCAAACTTGGATTAGAGACTGCCCTAATGGGATTATTGTATACAGCAACTCCCCAGGGCTCACAACTCTGAGTGACTCTGACCACCTGGAAAACAGGCGATTCCCTGGGTTTGTATGCTGGTCAGAATAAAATAAAATAAAATAAAATCACACCTTGTCTCTGTGAGCCACAGGTAGGTTTCTGCAACATAAATATGCTTTCTCATCTCTAAAGCCATTCATGAACTCTAAAGATGGTGCATGGAGTCCTGGTATTGCACTGAGGTTTAATGAGTCAGACTATAAAGCCATTTGAACTGCAAGGTCGGCAATTCAAGCTTACCAGCTGCTCCTCGGAAACGCTAAACAGGGTCGCTATAGGTCGGAATCGACTCGATGGCACTTCACAACAACAAAAGATGGTGCGGCAGGTTTTCTTACCTGCTGCCACTTGTCAGTCACTTCATCTCTTGCTACATCCATTCAACTCTTTCTCCCAGTAAGCACTCAATCCACTTTTCTATCCTTTCCTCTGGAGCACTTGTTTCCAGGACTGTCTTCTGCCTGTCACGTTAGTTTTCCATATCCTCACTGCAGTAAGCCCCTACAACCTTCCTACCTAGTCCGCCATCTTTCTCCCCATTCCTGAAATAACAGTTCTTTGAATCAAAGTAAAACTAAAAGACAATGTACCAAAACTTTGGTAAACAGCAAAGGTTGTGCTCAAAGGCCAATTTATACCAATAAGCACATACATCCAAAATAAAGAAAGAACCAAAATCAGTACCTTTACCAAACATTTACAACAATTAGAACAAGAGCAGCAAAGTGACCCTATGGTCACCAGAAAAGTAGAAATAAGCAAAATTACAGCAGAAATAAATAAAACAGAAAAACAATAGAAAAAATCAACAAGACAAGAAGTTGGAGCTTGGAAAGAATTAATAACATAAACAAATCACTGGAAAATCTAACAAAAGAAAAGGAGATGATGGAAATAACACACAAATAAGAAATTATATGGGTGATGTCACAATACAACCAACAGAAATAAAAAGGATAGGCACACAATATTACTAAGAATTATACTCCAACAAATTGGAAAATCTAGAAGAAATATACAAAGTTCTAGAAATTAATAACCTACATAAATGGACACAGATGAAAGTAGAAAATGTGAGCAGTTCTATAATAAAATACCTCCACTTTTCTATCAGTTTGTCGTACTGTATTGGCTCGAATGTTGCTGTGATCTGGAAGCTCTGCCACAGGTATTTTAAATACCAGTGAAGTCACACATGGTGGACATGTTTCAATTGAACTTCCAAATGAAGACAGACTAGGAAGAAGGAGAAACAGACTATCGTGAATATTTAGTCATTGAAAACCTTATGAATGTTAGTGGATCACAGTCAGGTAGCACCAGAGTGTTTAATATTGAAGAATTGATGCATTTGAGTTATGGTGTTGGAGGAGAATATTAAAAGTATCATGGACTGCCAAAAGAAAAACAAGTCTGTGTTGGAAGAAGTACAGTCAGAGTGCTCCTCAGAAGCCAGGCTGTCTAGACTTTGTCTCTCATACTTTGGACATATTATCAGGATAGACCAATCCATGGAAAAGGACAGCATGCTTGGTAAAGTGGAGGGTCAGGAAAAAAGAGGATGCCAAGACTTTGTCTTCCTACTTTGGACATATTTTCAGCAGGGACCAATCCCTGGAGAAGGACATCATGCTTGGTAAAGTCAAGGGTCAGTGAAAATGAGGAAGACCTCCAACAAGATGGATTGGCACCATGGCAGCAGTAATGGGCTCAAGCTTAACAATGATTGTGTTGTTGTTGTCAGGTGCCATCGAGTCGGAACCGACTCATAGCGACCCCATGCACAGCAGAACGAAACAATGTCCGATCCTGGGCCAACCTCACTATGCTGCCACACTTGAGTCCATCAATGATGCCGCCTGGCCGATCCATCTCATTGGGGGTCTTCCTCTTTTTCTCTGACCCTCCACCCTACCCAGCATGACATCCTTCTCCAACGATTGTTTCCTCTGGACAATATGTCCAAAGTAGGAGAGACGAAGCTTAGCCATCCTGGCCTCCAAGGAGCACTCTGGCTGCACTTCTTCCAAAACAGATCGATTGGTTCTTTTGGCAGTCCATGGCACTTTCAGTATTCTCCTCCAACACCACAACTCAAAGGCATCAATTCTTCTATGATCTTCCTTATTCACTGTCCAGCTTTCACATCCATATGAAGTTATTGAAAACACAATGGCCTGGGTCAGGAGCACCTTAGTCCTCAAGCTGACATCTCTGCTCTTCAAATGATTGTGTAGATGGTGCAAAACCAGGCAGTGTTTCATTCTGTTGTGTATGAAGATGAAGTCTTGGCATCCTGGCTTCTAATGAACATTCTGATTATACTTCTTTCAACACAGATTGGTTTGTTCTTCTAGCAGTCCATAGTACTTCTAATATTCTTCTCCAACCCCATCACTCAAACGCATCAATTCTTCTATGGTCTTCATCCCAATGATTGCAATTCCCTCCACGGAACAACAGTCATCCACTTCTTCCCTGTGGCTCCTTTTTCCCTTCCAGCCATCTTCCCGCCCCTACTTCCCATTGTCTTAGGTACATGCTGCCCCTTTGATTTTGAATGACTGATCATTCTATCATCCATAGTAAGCATATCTTACTAGTGTTGTTGTTCCCATATATATCTATCTACTGCTCAACTGAAAGAGGGTGTGTTCCTTTCAAGAACTGAAGAGTGATTGAGGGCCAGTCTCTTCTTCAGTTTCCTCCAGTCTCTTCTTGACCAGTCTCTCTCTCTATTAAAAAAAAAAAAATTTTTTTTTTTTTTTGAGTTTTGTTCCATATGTTATGCCATTCTATCCAGGACCTTCTAATGTGATCCAGTTCAGGGCAGTTGGTAGTGGTAGCTGGGTAACATCTAGTTCTTCTGGTCTCAGGGTCGTGGAGACTGATGTTCAAATTTTCTGTTAGTCCTTTGGACGTTTATTCCAAGCATCTTCAATTCTAATTAATTTTCTTTCTTACGCACAAAGTCTCTTTCTGACCAGTAAGCCCAATTTTTTTTGGATAAATTTGAATTTTGTTCCATATGTTTTCCCATTCTATCTGAGACCGTCTAATGTGAGCCTTTCAGAACAGTTGTTAATGTAGCTAAGAACCCTCTAGCTTTTCTGTGACTGATGTTCACATGCTCATTGGTCCATGGGGCTAGTTGATTCCAGGCATCTTCAATTTTCATCACTCTTCTTTCTTCCACACATGGAGAGACCCCTAGCTGTACCTTAGATGGGCATTCATGAGCTTTTAAGATCCCAGTTGCTACTCACCATTGGACTATACTATGCCAATTGAACACAGTGTCCCCTGAGACTGATTCTGAACCCCCAGTCATAGCAACTCTTTGTCTTAAAATATTTGACACCGTCTAAGAAGTTTTCATCATTTGCCCCCTGCATGCTCTATCATATTCATAGGTATGTTTGCAGCAAAGGTGAATACTCATGTACAAATATCCTCTTTCAAACCCTTATGTATTTGTGGGAATACTCCCACTCTGCCTCCATACCTATTCAACCTGTGAATCTATCCATGTATCTAAACTCAGGACACTTTTGCTCCATGGTTGTGTATATAACACTATTTACCTGCAACAGTATATTGACAGAGAACTGCCAGAGGTTCAGGCCAGATTCAGAAGAGGACATGAAATGAGGGGTGTCATTACTGATGTCAGATGGATCTTGGTTGAAAGCAGAAAATACAAGAAAGATGTTTACCTGTACTTTATTGATAATGCATAGGCCTTCAATTGCATGGATCATGACAAACTATGGACAAGATTGCAGAGAATGAGTATGCCGGTACAATTAACTGTGTTCATGAAGAATGTGTAAATAGAACAAGAGGCAGTTGTTCAAACAGAGCAAGGGAATATTGAACGGTTTAAAATCAGGAAAGGTGTGTGTCAGGGTTGTATGCTTTCACCATACTTATTCAACCTGTATGCTGAGCAAATAATCCAAGAAGTTGTATTATATGAAGAAGAACATGGCATCAGGATTGGAGGAAGACTCATTAACAACCTACAATATGCAGATGTTATAACCTTGCTTGCTGAAAGCAAAGAGGACTTAAAATACTTATATATGAAAATGAAAGAGCACAGCCTTTGGTATGGGTTGCACCTCAATGTAAAGAAAATAAAAATTCTTACCACTGGACCAGTAAATAATATCAAGATAAATGCAGAGAAGGTTGAAGTTGTCAAAGACTTCATTTTGCTCTGATCAACCATCAGCACTCATGGAAGCAGCAATCAAGAAATTAAACAACATATTGCATTAGGCAAATCTGCTTCACAAGACTTCTTTAAAGTATTGAAGGACTAAGGTGCGCCTGACCCAAGCCATGGTATTTTCAATAACCTCATATGGATGCGAAAGCTGGACAGTGAATAAGGAAGATTGTAGAAGAATTGACGCCTTTGAATTGTGGTGTTGGAGGAGAATACTAAAAGTGCATGGACTACCAAAAGAACAAGTCAATTTGTTTTGGAAGAAATATAGCCAGAATGCTCCTTGGAAGCCATGATGGCCAGACTTCATCTCTCTTATTTTCACTGTACCAATACCAGGATATTTTAACTCCTATGGCTACGAGATCATGAAGTGAGAGACCTCCTAATCTGTTCTTCTATTTTACTAATGTTTTGTTTATCTGAGGTCTCTTTCCTTTCCATATAATGTTAGTGACCAGCTTTTGTTGGAATCTGGATAATCTGCATTGGGATTGCATTATGTCTGTAGATGGCTGTTGGTAATGCTGATATTTTCACAATGCTAAGTCTTCATATCTGTGAGCATGGCATATTCTTCCACTTTTGTAAGTCTTGTAGTAGTATCTCATAGCTTTCTTTGTATATGTCGGTCTTCTCTCCATTAGATTCATTCCTAAATAGTTCATTTTGGGAGTGGCCATTCCTGGTGTGGCACTGTGGGCTAATGTGTCAGACTGCAAAGTCGTTTGAAATGCAAGGTTAGTGGTTCAAGCTCACTAGCTCCTTGGAAAACCTATACAGGGTTGCTATGGGTTGGAACCAACTCGACGGCACTTAACAACAACAGCAACATTGTAAATGGTAGTGTTTTCCTCTTCAGAGTGTATTTATTATTGTAAAGGAATCTGACGGATTTTTTGTGCATTGTTCTTGTATCCTGCCATTTTGCTAAATCTTTAAGTTGTTGTCAGGTGCCATCGAGTCAGAACGGACTCATAGCGACCCCATGCACAGCAGAACGAAACAATGTCTGATCCTGGGCCAACCTCACTACCGCTGCCACACTTGACGCCATCAACGATGCCACCTGGCTGATCCATCTCGTT
>NW_006408558.1:12466005-12468736 GCF_000296735.1 Chrysochloris asiatica | reverse complement strand
GATTTTCTATGTATAGGATCATTTCGTCTGCAAATAGAGAAAATTTTACTTCTTTACCAATTTGGATGCTTTTAATTTCCCTTTCTTGCTTTATAGTTCTGGCTAAGACTTTGAACACAATATTGAATAGGAGTGGTGATAAAGGTCATCCTTGTCTTGTTCCTGTTTGCAAAGGGAGTGCTTTTAATTTCTCTCCACTGAAAGTAATGTTAGCTGTTGGTTTTGTGTGTTGTTGTTATTGTTAAGTGCTGTGAGTCCATTCCGACCCATAGAGACCCTGTTTAGGGTTTCCAAGGAGTGCTTGGTGAACTTGAACTGCCAACCTTGCAGTTCAAAAGGGTTTGCACTCTGGTGCATTAACCCACAGTGCCATATATGCCCTTAATTATGTAGAAGATTTTCCTTTTTATTCCTATTTTGTTGAGTTCTTTTATCAGGAATATATGTTGAATTTTGTCAGATTACTTTTCTGTGTCAATTGATAAGATTTTTTTTCCTTTTTAAATTTATGTAGTGGATGACACTGAACTTATTATTATTATTATTTTAATGTTGAACCATTCTTCATACCTGATATGAAGCCCACTTGGTCATGATGCATTTATTTATTTATTTTTGATTTGTGGTTGAATTGTATTGGCTAGGATTTTGTTGAGAATTTTTGCATCTATGCTCATGAGAGATATTGGCCTATAATTTCCTTTTTTAGTGATGTTTTCCCTGGTTTCGATAAGAAGGGTATGCTTGCTTCATAAAATGTATTTGGGAGTTTTTCATCCTTTTCTAATGTAGAAAACTGGAATCGTTTGAGTGAATTCTCTGAATGTTTGGTAGAATTCACCAATGAAATCGTCTGGGTTCAGACTTTTCTTTTTTGTTGGAAGTTTATAATGGCTTGATCAATTTCTTTAGTTGTTATAATTTTCTACTTCATTCTATATTAAATTGTGTTTCTCTAGAAATTTGTCCATTTCTTCTAGATTTTCATATTTGTTGTAATACTTTTCTTTGTATTCTATTATCATTTTTATTATCATTAGTTCTGTTGTGATATCACCCATATTGATTCTTATTCATGCTATTTGCATCTTTTCCTTCATTTATTTTGTTAAATTTGCCAATGATTTGTTGATTTTATTAATGTCTTCAAAGAACCAACTTTTTGTCTTGTTCTTTTTTCTATTGTTTTTCTATTTCGTTTCTTTCTGCTCTAATCTTTATTATTTCTTTTCCTTAAGTGTCAAAAGGCGTACTGTGCTTGTGTTTTTCTAATTGTTGGAGATGTTGTGTTAATGTGCTGATTTGGGTTCTTCCTCTTTCTTTTAGGATGTGTTCATTTATTTCTATAACTTGCCCTTTGCTTTTGCTGAGTCCCAAAGGTTTGGGTATGTTGTGTTTTAATTCTCATTTGCTACAAGGAATTTATTTTTATTCCATTTTGTATTTGTTTTATTACCCAGTAGCATTTAAGTAGAGTCTTATTCAATTTCCATTTATTTGACTTTCCCCTCTTCATCTTCCTCTTGTGGATTTCTGATTTTATAGCATTATGATTTGAAAAGATGCTTTGTAGTTTTTTTATTTTTAAATTTTATTGAGACTTGCTTTGAGGTCTAACATATGGTTTATTATGGAGAATGTTTCATGTGCACTGGAAAAGAATGTGTATTGTGTGTTGTTGGATTGAATGTTCTGTATAAGTCTCTGATGTCAGGTTGGTTGATTGTGTTGTTTAGTTCTTCTGTGTCTTTGTTAAATTTCTCTCTAGTTGTTCTGTCTTTCATCAAAAGTGAATGTAGCTTGATGGCGGCTAGGGTGGAGGTGCAGTGAAGGTCCCTGTCAGCAGTAGCACAGAATACCAGGCAAAGCAGAGCATGGGCAGAGCTCCAAAACTCGGAACCACAGAGATAGGGATATTTTAAAGGTTTGAAGGCTTATAGCTTGTGGAGTTTGGAGCTGAAGTAAAAAATCACGTACTTTTGAATCTTCCAGGCCAGGCTCAGAGGCCTGAGCCGACATCCTGGGTGAGACCAAGCAGTGAGATGAAATAGGGGCCGCAGAGACACCACGGAAAAACGTCGCGGGAACCTTGGTACAAAGGTGGACAATATAGTTTGTCAGTTTTGCTTTGCTCTGCTTTTCTTTTTTTTTTTCTTTGGTATCTGGTAATTGACGCGCTCACTGTTTGCCCACCTCCATTCTGGGGAATAGAGGGAGAGCCTGAGCCGAGTTGCCACCCCCCATCATCACCACTGGTAGGTTCTTCTGCCACAAACCATCATAGATACTCAGCCAAAGTGGAGGCACTGATCTGTTCCCTTTTTGTTGTGTTTGTTTTTTTTTTTTAATCACAGGAAAGAGGAGGGGGCTAAAGGGATGGAAAGAGAGTTTAAAGGCAAAATCTCTCTGGCAGCTTTGACAGCAGGAACTTAGGACATTAAAGACACACTTATATTAGCTATAGATTTTTTTTTTCTCTCCTCTTTTTCTTCTGTCCCTACCCTCCCTTTTGTGTGATTAGAGACTGCAATATTCAGTCTTGTTTTTGTTGGTGCTGTTTTTTCTTTTTCTTTTTTACCCAACTGGTGTTGTTTTGCTGTTATATAGCCCCCCTTCTGCCTTTGGAGGACTCTTTATCTCCCTATATTACACAAGAAGAGTCAGCAACCACTGCCATATAGCCAAGCTACAATCACACTCTATAAAACACCAAAACCCAGGCAAGAACCAA
>NW_006408558.1:12456057-12463370 GCF_000296735.1 Chrysochloris asiatica | reverse complement strand
GATACATTTTTAGATAAACACGACCTACCTAAACTTACACACAGTGAAGTAGAAAACCTGAACAGACCCATAACAAAAGAAGAAATTGATCAGGTCATTAAAAGACTCCCAACCAAAAAACTTCCAGCAAAGTGTCAGGATATAATATCAACATACAAAAAACAGTTGGATTCCTCTATACCAAATGACAGTGTTGAAAAGGACATTAGGAAAGCAATACCATTTACAATAGCCACCCAAAGGATGAAATATCGTGGAATAAATGTAACCAGAGAAACAAAGGACTCATACAAAGAAAATTATGACTGGGAACGAGCTGCCTCCTCAAAGTAGAGTTAACCATGATGATGCAAATGGAGTAAAGCATTCAGGACCTTCATTTGCTGGTGGGCACAACTCAAAATGAAGAGAAACAGCTGCAAACATCCATTAATAATTGGAACATGAAATATATGAAGTATAAATCTAGGAATATTTGAAGCTGTCAAAAATTAAATGGAACACATAAAGACCGACATACTAGGCTGTTGTTGTTACATGTCATCAAGTCAGCTCCAACTCACAGTGACCCTGTATAGGGTTTCTGAGGAGTGGCTGGCGAATTTGAATCACCAACCTAGTGGTTCAAACTGACCTTAAGATCGAGTGTTTATCCTATGGTGCCACACCAGGACTCCACACTAGGCATTAGTGAGTGAAAATGGACTGTTATTGGATATTTTGAATCTGACAATCATACTGTTTACTATGCCAGGAAGGACAAATTGAAGAGGAATGGCATTGCGTTCATCATCAAAGAGAACATTTCAAGATCTATCTTGAAGTATACTGCTGTCAGTGATGGAAAATATCCATATGACTACAAGGAAGACCAGTTAATACCATTATTATACAAATTTATGCAACAATCACTAAAGCCAGTGATGATGAAGTTGAAGAATTCTATCAACTTCTTCAGTCTGGAATTGATCAAACATGCATTCAAGATATACTAATAATTATGAGAGATTGGAGTGCAAAGGTTGAAAACAAAGAGGAAAGATCAGTAGTTGGAAAATATGGCCTTAGTGATAGAAATGATGCTGGAGATCGCATTATGGAATTTTGCAAGACCAATGACTTATTCATTGCAAATACCTTTTTTAAGCAAAATAAAAGACAACTATACACATAGAATGCACCATGTGGAATGTACACAAACCAAATTAACTACATTTTATGAAGAAACAGTGAAAAATCTCCATATCATCACCCAAAATGAGGCATTCATGGAACAGACCATCAATAACTTAGATGTAGGATCAGGATGAAGCTGAAGAAAACAAAAACAAACTAGTCCACAACAGACAAAATATGATCTTTAACATATCCACCTGAATTTATAGACCATTTCAAGACCAGATTTGATGGATTAGACACTAATGACCAAAGACCAGAAGAGTTGTGGGATGACACCAAGAACATCATATAGGAAGAAAGCAAAAAGTCATTAAGAAGTAAGAAAGAAGACAAAGACCAAAATGATGTCAGAAGAGACTCTGAAATTTGCTCTCCAGCACAGAGATGCTAAAGCAAATGGAAGAAAGGAGGTGATAAAAGAGCTGAACAGAAAAATGTAAAGGGTAACTTGAGAAGATAAAGTCAAGTATTATAATGTGCAAAGACCTGGAGTTCAAAAATCAAAAGGGAGAACATGCTCAGCATTTCTCAAGTTGAAAGAACTGAAGAAAAGATTCAAGTCTTGATTTGAAATACTGAAGGATTCTATGGACACAATATTGAACAATGAAGAAAGCATCAAAAGATGATGGAAGGAATACACAGAGTCACTGTATTAAAAATAAATGGTTGATGCTCAACCATTTCAAGAGGTAGCAGACGATCAAGAGTCATTAGTACTGAAGGAAGAAGTCCAAGTGCACAGATTTTATTGTTGTCGTTAGGTGCTGTTCAGTCAGTACGGACTCAAAGCGCCCCTGTGCACAACAGAACGAAACACTGCCCAGTCCTGCACCAACCTCATAATTGTTGCTACATTTGAGCCTACTGATGCTGCCACTGTGCCAATCCATCTCATTGGGAGTCTTCCTCTTTTTCTCCAACCTTCCACTTTACCAAACATGATATCCTTCTCTAGGGATTGGGACCTCCTATTGATAATAGGTCTGAAGTATGACAGACGAAGTCTGCCCATCCTGGCATCCAAGGAATATTTTGGCTGTACTTCTTCCAACACAGATTTGTTTGTTCTTTTGGCAGTTTGTGCTGTTTTATATTCTTCTCCAACACCTTAATTCAAATGTATCAGTTTTTCTACAGTCTTCCTTACTCACTGTCCAGCTTTCGTATGCATATGAGGTTATTGAATATATGATGGCTTGTGTCAGGTGCACCTTGTCCTCAAAATGACATCTTTGTTCTTGAACATTTTAATGAAGTGTTGGGCAGCAGATTTTCCTAATGCAACACATCATTTGATTTCTTGACTGATGCTTCCATGAGTGTAGATGTGATCAAATCGTTTTTGACAACTTCAATCTTTTCTCCATTTATCTTGATGTTATTTATTGGTCCAGTGGGGAGGAGTTTAGCTTTCTTTACATTGAGGTGTAAACCATACCGAAGGTTGTGGTCTTTGATCTTCATCAGTAACTTTTGTTACCTTTTAGTACGGGTGTCTTTTCTTAAGCTTTTAAAATAATGGTCTTATGCAATATTTCTCTTTTTGTGACTGACTAATTTCACTCAGCAAAATGTCCTCAAGGTCCATCCATGTTATGTGGTGGCTTGCAGCCTCCTTGTTATTCTTCAAGGTAGCATAGTATTCCATTGTGTGTATGTACCAAAGTTTGTTTATACATTTTTCCATTGATGGGCACTTAAGTTGTCTCCATATTTTTGCTATTGTGAATAGTGCTGCTATGAACATTGGTGTGCACATATCTATTCATGTTCTGGCTCATATTTCTTGTGGATAAATACCAAGTAGAGGAATTGCTGGATCATATGGTATTTCTATTTCCAACTTTCTGAGGAAGTGCCATACTGTTTTCCAGAGGAGTTGGACCATTTTGTATTCCCACCAGCAATGTAGGAGGGTCCTAGGCTCTCCACATCCTCACCAGCATTTATTGTCTTCCATCAGTAAATATTTTAAGTCTTCTTCACTTTCAGCAAGCAACGCTGTATCATCTGCATATCGCAGGTTGTTAATGAGTCTTTCTCCAGTCTCGATGGCACATTCTTCTTCATATAATCTAGCTTCATGGAGTATTTGCTCAGCATACCAATTGGATATGTATGGTGAAAAAACACAACTCAGGCACACATTTTTCCTAATTTTGAACCATTCAGTGTCCCCTTGTTCTGTTCGAATGTTCTATGTACAAGTTTCTCATGAGCATAATTAAGTGTTCTGGAATACTCATTCTCATCAATGTTGTGCATAGCTTGTCATGACCCACACAACTGAAAACCTTTACAAAGTCAATAAAGCACAGGTAAACATCTTTCTGGTATTCTCTGATTTCAACCAAGATTCACCTGGCATCAGCAATGATTTTCCTTATTCCACATCCTCTTTAGAATTCGCCTTAAACCTCTGGAAGTTCTCTGTTAATGTATGGGTTGCAGTCATTTTTGTATTATCTTTAGCAAAACTTTTACTTCCATGTGACATTAATGATGTTGTCTGATGATTTCCACATTCTGTTGGGTCACCTCTCTGTGGAATGGGCACAAGTATGGATCTCTTGCAGTCAGTTAGCCAGGTAGTTGTCTTCCAAGTTTCTTGGCATAAGTGAATGAGTGACTCCAGTGATGCTTCAGTTTGTTAAAAGATTTCAATGTATATTCCATCAATTCCAGGTGGCACTTGATCGTATGTTACCTCTAGAAAAATTTGAACAGCGACCATTTATTTTTGGTACAGTGACTCTGTGTATCCCTTCTATCTTCTTTGGATGCTTTATGCATCATTTAATATTTTAAATTTGGAAGACAGCTATCTGGCCAACTGATAGGAAGAGATTCATACTTGTGCCCATTTCAAAAAGAGGTGATACAACAGAATGTGGAAATATTTGGACACTATCAATCATATCACATGGAAATAAAATTTTGTAAAAAAGAATTAAAAAATGATTCCAACAGTACATTGACAAGGAACTGCCAGAAGTTCAAACTGAATTCAGATGAGGACGTGGAACGAGGCATGTCATTGTTGACATCAGATGGATCTTGGCTGAGAGGAGAAGACAGAAAGATGTTTGTGCTTTGTTGACTTTGCAAAGGTTTTGGACTGTGTGGATCATGACAAACAAAGGACAACACTGCAGAGAATAGTATTATAGAACACTTAATTGTGTTCATGAAGAATCTGACCTAGACTAAGAGGCAATATTTGAACAGAACAAGAGGACATTGAATGGTTTTAAAACAAGAAAGGTGTAAGCCATGGTTGTGTTATTTCACCATACTTATTCAGTCTGTATGCTGAGCATGTAATCTGAGAAAATGGATTATATGAAGAAGAACATGACATCAGGATTGGAGCATGACTCATTAACAACCTGCGACATGAAGATGATATGACCTTCAGCTGATACACTTACTGAAAGTAAAGAGGACTTAAAACACTTGCTTATGACGATCAAAGACCAGAACCTTTAGTATTGGTTGCGTCTCAATGTAAAGAAAACAAAAATCCTCAATCCTGCACCAATAAATAACATCAGGATAAATGGAGAAAATAATAAAGTTTTCAAAGGCTTTATTTTGCTCACATCAACACTCATGGAAGCAGCAGTGAAGAAAACAAATGACATATTGCATTGGACAAATCTGCTGCTCAAGACCTCTTTAAAGTGTTCAAGAACAAAAATGTCATTTTGAGGATTAAAGTGCACATGACCCAAGCTGTGATACTTTCCCAAACCTCATGTGTATGTGAAAGTTGGACAATGAATAAAGAAGATTGTACAAGAATTGATACATTTGAGTTCTGGTGTTGGAGGAGAATATTAAATGTACCATGGGCTGCCAAAAGAACAAACCAATGTGCATTGGAAGAAGTACAGCCAGAATGCTCCTTGGATGCCAGGATGGCCAGACTTCGTCTCTCATATTTTTGACCTATTATCAGGAGGTACCAGTTCCTAGAGGAGGACATCATGTTTGGTAAGTTGAAAGTCAGATAAAAAGAGGACGATCCCCGGCAAGATGGATTGGCACAGTGGCAGCAGCAATGGGCTCAAATATAGCAATAGTTGTGAGGTTGGTGCAAGACCAGGCAGTGTTTCATTCTGTTGTTCACAGGGTTGTTACGAGTCGGTACCGACTCAATGATACCTAAAAACAACAACACCCAAAACATTCTACAAATATAATGCAATCCCAATAGATATTTCAATGTCATTCTTTAAAGAGATGTAAAAACTCATCACTGACTTTATATGGAAAGGGAAGAGGCCTTGAATAAGCAAAACATTGCTTAAGAAGAACAAAATTGGAAGTCTCTTACTCCCTGATCTCAAAATCGACTACACAGCCACAGTAGTCAAAACATCCCTGTATTGGTACAATGAAAGACACATAGATCAGTCGAACAGAATTGAGAACCCAGAAGTAAATCCATCCACCTGTGAGCATGGATCTTTGACAAAGGGCCAAAACACATTAAATGAGGAAGAAATCGTCTTCAACAAATGATGCTGGCAAAAATGGAAATCCATTTTCAGGAAAATGAAACAAGACACACGCCTCACACGGTATACAAAATCAATCTCAATGTGGGTTAAAACCTAGAACTACAAAGATCATCACTAAAAATATAGGGACAACCTCAGGGACTCTGCTACATAGCATAAATACATTACACTGTCAAATATGACCAAAAAACACACAAACAGTAGAGGACAAAATAGATGACAGGGACTTCATAAGGATTAGACAGATGTGTGCATTAAAAGATTTATCCAAAAAAGTAAAAAGTGAGCCCACAAACTGGCAAAATTAGTTTTTGCAATGACATGTCAGACAAGAGACTCATCTCAAAAACTTATAGAAACTACTACACATCTGCAAAGAAAAAAAAACAAACAACTCAATTAGGAAAGGGGCAGAGGACATGAACAGACACAACACCAAAGATTTTCAGGCAGTCATGAAATGCTCATGACCAACAACCATTGGGGAATGGTGATGGTTGTGTGCTGTTGAGTCGGTTCTAACTCATAGGGTTTTGATGGCAGTAAATCTTTACAGGAGTAGAAAGCTTTATCTTTCTCCCATGACTGGTCAATTTGAACTGCTGGTCCTATGGTTAACAACCCAGCTAGCAATCTACTCCACTATTAGGTGTCCTTCATTAGCCATTGTTGGTGTTAAGTGCAGCCATTAGTTGTTAAAGACATGCCAATCAAGACAACAATGAGCTATCATCTCACTCCAGAATTCGTAGCAAAGTTTGAAAAAACAAACAAACAGGAAACAACCAATGCATGTGATGGTGTGGAAAGTCTGGGATCCTCCTACATTGCTGGTGGGACTATAACATGGTGCAAACCATGTGGAATACAGTATGGCACTTCCTCAAAACCTTGGAAGTAGAACTATTGCATGAGACCCAGCAGTCTCTTTATTTGGTATAGCCAAAAGAAATCAGGGCCATGACAGGAATAGATACATGAACACTGATGTTCACTGCAGCACTATTCACAACCGCAGAAAGATGGAGACAGGCTAAATGCCCATCAATGTCAGAATGGACAAACTGTGGTGGAGACACACAATGTACTACTATGCTATGGTGCAGAATAGCGATGAATCTGCAAAACACCTCATAACGTAGTGGGTGAACCTGGAGGACATGATGCTAAGTGAAATTTGTCAATCACGAAAGGACAAATATTGGATAAGGGCATGATTGTAAAAGCTCAAGAAGAGAAGAAACAAGATGGCGGATCGGGTGGAAGTATAGTAAAGAGTTCCGCCAACAACAACACAGAATACCCGACCAAGCAGGCTCAGGGGATGGTCCCAGAACGCTGAACCACATATAAAGGAATATTTAGAAGGTTGGCAGGCTTACAGCTTGGGGAATTTGTGACAGAAGCAAGAAATCCATTGCTTTCTAGTTTGGAAGACTCAGCTGCTCCAGGAGCTGCCATCTTGGGTAAGACCACGTGGGGGAAGGAGCGGAGCGGCCACAGACGCCTGGCAGAACCACTGAGATAAAGGTGTGGACATTCTTTTCTTTTGGTAGCTGTTCATTGGTCCCTTGCTGTCTGCACACCTCCATTCTGGTGACTATA
>NW_006408558.1:12441801-12453252 GCF_000296735.1 Chrysochloris asiatica | reverse complement strand
ATGCCTGAGTGGGGTTTTTGTTTGTGTGTTTTTTAAAAAGCTAAAGTGGATAGAGAGAAATACTGTTAACTGATGGTACATGGAGGGGATTATAATCAATGTAATGAAACAAGGTGTATGATTTGTTGAATGTAAAACTGATGATATATCCTGTAAACTTTCACTCAATCCACAATAAAAACCTTTAATTAAAAAAATAATAATAACTCAAGAAAAGTTTGCATGCTAAATGAAACATTCTTTGATGATTACCAGGGAAGGATGGGAGAATAATTCACCAGCTAGACCGTAGACATGTGTTAACTTGGGTGATGGGAATGGGGATGGCAATGTACAAGACGAGGAAAGTTGGCAGAAGAATGATGAAGACTGGTGAAGTCACAGGGAGGTGTGCAAGGGCTAAAGGGGACAGAGGTAAGTAGAGTTATACACACAATGTTGGACCAACAGTATTTTGCAGGTAGATACATGGACACATGCACAGGCTGAACTGATATGGGAGGAAGAGTGGGAGTATGCCACAAATACATTAGGACCGAAAAAGAATATTTGTACACGGGTATTTACCTCTGCTGCAAATACACCTACATATGTAGTAGAATGATGAAAACTTCTGAGATCTTATCAAACATCTTAAGGCGAGGAGTTGTTGGGTCTGGGGGCTCAGGACCATAGTCTCAGGGGGACATCATGGTCAGTTGGTACAACATAGTCCTCAAAGACAATGTTCTACATCCTACTTTGGTGAGTAGCATCTGTGACCATAAAAGCTCATGTCCATTCATCTAAGATGCAACTATTGTTGTCTTCATGTGCAGAAGAAAGAGAGTGATGAAAATTGAGGATGCTTGGAATCAACTAGTCCAATGGACCAATGAGCATGTGAACATCTTCTCCACAACTCTTAGACCAGAAGAAGTAAAGGCATCCTAGTACCACTACCAACTGCTCTGAAAAGGATTATGTTAGAAGGTTCTGGATAGAGTGGGAGAAAATGTGGAACAAAACTCAAAATTATAAAAAAGACCAGACTCAGCTATTCAGAAAGACATAGGAGGAACCCAAGTCTATGGCCCTAAACCACTCTTCAGGTCTGCAAAGAAATTGATCCTCATTGCCCAATTATCACATAGGCGTACAAGGGCCCAACAACACTAGTGAGTATGGTCTCCATGGAATGGTCAATCATTCAAGATCAAAGGGACACTATTTTACTAAGGACAAAGTTGAGAAGGGATGGAAAGGAGAATGGACTAGAAAAGGAACCACAGGGAAAAGTGGGGAAGCTGTTGTTGCCTGGACGACATTACAATCACTGAGGTTGTATGATATGTTGAATGTAAAACTGACGATAGTTTCTGCAATCCTCCACTGAATTCATTATAAAAAGTATAAACAAAAGAAAAAAGAAACCAAACGTCACATTGCATTTGGCAAATCTGCTGTACAAGACCTCTATAATATGTTCAAGAGCAAAGGTAACAGTTTGAGGACGATGGTGCACCTGATTCAAATAATGATATTTTCAATAGTCTAATCAAGAACCTCAGATGGATGCGAAAGCTGGACAGTGAATAAGGAAGATCGTGGAAGAATTGATGCCTTTGAGTTGTGGTGTTGGAGGAGAATACTGAAAGTGCCATGGACTGCCAAAAGAACCAATAGATCTGTTTTGGAAGAAGTGCAGCCAGAGTGCTCCTTGGAGGCCAGGATGGCTAAAGTTCGTCTCATACTTTGGACATATTGTCAGGAGGGAACAGTCGCTGGAGAAGGCTGTCATGCTGGGTAAGATGGAGGGTCAGAGAAAAAGAGGAAGACCCCCAACGAGATGGATCAGCCAGGTGGCAGCATTGATGGACTCAAGTGTGGCAGCGGTAGTGAGGTTGGCCCAGGATCGGACATTGTTTCGTTCTGCTGTACATGGGGTCGCTATGAGTCAGTTCTGACTCGATGGCACCTGACACCAACAACAATATGTTTGTATGTGGAATCCTGGTGTGGTGCTGTGGGTTAATGCGCCTGACTGCAAAGCTGTTTGAACTGAAAGGTCAGCAGTTCAAGCTCACCAGCTGCTCTTTGAAAGCTTAATATAGGGTTGCTATGGAACAGAATCGACTTAATGGCACTTCACAACAACAACAACGGTATGCATGTGAAGTGGTGAGGATTTTTGTTTTCTTTAGTTTTAGGTGCACTCCATACCAAAGGCTATGGTCTTTGATCTTCATCAATAAGTATTTTAAGTCCTCTTGGCTTTCAGCAAGCAAGGTAGTATCACCTGAATGTAAGGAAAACAAAAATCCTCACCACTTGACCAATAAATAGCATCCATATAAGTGGATAAAAGATTGAAGTTGTCAAGGACTTCTTTCTTCTTGGATCAATCATCAACACTCACGGAAGCAGCAGTCAAGAAATCAAAGGACATACTGCATTAGGTAAATCTGCTGCACAAGATCTTTTTAAAGTGTTGAAGAGCAAAGATGTCAGCTTGAGGACTAAGGTGCGCCTGACCCAAGCCATGGTATTTTCAGTAACCTCATATGCTTGTGAAAGTTGGATAGTGAATAAGGAAGACCAGAGAAGAATTGACGCCTTTGAGTTATGGTGTTGGAGGAGAATAGTGAAAGTGCCAAGGACTGCCAAAAGAACCAACAGATTAGCCTTGGGAGAAATACAGCCAGAGTGCTCATTGGAGCCAGGATGGCCAGACTTCATCTTTCTTATTTCAGACATATTGTCAGGAGGGACCAGTACAGGAGAAGTATACCATGATTGGTAAAGTGGAGGGTCAGAGAAAAAGAGGAAGACCCCCAGGGAGATGGATCGGCAAAGTGGCAGCATCAATGGGCTCAAGCGTGGCAACAATTGTGAGGTTGACTCAGGAGTGGGCAGTGTTTCATTCTGTTGTACATAGGGTCGCTATGAGTCAGTACTGACTCGATGGCACCTAACAACAACAACATGTATGTGACAGTTGGGCAATGAATAAGAACACCACAGAAGAACTGATGCATTTGAGTTATGGTGTTGGAGAAGAATATTAAAAGTATTTTGAACTTCCAGAAGAACAAACAAATCTTGTTGGAAGAAGTCAGCCAGAATGCTCCTTAGTAGCCAAGATAGCAAAACTTCATCTCTCATACTTCAGACACGTTATCAGGATAGACCATTCCCTGGAGAAAGGCATCACGTGCGGTAAAGTGGAGGGTCAGCAAAAAAGAGCAAGACTCCCAGTAAGATGGATTGGCACAGGGGAGGCAGCAATGGGTTCAAGCATAGCAGCAATTGTGAGGCAGTTACAGGACCGAGCAGTGTTTTCTTCTGTTGTGCTCAGGATCACTATGAGTCAGAGCCAACTTCACGGTACTAACACACCACCAACAGCACACAGGGTTTTCAAGACTGTAAATCTTTATAAGAGCAGTCAGCCTTCTCTTTCTCCAACAAATAAATGGTGCAAATTTGGAAATAACCCGAAATTCCATCAACAGGTGAATGGATACCATCAACAGGTGAATGGATACCAACAAACAGTGGCACATTCATAAATAGAACACTACTTGGCAATAAACGAACAAGAGGAAGACCCCCAATGGGGTTGACACAGTGGATTAACACAGCGACAGCAACAATGGGTTTAAACATAATAACAACTGTGAGGTGGGGACAGGAGTGGGGAGTGTTTCTTTCTCTTGTGCATAAGGTTGCTATGAGTTCGAACCAGCTCGATGACGATACCTAACAACAGAATTAGAAGGGACGAACTGGTGACATGTGCAATACCATGGATGAACTCAAAACAATGATGAGGATTGAAATAAGTCATAGAAACCTGAAACAAGAAACTGTATGCACTGTATGATTCCATTTATATAAAATTTGAGAAAAAAGCAAAGTAATAGACAGAAAGCAGATGCATGGTGACTTGGAGGTGAGAGGCAGGGTGGGGTGGAGAGAGGGATTGAAAAGGGGCATGAGGACACTTCTGGGGGTGATACATATGTTTACCATCCTGACTGTAGAGATCATTTCATACACAGACGTGTCATAACATATCAAGCTGTACATTTAAAAATAGGTGTAGTTTATGTCATAAAAGGAAGATGGAAGGAATACACAGAGTCACTGTACTAAAAGGAAATGGTCGATGTTCAACCATTTCAAGAAGTAGCATATGATCAAGAGCCAATGATCCTGAAGGAAGAAGTCCAAGGTACACTGAAGGAATTGGCAATGAACAAGGCACCAGGAATTGATGGAATAAAAATTGAAATCTTTCAAGAAAGTGAGGCGGCACTGGAGGTGCTTACTCATCTATGCCAAGAAATTTGGAAGACAACTATCTGACCAACTGATTGGAAGAAATCTGTTTTTGTGCCCTTTTCAAAGAGAGGTGACCCAATGGAATGCAGAAAGAATCAGACAATATCTTTGGTGTCCCATGCGAGTAAAGTTTTACTAAAGGTAATACAGAAACAGCTGTAAGCATATATTGACAGAGAACTTCCAGAGGTTTAAGCCGGATTCAGAACAGGCTGTGGAATGAGGGATATCATTACTGATGTCCGATGGATCTTGGCTGAAAGCAGAGAATACCAGAAAGATGTTTACCTGTGCTTTATTGACTATGCAAAGGCTTTCGATTGTGTGGATCATGACAAGCTATGGACAACATTGTGAAGTATGAGTATTCCAGAACACTTGATTGTTCTCATGAGGAATCTGTACCTAGACCAAGAAGCAGTTGTTCAAACAGAACATGGGAACACTGAATGTTTTAAAAGTGGGAAAGGTGTGAGACAGGGTTGTATTCTTTCACCATACTTATTCAACCTGTATGCTGAGCAAATAATACGAGAAGCTGGGTTCTATGAAGAAAAACGTGGCATCAGGATTGGAGGAAGACTCATTAACAACCTGCGATATGCAGATGATACAACCTTACTACTTGCTGAAAGTGAAGAGGAGTTAAAATATTTACTGATGAAGATCAAAGACCATATATAGCCTTTTGTATGGATTTCATCTCAATATAAAGAAAACAAAAATCCTCACCAGTGGACCAATATAGTACATTCTTATCAATGGAGAAAAGATTCAAGTCATCAAAGACTTCATTTTCCTTGGATCAACCATCAACACTCATGGAAGCAGCAGCCAAGAAATCAAACGACGTATTGCATTAGGCAAATCTGCTGCACAGACCTTTTTAAAGTGTTGAAGAGCAAAGATGTCAGCTTGAGGACTAAGGTGCGCCTGACCCAAGCCATGGTATTTTCAGTAACCTCATATACATGCGAAAGTTGGACAGTGAATAATGAAGTTTGTAGAAGAACTGATGCATTTGAGTCATGGTGTTGGAGGAGAATATTGAAAGTGCCATGGGCTGCCAAAATAACAAACCTATCTGTGTTTTAAGAAGTGCAGCCAGAGTGCTCCTTAGAGGCCAAGATGGCCAAACTTCATCTCTCATACTTTGTACATATTGTCAGGAGGGATCAGTTGCTGGAGAAGGATGTCATGTTTGGTAAAGTGGAGGGTCAGAGAAAAAGAGGAAGACCCCCCAGCGAGATGGATTGGCTAAGTGGCAGCATCAATGGGCTCAAGCATGGCAACAGTACTGAGGTTGGCCCAGGACCATGCAGTGTTTCATTCTGCTGTGCATAGGATTGCTATGAGTCGGTACCCACTCAATGACACCTAACAACACAGCAGCAGCAGTATATGTCAATGATTATGCTTTGAATAAAACTTTAACATATTTAATGAGAATAAGAGCGGATGAGGAGGCTGAGAGCAATTGCTCCCATAAAAGGGCCCTGTTTCTGGGTCTGAGTTTGTTTTCAATCCCAGGACCTATTGCGTGAGGAGGGTCCTGCTTCCCAGTGGAAAAGACCCAACAACACTTCATCAAGCAGACACTGTGATGGCCCCCCAATGGTTTCCTCAAGGGCATGCATATGAGGGAATGTCCATACGAAATAGGACTGCTGGACATAGGGTCAGAGTTGGAGTTGAGATCTAAAGACCCAAATAGTTACCACAGGCTCCTGAAAGCTGAAGAAGGCACAAGAGGCCAAGGAAGAAATGCAGAGCCAATGGCCCATGTGTGGTTGCTAGTAAGTTCACTGGTTTTGATATGTCCAGTGGTCACTGGGATTGAGAAACTTGGCAGTCAGAGTAGCCCCAACAGTTGGGTCTTCAGCCTATGGGGTTAGTGCTATCATGGTGAGGAAGGTCACCTGGAAGTCGCTAAAAGTAGCCAGACCAAGAGAGTAAATCAAAGACAACTAGAGAGAGCAAGGAGGGAAAGCGCTCTGTCTGAACTAAGGGAGTAGGAGACTAGGAAGAGCAGCAACAGATAAACCCTCTGCCACCAGCCAGAAGATTGATGATTTGAACACACCTAGAAGAACAGCCTAGAGCTGTGGTAGCGTAGTGGTTACGAATAGGGCTGCAAACCTCAAGGTCAGCAGTTCGAAACTACCAGTGGTTCCACGGGAGAAAGATGAGGCTTTCTACTCCCGTAAAGATTTACAGAGGCTTTCTACTCCCTTAAAGATTTATAGCCTCGGAAACCCTGTACAGGGTCACTATGAGTCGGAATCGACTCCACGGCACATAACAACAACAACAGAAGAACGGCCTTTGTGAACGACTTCTGGAAAATCCATACTCCATGCCCACTGCTACTGCCTTGATTCTGACTCCCAGCAATGCTATGGACAGTGTAGGACTGCTCCCTGGGGTTTCTGAGACCGCCCATCTTTACAAGAGCAGACAGTCTCATCTTTCTTCTGCAGATGGGCTGGTGGGTTTGTACTGTTGACTTTACATTCATTATCAGCCCAATGCTTAACCCACTGAGCTACCAGAGTTCCAGAAGATACAGACATGAAAACCCTATGAAGTTCCACTCTAAAACATGTGGGGTCGTCATGAATTGAAATTGACCAATGGCCACTGGTTGGGGATTGGTCTTGGGATCAGGTCTGAAAAAAAAAAGAGGTGGGCTCCTAATTCCAGACTTCCAAGTGCTAACCCCAGGAGAGCACATTCCCAAACAGGGCACTTCATGTGTTAACTGGCCAACCCTAGGGTGTGAGACACAGCTAGTTAACACCCCCACAGCAGCACATGGTGTATGCACAGATCTTCTTAATTAAATGGTGAACAACAACAAAAAAAAACACCCACCGACTCTGGCCCTCTGTCTTTGATTTTGAAACTTGGTTCTGTGAATCGGGTGTTTACAGAGCAGATCCATTCTCTTATCTCTAAGTTCCAACACGTTGTGTTTCATGTCCTTAATTGCAGTTGCCACAGGTGACTTCACTTAGTCTCCCTGCGTTTCCTGTTCCCATTGTCTATCTATCCCTCCACTCCTAGGTTACTGTGCTTGCAAGATTTTCTCTCACCGTCTTCACAGTTCCTAACTGTGGAGGACAAGATCATTTAACTTTTATCTCATGGTTGGAACAGGAGTTGATTAGAGCAAAATCAGTGTCTGGCCAGTCTGCAGGAAAAACAACCCAAGGCCCCAATATAGCATCCTGGTAGGGATGGAAGAAATGAATGTCGTCGAGAGAAGTCTAAAGGATGTGGGCATGGTGACCTTTCCCTTCTCCATTTGACTTACCAGTCTGGTCTCAGTAGACATTGAATGGATCCTGGAGAATGGTGGCCCACCAGCATCATGCAAGAACTCAGTCCACAAGTATGCCTGGTCATAACTGCTAGGATGGCCTCAGGTACGAGATGGACGACTCCTAATTCATTGAATGCGTTCGTTGCTAACCAAAATCGAGAAGATCAGAAACAATTAGCACTCACAGGGAATGGACCACGATGTCCACTTGCCTCTTTGCTGCAGTACTATGCTAACTCTTGTACCATCTGCAAAATAATCAGAAGAGCACCTGAACATACAGACACCCAAAAAGTGTCACCCTGGGCCACTGTGCCAACGACTCCATGTTGAACAGGCAGATGAAATCCTGGTGACACCGTGGGTTGGCCATGGGCTGCGCATCACAAGCCTGGCCGTTCAAACATGGGAGGAGGCACAGGCAGACTGCTCCTGTAAAGGTTTATAACCCCAGAAACTGATGGAGCAGTTCTCGTCTGGCCTACAGAGGTAGAACTGACGTGGTGGCAGAGGCTTGGTTTACCTTTGACCAGGCAAGGTGAGCAAGAGGAAGTCCTTATCAGGACTCCTGTGCTCAACCCTACAAAGTCTCAGGAGTCTGACACTTGGGTAAAGTTTTCTAGGGGTTCTTAGGTCAGGGGCATGCTGGACACCTACATAGGAAAAGGGAAAATGCAGTGTCTTCTTCTGCTACAAAGAATGTCTGGTAGGTCCCTTTGAATTCTGGAAATGACTCATTCTGTACCTAGATATGACCTCTCCAGGTGACACTGTGAATGGACTCTGGAGCAGGAAGGGCTGTGCGGCAGGTACCCGATGCTTGAGCGATTTGACCCGGAAGACCCTACAAAGCTGAAGGAGTCAATGATGAACGCATGGGCATCTCCGCAGGAGAATCAGGACAAAGGCTGTATCCTCCTCAACAGAACTGTATGCCTGCTGAGAAACATCTCCAGGCCCTATAGTTGTTGTTAGGTGCCATCGAGTTGGTACCGACCCATAGAGACCTTATACACAGCAGAACGAAACACTGCCTGATCCTGAGCCAACCTCACTATTGTTGCCATGCTTGAGTCCATCGATGATGCCACGTGGCCATTCCATCTGGTTGGGGTCACTATATCTGACAGTGTTTTTTGGCTATTCATAAGGTTTTCAGCTAGCCCCATAGGGATAGCTGTTCTTCCGCAAGCACCAAAAGACTATGTATCTGGAATGGCTCCTTATGAGCTGGGTCATCAAACAGCCCAACAGCGATCCACCAATGGGTGGACATAGAACATTTGGGATGAACACACGGAGGGCCAACTGGCCTTCTACCAAGGTTCCCTGGCCCTCAGCTCACAGAAACGGCCACATGGTTGGTCTCCTATGACCAACTGAAGGAAGATGAGTCCCAGCGTGGCTTATGGGTGAGTGGGTGTGGTGTGTGGGTGCACTGCAGCCTTCCCGATGGTCTCAAGAGGCACAGCTTTGGGCAACATCCCTGGTCATCCAATTTATATGGAAAGGGAACTCCAGCGAGCCAGCCATGTGCCCCTTGGCTAAGTATGACTCATGGACCAGGGTGGCATGTCCCCGCTCTGAAAGGGTAGGTGCCACTGCCTCAGTCTTCCTGCTGAGAGGGAGTTTAGGGTGGGCAGTGGAGGAGGAGATGGTAATCCTAAAGTGGGGGAAGATGTAGCTGGTTCCATTGGCTGACCTTATCAGCTCCAGGAGGAGGTGGACTCAGGACATGTGAGCTCCTGGTTCCCACCTAATCAGGGGACAGAAAAGGAGCCTAAACCTTTTCAGTCTGAAGTGGCCCTCCAAGAAGCCCTTCCTGCAGACCTCAACGCTGAGACTTTGTCTCTCGAAGCCTGTCCAAGCCTTTCCAGGAACTCCTTAAGGAAAATACCTTCCACTGCTTTAGGCCTGCACTCCCTAACTCAGCCTCCCAGTACCTCAGCCCTTAGTCTGTCCCTAATCTCAGCCTCTCCCCTCCTCAGCCTGTCTCCCCTCAACCTGCCCCTGCCCCCCAGTCTCTTCTTAACGGTGTAGCCCTTCTCCCCATCTCTCCTACTTTAGCCTTTCCCTCCCTGAGTCTCTCCCACCTCAGCCTGTCCCCTCAAGCCTCTCCCATATCTGGCTCCCACCGCCCTGGGCACTGTTCACAAGCCAAATCCTATCAGAGAGGATGAAGCTTTCCCTGACTGATGAAGACTCTAAATCAGCCCATGTTAGCCAACAGTGGCAGATCCTCATGCCCCTCCTAAGCCTCCTGCGTGCCCCCACCAGCTCTGCCCTAGCCTCCGCACCCAGCCAGCAGACGCTCAGTGACCCAGTCCCTGGTGACAGCCTGACACCAGGCCGCACAAGTCTGAACCAAAACCTTCATACTGCTGCAGAGGCCTGAGGCCCCGAGAGACTGCCACCCCTGGACCCTTCACCACCCCTCCAGATGCCCCTCAATCTGCCTGAGGAGATGCCCCAGAGACAGGTGGCACTTTTGGGGTCCTGGCCAGGCAAAGGTGAAGGCCGAGGGAGGCGGGCAGGCGGGGGCTGAAGTTGCACAAGACAGGAAGCAAAGGTTGTGCTGACAGGCAGCTTTGCTCATTTTTCCACGAAAAGGCCCCGTCCAGGCCTGAAGTCCGGCGGCCAGCAGGGAAGGCCACCAGGCTGCTCTGGATCTGGTCCCCATGCCTCGGCCTTAGGTCTGGGACCACCACGTCTCCCTCTCAGAGCTCTGTGAGCCAGGCTGGGCTGCCCACCTCTCAAGAGACTGAAGAGCAACTCAGAGAGGCTGGAGACCCCAAGAGGCCCCACTTGTCAGGAACCAACAGGCCTCTTTGTCCCCTTCATGCCCCCACCATGGAGTACTGCTGTAGGGAGGGGGTCTTCTCGGTCCGAGGAGTGTCCGAGACCATGGTCTGGAGCTTCAGGGAAACTGAGGCTCCCTGAGAGGAAGGGCTTGTGGGGACCTCCAGTCCTCCTGCCTCAGTTTCTCTCTGCTTGACCTCCTGACGGGTCAATTTGAAAGAGACACACAGAGTTTGAGGAAAGATTCCTCTCCACAGGGGGTTATTGAGCTTGGCTGGGACAGTGAGGAACATCTGCTTTGAGATTAACTAATCTCTGACACTTGGGAGAGGGACAGAGAGGAGGGGAGGGAGCAATGGCCCAACGTGTGCTGGGGGAGCTGAGATCACGAGGATGGGGGCACGGGATAGGCCCTACTCTTGGTCCTGAGCTGTCTGGGTCCTTATGGTCCTTCCAGTTGTGTTTGCTGTTGCTCAGCAACCTTCCATGGCTCCCTAGTACCTACAGGGAAGGAAAGAAAGGCCCACACATGTCACCATTCCTCCCTCTTGAGTGAAGTGCGGTGTGTAGGATAATGCGCTGGACCACGGCAGTTCAAACTCGCCAGCTGCCCCTCGGAAATCCTGTACAAGGTTTCAATGAATTGGAACCAACTCAATGGCACTTAACAACAACAACAACACAAAGTGAGGTAGTGTGTGAAGGTTAGGTACAAGGTACTGCACACAGGAAGGTACTTTGGGAGTCTGGTACTGTATAAAATGAGGTGCTACACAAAGTAAGTCCATGTGTGAAGGTGTGATGGGCAGGTGTTATACAAGGTGAGGTGTGTGAAATCAGGCACTACACAGGGTGAGAACTGGAAAAAAGGCCAGTATTTTGCAAGGTGAGTGAAATCAGTAACTGCACTAAGTGAGTAGTTTGAACTGCAGGTACTATACAAGATGAGTATTGTGTGAAGTCAGGTACTGTACAAGATGAGTACCGTGTGAAGTCAGGTA
>NW_006408558.1:12430155-12439279 GCF_000296735.1 Chrysochloris asiatica | reverse complement strand
GTGAAGTCAGGTACTGTACAAGATGAGTATTGTGTGAAGTCAGGTACTGTACAAGATGAGTACTGTGTGAAGTCAGGTACTATACAAGATGAGTATTGTGTGAAGTCAAGTACTGTACAAGATGAGGCATTCTGCTAAGGGCAGGTACTACACAACATGAAAACGTGTGCAGAACAGTATTATCCAAGGTGAGAACTGTGAGAATTCAGGTACTACAAAGGAGGCGGTTTTATGAAGTCAGGTATTACCCACAGTGAGTAGAGTATGAATTCAGTTACTCCACAAGTTAAGTACTATGTCAGGGGCAGGAACTACAATGTGAGATAGTATACACTATCAATCACTGTATGAAAGTCAGGTGCTATACATGGTGAGTACTGTGTGAAGATCAGATCATATGTAGAGTGTTGTGTGAAGGTCTGATGCTGTCCAGTTTGAGGTAATGCATGGCGTCAGGGACTACACAGGTGGGTTACATCTGGTAGGCCAGGAGTCGTGGTGAACTGGTGGACTGAGGTAATGAACGCTGTCAAGCTAAACCTGTGTATGCGTCTTGTCTCCTGACCAACTAGCGCTTTTTTTTTGTCTTGCTCAACAACCTTCCAATGGCTACCCAGTACCTGGAGAAACATCCACAGATGTCTCTACTCCTGGGACCTGTGCGGAGACTTTCCATTCCTAGGAGACTTCCTCTGGTCATGTGGTCTTGACCACTGAGATCCTCATCAGTGTCTGTACCTGCCTCAGCTGCTCCCATAGGGCGTCTCTCCAGCTGCTTTCTGAAGATGTTTCCTGGTCTGGAATCGGCTTCCCTGCTCCCACCAGGGAACCAGGCTCTAGGAATGGTATCCTCCACCCCTGCTCTCTCTGAAGAAGCTGGGCCTCATCAGCATTCCTCTGGTTCTCCCTCCCTGCTGGCCCAGGAACTCCCAAACATCCCTGGAATCCCTTCCCTTCCCCACCCCTGGGCACCACGCTGCCTGGCCCTGACCCCTCTGCCCCTCGGTTTTATTGGCACCCCAACTCCTTACCCTGGGCCACCTTCCCCACCCAGCCTCACCCGGGTCCAAGCAGGGCTTCACCTCCTTGCGGACGTTTTCCTGAGTCTACCCGTTCTGAACCCCTGCACAGCCGCTCCTTCCAGCCCCAGCCCCACCCAGAGAGCCCCTGGAGCCCCCCACCCCCCACCCCTCGTGGCACAGCTGCGGAGCTACATGCCTGGGCCTCTCAGTTCTCCACTCAATGGAAGTTTTTTTGTGGTGGTGGGCGGCTCCCTCCCTGTCCTGGGGGAACGGAAGGCTAAGGCGAGAGACTGGGAACAGGAGACCAGGGGACGGGAGGGCAAATGCTCCAGGCTGGTGGGGCCAGTAGAGGGATCCATCCTGGGTAGGGACAGCTGGGAGGGGGTGGCCTCCTTGTGCTCAGCGGCAGAGCTGGCCAGCGCCAGCCAGAGTGGACATTCTTTCCTCGGGCAGGAATCTTGTTGTCTCCTGCGCCCCCAGGAGGTCAATGGACATTATGACACTTACTTTGGACACTGAGGTGGGGCGTTTGTGGGGTGCAGGCGGAAAGTGACCCCCGACTCCCTCCCTGTCTCCCAGAGGTGGGCTCTTCCTTTCAATGGTTCTTGCCCCGACTCTCCAGGAGCCTGGAATATAAGTGGGTCTCCCTGGACCCGGCTTCATCTCCCAAAGCCCCACCGGAGTGGCTGCTGCCCCCCATCCTGTACCCCTTTCTGCCCTTGAGCTGAACTCCGTTCCCTGCCACAGTGGAATCCGGACTCCCACTGCTCCAGCATTGCCTGCAGCTCTCACATCTGCTAAAGACATTGGAGGAAGGGGCAGGGAGCGAGTCCGGGAGCCCCTCACCTCCCTGAACAGACCCCTAGAGACACGGATCAGGAGAGGTCTCCCTGGAGACTGGATTCACACCATACAGGCTGCCCCCTATGCAGAGACCTGCTGGGAAGGGGGCACAGGCCCTGCCCAGCAGCCTGGCCTTATCCCGAGACTCCTGGACCCCAGGGAGCGGCTTCGGAACCTCTGTCTTGGTCACCCTGGAGGCCCTGCAGCATGCTGGGGGCTCTGGAGAGGTCTGTGTGCTCAGAGGACTGAAGGCAGTTGTTTGCTTCAGGGCTTGCTGGTGAGAACACCTTGGATGTGAGGTCCCCAGGCACACTCAGGGGATGGGTGCCCCACAGGCTGATGGGCTGCCAGGTCCTCTGACCACTGTCGGCAGGCAAAAGCCAGAAGAAAAAAAAGGCCTCAGAAAGGGGAGCGAGACTAGGGGTAGATGGGGGCCCTGGTGTAGTTGAGTGTTTATTCCAGCGTCCCTTCCGCGGGGGCCTCTGACATAACCAGAGAGACAAGGGCCCCCACCCCCATGGTACAGTGGACTGACATCAAGGAAGCCAGCCTTCACAAAGGAACAGAGGGGACTCTGTGGGAGGAGAACAGGGCTGGCCACGTTCTGAGGTCCCCTCTGGGTGTGTTGGCTCTCTCCTTGCAAGCAGCTCAGGGACCTCTGCTGGGAGAGGAGGGGTCCAGATCAAGGCTCTGAGTCATGCAGTAGGCAAAGCTGGGTTCTGGGGACAGAGTGTGGGGTCTGTTTTGAGGGAAGTGGTACACCCCGGACCTCCCCCAGCTGTCTCAGAGAACATCTGAGAAGTGGGGTTATGGGGATGGGAATCTTGTCCCCCAGGAAGAGTGGCTCTGTGTCCAGACAGGCGCCCAGTACTCCCTGGACAGTCCACATGCTATATGGCTCTCTCCCCTGGAACAATGTCCTAAGTTGAGAGTCCAGTCTCAGTCCTGGTGAGGGTCCCTCCTTCCCTCACCTGCCCCTGTAGGTTTGTTGGCTGGGGTCTCGGGGAGATGACATGCGTTCATCTCTGTAGCCTGACCCCCCTGTATGATGGAATCCAGAGGTCAGCCTGAGAGGCCTGTTGTCCCACTGTGAGCAGCTTAGAGCAGGGCAGAGGGCCCGGGCTGAGTGCGGGGGTGGGGTGGGGTAGGAGATGTGTGTATGTGGGAGTGGGGGGAAGTGGGTGCCAGGAGCAGAGAGGACGTTGGAAGCTGAGACCCTGCTGCTGATCACACCATCCTTCTGTGGTCCGAGTGAGTCTGGGGCCAACTTAGGCAGGGGTCCAAGTTGGGGCAGTGGTAGGCAGCCCAGAGCCCAGCGGGTAATGGACTGTATAGATGAGAGGTACAGGGGTGTGAGTAAGCACAGGCCAGGGCCAGAAGGACACAGGTCCCCTTGGGGAGAAGACTCAGGGCATGAATGTCTGACAGTACAGTGGGCCTTCCCTAAAGGAATGGGCCCCCCTCTTCATTTGAGGGGCTGTAAAGTGACGCAGAGCCCTGGTGGGCATGGTGGGATAGAGCGCTGGACCTCAAGGTCAGTTTGAACCACAAGATCCACAGTTTAAACTCCTTGGAGACCCTGTACAGGGCCTCTTTGAGTCAGAATGGATGTCACAGCACTTAACTATAACAAACCAATTCAGAAGTCCCTCTGTGGCGCCGTAGGATCAACACTGGACCGCCAAGGTCAGTTTGAACTGCAAAGTTGGCAGTTCAAACCCACCAGCTGCTCCTTGGAAACTCTAGACAGGGTTGTTATGATTCGGAACCGACTCAGCGGCACTTAACAACAACAACAACCCAACTCAAGTCTGAGTTACTGGAGGGGTCGTGGTGACTCAGGTTAGATTTCTGATGCTTGACTTAGAACATCCCCGTGAGCGCAGATGAAGAAGGACTTTGTGGGCTGACTATCTGCATCACCCTGAGGGACACCACCAACGCCATGGTCCTCTGAGAGTCACTTTCCTGGTTACTATGTTGACCCCACTGTCCATTCTGGGGGAGCTCTCATGGTGCGGTGGTTAAAGCTCTTGGCCGCTCACCAAAAGATTGATGATTCAAACCCACCAGCCGTTCCTCGGGAGAAAAACCAGGCGGCCTGGTCTAACAACAATGACTACCTCGGAAATCCTATGGAGCTCTGTCTGTCGGGCGGCTCTGAATTGCAACCAAACAAATGATGGTGCATGGAAACCACGTTCACTTGGTCTTTGCAATTAAATTCTGCCATTTGTTGTTGTTGTGATGTGCCGTGGAGTCGGTTCCGACTCATAGCGACCCTGCACAGGGTTTCCTAGGCTATAAATCTTTATGGGAGCAGAAAACCTCATCTTTCTCCCGTGGAACAGCTGGTAGTTTCGAACTACTGACCCTGAGGTTCGCAGCCCGATTCATAACCACTACGCTACCAGAGCGCCTTTTCTGACTCATAGCACCTCTGTGTCTGGTTTACAATAAGAGGCTGATGAGCTTGAACCGCCGACCTTACGGTTCAAACTGACCTCGCAGTCCAACGCATTAGCCCACGGCGCCACACCAGGACCCCAAGTACAGCCACCAGGCCCCTCCTACACTTCAGACATGTTGCCAGAAGGGTCAGTCCGCAGAGAAGGACATCATGCAGGGTAAAGTGGAGGGTCAGCAAAAAAGAGGGGGACCCTCAGTGAGGTGGGTGGACATAGTGTCAGCAACAGTGGGCTTAGACCCAGTGACAGCAGTGAGGATGGTGCTGTATGGCTTGCTACGAATAGGAACCAAATCAGACCCTGAGATGTCCTGGTGGTACAGTGGTTAAAGGGCTCCACTGCTAACCAAAAAGTCAGTGGTTCGAGCCCACCAGTCACAAAAGAAGCCTTGGGACCCCTCTGTCACCTAGAGTCAGTGTGAGTTACAATTAATGCAACAGCAGTGGGGTCTTTGGTGTTCCCAGACCCCTGTCCCCCCGTTGCATCTACGGTTCCTAGCTCAGTGGTGACCCTGCCAACAGTGAGGGATGGCCATAGTCTCAGCAGGTATATTGGGGCCCTCACCAATGTCTTCCTCACAGTCAAGGGGAAAGCTGTGTCCTAGGAGGGATGGACGGGCCAGGCAGGATGAATCCGCTCTGACATTCCAGTCTTGGTAAGCATTGGGTGTCTTCCTGTGCAGAAGGCCTAGCCAGGTCTGGTATTGCATCTCTGTCCATTGGAGACCTTCTTTGCATCCTTTCCTCAAGCAAGCTCTGAAGCTCCTCCAAGCTCTGAAGCTATCCGATCCTGAAAGCAGGATCTCTGCCTGGTGAGTTCGTCTCAACAGATTCAACTTCATGCCACCTTCCCCATCATCCCTCACTCTCAGTATCCACCGCCACACACGTTCTCCAGATCTCTGTCTGTGGAAACAGTGGGAGCAAAGTGCGCCTCTTCATGGACCACACACGCCACCCTCACGGTCCAACTAGAACTGGAATCCAGAAGCAAAGAGGGTTGCAGGTGGTGATGGGGTGAATCCTAGAGAGAACTAACAGTCTTTCAGGCAGTTTCATCAGGAGCGGGTATTATAGGTTCCCAGGTAAAGTTGGGTGCGTCTCAAACAGGAATGGAAGGGGTTGCTTCTACAGGCAGGAGGAACCTCAGCGGCCTCAGCTGATGGACAGTCCAGCACAAAGGGGTCGAGGTCAAGTGGCTAGCTGACCTGGGAAACCCTAGGCTGGGAAAGGAGGGGGTGTCAGGGGTGGGGTGGCAAGGTTAGGAGGCCCTGGGTAGCCAAAGTGGTTGTAAGGGAGTCCTTAACTCACACCCCTTTGCGTCTGATGGGTGTGTATGGGTAGAAGCCTCCCTGCTTCGAGGGATGCCTCTGCCTCAGTCTTTCTTGGGGCTTTGTTTGGCTACCTGCCCTGGTGGGTGATTTCAGGAACTCCAGCGGCCCTGGTGTGGCTCACAGCAGCTCCCAGTCATTGTCCATGCTGGTGGATGTGGGGTCGAGTGCTCTCTGAACTCTTCTCCCTGACTGCCCCCCATCGTGTTTCCCCGGACCTAGCAGCTGCAGACACACCACGAGGGTGGTGGGACAGGACAGGGGGCTGAGAGGAGAAGAACGGAAGTGGGTTCACAGATGTTTCGGGGACCTTGGCCCCCAGATCAGAGTTGGGGTTACAGGAAAGTCATCTCAGCAGAGCCAGCTCTGGGGTGTAGCTCATGACATCCTCACCAAACTGGGCCATCCACAATGCCAGTCACTGGCCTGGCCCCCGCCTCACTGGCCATCACTTGGCTGTTTCTTCCAGCAAAGGGTTTTGAGGGATTTCTTAGGAAGAGCAATTAAACAGAACCCCAGACCTACTTCACCCCCACCTCCCGGACCCTTCAAAGCTGAGGCTGGAATGCAGAGTCCCAGGGAGCCAAAGATGCAGGTGAAAGCCAACCCAAACCCTGGTGGGTCGTGACGAGGGGTCAGAATGGAGTGGATGGAGATGAAGACCAAGGAGACATGGGGGTCCTGTCTAGCCATTCGCTGAACCTTGAGGACAGAGTCAAGGTGTTCCCCATGTGTCCTAGCTACCTGCTTATACCTCCTGCCCTCAGACACCCCAAGTCTGTGTCTCCTGCCAAGCACAGACCGGGGACACTGGGATGAGGGACCCCAATGTCCTCAGTACTACTGTTGGGTCCACACAGCTCTGTTCTGACCTCAGAGGCTCCAGCCCCCGACTCGAGTGCCAGCCTTGTGTGTACCTACCCCACCACCACCTCAAGCAACACCCTTGAAATCATGCCAGTCCCCAAAGCCGCCCGGCAGATGGGGGCCCCCGGACCTCAGGTCAACAAGACTGAATTCAGAGAGCCTGATGGACCTGGCTCCAGGAAGTTTTTAATCATTGGAGCTGGGCCACCAGTGCTGCCCCTGAGGTCAGCAGCCTCCTGCCCTCCACCCTGCCGACCTGGCCACGTTGCCCTATACCCCCCAATCCCTCTGTCCCAACTAAGCCCCAAGACCCACCCCACACTGCCCGACCTGAGTCCCCAAGGTGCACGGTTCCCGGTTGAGCAAGGCTAGCTGGCTCCCCAGGTGTGCTCCCTGCATATCAATGAGATGTTGACACTGCTCTCCAGGAGCCCGGGAGCAGCCAATGTGCTCTCTGTGTGCCTCGTGCCCACACAGTGGGCTGTTTCAGCAGCTGCCAGGCCGGCGGACCGTGGCCTGGTACCACGGCCAGGCAGCCGCTTCCTGGCAGGGACGTGTCTGGACACCACGCAGGCCTGGGTCCCCAGGTCTGGAAGGAGCTCAGGCAGTACCATGGCCTCCCAGTCATGTGGCAAGGATAAGACTCCAGCCAGTGGCCCACCACTGTTGACTTCCCAGGCCCATTGGGAAGGCCCCACAGCAAGCTGGCATGGGTGATCACATCACATGGGGACCCAATCACAGATGTTCCCAGGGATAGAGACGTCTGTCCCTGCCTGCCCCTCTCCCCACAAAGTCTGACCCAGCCTGGTTCCAGAGTGGCCTTCGCTGGGCGCTGGGGCCAGTGCTTGTCCCTCACAGTGTCCTGGAAGGGTGATAACTTATGTGGTGCCCTCGTGGGCTCTCAGTCCCTGGACCCCCAGCCCCGGGCTGCTTCTGCAGAGGCCTCAAGGTCTGGTTCTCTGAAGCTGGTCTGGGTGGGCCCTGAAAGATGGCCGAGGTGGTCTTCTCCATCTTGTTGTCCCGTCCTGTCTCCTGGGCTCCCCATCCTCTTCAGTCACCAGAGAGCTGCTATAGAGAGGGACTGGACTAGGTGGGAGCAGTGCTGGTCGCTGGCTGCTGGACATTACATGTGTTAACACTGTAGGGTGCTATGGGACCTGGCCACCCCAGGCAGAGTCCAGCCTCTCCCTGAGCTGGCAAATGCAGGAAGAGCTCCTTGGCTCATGGAGGCGTGGGAGCCTTTGTGGTGGAGGGCCTGGTGACAGCCAGCCACCCCTTCAACACCAGGGCTGGTAGAAGGTACCAGCAGAGCTGAATGCGGTTCCCTTGCCTCCATCTCCTGTCGCTGGATGTGAACTTGAGAATGGGCTGTCCTGTCTCTCCCAGTGGTAACTTTGGGGCAAGTGCTGCTAGGGGAGCCTTGGAACCCCGTGAGCTCACGGTCAGAAGAAAGCCAGATGACCTCGGCTGCCCTCCTCTCTGCTGCCCTTCCTGGGGTCCTGGGTGCCCGGCTGGCGCCCATCAGGGTTGATATCCACATTCCCTTCCTCTTTGGGATGGGAAGGAGAAACCGACACCGAGGCCTGGAATAGCCACTGCTCAACTCAGCTGGCTCCCTGGTGGACAGATCCCAAATAGGCCTGTCCTCTTCGAAGGCTTGTGCCCTAAGTAGGCACACATGATGGTCAGGGATGGGCCAGGGCCAGGTGGGCTGATGCAGCTGGGGGCAGCTGGGGCTGCCACTCAGCCCTGTCAGGACCAGACAAGATTGGAAGGGACAGCTGGGATGAGGGCAGGAAGACACCCCCTTGGGGATGAAGAAGGGCATGGTATGGGCAGCAGATGGGGTGGAGTCTTGCTGACCCAGCCACAGCGAGCTCTCCTCTTCTAGCCCTTGGTGACATGGGGCTGAGGCTGGTCTCCTAGCTAAGAGGGAGGGGAGACTCAAATTCCTGGGGCAGAGCTGCAGCTGGTCTCCTGGGTACTGAACAGACAGATGTAGAGTGGGCATCGATGCTCTGCCCCTGCCATTAAAAACTGACCAGCCCCCTTCTCTCCCCTCCCAGGAGAGGGGCCTGGCAGTGGAGGTGGTGCCAGAGAGAGAGGCTCGCAGGGAAGGGGTCCCGAGCAAGGGGTCTGCTGCCCCCACTCTAGCTCTCCTTGCCAAGCCCATCTTGTCCTCTCGGCTGTCATGGTGCTGACTTCTCTACCTCTTTGGGAAGAGGGGGAGCTGGCCAAAGGCTGACACTAGCCAAGACCTGGTAGCGTAGTGGTTACACGTTGGGCTGCTAACTACAAGGTCAGCGGTTTAAATCTACCAGCTGCTCCATGGGAGAAAGATGAGGCTTTCTGCACTGGTGAAGATGTACAGCCTTGGAAACAGTCAGAGCCAATTCTGTGGCACGCAAACACCACCATCACCACCATCAGCAGCATCACCACCATCACCACCACCAACATCACCGCCACCATCACCACCACCAACATCACCGCCACCATCACCACCACCAACATCACCACCAACATCACCACCAACATCACCACCACCATCACCACCAACAACATCACCACCAACATCACCACCACCAACA
>NW_006408558.1:12426500-12429589 GCF_000296735.1 Chrysochloris asiatica | reverse complement strand
CACCACCACCAACATCACCAACAACAACATCACCATCACCACCACCACCATCACCACCATCACCATCACTACCATCACCACAACCATCACAACCATCACCACCACCATCACCACCACCACCATCACCACCACCACCATCACTACCATCACCACCACCAACATCACCACCAACATCACCACCAACATCACCACCATCACCAACATCACCACCACCACCATCACCACCACCATCACCACCATCACCAACATCACCACCACCAGAAGGGCCTGGGGACATAGGGGTGGTCTGCCCTGCCACCCCACCCCCACAAGACTCAGCCCCCTGGAAAAACCTTATTTGGGTCTCTCCATCCCTTTCTCCCTGGGGTCCTTGAGCAGCCTCTGGCAGCCTCCTGCCCTCTGGCCTTCATCTCCCAGCCTGCAGTGGTATGGGCAGGACCCTGCCTGCTGATGCCAAGGCTGGGTGGGCTGAGGGAGCTATGGCAGCAATGCAGCTGGCTTCATGCCCTTCAACTGAAGCCCTGGCCTCACCAGCCGGGACCTGCTAAAACCTTCCTTTGCATACTTCCCACTCTGGGCTACCTGGCCACTTCCAAAAGGTACTTCCTGGAACCGATGCATCTGTCCCTGCCCCCTGTCCACAGCCCATGCCCAACCGCCTGCTGGAGGGACCCAGGGAAGAAATCCAAATCCAGAAGCATCTTCCCTTAAAGGAGGTGCCGAGCACGCAACACCTCTACACACTGCCTCCCATTGGGCCTCAGTTTCCTCACCTAGGTCCCTTGGCCTCCAGGCTCCAGGACAGGCCAGCCCCCCTTGCACCCTCTGCCTCTGCCACTCAGAGCCCCCCATGCTCCAGTCTTCATGACCACACCCCAGAGTCACCCCTTCCTGCCAGGCAAATGTGCTGGGGCCCTCGGCAGAGTGGTGGCCACATTCATGCCTGTTAGAGACCTTCCTGAGCCTCAGCCCAGGCTTCTAGTATAGCCACCCCATTAGGGGTCCTCCCCCTTTGGCAGCCACAGTGGTCCCAGGGAAGAAGACAACAAAGGCATTGGAGCTTCCAGATGAGAGGGACCAGGGAGAAAGGTCTGGCAATTGGCTTCTGAAAGCAGTCCATGGGTCACAATGATCTGCTCCTCATGTGATCCGGGGATGGTGTTGGAATTTTGGTCCGTTGTGCATTGGGTCACCATTGGTTGGGGTCCAGCTTGTCAGCTCACGATTGTTTATGCCAATCAGAGCAGGGAAGGCCTGGAGCCTTGACACTGGGGCTGCAGGACACTGTGGAGCTCATTCCCTTTGTGGAGCAGGCATGGGAGATGGAGGAGACAAGCAATGGTGAGGGCATGGTCTACGTGTGAACTGGGGAAAGAGAGGGGGAGACGGCAGATAGAAGACGTAGGGATCCCCAGTCTCAAGAGGCACAGCGTTGTGCTCTAGGGACACTTGTCTGATTTAAGCATTTTGGGGAGACCCCAGTCCTTCTTTCTACCCGGGCTGCCCAGCTTGACTGATGATCACCAGCCAGCCAGTCCCCCTCCTGGGCCCCTCGCCAGAGTGTGTCCAGGAAAATCATCAAGACATATCATAATCAAACTTTCCAAATCCAAAGGCAAGGAAGGAATCCTGAGAGCTGCCCAAGAAAAGCAAAAAGTTACCTACAAAGGAGAATCAATAAGACAACCTCTGATTTCTCAGCAGAAACCATGTAAGCCAGAAGACAATGGGAGGATACATATAAAACTCTGAAAGAAGGGGGGAAATTGCCACTAAGAATCATATACTCAGCAAAATTGTCCATCAAATACGACAGTGAAATTAGGATATTTCCAAATAAACAGAAATCAAAAGAATTTGCAAAACCCAGACCAACCTTACAAAACCTACTAAAGGGAGCTCTTTGGACAGAGAACCCACAACAGCCTGGGGCTGGCAGGTACAGAAATGTCACCCAGATATAGACGTCTGAGAAGGAAAACACCCCTACAAGCCTGAAAATGGGGAGCCAGGGGTGCTGGTGTGCAACACCAAAAAACCCCATAGAGTCAAAGAGAGAATGATGTAATTCCAGTTCAAAGTGAAGAGGAAATTAAGAAGATTTAAAAAATAAAGTCAATGAAGAGAAATAAACCTAAGTAAAACACTAGCCCAATCCCTACCCCCGACACTAATCCTTTTGCTGTTGTTAAGCAACTTTTGTGTAAGTTTTGACTCATAATAACCCTGTGTAGCGTTTCTGAGTAGTGGCTGCAGAGCCACACAGGACCCCTAACCCTAGTCCTAATCCAAAAAAAGGAGAAGAAAGCGACTGACTGACCCTACAGAGTCCCCAGGTCCCAAGGTAGGTGCAGGGGCCCCAGGATCTGCTATTGCTACAGCCCAGTAGGACCTGCAGCCCCCTTCTGGGCCCCAGGCGGGGTCTCTGTCTGGGAGGCACATAAGGAAAAATGAAGTCTGGAAATATTTTCTTCGAAAAAAAAAGAAAACTTGTTTTAAAAGCAGAAGATTGATGTTCTCCTCACTCTTCCACACTTGGGTGGAGGCCAACGAGGTGGTTTAGAAGGAATTCCTCTCTCCTTGTATTAAATGTGACCAAACACGGGATCCATTTGCAAATCACCCAGGGACCTTCTGACGGCGGAACCCAGGAGCCCTCTGTCCTGCCAGACAGGGGGAACAGACAGACTTCTCATCCTCCAGAACAGACATCCGGGCAGGGTTGGGGGCTAGCCTGGGGTGGCTGGGAGGGGGTGGACTCAGGAGGTGTGTCCACAATGAGAGTGGAGGTGAGCCTGAAGCTTGGGGGACTCCAGGCAGGTGAAGGCCCACAGGAGCCCAGGGGAGGAAGGCAGTGGAGCCAAGGTGGGTCTGACCCCAGGAAGTTTGATGACGCCTGCCCACCCAGGTAAGCAGAGCAGAATGAGCAGGCCCCAGTGAACCCCACCTCGGACCCCCAGAAGCTCCAGGCCTAGCCCACCAATAAGATGTTTGATTTTCTGGGTGCAGCCTTCCTCCTGTCCCACCATTTTCTGGGTGCAGCCTTCCTCCTGTCCCACCATTTTCTGGGTGCAGCCTTCCTCCTGTCC
>NW_006408558.1:12426191-12426400 GCF_000296735.1 Chrysochloris asiatica | reverse complement strand
GGTGCAGCCTTCCTCCTGTCCCACCATTTTCTGGGTGCAGCCTTCCTCCTGTCCCACCATTTTCTGGGTGCAGCCTTCCTCCTGTCCCACCATTTGGGGTCTGGTATCGTTCAGCCAGTCACAGAAAGACCAAGTTGAGCCTCAGAACCCAGGCTCCAGAATGGGGATGGACGACGGGCGATCAAGTGCTGCTGAGTCTCTGATCCACA
>NW_006408558.1:12423055-12425235 GCF_000296735.1 Chrysochloris asiatica | reverse complement strand
ACACACAGTACACACAGTGCATACACAGTGCGCACACACTGTGTGTATGAAGCACACACACAACACACACTCTTGTACTCAGAGAGAGGTATAAGCATGGCAGAGTCCACAGCTGCACAGTCGTGCTCACGGGTACATCATGCACACACATGCACACACATGCACACACATGGACAAGCAGCCTCGAGGAGGTTCTAACAGAATCACCCACACAGAAACAAGGGCATCTTAGAAACCTCCCCATAGTGATGCCATAGGGCATCTTCGGGGTGAGGCCCCAGATTCTATCCCCATCCTCTAGAACACCGCTGGGGAACTGGGGCACCATGGGGATTCAAGGCCAGCTGTAGCGGACTGGCCACTGCTCCTCCACACACCCAGCCAAGACCCAATCTGCCCCTCGTATACCTCCAGGATGTCCATCCATGGCTCCCCACCAAGCATTCTTCCTGCCCCCCACCCCCAACACTGTCTGCTGTCGCTTCAAACAGACAGACCCTGAACTTCAGTGTGGGGCCAAATTTTGCAACTAAAAATGAAAGGCCCTCAGTGACATTTCCAATGCATATCAAGAGCAAGTCATTTTTTAATGTAACTATGTCCCAACTTGGGACATAGTTATCCTAAAACATGCGGCAGAACCGGATGGTGTCTGGTTACCATCACTGAATGTTTCCATCAGAGACACAGATGAATTCTGATAGAAAGGGAAAGAATGTGGGACAGAATTCCAAATTCCCAAAGAATCCAGACTTTCTGGACCCGTAGAGGCTGAAAGACCGGGATACTCTTCAAACCTTGCAATGAAAATTATCCCCTGAAGTCATCTTTAAACAACAACCGAAAAACCCAGTTTACCTTGGAAAAGGAAAGACTGCCATCCTTAATTCAGTATTGTGTGCTTTAATTACCTATATCGGACCAAAATGACAACAGCAGATGTAGGGATAAAACCCCAAAACCCACTGCTGAGGAGTCGACTCCTCCCGGGGAGTTTCCAAGTCTTTATGGAAAGGGCTGCTGGTAACATAGCTTCCTGGGGGAGCTGCTAACCACAAGGTCAGCAGTATGAATCCACCAGAATCTCTGCAGGTGAGAGAGGACGCTGACTGTTCCCAGGATGATTTACAGCCTGGGAAACCCTATGCTATGAGTGGGAATCGACTATGATGGCAGCAGGTTAATCTTTATGAAAAAGAATCCTGGTACTGCACTGGGGTAAGCACTGGGCTATTAGCCACAAAGTCTGGGGTTCAAACCCATCAGCTGCTCCAAGGAAGAAAGATGAGGCTGTCTGCCCCTGTGAAGATTTACAGCCTCCTTAGAAACCTACAGAACTATCCTACAGGGATGCTGGGAGTCAGAGTCAACGCCACAGCAATGGACGTCTTTACAGAAGTAGTTGCCACACCTTTCGTCCGTGGAGCAGTGGGGGATTTCAAGTTGCCGACCTTTTGGTTAGCAGCCCAATCCTGAGGGGGCAGTGAGTCTAAATTTTTGCTCTTGTTGCTAAGTACCATGCAGTCAGTTCTGACACAGTGATCAAGGAGCAACTGGTGGGTTTGAACAACCGACTTTGTGGCTAGCAGTCCAGTGCTGATCCTATTTATTAATTTAGACACCAGGCTCTAAATGAATAGGGGTGAAGCAGTAGAGCAGAAAACAAGATGAAGATGTTGACGTACTAACCAGAATGTGTTGGGACTCTTAAATGGGAACTATTAGTTTTTATCTGTTTCTTCACTGTTTGTTTTTTTTTAAATTTTCATTGTTATCTGGGTGAAAGCTAAGAGTACAAGTTGGTTTTCCCTTCAACAATTCATACACATTTTAATTTGTGGCATGGACTGTAATTCCCACAATGGAACACTTCCCACTTCCTGTGGTATCTGTCTCCATCCGTTCTTCTTTCTTCTCCTTCCCGCCTTCTGAGCTTTCTGGCTGGGCACACACTGCCCCTCTGGTCTCTTAGAGGAGTGTGGGCCTCCCTGGTGTTATTGGCCCTCTTCCAGGCTTGTCTGAAAGCTGAGCCACCGGGGTGACGTCAAGGGTTCAAAGATGTCTAAATGCCATACTCTCAGGGCTTCCACCTGCCTCTACTGAGCCCAGTAACTTTGTTAATATTACTGTTTGGAGTTTTGTTCCATAATTTTCCCGAATGGGAACATATTTTGATGTAC
>NW_006408558.1:12421391-12422955 GCF_000296735.1 Chrysochloris asiatica | reverse complement strand
TGCTGGTATTTAAAATACCTGTGGCATAGCTTCCAGAATCACAGCAACTCACAAACCATCACAGTACGACAAACTGACAGCCGAGTGGTGGAGATGCTCCTTAGAATAGGGGAATGTGAGGCTTCATCTCATGTACTTTGGACATGTGGTCAGGAGGGACCAGTCCCTGGAGAAGGACATCATGCTTGGTAAAGTGGAGGGTCAGTTAAAAAGAGGAAGACTCCCAAAGACATGGATGACACAGTGGCTCCAACACTGGACCAAAGCATGGTAGTGATTTTGAGGATGATGCAGGGTGGGATACAACAACCCAAGAACTCTGTGCAATCACCACCTTCAAGTCCCCACATGTGTGGTATGCTAGAGATGGCTCACACAGCTGTGGAATCCTCAGCTGACCACTGTTTCCTTCTTTGTGCCCACTGATGTTGTACCAACAGCTTTAAAATCAGACATGATGGTAGTCTGTGAACCACTGTTATTGGCCAATGCTACTTTCCAGGGCAGTTTTTCTCCGACAGAACCAGTGTTGTTGTTGTTAAGTGTCATCCAGTGGGTTCTGACACATAGCAACCCTGTATAGGGTCCTGAGGACCAGCTTGTGGGTTTGAACTGCCCATGCTCTAATAACTACCTTTCAATGCAGAACGACTGTGTGAAAGGAGATTTTCCAGCAAAAGAGTAACATCAATTCTTCCCAAGAATTGAATTTAGGAGAAAAGGTTCCATTGCATTTAAATGGTGATTTAGCCCAGTAGAGGCCTCCTGCACCTCACCCCATTGTCATGGATGAATCAGGAGCCCAAACACCCCATAAAATCACACACAAGACTCCCAGCCCTAGGAGAGTCCCCTGAGCTGGTCACTCTTGTATGCTAGCTGTCAGGATGGGATGAGGTAAGAGAACATTCCAGTGAGTGTTCTGGGAGCACACGCATCTCAAAAGGAAGGTGTGACCTCAGTGAGGCCTCTGCATTTCCTAGAGAAGAGAGAAGTGAAACAAGGCTTAATTCCTAAAGTCTTCCTAGAGGGCATGGCTGTATCAGAGCCATGCAGTACTCCCAGGGAGCTCCAGCAACACGGTGGGCTCAGGACCTAAAACCCTGCCCTGGCTCCACAGCTGGGGACAGCGGTATGCAGGCAGACTACGGCCTCAGTGTGGGTCGGGCCCTGGAACTTCCTGACCACCACACAGTGGCCATTGAGTTGACTCTAACTCTGACTCAGGGTGATCCCACGTGTGTTAGATCCCACGTGTGTTAGATCCCACGTGTGTTAGATCCCACGTGTGTTAGATCCCATGTGTGTTAGATCCCACGTGTGTTAGATCCCATGTGTGTTAGATCCCACGTGTGTTAGATCCCACATGTGTTAGATCCCATGTGTGATAGCGTAAACTGGGCTTTTCAGTGGCCTTTTTTTCTCAGATGCCACTGGATGGACTCAAACCTCCAATCTTTTGGTTAGCAGTTGAGTGTGTTCATAGCTGCAACTCCCCCCCTCCCCCTCCCCACACACACAAGGAGCTCTCGTAGCGTAGTAGTTACGAATCGGGCTGCGAACC
>NW_006408558.1:12417912-12421291 GCF_000296735.1 Chrysochloris asiatica | reverse complement strand
AGGGGTGAGGAACATCAGCCATCAGCCATATAAGGTCCACGAGGTCACTGGGGCTGCCCCTGCCAAGGCAATTGCAGTTCTAGCCACCACATTAGGGGTGAGTTAATGAAATGTTCAACCAAATATTGTATGGCAATCTAGTTTTTAAGTTGATAATTTTGTATGGTTCGCAAATGATAACATAAATTTTGGCAGAAAAAGTTTCCCCACCCCTGCTCTTGAGGTAGACCCACAAGGAGCTCTGATAATGCACACAGGTCGCGAGTTGGCTGCTCACTGCAAGGTTAGAGGTTTGTGTCCACCCCGAGGTTCCTAGGAATAAAGGCCTGGCAATCTGCTCCCAAATATTCAGTCATTGAAAACTCCACGGGGCCATAAGTGGGACTGGTTTTCAGATACGTAGCCATAGCTCCCAACCAGCACAGATGTACAAGATTCCAGTCATGAGAGAAAGCCAGACTGCCCCTTTGGTTCTAGTTGAAGCCCTGCCTAGTTACTTGAGTGAGCACCTGAACTCACCAACAGGTCTGACTCCCCACAAGCCAGGCCAGGGCCCCTCTGTTCCCATGCTCACACCTGGGACACCCACAGCACAGGTGTGGCTGCCCTTCCGAGGATGAACCTTTGCCGGCTCAGCCCTACCCATTCCTGGCCCACTCGTCTTTCTCTGAACTGAAAAGATGTGGCAGCAGGCAGGGGATGCCCTTCAGCCTTGAGGGTTGACCCCTTCAGTCCAGTCGCCCCTACACTCTCAGACTGGAACCACTCAGCTTGGACGGTACCCCGGGACTGAGTAAAGTCCACCCTGTGTGTGTCAGTGTAGAGCTGTGCTCACAGAGTTTTCAGTTGGTTACTTTCCCATAAGTAGATTGCCAGACCTTTCTCCTGAGGTACCTCTGGGGAGACTCAAGCCTCCACATTTTCAGTTGGCCATTTTTATCTCCCAGGAAATCCATTGGGTCGAATGTTGATGCTTAATGCCATTGAGTCAGTTCCAACTCACAGCAACCCTGTGTAGGGTTTCTGGGGAGTGGCTGGCGGGTTTGAACTGCTGACCTTCTTGTTAGCAGTTAAGTGCTTATCCTACATCACCACACCCTCAAAGAAAATCATTCACAAAAGGACAATACTGTCTGACATCACTTATATAAAAAGACAAAGGAAATGTATAGAGACCAGAGTTTATTGCTGGTTACTAGGGTCAGGAGGAAGGACAAAGGGGCAGACATGAAAGAAATGGTGAACTGAGCTGGAAGACCACAGTGTCGGTTATTGTGAGAGCTGTAAGTTACACACCTGTGAAGAGGTGAATTGGCAACAGTTGTGTGATAGAGACACTTACGACAGTAACAAAGCAAAGCAAAAGTGGGCAACCATGGAGACTGCTTACGTACAACCAAATACCTCATGAGGTTCAGGGTCAGAGCTTCCTGGGACATCCTGGTTTGGTGGCCTAACAATGCATTTATAGTGCTTCTGTTTTTCAAGGTTGATTTGAAGCACAAGGCCAGTGGTTCAAACACACCAGCTGCTCCTCAGAAACTCTATATATGGTCACTATGAGTCGGAACCGACTTGACAGCTCTTAATAACAACAATTCTACCTCCTAGTTGGTTGCATCGTGCCTGGAGTTATCCTAGACACACAACTGTAGATCTCCATTCACCTCGAGTCATTGAGGGAGAGGAAGAGGCGGGCATCGGAGGAGGGTGTGGAGGGAGTATGACCTCCATGAAACCACCTTCTTGGCCATGAGACCAGAAGAATGAGATGATGCTTGTATACCATGACTAAGCATTTTGATCAAAGATTCCACAGAAGAATTCTAATTTAAAATGAAGAAAGTGCAAAACAGAATTTCAACTTCTCCTGGACTCCAGACTTTCTGGAACCGTGGAGGCTGGATGAATCCCTGAAATGAATGCCCCAAGATCATCTTGAACCTTTAAACCAGAAATAGCCCCTGTGATCATCTTAAAACCAAGTAAGAGGTTAGCTTAACTATGAAAGAATGTCTGCCTTCAGCATTATTAAGAGCTATCTCTATGGGATCAAAGTGATAAGGACAATGGGAAAGGAGAGGCTGGGAGCTTAGGGGCAGTGAGGGTGTGTCCACAGGACAGGAACAGTGCCGCTGAAGAGGAGGCTGGAAATTGTTGCACAACTTGAAGAACATCACTGACTGCAAATATAAAAACTGTTCTGCTATATATATTATATATTTGCAACAACAATGACAAATTTAAAAAAAAAAAAAACTGTCTCCCCTCCCCACCCCCCAATGCATGAGTGCCTGGAAGCTCAGGATGAGATCTAATTTGGGAATTGATTATCTATAGATGAGATTCAAGGTGATGGCATACTGGATTCAGAATACCCAAACTCAAACCCACTGCCCTCAAGTCAATTTCAATCCATTGCGGCCCTGTACGGTGACACAGACCGGCCCTGTAGGATGATGAAGTGGAGCGGCCCTGTAGGGTGGAGTAGAGCTGCCCCCACAGGGTTTCTTTCCTAGGCTGGAATCTTTTTCCTCCCACGGAGCAGCTGGTGGGTTCAAAACTTTGATCTTTTGGTTAGCGGCCAGACACTTAGCATGTGCGCTACCAGGGTTTCAGTCAATGACCAACCAAGTGAAACTAGGTCAGAGCCATTGCGTCCGGCTAATTCTGACTCTCTGTGATACTCTAGGTCTCGGAATCACCCCTCCATAAGGTTTCCAAGCTTGTAAATCCACACACAGTGTCTGTAAATCTTTATGGAAACAGACTGTGGGTTAGAAGTCACGAAATCACCAGGGTCTAACCCCCTGCATCACTAGTGCTTCTTCAAGGGGCAAGGGGGTCTCTGCTGGGAGCCTTTGCCCCTCAGTCTGGACTCACTTCATCAGACCATTTCTCTCCCTGTAAGTATGGGGCAGGGACAGAGGGTCCTCTGGATGAACTTGTCCAGGATGGGTGTCCGGGGACAAGAGCTATTGTTGTTAAGTGCCATTGAGTCAGTTCTGATTCATAGCAACCCTGTATAGGGTTTCCAAGGAGTGACCGGTAGATTGGAACTGCAGACTTCGTAGTTCAAACTGACCTTGCAATTCAGTGCTTATCCTACAGTGCCACACCAGGTACAAGAAAGGGGGCTTGAAATGAGGCTCTGGGGGAGCAGGGAGGAAGATCTTGAGGTGTGGAATGGAGTCAAGTGGTGAACACAATACAACACAAATATTGCCTCTTGAGAGCTTCAACCTCGTGGGAAAGCAAGCCACAACAGTGAGACCCCAATGAGGACGCATTGCATTGGGCCAATCTGCAGCAAAAGGTCACTTTTAGGTGTTAAAAAAGCAAAGATGTCACTTGGAGGACTAAGGTGGTCCTGATCTTA
>NW_006408558.1:12409003-12412481 GCF_000296735.1 Chrysochloris asiatica | reverse complement strand
GCACTTAACAACAACAACAACACACACACACACAAAGACAACTAACAGGTTGTCATCGAATTGACTTAGGCTCATGGTAACCCCATGTGTGTCAGAATCGATCTGTGCTCCACACAGTTGTTAGCTCTGTACCCTAGGCAGTAGATCTCCAGGTCTTTCTTCTGCAGGACCTCGGGGTGGATTCGCCCCTTCACCAGTGCAGTGTGTAACAAACCTAATATTGCTTCCCACTGTATGGCCTGAGGGACACCCATGGTGCCCAGAAGTCAGGTGGAGAAACCAAGTCTTGGCATTTGAGGGATTTGCTATTAGAGAGGAAAGTTGGAGGGTCCATGGCCTGCACCCAACTTAAGGCTCTGCAGGTTGGAAGTCTTAAACCAAAGTGGCATTGAGAGGGTGTGTGCACTGGGCAAAGCCACATCCAGGAGGGAGCTTCCATTCTCTTCTTGTCCTTGACTCCTCCTGGGCCACAGGCACCTGATCTTAGAAAAGGTTGTGCTTGCATGGGGGTGCACTGTGGCTGTCCCCAATCCGGGGGCTGTCTGAGGCCCTCCCACCACAGCCTGGGCACACTGCAGTGTCCTTATTAGCGGGAGGCATTTATGGGGTGCACTTTGTACATATACAGGGTTTACAAGCCCTTTTATTAGTCATAAAAAGGGAGGGGGAGGCTTCAGAGTGTGGGCCGGATCTGCAGCTGCCTCCCTGGCAGAGTGTGCTTGCCCACGGGCCGAGTGCAGGTCCTGTCTCTCTGTCTCCTGTCTCACCTGCTCATTTAATCACCTGCTCACCTGCTCACTTGATCACCTGCTCACTTGATCACTTGCTTACCTGCTCACTTGATCACCGCTCACCTGCTCACTTGATTACATGCTCACCTGTTTACCTGCTCACTTGATTACCTGCTCACTTGATCGTCTGCTTACCTGCTCATTTGATCACCTGCTCACTCGATCACCTGCTAACCTGCTCACCTGGCTATATGGTTTGGGGAATGTGAATGGACTTGAGCCAGGCAGAAACAAACTGCTCTGGCCTGTGACTTAGACACTCGTGGGGGGTGGCAAGGAGCCCCAGATAGGTGACGTGCTTGAGGTTTCTAGAACAGAAGCCGGGGCCAGACAGAGGTACCTTGGCGGAAACCCCAGGGTGCTCCTCTTCTGAGCCCTTTCAACATACAGGACTGTGGGCCAGACCCCAGACCCCAGGCTCCAGGGAGAATCTAACAGCCTGCATCCAGGCTCCTCACACATGTGGGAGTGGAGAAGCCTGCACCCGCTCTAGCTCCAGCCCCAGTGTCCTCAGTAGCCTGCCCTCCAGGTACCTGAACTCCAAGGCCTCCACAAACCCATCAGTCCCCGTACTCCCTGGCAGGTCCAGGCCTGGTAGTGTCTTGTTGTTGTTGTTAAGTGCCGTCTGGACTCAGACCTCAGCCTAACCTCTCCGTGGTATGTGTGCATATGTGTGAGACTTATCTGGCTCCTCCTCATCCCAGAACCCAGCCCCCTCCCCTAAGTCTGGGCAAGGGCACAGAAGGACATCTACCCAGGAGAACTAAGGAGGGCCTGGGTGACACATGGGCATCACAGGCCAGAGACTTCTGTGGTGGGCAGCTGACTTCTGCCTACCCACTATGGCCATCTTCCTCTGGCAGCGCCTAAGACAAAGCCCTGTTTCTCAACTGCCCGGAGCACCTGAGTCTGAGTTTGGGGACAGTGGGGCTACAGGATGATAAGCAGTGACCCGTAATATCCCCAGCCAGTGACCAGCCCGCTCCTGGACATGTGCCAGGGTGTCCAAGGTGGAGACATGGAAGAAACAAAGGAGAGTCATGCTGGACAGGTGCACCGGAAGGCACCCAGGTAAGTGCCCAGGACAGGTACTTCGACAGACAAGGATGGCCCAGAGTAAGGGAAAGTCTGGACTACCCAGGGGTCCTCGCCCTACCACTAGTGCCCCCCTTTTGAAACTGCCTTGGAGGGGTACTCAAAGTGGCTGACCCTAGGGGGCTGACCAGGTGCAGTGTCTTCTGCATCCCCACCAGGATGGAGGTGTTAGAGAACCCCGGAACCATGAATGAAGAAAACTGGCCGAGTCTCTGCTCTCCAATGGACCTCAGACCCCTGGGACTGACCTCAGGTCTGGGCTGGCCACAGGGTCGGCTGCCCCCAGGGAAAGGTCGGGGGGGAGGCAGTGCCATGGACAAGGCTCAGCAGTGCACAGGAGGGCTCCAGGACAAGGGGGCAGCTGGGCACTAGCTGAGGGGACCCCGGGAGTTGATTCTGGACTTGACCATGTGTGGGGCTGAGTTCTGGAGGCCCTGGGAGTCCATGGAGGGCAACTATAGAGCCAGAAGACCCATCTCTCCACCCCACTTCCTAGGGACAGGGGGAGGCCTGTTCTGGTCAGGCAAAAAGTAGCCCCTCGGCCCCTGGGAAAGAAGATAGCCACCGAGACAGACAGGCGACAGACAGAAAGGAGGGGAGAGGCCTCTCTGCCTCTCTCCCACTGACCTTCCTCCCCCTGGGGAGAGGGAAAGGGTTCAGGGTGACCTTTCTGAAGTGGGCCCCATAGCAGCCCTGCCCCTTCTCACTTTGCAACAGCTAACAAGTCCCCACCCCCACCAGAATCAACCAGCCGGCAGCTCAGCCGGCAGGAGAGGTTGTCTGCAGCCCCCCCACCCCCCACCCCCGTGTGTAAAATAAATTCCTCATTTTATGATGGGAGGTGGGAGGAGAAGGCGGGGCTGTGGCCAGAGGGGAGAGGGTGTTGTATTTTACCTCCTCCTTGTGGGCTGGAAGGCCCTGGTGGAGGAAGGGGCTTCCTGGGGGAGGGGCAAAGGCTGGAGGGAGAGGTCGAGGAAGAGAGGAGGAGGGGGATGGAATCCAAACTGGCTGTGTGGCCCTACCACCCAACTAAAACAACACAGCCAGGAAGTCCCACTGGAAGGGGTGGGGGGAGTGGGGAGGAGGTCCCAGGGGGCAGGTCCTGAGAGGTCAGGCCTGGAAGGGGCCTTAGCGATGAGGCTGGGGAGGGATTGAGCAGAGCCAATGGCAGGGATCTTTCAGGCCCACCGGATGCTGGAGGGACCTCCCTGGGTGTCATGGTGGCCTGAGGGGGGGGAGGGGCTGGCTTTCCAACCCCACTGCCTGGAGAGTCTCCACTCTCCGTTTTTTTTATGCTTTATTGTGGGAAATGCATACATATAACAAAACATTTGTCATTTCAACTGTTTCTATGTGCAGTTCAGCATGGTGAATTACATTCATGATGCTGAATTACCATCTCCATCTGGGTCCATATGTTTGTATCGCCTCAAACAGAAACTTGTTCCCCCCATCTTTCCCTCTCCCTGTTCTTGGTAAGACCCTCCAGTCTGTGTGTGTGATATAAATATATACAACCCCACCCACATTTGCCAGTTTTACATGTTTCACATGTCTATTTCACATGTCTACTTCACATGCCTGCTTCACAT
>NW_006408558.1:12401619-12408808 GCF_000296735.1 Chrysochloris asiatica | reverse complement strand
CATGTCTGCTTCACATGTCTGCTTCACATGTCTGCTTCACATGTCTGTTACAGTCATCAGGAAGCACAACCATTGCTTACATCCATCACCAAATTTTCCATCATACTTTCTAGATATTTGAATTTCCCAAACAAGTACCCACGCTTGTCCTCTTCTACCTGCCTTTGGTCAGACCCTCCATCAAGACCTGAGAGATGGGCAGGGAGGGCCTCAGCTGTCTCCAGTTCCCCTCAAGCAGGCCTGGGAACACAGGAGGAGGCAGCAGCTCATTTGGGAGCCCCCACCAAAATCTTCCCCCAGCACCTTCAACCCGGAGACCCCTAACTTCCCACAGTTGAGTGTCTTGTGCTCACATGGGAGTTTGGGGGTTCGGGGGTGTCACTAGGGAAGCAGCCCTAACAGATGGAGCCACCTCCTGAGGTCAGAGGTCGCAGGCTGGGAAGACTAGCCACAGTGACCATTTAGGGACAGAGGGGCCTGGGATGCTCCACTTCTGGGTAGGGTGGGGCTGATGGGAGCTCTGGAGAGGTACTGCTCAGGGAATGGGTCAGGGGTGCACTCCCTTCCCTGGCCCAGGCTGGGGGTGAAGGACCTTCAGATGTTCTGAAGATCCCTTTGTGGTGGCCACTTCTGGGGAGAAGGGTGCTCATTCATACGGGAGTCCAGGGGCAAGGTTCTGGAAGGAGGGGCAGTAGAGGGAACACACAGGTGCAGTGAGCCCTTTTATTAGTCATAGAAAGAGAGGGCTGGCGAGGGTTCAGATGGGCTAGGGTCTTCCAGGCCCACAGGGAACTGAAGGGACTTCCCTGGGGTGTCTGGAGGCCAGTGTCGGATGCCTGTGCATGTCCTCTCTGTGGTGGTCATGGTGTTGCCTGTCTATCTGCCTGGACATCCCAGTCCCAGAGCCCATGAACGGCTCTACAATGAGGCAGACACCAAGGAGGACAAGCATGGACAGAGGCAGCCGAGGGACTCCAGAGCAGGGCTCCCTGGTGCTGGCTTCCTTCTGTGCCATGATCCTGATCCTGCCCCAAGGTGGTCCTTCTCTGGGATCCCCTCCCCACCCTGGACTCCTGTTCCTAAATGTGACGGGGTGTTTGAGCCCCAGTTCCTCCTTCTCTCCTTTTTCAGAATGGATCAATCTGTGGCAATGAAGTGGGGATGCCCCAGTCCTGGGGTAATGGATGGCGATTTCTCCCAGAGGTTGGGGGGCTCTCAGTGTACCTAACATCTTCTGTGGCCAGGCACTGGGAGAGATTGGAGTGCAGGTTCCATAGAACTCGTCCTGGGTGGTCCGAGGGGGATAACCAGTCTCCCCAAAACCAGACTCACTGGAAACCTTTTGTTGTTGTTATTATTAACTTTTTATGGTAAATTGGGTGAAGGTTTACAGAGAAAATGAGTTTTCCGTGAAGCCATTTATACTCATTTTCTTTCTGGTTACAGACGACAGCCCTCATGATGTAGGAGCAGCGTTCTCTTCTGTCCTTCTCTGTGGCTTATTTCCATTCCTTCTTCCTTCCTGGTCTTACAGCCTCTGCACTTCATCCCTGGGCAAATGCTGCCGTTTCCATCTCTAATGGTTGCTTATTCCAAGGTGTGCGTGTCTCCCTACTGTTGTTTGGCTGAAAAGTGAACCACGAGGGTGAGTTGTGCACTTTCAGACCTGAAGGATGACTAAGGACTCTAGTCTTGGGGTTCCATCTGTCTCTATCTGACCAGTAAGTCTGATCTTTTTGTGTGTGTATGTGAAGATTTTGAGTTTCGTTCCACATTTTCCCCCCACTCTATCTGGGACCTCCTAAGACAATCCTATTCAGAATACTCAGTACTCATAGCCGTGTACCATCGAATTCTTTTGGTCTCAGGGTTGTGGAGGTCGTACTTTTACTGTGAGCACTTTGTTGTCGTTAAGTGTCATCAATGGGCTCAAACGTGGCAACAATTGTGAGGTTGGCCCAGGACCGGGCAGTGTTTCATTCATTTGTGCAAAAGGTCGCTATGAGTCGGTACCGACTCGATGGCACCTAACAACACCAACAAAGTGCCATAAGTTGGTTCCGGGTTGCAGTGGCCCTGTTTAGGGTTTCTGAGGAATGGCTGGTGGATTTGAAGCCCCGACCTTGAGGTTAGCAGGCTAGTGTTGGTCCTACCTGAACTCCTTGTGAGCCTTTTAGAGGGGTTTATAAGTGCTGGTGGTATGGTGAGTTAAGTGTTAGGCTGTCAACTTCAAGGTTGGTGGTTCAGACCCACCAGCAGCTCCCACAAAGACAATGGAGGCTGTCTTGTTCCATAAAGACTGGCCACCTTGAAAACCCTAGGGAGCCGTCTGCCCTGTGGCACGCTATGAGTTGGAAGCGATTGATGTTTGTGAGTTGAGCCTGGTTTATAGGTGCTGGTAGAGCAAAGGGCAGCAGAGGCTGTAAGGTCCAGTGAGATAAGAAGCAACCCAGGGGTCAACTTGGAAACCAGGGTCACCTGGTTTTGTGGCTTGAATTGTGTCCACCCCCCAAATATCTGTCCAAGTCCTACCTCCTGGTACCTGTGAAGGTGACCTCAGGGGTTTTGCAGTTAACTCAAGGTCTTACCAGATCATGTTGGACAGTAGCTCCAGTGACTCGTGTCTTCATAAGAAGAGGGGAGTTTGTGACAATGGAGATGGAAATCCAAGTGACATAGCCACATGCCAAGAACTGCCGGCCACCTCAGATGTTGGAAGAGGGGAGGGTCCTTTCAAGGAAACACAGCCTGGTGGACATCATGGATTCCAGTCCTGCCTTCCAGGCTGTGAGAGAATGCATCACTGTTGTTTGAAACCCCAGTGTGTGGTGTGTGTTATGGGGGTGTACACGTGGTCTCACCACCAGGAAAGACCAGCCCAGAACCTAGAGTATGCAGACTGAGGAGAAGCGGAAGCTGGGGGTGAGGGCTGCACCTTTCCCCAGAGACCTGAGTCCAAGCTTCTGCCCAGGAACGTGGCTGGGTCGGTGAAGCAGCTTGTCCACTGGGCACCAAGGAGCACCCAAAGCCCTGTGTGTACATCCTGCCCCTCTGCCCAGGAATCCAGCTGCTGGTTCACAGCCCTGCTGAGCTGGTGGGGTCAGGCCCGACCCTTCACATCCGCTCCTCTAACTGTCCCCGCATGCAGCTCGGTGAGGGGTGAGTTAAGGCAGAAGGCTCCTCAAATCGCTCATCAACAAAGCCCCAGCGGAAAACCGGGCCTCCTTAGAGCCTCTCCGAGCAGGAAACGACTTCTTCCTGGAAACATGTGGAGAGCCGGGTGAGCACAGAGCAGCCTGCGAGTCTCCCCTCTCCAGAACCCTCATTCCTGTGGTCCCTCACCTCACTCTTGGTGAGGGCAATGGGATGAAGGCCACCAGAACTGGAACAGTGGACCTCCGAGCCACACCTGCTGACACCGAGAGGAGTGTTCCCTTGGTTTCATGCAGAGACAGCCCACCCCCCATCCAATGCCAGGAAGGGGCTTAGACTACAGACCAAGACACTGGGGTCCACCAAGGTTACGTGCTCCTACACACCAGAATGGGGCTGATCAGGGATTTCTCCTGGGCAGCTAGTGCTGCTGGTCCTGTTTGGAGAGAGACCCTCTGCTCTCCTGATCCACAGAACTGTATGAACAGCTGTTAGAAGGATGACCACCCTGGCTCCTGTGGGTTTTGCTTGGACTTGGAGCATCCCTGATCATGGAGGTTGGGAATCGTGGGGCGCTGAACCCCACTCTTTCAGTCCCAATTTCTCCTTTCTCCTCGTTTCTTCTTCTTCTTTTTTTTTTTTAAAATGTTTTATTGTGAATTATGTGATCGTTTACATGGGAGAACATTAGCTTTACATTCCTCCTATTGTGTATCGTTTCGGTGCCATGGTTACAATCCCTTCCATGCATCATCAACCAACCAAAGGGCATACACTACAAGCCTGCCCCCTCCACTCCAGTTGTCAGCACACAGCCCCTCTCCCTCTCTGGGTCTAAAGTCCCCAGCTGCTCCATCTCTCCACGTCATCATCTCTGCCTCCATCTCAGGCATCACTGCTTCTCTGGGTAGGGTCCCACTCTCTGCTCTTCTCCCTTGATGGTCCCAGGGACCTCCGCTCCTAGACTGAAAAGTTAATCGCTCCCCTCCTTGCTATAAAACATCTACCTTTTCGTTTCTTCTTAATGGGAGATTTCCCTCAAGTTCTGAGTACACAGAAACCTCTCTGGGGTCTGCTAATGTGTGTGCACCACCTGGCGCTTGGCCCACCATTTTCTTATCTGTCCCCAACAGGGACAGAGTGAGGTCCTTCAACGGCACCACTAGCCATGCATTGGCTGAAGAGTGGGACTCACTGACCATCAGGAACCAGCACCCATTCCTGCAGCTGGCCTTGTTCTGTCTCTCCTCTGTGTGAATAAGGCATTGTCCCACCCAATACCTGTGTGTGTGTGAAGAGTTTTTCCGGACAACCTCAGCAGTTTGGCGCTGTGAAGACGATCAGCACCAACACTAAAGGGGCAGTGCGGCTCACTCCTCATGAATGCACTGTCCAGGAGGGGTGGTCAGTGTCAGGGCAGGAGCTCCATGTGCCCTGGGGCTCAGTATCCTCTGTTACGGGCCTCTTTGTGTCTAAGGCTCTTTGATGTCCTCCCCGTCCACTGGTGCTTGAAAGAAGAGAAGGGAGGTCTTCCTGGAGGACTTTATGGCCAGAAGCCCCCAAACCCAAAGTTCTCTGCTTATGTTCAAAGACTAGGCGTGACCACACAGCCGATGTTCACCTGCACGTGGGCTGGAGGATGCATCCACAGGATAGGCCATCACTGACTGTCAGTAACACCCACTGTCCACTCCAATCCTTGTCCCTCCTCTTTCTGACCAGATCTTCTCAGCATCCCCATCAACCCTGCTTTACTCATCTAACTGACCCTCCCTCAGGTTCCTGGATCAGCCCAGCTTGGCTAGGGCAGAGAAGTCAAAGGGGGCAGAGTTCCTACAGTGAATATGGAGTGTGTGAGTGGGAAGCAAGACTCACATGGAGCAAGAAGGTGCCATCATGTGTAGCTCATCCCCAGGTCCAGGAAGAGGGAGCAGGTAAAAAGACTCCAAACCAACTGTAGGAAGCCTCCTGGGGCAAACCCTGAATTAACCAGGGTCTCAAAGGAGCTCTGGTAGCATAGGGTTACGAATTGGGCTGTGAACTGCAAGGTCAGCAGTTCGAAACTACCAGCTGCTCCGCGGGAGAAAGATGAGGCTTTCTGCTCCCGTAAAGATTTACAGCCTCGGAAACCCTGTACAGGGTCGCTATGGGTCGGAACCAACTCTATGGCACTTAACAACAACAACAACAACATGTGGCATGGCCAACCAGGGGAGAGGACCTTCCAGGGATTAAGACCACATCAACCAGGTCCTGGTATGAGTGGTGGAATAAGATGCTAATGAGCACACTAACCTCCTGACTTCACCCCAAATGAGTAAGGAGGGAAAGTGGAAGGAAGAAGCAGAAAGACGGAAGAGTCAGCCATTTGGTAACTGTGGGCCTCTCATCAACCCTTCCAGCTCCAGAGCACCCTCCCACCCCACCCCGATGTGTAACCTCAGGCCTCAGGAATGTCCTGTCTGTGGTGAGAGCTGCCAAGGAGAATGGACAGGGCCCAGGAGCGGGGACCAGCCAGGTGGCCAGCTGGGCTCTGACACTTTCCTGGCTGGGCCCTGTCGTTCCTTATGGACATGGTCATGCGGATGAGGTTTAGTTGGTGGGCTTAAACATCTGGGGATTGTGGGAAGAGTTTCCAGGGCTCCGGCTCATCTCCTCAGGTGCCCACTTTGAGGGTTTGTGTTGTCAAGAAGGCTGAAATATTTGTTTTTTAAAGGATTAACTTCCAGATGAGTCCAGAAGGGGCCAGGAACAGTCTCCGTGGCTGGAGCAAGGAGGCCCTTGTTCCCTCATTGAAACAGAACCAGAAAAGCATCCTCGCTACCTGGGAGAGAGCGGACTGCATTCTTTTTTTCTTTTTCTTTAAGCATCCATCCTTCCATCCACTCATTTGTTCAGTCATGCATTCATTCTACTGATATTTCTTCAGCTTCTGCTTTGATCCAGACTCTTGGCCATGGACTCAAACCTCCCTATCTCTTGACCCGTCCCTGGATAAGCATGGAGTAAGATGATACACTCCAGTCCTCTCCATTCGGTCTAAGTCCCTGACATCATGGCTCTCCTCACCTCATGCCACCTTGCTGTGACACATGCTCCTTCCTGGAATTGCCGGTCCCAACAGAGGCTGGGCCATTTTCCTACCTGTCCAATCTCTTCTCATCACCCTTCCTAGAGGTCTGGTGGGGAAGGAGAGGGGCTGGCCATGCTGACCACCATGGCCAGAGATCTCGAGCCTCCTGGCTCTACTCCAATTGGAGGTCACCAAGAACTCTCTGAAGTTCAAGATGGTGGTCTCATAGGTGGGGCTTGAAGTCAAGGGAAAGAGTACATCCTGGACCTGCCTGTTGAGGGCCAACAGGAAGGGTGGAAGAAGTACAGAGAAGAGGCTGTCTTTGGAGTCAGTGGAGAAGGGTCTGGGTGGTGGATTGCATGTGCTTGGGGTGTGGGGAGGGGGCTGCCTTAGGCTTCTAGTGCTGCTTAAACAGAAATACTACAATCAGTTTGAGTGATCAGCAGTTTATCTCCTTACATCTCACGAGGCTGGGAATCCCAATTCAGGGCACCTGCTCTGGGAGAAAGTCTCTCTGTTGGCTCTGGGAAGATGTTTGTGTCCTTCAGCTTATTTACCCTGGCGTCTCTTGATTCCTTGACAGTCTTCCCCTTGTTTGTGCTTGCTTATGTGTCAATCTATTCTTTTTCTAGCTCAGCAGTGATAAGATTTAAGACCCGCCCTACATAGATAAGGCCTTGACTTGTGTCCTCCCAAATATGCATCAACTCCAACAAAATAAGCTCAGCATTGGAAATTGTGTGGAACAAAGAATCCAGCATCACACACACCCACACACAAAACATGACAGTAATCAATTCATACCTTTTAAGAATTATACTGAATGTAAATGGTTAAACGTAGCAGTCAAGAGACGTAAAGGGCAGAATGGATAAAAAAGGAATGTTCAATACGCTGTCTACAAGAGACACATCAAAAAGATGGAGACAGCCTAAATGCCCATCAACAGAAGAATGGCTAAAC
>NW_006408558.1:12399499-12401259 GCF_000296735.1 Chrysochloris asiatica | reverse complement strand
GGAATGCAATCGTTAAAGTGGTGGTGGTGGTTATGTGCCGTGGAGTCGGTTCTAACTCATAGCGACCCTGTACAGGGTTTCTGAGGCTGTAAATCTTTACAGGCGCAGATAGCCTCATCTTTCTCCTGTGGAAAAGCTGGTAGTTAAAGTAGATAGAGGTAAACTTTTAACTATTGGTACATGGAGGGGATTGCAACCATGTAGTGAAGCAAAGTATAGGATTTGTTGAACACAAAACTGATGTGTATCAACTTAACTAGGTCAGGATTTACAGAGGTTTAGAAGTTGAAATGTGCTTATTCCCATGGTGATAAAATCTAATACAGGCACATTTAACTCTCTGATGATTGGCTATGATCAGCCAATCAATTAAAGCCATGTTTCCTTGGGGGTGCGGCCTGCTCCCAACATAACAGACATGCAGGAAAGACTCTCTCTCTCTTCCTCTGGGGACCTGGGGCTCTACAATTGTAAGCCATTTTCATGATAATAAACTTCTCTTTATATTTATACGTATATATGTTTCACTGGTTTGCTTCTCTAGAAAAGCTGGCCTACGGCACCAATGTTGTAAAGAGTTAAAAAACACACAAAGGCTTTTCTTGGTGAAAGAAATCATCTACACATAATTACAGGATGTTGGGTGGGGGAGGTGCGGGGAAGGGAAATTATTCATGGGCTAGAGGGTACACACATGTTAACATGGGAGACAGAGCAGGTAATATACAACAGATGAGAGGTTAGCAGAGGAAAGATGAAGGCAGCAGGAGACACCGGGAGGAATGCAGCAGTTAAAGTGAACAGAGGTAAATGCTGTTAACTGTTGGTGCGTGAAGGAGATTGCAACCAGGTAATGAAGTACAGCGTACGGTTTGTTGAATGAAAAACTGATGATCTGCTCTGTAAACCTTCACTCAATTCACAATAAAAACGTTTTTTTAAAAGAATATGTGTCAAGTGAACTGGACGATGATTCTCAATAGTTTGGCAGCCATGTAATGAGGCAATGCATCAGTTATGCCATGAGGTTGTCATCACCCATGATGTGATCTACTGTGACCAGCCCTGATCTAATGTAAGGGGCCTTTCCCTGGGGCGTGGGCTGCATCATCTGTTATCTTACAAGAGATAAATGGAGAAAGAAGCAAGCAGAGAGGAATGGACCTCAGTATCACCACAAAAGGAAGGCTGGGAGCAGAGCATGGATCTGGGGTACCTCTAATGGGTACCTCCTATACCAAGGGGACGGTTGATGCCAAGACACATGGAGGTCTCCAAGGGCCACTGGACCCACACATGTTAAAAGGAGACGGGACCTTTCTTTAGGGCCAACAGAGAAAAAAAGCTTTATGCTGGATCTGGTGACCTAAATTTGGACTTCTACAGTATAATAGTTAGGGTTTTGTGTCAACTTGACTGGGTCAGGATCCCCAGTGGTTTGGCAATTGATAATTAACTCTATGATGATTGGCTGTGAGCAACCAATCACATGAAAGAATGTTTCCTTGGGGGTGTGGCCTGCTCCCAATGTAATGGACACAAAAAACTTTCTCTCTTTCCTTCTGGATCTGAACTTGAGACTCTGTCTATGACTGTGAGCCATTTCCTTGATATAAATTTCTTTTTACATATATTTCACTGGTTTTGCTTCTCTAGAAAAGCGGGCCTAAGACAAATGGTACTGAGAGAATGGGGTTCTAGAGAAACAAAATCACAAAGATAACATGGAGGAGCCTGGAGGATATTGTTGTTGTTGTTGT
>NW_006408558.1:12391880-12398664 GCF_000296735.1 Chrysochloris asiatica | reverse complement strand
TATGGTGAAAGAACACAACCTTGTTGCACACCTTTCCCAATTTGAAAACATTCAGTGTTCCCATGTTCTGTTCGAGCAACTGCTTCTTGGTCCAAGTACAGGAGGATATTATGCTGAGTGAAATTAGTCAGTTACAAAGGGACAAATATTGTATGAGATCGGTACTGTAAAAAGTCAAGAAAAGGTTTTCATTCTATAATAATAAACATTCTATGACAGTTACCAGGGGTAGGAGAGAAGGGAGATTTATTCACTGAATTGAGTGTAGGCATGTGCTATAAAGAAAAGGAAAGACAAAGGCAAGAAGTGACTGGCTTACAAGCTTTCAAGAGGGAACCTAGAATCAGAGAGCGTGAAGGAAGGTAGAATCTCCACTGATAGTATCCAATCTGTCTAGGCGGGGCTGATGAAATGAAATGCAGATAGGTCTCTTGTGATACAGTAGTGAATAATTGTTATCAGGACTGATTGTGAGGGTTGGAAATGTAATGGTAGACATTTTGTAGCCGGAGGGGAGTGTTTAACTTTTCAGTCTAGGAGCTAAGGTCCCTGGGAGAAGAGCAGAGAGCAGGACCTACCCATAGAAGCAGTGATGCCTGAGATGGAGGCAGAGACAATGATGTGGAAAGATGGAGCAAGCTGGGGACTCTAGACACAGAAAGGCAAAAGGGCTGTGTGCTGACAACCGAGGGGGCAGGCTTGTAGTGTATACCTTTTGGTTGGTTGATGATGCATGGAGGGGATTGTAACCATGGCAATGAAATGATATACAATAGGATGAATGTGAAAATAATATTCTCCCATGTCAACTATCACATAATTCACACTAAAACATTTAAAATAAATAAATAAAGTGCAAAAGATTCACCCCTCCCGAAAAAAAAAAGAAAAAGAAAAGAGAAGACAGAAAAAAAAGGAAATTTCTTCTTTTTTTGGGTATTTCCCCCCCTTTCTTTCATGTTAAAAAAATATACATACATATATATATCAAATGATGTACTGGAGAAATCAGACACAAAGGACCTCCGTGGAGTTCTTTAAAGTGTCTTTATGTCACTTGAATGTGTAGGGTGCACCTGACACAAGCCAGAGTCGTTTCAATCTCACCTCATATACATACAAAAACTGGGAAATAAATAAATAAGGAAGTCAGAAGGATTGTTGTGTTTGGATGATAATGTAGATGAAGAGCAATAGACAAATCCCAGACTACAGGAAGAGTGAGTCAATCATCAATCTCAGAAGAAATACAACCAGAAGACTCTTTAGAAGTGAAGATGGTGGGACTTACTCTGGGCACTCCATCAAGAAAGACCAATCATCCTGAGCCCCATTCAGAACCTTATGAGGTTTAACTCCAAGGGGATCATGAGAAACACGTTGGATCTTCAGTAGTGGGTATGTTGGCTTTGGGCTGGGGGCTTCTTTCCCTTTGTCTGTCACGGAGCACTGATACGTGTTACTGGGTCCCATAGTCCCACACAACAGTGTTCAGGCAGCGCTCGAATAAACATGAGCATCAAACATGGGGATAGCTTGCGAACTGAGGAACCATGCCTCCAGGGGGTGGGGATAGCATCTCTCTGATACCCCATCACTCACCCCTAGACCTTAGGCCCATATGCTCAGGTGACCTTGATGGCCCTTGATGGCTCCCCAGTCAGTATTTCCCTACAGGACCCAGATACCACAGCACTTCTGGGAGGAGTGTGGTCCCCTGGTCTAGCACCTGGCTGTGATCGTCCTCTCTGGAAAAGCTCTCCCCATCAGATCTGGAAGAGCCTCTGTGTATGTTGCTGGGAAGCAGCCTGGCCTCCCAGTGAGAAGCAGACTGGACTATGGGCTGGTCCTCCCTGCAAGGGGCCTTTGCTGTTACCACATCCATTTGTTTAGAATCTCCATCTTGTCCCACAAGGCAGAGATGGCTGCGGAGAAGGGAGCAGCATACCTGGACTGGAGACCGCTACAGAGCTGAGCCCAGGGTCTTGCTATGTGTGTGTTGGGAATGAAGGACCGTATCTGCAGAGCTGACCCTTCAGACTCAGACACCTGGGTATAGAGCCTGACTAGCTCACTCACCACTGCTGACCCATCAGGGACCAGGCCTCTGCACTTGACACTTACCCATGTCTTCTCACCTCAGCCCATTCCAGCCCTCCAGAAAAGTGCCCAAGAGGGAGCAGCGAGTGGGGTGTCCAGGAACCCTCCAGGTGGCTCCATCTATGGATGATCTTGGGATCTTCAAGCTTCAGCCTGTGTTATTTCTCCAAGTGGGGTGCCCCAGATCTGCCTACACGGCCTAGTCTGACTAACAGAAGTTTGGGAGACAAGAGAAGATCCTTAGGAATATCCAGAGGCCCTGCCTGCCCTGGGTCAGACTGTGATGCAGAGCTCAGGAACTGAGAGGTATGACTCCAAGGGTCTCATCCTCCGGTATTACTCATTACTGCCAGCGAGAGTCTAAGTCAGCCTGGCACCCTCCCGCAGTTGCCCAATGATGGGCTGTGGGTGTAAAGACACACAGCAGCCAGGCAGCAGCATAGACCCAATCACAGCACCTAGGCCAACTTCTCCTGGGCCAACATCCTGAGTCTCCCAGAAAAACACCTAGCTGCCTTTGAGCATCGTCAGGGACCCGGGGGCAACTCCCAGCCACACCTAAGGACTGCATGTACACCCCACTGACCATCAGCACTTGGTATTGGGGTCCCCTCCATGTTGATCTGAGCATGGTCCCCAAACAGTTGACTTTGCATTCCCAGCTCCATGCATTCACCCACCAAGACTGTTCATTTCAGACCAACTTCCAGAGAACTCTCCCAGCCATTAACAATTAACATCTACATCTGTCAGAGTTCCGGCTGGGAACTTGTCCTTCTTGTTGCCTCGGGGCACCATCCAGTGTGACTCACAGTTTTATTGTTAAGTGTCCTTAAGTACATTCCAACTCTTAGCACCCTGTATAGGATTTCCCAGGAACAGCTAGTGGCTTCAAACTGCTGATGTTGTGGTTAGCAGTTAAGCACTCATTCTACAGTGCCATGCCAAGACTCCCCGTTTGTTTGGCCGTGTTCCCTGTGAGATAAGCGAGCTCTTTGCAGGGTCTACTACCTGTAACAGCTTCAGCATCCTCACACTGGAAACAGGGAGCTGGAACAAAGGAATATTTATACAGTACCGTCCTGGGTTGACCCAGAAGACCAAGGACTGTGGAAGAAGTCATGTCAGAGACACCAAGATGGGCTCATGACTCCATTTCATCTGAGAAGGATAGAAGTTGGGGATCAAGGGGTCCCCATGTCCAGATGAACCTTGATGAGAGCCCAGATACAGCAATTACTGTGGGGTACCACCTGCCTTCTGAAACCTGCCCACTGTGGGTGACCCTGCTGGTATTTAAAATACCCATGGCATAGCCTCCAGAATCATAGCAACACGCAAGTCACCACAGTGCGACACACTGACAGACAAGTGGTGAAATGAGAACTATCATTGGTACTATCAAGTGGATCATGGCTAACAGCAGAGAATATCAGAAACATGTTTACCTGTGCTTTATCGAAGACGCAAACACTTTCAATTGTATGACTCATGATAAGCTACAGACAGCATTGCGAAGTATGAGTATTCCGGAACCAGGAATTGTGCTCATGAGGAACCTGTACATAGACCAAGAGGCAGTTGTTTGAACAGAACAAAGGAACACTGAATGGTTTAAAATTAGGAAAGGTGTGCACCAGGGTTGTATTCTTTCATCATGCTTATTCAATCTGTATGCTGAGCAAATAATCCAAGAATCTGGATTATATGAATAAAAACATGGTATCGAAATTAACAATCTGCGTTATGCAGATGATACAACCTTGCTTGCTGAAAGTGAAGACGAATTAATATATTTACTGATAAAGATCAAAGACCACAGTCTTCGGTATGGATTGCATCTCGATGTAAAACAAAAAACAAAAATCCTCACCACAGGACCAATAAACATCCTTATCAATGGAGAAAAGATTGAATTTATCAAAACCTATTTTGCAGGAGTACGAGTGAAGACAGCGCTTGAGTGGGCAAGCGGTGCGCATGCGCTCGCTTCTCCCACCAGCTCTCCCTTTCCTTGTGCACGAAGAATGAGCATCTTGCATTCGCGTCCGGTCTGTCCCGTCTCGTCGCATCCCTCCAGTGACTGCGACTAGGTGCCGATTCGAGGCGGCAACAGCGGAGACATATTCTCACCGTCTGGTCTGTGTCTCGGCTACCCCCGGCTGCTTTTGCCACCCCTTGGCCCCAGGATGCAGAATGTGATTAATACAGTGAAGGGAAAGGCACTAGAAGTGGCTGAGTACCTGGTCGCGGTCCTCAAGGAATCAAAATTTAAGGAAACAGGTGTTACCACCCCAGAGGAGTTTGTGGCAGCTGGAGGTCACTTAGTCCATCACTGTACAACATGGCAATGGGCTACAGGGGAAGAATTGAAAGGGAAGGCATATCTACCAACAGGCAAACATTTTTTTGGTAACCAAAAATGTGCCATGTTACAAGTGGTGCAAGCAGACGGAATATTCAGATGAATTGGAAGCTATTATTGAAGAAGATGAGGGTGATGGGGGATGGGTAGATACATATCACAACACAGATGTTGCAGGAATACCCGAAGCAGTTAAGGAGATTACACTGGAAAGCAAGAACAGTATAAAACTCCAAGATTGTTCATCGTCATGTTAGGAAGAAGAGGAAGACGAAAGAGAAGCTGCAAATATGGAAGAATATGAAGAGAGTGGATTCTTGGAAACAGATGAGGCTATCGTAGACGCAAGGAAAATAGTAGAAGCTTGTAAAGCTAAAGCTGATGTTGGAAGTGAAGATGCTCTTTTGCAAAACAGAACCTATGACCTTTACATCACTTACGATAATTATTACCGAACACCACGGTTAGGGTTGTTTGGCTATGATGAGCAAAGACAACCTTTAACAGTTGAGCACATGTATGAAGACATCAGTCAACATCATGTGAAGAAAACTGACCATTGAAAATCACCCTCATCTCCCACCATCTCCTATGTGTTCACTTCACCTATGCAGACATGCTGAAGTGATGAAGAAAATTATTGAAATTGTCGCAGAAGGAGGGGGAGAACTTGGTGTTTATATGTATCTTCTAATTTTCTTGAAATTTGTACAAACTATCATTCCAATGATAGAATATGACTATGCAAGACACTTCACAGTGTAATGAAGATCAAAGAGTCTATCCTAATTATTGGTTCTAATTTTTAAAAAATTAACCAATTGATGTGACCATTTATCATCAATATATACAATTTCTGTAATAAAAGGACTTATATGTTTATGCATTAAATTAAAAAAAATAAAAAACAAAGACTATTTTGCTCTGATCAACCATCAACACTCATGGAAGCAGAAGTCAAGAAATCAAATGACATATTTCATCAGGCAAATCTGCTGCCCAAGACCTCTTTAAAGTGTTCAAAGAGCAAAGATGTCAGCTTGAGGACTGAGGTGTGCCTGACCTAAGTCATGGTATTTTCAATAACCTCATATGGATGCGAAAGCTGGACAGTGAATAAGGAAGACTGTAGAAGATTTGATGCATTTGAGTTCTGGTGTTGGAGGAGAATACTGAAAGTGCCATGGGCTGCCAAAAGAACAAACAAATCTGTGTTGGAAGAAGTACAGCCTAAGTGCTCTTTGGAAGCCAGGGTGGCCAAACTTCATCTCTCAAACTTTGGGCAAATTACCAGAAGGGACCAGTACCTGGAGAAGAACATCATGCTTAGTAAAGTGGAGGATTGGAGAAAAAGAGGAAGACCTTCAATGAGCTGGATTGGCACAGTGGCAGCAGTGACGGGCTGAGGCGTAGCGATGTTAGTGAGGCTAACCCAGGACTTCAGGGTTTCATTCTGTTCTGCACAGGATCACTATGAGTTGAGACCAACTTGATGGTACGTAACAACAGCACCTATTTTAACACAAGAGAATTTCTCTGTGGGTGAATGCACCAGACTGCGAAGCCATTTGAACTGCAAGGTCGGTGGTTCAAACTCACCAGTTGCTCCTCGGAAACCCTTACAGGGTCGCTATGGGTCGGAATCGACTCGATGGCACTTAACAACATTTCTGGAATCTATGTGGCACTGGGGGTTAGTGCACTGGATTGCAAGATTAGTTTGAACCACAAGATACGATGTGCAAGCTCACCAGCCTCTTTGCAGAAACCCTAACAAGGTTGTAAGTAAGAACGGACTTGATAGCAGTTAATAACAACAATGCATAGATATGAACACCTGGCGTGGTACTGGAGGATCAGCACTGGACTGTGAACCACAAGAATGGCAGTTCAAACCCACCAACTGCTCCTCAGAAACAATATACAGGGTTCACGTGAGTCCGAACTGACTTGATGGCTCATAACAACAACAAAAAAATACGACTCTTTCATGTGGAGACCCTCCGCAGTGCGTGCCCGGCTCTCCTGTGTTGCAGTTGTAAAAGGCAGCGGGCGTGAGGACCGATGTGGCCATGAGGCGGCAGCCCAGACCCCAGATCTAGGACCGAGGGTGTGTCTGCCAGTTGTCCTGCCAATAACCATGTCCCAGATCGGCTAGATGGATGCGCTTTCCTCTCAGTTGTTGTTAAGTGCCTTTAAGTTGATTCCCACTCATAGCAAATCTGCTCATGGTTTCCATGGAACAGCTGGTGAGTTTGAACCACCCTGCTCATGGTTTCCATGGAACAGCTGGTGAGTTTGAACCACCGACTTTGTGCT
>NW_006408558.1:12387688-12390700 GCF_000296735.1 Chrysochloris asiatica | reverse complement strand
TAAGAGGATTTCTGGGTTGTACCCTTGCATGTGGGGACCCTCCGCAGTGCGTGCCCAGCTCTCCTGTGTTGCAGTTGTAAAAGGCAGCGGGTGTGAGGATAAATGTGACCGCGAGGCGGCAGCCCAGACCGCGGATCCAGGACTAAGGGACGTCTTCCAGTTGCAGCTCCAATGGCTACGGTCCCGGGTCCACTGGGTGAACGTGCATGTGGTTCATGAGGGTGTGCACTGGGGACCCCATCACTGTTTCTAGCCCAGCTATATCCTGGTGTCAAATCTACAGTTCACCGCACCGATGGTCCATCATCCCGGACTTACCATCCCTAGATCCAGGCACCAAATCCTCCAAACCTGCATGTTTAATTGACCTGGATCCTTGGAACCCTCAGCTTCTGGTATCCCAGAAGCCACCATTAACATTTTCATCCAATCTGTGATTCAGATGTTAATGGATCCGGGTGTAGTCGGCTCCCTTTTGTCCTCTAGCTGCCTCTGGGTACTAGTGAGACACTTTGGACATCCAGTAAGTTGGGATATGTGAGTTCTTTGCTGTGAAGAAGTGGACAGTACTTTGTTCGTCTAGTCTTTATTGTGGCCTCAGGGCACCCTCCCATGTGAGTCACATTGCACACACCCTTAGGTGGTATCACCAGGAGATAAGTGAGCAATTTGCTGGGTCTAGTTTCTGAAGCTCATTCAATACCTTGTGTTCGAATCAATGGGCTTGGATGAAGGAACATTAATACGGGTTACTTCACTTTGACCCAGAATCCCATGCTCTGTGGGGGCGTTGATCCTGGAAACTGCAACACTGGCTCATGGACCTGCCTCACCTGGTTAGTACAGAAGTTGGGCGGCAAAGGTCTCCCCTATGCCCAGTGGAGGGCCGGGACTGGAGCCCGGATTTAGGGGATATTGTAAGATACCATGCATGTTAATGCAACAGCATTTTTCCGTGTCCCCCACTTTGGGAGCTCAGTGTGCAACCTGCTCACTCCAGCATTGCTTTGTGGGGACCAAGTGGCCCCGGAGTGGCCGCACAGACTCTGGATCACAGACATGAGAGTGTGGTTCACCCGGGACAACGGTAACATCCCAGGCCCACCAGGCAGTCCCACAGTGCTTCACGAGGGCGCATACTACTCTGAAGCTTGCCAGATAACTTCCTGTGCCTATTCTGCACCCCACCAGCCATCAACGCACAATCGGGAGTCCCATCATATCCTGGGAATGATGAACACCGAAAACACTTGCCCAAAGCATAGAGTTTGCCTGAGTAACTCCAAGCTGGGTCCCCACTTCGAAGGAGAGGTTTTCCTCTTAGACTGGCTTCCAGGGAAGACTCAGCTCCCTGCCCCCCAAAGCCACCATTAACATCTTCATTCAGTGTTTCAAATGCTAAAGGACAGGGTGGAGCCCTCAAGCCAGTGTCTTATATATTGGCTCTGGGTGCTCCGGGCCTTTCAGGGTACGTGCATTGATCCTGCACCCAGAAGATTTTCCTGTTTTGAGCTCAGGACAGTTGGTGTGAATCAAGGTAGGTTTCCTCTGGGAGTCCAGATATCCATAACTGTATAGGGGTTCACTCTTGCACCCCTACATTGGCTCACGGCCCCATATTACCCGAGGACAGAAGTTTGTCAACAAGGAGTGCCCATGCCCTGGGATGGACTATGAAGAGAGCCAGGATGAAGGGAATCCCATGGGGTGCCACCTGCTTTAATGCTAGAGGATTTCTGGCATCCTCTCTTGCTTGTGGGGGCCGTCCACAGTGCACACCCACGTCATTGTGAAGGACAGTGGATGGGGACAAACGGAGCCAGGAGGCCACAGCTCAGATCATGGATCACAGGCATGAAGCTGGATCTGTAGACACAGCATCCATACCCTCCCGGCGGGTGCCCCAGTGTTTCCTGAGGGTGCTCACAGGTCCGCACAGTACTCTGAGCCCCATCCAGCTACCACCTGGGCTGAAATCGCACCACATCCCACTGTTATCCATCACCCTAGAGTTTCCACTCCTAGCTGCAGACTCCCGCTACACCTGCGCCTTTTTTGAACCCACAGCTCCCTCCAGAGAACTGAGTTCCCTACACCCAGGGCTCCCCTTTACAATCTTCATTCTGTAACTAACAGATACTGAGGGACTAGGTGCTTCTCTGCTGCCCAGGACCCTACAGGTTGTCTCAGGGTACCCATCAATGTGGAACTCAGTGAACTTCCATCCCCGTGGGGTAAACACGCTACCTGCTGAGTCCTGTCCTGCCACTGTACTTAGCACCTTCATATGGGGGCAGCGGACTTGGATGAAGAATCGTTTTCCTATACAGGGTGTTTGTTGTGCATTGATCCAGGAGTCCATACAATATTGGGGAGTTCACCCTGGGGACCCTCATATTGGTTTGTGGCCCCGCCTCATTTGGCAAGAAGGAAGAAGTTGGGGAGTGAGAGGACCCCTGCTCCCAAGGGAATCTCTAGAGTCCTCCAGCCCCAGTGTCCAGCTGCCTCCCACAGTTGCACATTGTAAGGCTATGGGTATATGGACAGATGTGGCCACACAGCTCTGAGGATGGGTCTGTTGGGCAACGTTCATGTACAGGGCAGGTGATCCAGTCGCCCACCCCAGTGTGCACTAAGCCCTTCTGGTGTTGCATAGGATAACCAGGAGATACCAATGACAATCTCTCCGGTTGTCCAGGCCCGCGTCAGTTCATGAGGGTGCGCAGGGATCCAACGCAAGCCCTGTGTAAACCAAATTGACACTACACCCACTGGCTAGACTGTCTCACTCCAGTTCCATGCACCAAGTCCCCCAAACCTGTATCTGTATGGAGTTGCCTCCAGGAACGCTCAGCTCCCATGTCCCAGAGGCCGCTGCCATTCACATCTTTATTCAAGCTGCGTTTCAGATGCTAATGACCTGGTCAGGACATTTGCTCCCTCTTGTCCTGGCTGTTGGCTCAGTGTGCACCCCAGAGTTAGTCCCTAGCTGGGGTCCCCATGAAATAAGAA
>NW_006408558.1:12376815-12384240 GCF_000296735.1 Chrysochloris asiatica | reverse complement strand
GGTATCCCATACCTCGGGATGGATCGTGCCGTGAGCCAGGATGAAGGAAATCCTGTGGGGTACCACATGCGTCAACATAAGAGGATTTCTGGGTTGTACCCTTGTATGTGGGGACCCTCCGCAGTGCGTGCCCGGCTCTCCTGTGTTGTAGTTGTAAAAGGCAGTGGGTGTGAGGATAGATGTGGCCGCGAGGCGGCAGCCCAGACCGCGGATCCAGGACCGAGGGTGTGTCTGCCTGTTGCAGCGCTAATGACCACGTCCCGGGTCCACTAGGCAGGCACACCAGTGGTTCCGAAGGGCACGCAGGGACCCCAACGCTTCTTCAAATCTTGCCTGGCTATGTCTTGGGGCCAAATCTGCACCACACACCACTGGCTCTCCATAACTCTGGCCTTAATCCCAGCTTCAAGCACCAAATCTCCACTTTCTATTGAGCATCCTGTAAGTTGGGATATATGAGTTCTTTGCTGTGAAGGACTGGGCAATACTTTGTCCCTTTTTGTCCTTATTGTTGTATCAGGACACCCTCCTGTGTGAGTCACATTGCACACACCCTTAGCTGATATCACTGTGAGATAAGCAAGCTCTTTGCTGTGTCTAGTTTCTGAAGCTCATTCAGTACCTCATGTTCAAATCAGTTGCCTTGGGTGAAGAAGCATTAATATGGGGTGCCTTGCTTTGACCCAGGAGTCCACGGTCTGTGGGGGACCCTATCTAAGAAACATCTACATGGACTCATGGCCCTGCCTCACCTGAGGAGAAAGGCAAAAGTTGGGAAGCAAGGGGTCATGGGAGCCAGGATGACAAGAATACTGTAGGGTATCACCTACAATCATATAAAAGGATTTCCGGGGTCCATCCTTGGGTGTGGGGGCTGATCAAGTGCACCCCAGCTCCCTCTGATTTTGCTTGTGTCTGTGAACCCTCTGATGAGTTGGGGTCCCTTTGTGGAATAAGCAAGCTCTCTGGCCCAATCCAATCCCTGCATCATGATCTCCCAATCTCAAGCTCGAGTGTTTCCCTAGAGGCACACCTTGGGTCAACCCAGATGCCCACGTGCTGTGAGGGAGTCCACCCTGAGGAACCCCACATTTGTTTACGGCCCAGCCTCACCTGACAAGGAGAGAGTGGACCAAGATGGGCGCTCAGATGAAAGGAATATTGTGGGGTATCACCATATTAATGCAAGAGTATTTCTGGGGTCCGACCCCAACGTGTGCCCCAATCCCTGCAGCGTTGTGTGTGAAAGACAGTGGGTGTAGGGGTGGAAGTTGCTGACAGACAGCAGCTCAGATTACAGTTCTCATCCATCTCAGGATGGGTCCGCCCTCGGCAATGTCCCGGGTCCGCCGAAAGGGCGCCCCAGTGGTCATGCGGGTGGCTGCCTCCTGACGCTATTTCCCCACCCATGTGGGGTTCCATTACACGCTAGGCATGATGATCACAATATGCTCCCCTAAACCCAGGACTTTGCACTCCAAGATCTGTGCATTTACCTACCAAGACATCTCCCCTCGTGATCGAAATACTTATTAGACACTCTTCTAGGGAACTCTCAGCTCCGGAATCCAAAGAAACAGCCACTTAGGTCTCCATTCAAATGGCATTTCTGATGCTAAAGACCTGGGCGGTGCTCTGCTGCCCGAGTCCCTGTAGTCTCAGTGGAGCACCCTGGACATCCCCTGAACTGGGGCCCCCATGTCCTCTGGGGGAGTCCACCCCAGAGACACCAACACTGAGGACAGAAGTTGGGGGCTAGGAGGGTTCCCTCTGCCCTATGGCAGAACGAGGTGTCTTCCATGCCAGAAGACAGGTCAGAAGCCTGAAATAAAGAAATACTGTGGCGTTGTATCTGCCGGAACGCAGAGGATTTCTGGGATCCACCTTGGGGTGTGGGAGTCACCCCAAGGCACGCTAGGTTCCTTCCAGTGTCCCGTTGTTATAGTGGTGGGTGTGGGGTCAGAAGTGACCGCGGGGCGGCAGCCCAGATCATGGATAACCGGTAGGAGCTGAGTCCGCCCGCGATAACCTTCCCGAGTCTGCCAGGCAAGCGCCCCAGTAGTTCATGCGGCTGCTCAAAGACCTAGATACTCTTTGGAGCCCACTTGGCTACCTTCGGGGGTCAAATCTGCACTGGACCTCACCAGCTGTCCATCACCCCAACAGTTCTGTTTACCAAGCTCCCCAAACCTGGACCTTGGTGTTCACAAGTGCCTGCAGGATAGTCAACTCTGCACCCAAGGAGCCAGCCATAAGCTTCTTCAGTCAGCAGTGCTCTGCCACCGAGGGTCCTGCTAGTCACCCCGAAGTAGCCACTGGTGGGGGCAGCATACACCTGATGATTTGGGGTGTCAGTGCGGGGCTGGAGCCCCAGGCCCCTGAAGACATTTCTCTAGTGGGGTGACCTAGGTCTTTCCAGGAACCCATATGTTGAAGGGAAGTCTACCCTCAGGGTCTCAAAAGTGGGTCACGATCCCGCCTAGGAAGAGATGTTGGGGAGACCGTCTTGGGACCCCAGGTTAAGGGAGTCCTGGAAACGGGCTTCCATGGGAGAGGGAGACCCCCAACTTCAGGCCTTTGCCTGGCACAGGGAGTTTCTGGGGTGGCCCCCTCAGACATAAGGACAGGACGCCGGCTCCATCCCGCACTTACACTTTTCTGCTGAGCTTTGAGTGTGGAGACTAAAAGTCACCGCGAGGCGGCAGCCCGAACACCAGATCGCAGCCCAGAAGCGGCCGAGGTTGAGCTGACAGAAGGCTGAGGGTCTCCCTGCGCCTAAGTGTGGAGTCCATCCGTGACAAAATCTGGGGGCCTACCCACAGCAAAGTTTGGGTTCACCTATGATGAAGGCTGAGGTGATTCTGGACAGACAGCTCCTAGCCATTAGGGACCCATCCATGGACAAAGGGTCTGCCCTGGGCCCTTGCAGGTTTGGGGGGTGTCAAAGTCAGTGTGTTCAGCACTTCGCCCAGTGCACCCCTGCCCCTATGCCAACCTTTCGGTATCCACTTGACACCAGTGAGCCCTAAGGAATGGGAGGGCCAAAGATGGTCAGGGGGCAGTAGTTGGTTGGTGGTACTGAGAGCTGTTCACAGAACACGCCTGCTGAATAGCAGGTTGTGCTGGATCCCGTTTGGGGTACCTGTTGGTGGAGGCACTACGGGGACCCAGACAGTGAGAGGATCTTACCTGTGCAGGGCAGCCCAATACCCCCAGAACTTCCCTCACCGAACCCGATTCCTAATCGCCCCGTCACTCCTGACAGAAATGAGGCAAGGCTAAGGGACAGATAAGGCCACCCTCCCCGCTTCAGCCACTGGGACCCCCAGCCAGGTCCACACCATTGGGATGCTGAGTCTGCCCTTGCAAGACAACGGTCTCTGTGGGCAGATACCTGGGGGAGCATTTGGGGGCAATGCCAGGTGTTGTAGATAATTCCAAAGTTGGGGGGAGGTGCACAGGACGAGGTCAGAGAATTCTGGGGTGGGACGGTGGAGGGGAACTTGGTTGGGACATCTGGGAGGAGGTGGGGCCTGCATTGGGCCCCAAGGGTGGTCCTACCTGATTGGCTGACTGGGCAGGGGCGGGGAATTGGGGCGGAGCCGTGCTGGTTAGAAAAAGCCCGGGCTAGGACTGGAGAGCAGGGTGTGGGAGGGGGGAGGTGGGTGGGTTGGGTGGGGGTGGTGGTGGCTGGGGAAACTAGGGGAACCGGGGAAGCGGGGGAGCCGAGGGGTAACCAGGGAAGCGTGGGGTACTTGGGGCAACTAAGGGAAGATGTGGGCAGGAGGTCAGTGAGCGTGTGGGCCAAGGATCACCTTGGAAACCCGGAGTCTGGCAGGAGCGATGCAGAATGGGGCGCTTGGGGGCACTCCAGCTAGACAGCAGGGCTGAGAGTACCAGGGTGCCCGAATAGGGTCTGATAGCAGAATGGGGAGCCAGACATTCATCCCGGTCACTTTTGGTTACAGGACATGGCGGCTGGTTGGACTAAGGGGAGTTGGACAAGGGTCCGAGCCCGGGCCTGGGGTGCGGGGGTGGGCAGCAGACGCCTGCTGGGCCAGCGGACTCTTCTCTCGCTGGTCCTCGATCCACTGGTCTTCTGAAAGAAGGAGGACCAGGGGACTGAGGGCCGGTGAGGGGATGAGCCAGCCTCCCGGCAGAGCGGCAGACAAGGGCAGACAGGAGCACAGGGGACATCTCCTCGGGGGGAGCCGAGGCGGGCAGGCTGGGGGGCCACGGCCGCTCCAGGTGGAAAGGACACTTTTGAGGGCAGGGCGGGCTGCAGCCCCCAGGGCGGTGACAGATGGCCCTGGGGACCCAGCAAGAAGCAGGGAGTCAGCAGGTACTGGAGCAGGCGGGTCCGGGCCGGACAGCAGGAGGGGGACACAGAGAGAGGCCCCAGCTGTCAGTCACAAACCTCACCCACCGAATTCATTTCAAGAGGCAGGATCAAGAACGGCTCCGTAGCTGGAGCGTTGAAGGCAGGAGGACGGGACAATGGGTGCAGTGTGCAGGGACACCACCAGGAAGGGAGCGTAGCATGGGTGCCGGGTGCCAGAGAGATTCCGCAGCAAGGTGGCTGCAGCGCCCGGCCCGATGATGCGCTCCACGCGGCACTGCGGCCCAGGGACTGGCGCGGAGAGGGCCCACCGTGTGCTCGGCAACACTGTATGCCTTAACCGCTCAGTCCCTGGGATTGGCACAAAAGACAGTTCAGCTCCAGGGGGAGTCAAGGGAACGAGCGAGACCAGACTAGGCGAGGCGGGCGTGGCTGAGTGATTGCGACTTTCTTGGGAGGGGGGCTCACAGCATGTAGGGGCAGGGGCAGCGCACAGGGGGCCTGGTCTGCGCACCTGGGGCCAAGGCGGGCCTCGGTGGGGACGGAGCAGGACGGGCCGACTTTGTGCAGTCTGGAGACTAGGGTGAGTGTGCTCTAAGTACTGCCCATCTCGTTCTGCCAGCCTCCGCCACCCACCCAGCACTCTCTCCCTTCTGCCCACAGCCAGGTCTCCAGCGAGGTGGACAAGACAGCCAGCCACCATGGAAGACCGGGCCCCAGGTTGGGCAGACAAGCTGAGAAGGATATGACATGGTCCGGTGTGATGACGAGGAGGAGGAAGACAGGCCAGTGTGGTTCGGCCTTCCTGGCAGGTAATCCCGTCCACCTGGGGTGCTGTCCTCCCGCCTCCTCACCCAAACCTCAGGGTGGGGGTGGGAGGGCAAACCGTGTCTCTATCCCGCCACCTGCTGTTCTTCTCTCTAGAACATTCTGGGCTGGCGTCCATAGGGCATGCTGCAACACCCATCAGGTTCCTTTGCTTTCTGGAAGGAGTCCACACTTTGCTGCTCACTGGACCCCAGAACCCTCAACACGACAAGGTGGGGGGGTGGGGCTCCTGCAGGTGTGGGCTCTTGGGGGGGGGCCAGAACTGAAGGAGCCTCACCCCCCCCCCCCTTACCATTCCATAGAAATGGTGCTACCCAGCTCACAGTCTGGGCCTGGAACCCGAGACCTCCACATCCATCTAGCTCTGAATCTAAACGTGCTGCACTCGGGAACCTCAGCTTCACACCCCTCAGGAACGGCTCCAGAAGGTGAGTTCTGCACCCAGCCTTAGGGTGGAGTGGGGAGGGGTGGGAGGGCTCCGCCCACCCCTTCCCACCCCAGCCCCTTGGCCACCTGTCATTGACCTCTCTGACTTGCAGGTAAAGACAAAGGAACCCCATGGACCAGCATCAGTGAGCAGCGCCCCGCCCACCAGCAACCAGATCTTGATGGCCACCCCTACCATGCACAGAGACCACCAGGCTTGGTTGTCCAGCCCTGGATGACCCACCACCCCTCTCCTCTCTCTGTCTGTCTCTTTCTCTCATGTCTTCTCACTTCCCTTCTTTCCTCTCTTTGCACGGGAAATCTTGCCTCCTTGACTCTGCTTACTCATCCTAAATATTTGCACTAAGTCAATTGCACTGGTTTGGAGTCTTGGACGCAGATTTCCCGTGTGTATGTCAGGACCGCGTGTGTGTGTGTGTGTGTGTGTGTGTGTGTGTGTGAGACGCCCCGGGCACCCCCGGCTGCCTGTCTTTCATCTCGGGGAGCACCGTGGGCAGTGTATCTGGGACCACGCCCTCCCCTCCCTAGTCTGGAAGCTCCAGGAGAACCGGAGCACAAACTTCACACAGTCCATTGTTCTCACTCTTTCCCCTCCCCAGTGGCAGTCTTCTCCAGAAGCTGTCCCTTCAATAAACACACATACAGCAGCTCAGGGACTCGTGGTATCTGGCTCTTTACCTGGGGAAGCGTCGGGGGCCGTGGGGGGAGGGGCATACAGGGTGGGGGGCACACATGGGAAGTGGGGACGATAACACAAAGATGGGTGATGGGACAAACTGGGGGCTCTGAAGGGCATAAGGGAGGGGCTGTGGGGACAGGTATCTGCACCCCATGGGTCTGGTGGGGAAGGATGTCCTTGGCAATGACAGAAGTCAGGCATCCTTCTGAGGACTCTTGCTGCCCCAATGGGACCCTCCACAAGGACCCCCTATTCTCCCTGAGCCCCTGGGCTCCACACTGGCCCAGTCCCCAAAGCCCAGGGCTAGGTCTGGGATGGGAACTGAAAGCTGTGACCCCAAGGCCTGAGTGCGGGATGGGAACTGTGACCCCAAAATCTGGGGCAGGGGTGGATGGTGTGTTCCCAAAAGTTTGGGTCTGGGATACAAATGGTGCCCCCAAAGCCTGCAAATGGGATAAAAGAAAGCTATGTACCCAAAGTCTGGGAATGAGGTGAAAGCTATGACCAAAGTTGGGTCTGGAGTAGAAACTGTGCCCCCAAAGCCTGCGAATGGGGTGTGTGCTGTGCGCACCCCGCCCCCCCCCAAAGCTAAGGTCTGGGATAGAAAACGTGCTCCCAGAGCCAGAATGGATGCTGGGTCCCCAAAGTCTGGGTTACTGATAGAAGTGGTGTCCCCAAAACTTTGGTCTGGAGTGGAAGCCATGCCCCCAGAGTCTGGGTCTTTTTCCCCATAGCCTGGGAATGTGGTTGAAGCTGTGTCCCCAAAACCTGCATCTGAGGTAGAAGATAGCATTCCAAGGCCTGGATCTGGGGTGGATGCTAAGACCTCAAAGTCTAGGAATGGGGTAGAAACGGCAACCCCAAAACTCTGACCCCATATCCTGGGAATGTGAGGAAAGCTGTGCCCCCAAAGCCTGGGTCCGGGGTGGAAGTTGGGACTTCTCTGTAGGATAGATTCCTTGTGGGGAGCCCTGGTCATGACTCATTTGTTTGAGGGGCTGTGAGGTGGGGGGTGTCAGGGAGTTGGTGTTCAGCCACCCTTCAAATCCCAGCACCCTCTGGTCTTTCCAGGGTCCCCCTCGGGGCAGGTGTTTGAGGAGAACACTCAGGCATGTGACTGCCGGTGTGTGTG
>NW_006408558.1:12374118-12376715 GCF_000296735.1 Chrysochloris asiatica | reverse complement strand
GGGGGAGGGCTGTGCTGGACTCAGCCTGCCTCAGAAGGTGACATTGGCTCAAGAAGGAGGTGGGGAGAGAGGGTCTGAAGTGGACAGCTGTGCCAGGGGCTGGGCTTGGGTGGGCTTCTGGGGTGCAAGGACAGACCCCAGCCTGAGTTTATGGCAGGAGACAGTGGCCAGGCTGGGGACCGGGTGACTCCACTTTGCACAGGAAAGCCTCCCTCTGGGCCCCCTGAGCCCACAGCCCCTGAGCACTTGGTCTGCAGATTCCAGGGACCCGAGGGAAAAGCTTGTAGAAACAACACTGGGTTCTTGGACCCCTTCAGGCCCCCTTCCCACCCTTCCCCCAGCCCAGCTCTGCGTAGGCCGCCTGATGAAGACCAGATAGGGGCCTGTCAGAAATACCACGGCCGTGAGAACCCGGCAGCTGGCCAACAGCCTCCCCCTCCTCCCATCTGCCAGGGGTCCTGGGTTCCCTGCTCCCCAGGAATCGGGGCCCGTGCTGGCCCCTGATGAAAGCTGTCCCCCTGAGCATGTTGGTTCCCTGACACTTGATCTCCCTACCTCCTCCCTGCTCGGCTTACTGCTGGACTTGGGTTGGCTCTTGCCTTAGAGTGGCCATGAGACATCAGATGGCAGTCGCCCTACGGGGGGCGAGGCTCTGCTGGAAGCCCCCATGTTTCAAAGGCCCAAACTGCATCCCTCTACAACAAGGGCCACACCGGTCCATGAGCCCTGCAGCATGGCGCACTTAAGGGGTCTGTGGTGTGTGGCTTGGCCTTCCATTCCCGTTGTGAACAGGGTCCATGAAGGGTCTTTATTATAAACATCCTCTCAGCTTGCAAAGCCAGCGGCTTCCAAGATAAAAGGCCCACTTCCTAGGTTGAGAGTGGGTATGACGGGCTTGGGCACTGAGGCTGGATGGGAATGCTGGATGGGTGGGGGTGGATGGGTGGTGGAGACAGCATTCTGGAATTATCTTTGCAGGAATGCAGAAGATGTAGGTCCACTTCAAACAAAAGGCAGAGATGAATTCCCAGAGCTGGAAAGGGGCTTAGGAGCTGAGGCCTGGGAAATGGTGGGCCAGCCTCCCTGTCGCCATCCCCAGGGTTGGCCATTCCTTGGGCACAAGGGAGGCCCACCCGCCGCTCTGAACTCTATACAGTTTGTACTTTGGGGTTCCACCCAGGAGCCCTGAAACATGTTTGCAAAAGTGAGGTAGGTGGATTATGTGTGACCCTGAGACAAGAACCCCACAAGTACCTGTGGGGGATGGGCCATGAAACAGGGAGCACCCTCCCCCTCCAATACCCGAGTACACTAGTACACGGAGAGGACAGGGTCCCGAGACCAGAAATCTCACCCAAGCCTCCGAGTATTCCAGTACCTGGAGGGGATGGGACCCTCAGACAGGAAAGCCCTACACTAATCAAATCTCAGCACGGAGATCTAGAGATGCCAAGTCACAGCCCGCTCTACAAACAGGTGCCGGTCCAGACCGGTCCCGAACCTCCAGCCTCACTGTGGGAGGGCGCCTGAGGGCTGGAACACTGGCCGCCCAGGCTCTCAGACAGAGCCTGGGGTCTGGGTTGGGGAGACGCCTAGGCTGGAATGTGTTTACTTTCGGCCCAACCTGATTTCCTGCTTTTAAGGAAAGGGGCTTACAGAGGCCTGAGGGACAGGCTCCGGTGCCCCCGCCAACCAGCAGCCTTTCAAAATAGCCCTGCACAGACTGAAGGGTTTGGAAGCAAACAAGGGGCTTGACTTTCATTCTCAGAGCCAGCCGGCACTAAGGGCTGGGGGCGGGAGAGCCAGCAGGGAAGCGGAGGGAAGGAAGGTGACATTGCAAACATGAGAGGGACTTGTCCCCCAGCCCCACCCCGAGGTGCCCAGCACAACATGTCTGAGGTCTCTGCACTTGGACACCCTAACCCAACTTTGCTTCTGTGTGAAGCTAGAGAGATTTGTGTGTGGGGTGTGGGTCTGAGCACATGTTTGTGTTTGCACACTAATATATATGTGTATGTGTGGATAGGTATGGGGAGGTACGGGGGGAGCTTGGTGTACATACATGTGTGCATACAAGTGTGTAAACATGTGTGAGTGTGTGTGCAGACTCTGGGTGTACTTGCATACAAGTGTGCATGGGGTTCCTATGAGTAGCGTGTCTACACATGGAACCACATGCAGCCCTGAATGTCCAGTCACAAACATGTGTGCCCACCACAGTGTACGGGTGAGTCTGCCTATGGGTCAGTTCTGGTGGGGGGGGGTCGCTGTGTGGAATGTATTAGCTGTGCCCTTCACACTGCTGAGTGCCAGCCCTGCAGGGCTCCGCGCACCCATGTCTCCATGGGTGGCTGTATATAAGGACACAGGCAAGGAGACAGGACACTAAGGAGATGGGATCCTCCCGGGCACAGGTCCCCATCACGGTGCACTGGGGCTGTGGTTCCCTGGGATTTGACCATAATACATTGGGGTTCTTTGGCATCTCTAACCACAATGCACTGGGGCTGGGATTCCCTGGCATCTCTTACCACAGTGCAGTGGGGCTGGGATTCCCTGGGGTCTGACCACAATGCACTGGGGCTGGGGTTCCCTGG
>NW_006408558.1:12289681-12373918 GCF_000296735.1 Chrysochloris asiatica | reverse complement strand
TCCCTGGGGTCTGACCACAATGCACTGGGGCTGGGGTTCCCTGGGATCTCTGACCACAGTGCAGTGGGGCTGGGATTCCCTGGGGTCTGACCACATGCACCGAGGTCTAGACTCCTCTCCATGTGTAGGGTGGGATAGAGCACTCATGAAGACCAGGGGCTCAGCTCACTTCCCACACCCAGAGCTGAGCCTTGCCATCTGTTCTCTGTGCCTGTTGTTCTCAAGTTTCCATCGGTGATGTGGGTTAAGCATTAGGCTGCTAATCGCAAGGTCAGTGGTGCAAACCCACCAGCCTCTCTGAAGGAGAAAGGTGAGACCATCTGTTCCTAAAAAGATTTGGGGTCAGTCTAAGTCAACATCAGTCCGTGGCAGTGTGTTTTTGGTCTATGGAGAGCCCAGGACCTTGATAGGTATAGTGTGGTCTCCACAAAGAGTGCAGAAGGTTCTGGAAGGAAAACAGCCAGGTCCCCCCACTGTGCTGCTCTCTCCTCCTCTCTCCCACCTCCTTCCCCACACCTCTTCCAGGGGGCAGGGGGCCAACAGGGGCTACTGGAAGGGGCCTGCCTCTCTGGGCTCCCACCCACCCCATTTCCTAGAAGTGGCCGCATGCACACTGCCCTTGTCAGCGCCTCCCTGGCAAATAAAGCAGACACTGTATTCCTTGTACCACTGACTTTCGCTCATCAGCGAACACCTGGCTGGATCACTGGGGCAGCGTGTGCGTGGGAGCCGTGCAGGGCGGGCTGTGCCTGTCCACAAACACGGGGCCCCTGAGCAATGTCTGCTCCTGCTGCGCAGAGCCTGAAGGTGTCTTGCAGGACCACAGAGGGGCCGTCCTGAGAAGCAGGCGGCAGCAGGCTGAGGCCAAGAAGCAGGCCCCAAGTGTTAAGACACTTTGCAGAAACCGGAGCTCCTGGGGGTGGGGTGGGGGTGGTGGGGCCAGAGGACAGGACATTAGGGTCTCAGCGGTAGGATTCCAGGGGTGGAGAGGCAGACCAAAGAATTTGCCCCGCCTGGGGTGGGGAGACCACCCCCAGGGATTTTTGCCTTTTTATTTTTATCGTGGAAAATAGTTTTGTAAGGATGTATTTGCCATTTCAACATCCATCACACGCCTAGCTTAGCAACATCACTATCTTGTTCAGCCATGCTTGCCTCAAGCCAAATCAGTCCCCTTGGAGACCACACCGATCTGGACTGCTCCTCAAGGTTTGCACAGACGCTACGACCTTCTGGACCCTGTCATCGGGCCTTTGGGTTGGCAGTCCAGCGCTTGACCGTTGGCACTGTCCAGGGACAACTCAGTTATGACCACCACCTATTGTTGTGTCCACATTGTCCTGTCTTCCTTTAGAGTGTCCCCCAGATATGGATTCTCCTTCCCACCAAAGGCAACCACTGATGAACTTGGGTCTCTCTAACCCTCCCACTGCCATGGTGTCGCTTCTTACTCGTGACAACCACCCTATGTGTTACGTACGGAGGAGACCTGTTTCTTTGGCTGTGATCTTTATGACAGCAGGTGGCCAGACCTTTGTTCCGCAGCACCGCTGGGTGGGTTTGAACCCCCTTTCAGTTAGTGAGCCCACTGTTACTGAATCAATACCAACATCATAGCGACTGCCCCATAAGACGGTGAATCTTCACTGTGGAGCAGACTGCCACAGATTGGTGGGTTCAGACCTTTGGGTTAGCGGTGGAACGCTGGGGCATCTTTTGGATCTCAGTATTCCTGCCTGTCCCTGGTGTTTCAGGCAAGTGGGACCCAACAGTATTTGCTTCTAACTCCCCTCACTCGGTACGATGCTTGCTGGGCTCACCCACACTGTAGGATGGGCCTTCATTTCTCTTGGCCACTCCAAAGGTTTGAGGGGGGAGATGTTGGGAGGCATTGAACATTTGCAGATCAGGGTGAGGGCCTTGTGGGAGGGGAAAGGACTACAGAGAAGAGAAAACAGGACTCCAGTTTTGAGGTTCTCAGAGGGAGCATAAAGCAGTTCTGGTGGCACTGTGGGGCAGTGGTTGCAACCTACCAGACAATCTGTGGGGCAAAGATGTAGCTGCCTTGGAAAGTCTATGGGGCAGTTGGACTCTCTCCGAGAGGGTTGCTTGGAGTCCAAACTGACTTGATGACAGAGGGCTTATTTACATAAAGGTTGGTGGTTTGAACCCACCCAGAGGTTCCTAGGAAGAAAGTCCTGGCCACCTGCTTCCATAAAGATTACAACCAAGAAAAGTCTACAGAGCAGTTGTACTGTGTTCTTAACACTGGAAGCAAGTGAGCAGCAGTGTGTTTTGGTAAGGGGAACAAGAAAATGGTTTTGGTGTTGGGGTGCCTGAAGGAGGCTTGGGAGCACAAAGCTACCTCAGGGATGATGGGTCTGGACCCAAGGGTGGGGGGGTGAGGAATTCTCAGGTTGGGGGACAGCTGGGCAGTGGGAACCAGAGTGGGGAAGAGAGGCCCAGAGGCAGCCTTGGGGAACCTCGGAGGCGGGGGTCCTGGCAGTGAAAGGAACGGTGTAGACCTAGACCGTGTGAGGGTCAAGATGGGGGCCCCATGGCTGGGTGGAACACAGCCCCTTGCACGCTGAGAAGACCGTTTACTCAGGTGGTGCTGGGGGTGGGGGGCCCACGGGACGAGAGAAAGCACACCCAGGCCCGAGGGCCCCCCATTGGCCGGCGGTGATGTCACTCTGTGTCAACAGGCTGGGGTGGCAGTTTGTGGAGCTGGCCCACATGGCAGGGCGGCCCGGCTGGCCCACCGCCCGCACCCCACCTCCGGCCATACACTGCCCCACTGTCTGGGTGTGGGGGCGCCAAGGCGTGCTGGCGCCGCCCGCCCGAGTTCCCGGCACTGCCGCTGCCCGCCAGGAAGTGTGCCCCCCACCTCCACCACCTCCCTCAGAAAGGGAACAAACCTGGAGACCCCAGGGCACGGACTGTCCCGTGGTGGATGCAGAACCCTTGCCCTTGAGGGTTCTGAGGGGCTCCTGCACCCTCGCTCTGCCTGACCACTGTCCTGGCAACAGGCCACTGTTCACTGGGAGGACACGAGAGGCCCACGAGGTCCCCCAAGCCTGCTGACACCCCGGGAACATGGATTATCCCTGCTAAGGACTTGGGCTGTGTGCCCTACGACAACTATGCTCCCAGAAGTCTGTTCGCTTCTCTTCAGTCTATCACGAGAGAGCCCCAGGCCTGGGGAACTTGTGGGGGGACCTGGCTAGGCAGGGAGAGAGGGCATGAGACCCCAGCACCCTCCAGATGGTGGTCCAGGATGGGGTTCTGTTCACTGAGGGTCCAACCTCTATTCCCAGGGTGCTTGCAGCCTCTTTTCCTGCATGTCCCCTGCCACCAGCCCCCCCAAATCTTCCTGATGGGGTGTGCTTTCTAGTCTGTGCTCTCTGGGGTTTGGGGCTCTGATGGCATGGTCAACTCTGGGAGGGAAGGGGCAGGAAGGTCTGTCCATGCCTAGGCCGCCATCCCCCAACACACACACCCAGGCGGGGGGGCCTTGGAAACTCCTGAAAGCAGGAATGCCTTCAGATGCTCTGAAATGGCTGCTCAGAGCAGCGGTGGGCTACAGCGGATTGTTGGGGGCAGGGCAGAGGGGTGGGCTGGCTGCCCTTTGCCAGAGTCCATCCGCCCTGTCACGGGTGAGCAATGTCCAGCCCTGGGAGGGTCGGGAGAGGGGGAGGGCTGGGGTAGGGAAGGAGAGGAGGGACCCCAGAGGAGGGGCAGGAACAAATGGGGTGAAGGAGGAGGAGGAGGGGAAGGAGAAAATTGAGGTCAGGAAGGGAGCAAAGGGAGGGGGGACAGGCGGCGGGGAGGGGGAGGGCAGGGCCCCCTCGGCTGCCCCCCTCCACACTCTGGTCTTTCTCTCGTGTCCCCTCCCTCCGCCGATTCTGAGCCGACACTTCCCCCACTCTGAGGCTTGGACCCCCTCCCCTGCCGCCTGCCCCTGCATGTCTGTTTCCCCTTTGCTGACCAATCTTCCCACCCCATGGGCCCCAGGCAGCGAAACCCTCTCAGGTTTGTGCTTCCAGTTGCTCCAGAACCAGGGTGAACGGCCTCACGCTGGGACAAGGGGGCAGGGGACATGTGTGCCAAGAGGGCCCCCCAAGGACTGTTTGTTGTTCTGGGAAGCCGAGATCAAGAGGGCATGGGGCCAGGAAGGGGCTGAGGGGCAGGCGCTGGGGTCAAGGCTGGTCCTGGGGTTTGTTGCTGCCCCCGGCTTTGCACACTGGAGGGGGCGCATTGCACAACCAGCCCCTTCCCAGACTGCAGTGGTTTGATGAAGCTTAAGGTCCCTCCCTTGTCTTGCAGCTATGCCCAGACCCACACAGGTCAGGAGGCTGAGAGAGGGTCCTGGGGGGCTCACACCCCTATCTGGGGTCCTGCCATCCACAGCCTAACACAGCTCCCCGTGTCCAGCCCAACTCAGATTGGAGTTCTTCTCTGGTTGGGGTCCTTGAAGTCAGGCAGAGGAGGGGTCATGGGTACATGCTGGTGGACTAGAAGGGCTCCACATCCCCTCCCTGCACCAATCTGGAAAGGCTGGCCGGGAGCATGGGTGGTGCAGAGCCTTGTCTGACTTTGGGGTGATGTATGAGCCCATCATCTCTCCTATTACCATGCTGTGACCATCTCCGTGTGGGGATGAGAAAGAAGCTTGGTGTCCACCCATGTTTCCTGTCTGGGTTCCCCGATGCCTGCTTCGATCCGGGGCACCCCCCTTTCTGAATTCCATACAGACTTGGCTCCGGACACCTGGAGTGGATCTTGGAGCTCCTGGCTTCTCCAATCTCTCATTTGTGGATTATCCTGTGTTCCAGCAAGCCATGGTTTTGGGGAAACTCTGTTCAGCTTCAGCAAAGCTGCCATCCTTCACTTTCAAATTGGTGGCAGGAAGATTCCTGCGTGGTTCAAATGGTGTGCTTGGTTGTAACTGATAAGTTGGCAGTTTGAACCCCCCAGAACACTGTGGAAGACACAGCCCTGAAGATCTGCTTATGCAAAGATGACAGCGGTTCTATTTTGGGGGTGCCGTAGTTGGGTGCTTGTCTGGTAACTGAAAGGTGGACAGTTCGAACTCCCTAGCTGCTCCTTGGGAGAAAGGTGAGGCAGTTTGCTCCCTTAAAGGTTATAATCTTAAAGACCAGCCAGTCTACAAGGCTTGCTCTGAATGGGAAACAACTCCACTCCACTCCACACTATAACCAAAGCTACTGCCACTAGGCCGATTCCGGCTCATGGAGACCGGTTTCTGGGGCAATCTTTATGGGAACCAACAGCCTCCTCTTTCTCTCCAGCAGCCGATCTTATAGGTAGTAGTCAAGTGCTTATCCTATAGCTCCACTAGGGTCCCTTCTCACAAAAACAACAACTTATCACCCTTCTTTTGCACATTTTCTTTTTTTTAATGGTTGTTTGCACACATTTATTTTTCCAAATAAGGGACCCTGGGGGCACCGTGGTTAAACAGTGAGCTATTTACTAGAACCCACTAGTTGTTCCATGGGAGAAGACTGTAGGAGAAAAGTGAGGCGTTCTGTTCCCCTAAAGATGACAGCCTTTGGAAACCCTATGAGTAGTTTGACTCTGTCCTGTGAGTCAGAGGCTGGAACTCTGTAACCCATGGGGTCTCCTAAGTCGCAAATCAACAACAAAACCGCAGGACAGGCATCCCATTGCCCTGAAGACAGAGACAGGGAGGAGATGTTTTTCTGAGGACAGGACCCTCTGCCACCTTCCCAGCTGGGTCATGCCCAGGCAGGGATGGGGAGGGAGCTGGGAGCTGCAGGAGGTGGGCAGTGGGAACCCCAGCCCCTGATCCCCAGGCATCTCAAGACTAGAGGAGGAGGCAAGGCGAAGTCTTGGGGTGGGTGGGTGGGGAGTCACTTCTCCGGACCTGCAGGCACCCGCAGCAGGTTGAAGTCTATCTTTGGGGCTGGCGAAATCTCTGGCGTCTGCAGATGGACTCTAGGACCTGAAGGCCTTTGGGGGCTGTTTTCCTGGTTTCTTTACTCTTCCCTGTTTCTAACCTCCATAATCTCTCAGGGCAGTGAGCACAGACTGTACCTTCCCCCTTTTAGGTCAGGAGGATTGTTCTACCTGTCACCTGTAGGAACAGTCACTCAGCCTGGGTCCTCAGTGCCCCCAGCCCCATTCCAAGGAAGGACAGAGCAGCCTCTGCCTATCTGGGGGTTGTCAGGGTGGTCTGGAGAGGAGGTGGCAAGAGCTGGAGGTTCTAACACGGATGCTTTGTGGACACTGGGGCTAGACAGAGGCAGATCTCAAACTTGGGGTGCTTAGGTCTACAGCTTGTAGGAAGAGGCATACTCTGACCCTGCACCTCTCACTACAAGGCCCGTGTGGCCAAGACCAAGGCCCGCTTCAGGACATCGGGGTGACAGTCATCTCACCAAAGACCCCCCCACCTCACACGGCAAAAACATGGAGGGACTGAGGGGCATCCCTGCAGCTGGGAGGGGATTTGAGCCAAGCTGTAGACCCGGACTCTGCACGACCACCCCGTGACACTGTGGGTTTGTGATGGTGGTAGGGGTGAGGGTGGGCAGCGGTTAAGCCGAGATCTCCAAATGAGGTCCCCCAGCAGAGAGAATGACATGTGAGGGACGGCCCTTGGAGTGGAATTTTCTGGAAGGGGAAAGGCTGCCAGCGGCTCTGTCTTGAGCCCACCCCTGCCTGCTCTTTCTCAGGCCAGGCAGAATGGGCCAGATAGAGCAGCAGCCTCCAGAAGCAAAGTCCTAGGTCAGTGACCCCAGAAGCAGACAGGCACAGCGTGGCCGGCCCACCTGGGGCGGGGGGGGGTCTGCATGTGCTAAGTGTGGGAAAGGAAGCTGAGCTAGAGAAGCCTCCAGTCACGGGGGAGTGGACGGAGGGCAATGTGTGGGCGGCAGGGTCAGCACATGAGGCGTCTGTGGGGCTGAGGAAGGAGGGAGAAAGGAAGGTGACCATTTCCACCAGCTCCCGGTGGGGGCTGGGCTCAGGTGGCCTGGGAAACTTGGGGCTGGTTATGCTCCGAGACAGGGTGGCCTGCTGCCCCCTGGAAGTCTGCACCTGGATGAGGGTCATTGCAGTGGGGTGGGGGGCCCACAGTCTCCTGGTAGAGCTGTGTGGGAGTCAGGGAGCAGATCATAATCACATAGGACTTGCTAGTACAGGTGACCCCTGTCCTGTTCTGGTGGTAAGGGACCATGGGAGGCAGGGGATGCCCAGTGCCCAGAGCCATGGAGAGCAGGGAAGAGCCCAGGAACCAGTCTCCAGGGCATTGGAGCCCACAGTGCTTCTTGCTAAACACCCTCTGTAGTGAGTCCCCCTCAGACCCTGCACAGACCCTGGCTGGGGGCTCCTGGGGCTCAGTGGTCATTCTCACAAAGAGTGGATGAGGCCCCAGACCACGCACACACCTCACCACCCCCTTCAGGAACCATGTGAGGGTCTCCCGCCCACAGCAGGCCCTGCATGACCCTTCTTTCAAAGGCTGATGGTTAGACCCCACAGAGGTGCTGACCCCATGGCCCTGCCCCCGATGGCCCTGGGACCTGACCCCTGCCACGTGCCTGGGCCCTTGCACCCGCCTGACAACATGTGGTCCTCCTCGTGGCCCCCACCCCCAGGGCTGGTCAGACCATTGGAATCTGAGAGGGGCCTGGGGCTGCCTGACCCTAGCTCCAGTCCACTCTGCTGGAGCCAGTTAAAGCCAGCTTCAGCCTCACCTCACCAGGCCCCAGCCTTTGATCTCACAGGGGATGGCCTGTTTGTCCTAAGTCTGTCACCTCTGGAGGGTGTTGTGATAGGAGCTATGGTGTAGCCTTTGCTTCCCACAGAGAAATGCAGAGAACCCTTCATACCCCCCACCACCTCTCTGTTAATCCCACCTCAGCCCACTGCAGACTCCACTCTGGGGGAGACCTATATGGGGAGGGGTCCTCATGAGGGCCTAGCCAGGGGGCTGCCCTTGGGCCTGGGGTGGGGGCCAGAGTGGGGGGAGGTGCTGCCTGGCCCCTAGCCCCAGTTTCCTGTTTAGCAGCCAGTCGGCATTAAAGGCCAGCAGGTCTGGACTTCAAAGGAGAGGAGCTCATTGTATTGAATTAAGTGTAAATGAATCGTCCGCATGTGGCTTGCATTTCCCCAAATTACCCTGCTTGCTCGCTCGGGAACTCCCTGTGGGCCAGCGGCTGAGGAGCCCAGGTTGGGGCGTGAAGGAGCCCCTCGGGGAGCCCCCCTAAAGCGAGTGCTGCTGCATCCAGGCCCCCATGCTCCTGTTCTGTGCTGAAGTCTACCCAGCCTCCATGTGTGCCCTCCAGACCCTCTGCAGCTTTGGGGAGACCCCCCCCCGAACATTTTGTACCCCCAGAGGGGAGGAGCGGGCAGCCTGAATGTTGGAGAGGCAGAGGTCAAGGCAGGCACATTAGGAGGTGGGCAGAGTCATCAAGCTGCCTCGGGGGCCCCCTCCTCTGCCCTGAATAACCAGGAGCTCTTACTCGTGGCCGGGAGGCCTTTTCAGAGCAGCCTAGAAGGTTCCGGAAGGAATTGAGACAACTGGGTGGAGGGAGCTGGAGGTTAGGTGGGAGGTGAGGTGGTGGGGGCCTTGGGGAGGGTGTGTAGGAGCCAGTGACCAGGGGTCGAGCCCTCTCCATGGTTCTTTGCACAGCAAATGCCAGGAACCAAGGGTCCGGGGACATGCGGTGGGGTGGGCCCTGCTCTCCCCCTTCCCGGGCCACTTCACCATGTGCTCCTTTGGGACCAGATTCCAGGACACCTACATCCCCTGCCTGCCGCCCTGGGGCACCCCACATTAACCCCCCACACCCGCAGGGGAGCACTAGCTCTGTACCTCTTTTCCTGGGGCCTTGGGGTCTGTGAGAACCTTCCTCCCCCCTCTGTGCAGCCTGCTTATGAGAACTGGAAATGGGCTTTGGACCTGGTAGGGGGCAGGGAGGGCCAGGCTGCAAGGCCTGGCTTGATCTACCTAAAGCCAGCTGGGGGTGGGGGTGGCTGGGACCCCAGGAGAGAGCAGAGAGGCAGGAAGAGCCAGGCCCCCCAAGGCCAGGCAGAGGTGGGAGGAAGGCCCCCCTCACCTCCCTGCAGCTGCTCTAGGCTTATCGGGGGCTCACCCCCCCCTTGGTGTGGTAATAAATCTAAGGAGTTTAGCCCAGGGGGGGCTGGGTCTGTCAGAAGGCTCCAAGCTGTAGGAACAGCTGCTGCCCAGAGGACCCTGGGGCAGGCCCACCGGGCAGGCTCCCCTCCCAGCCCCCGGCCCCCAACCTTGGGATCCCAGCCTGGGGGGTAGTCTCAGCCCCTTAAGGGGTGGGGGGGGGCATACTGTGGGAAAAGTGGGAGAAGTCAATGCAAGCTGTGCTCCCGGGCTTCCCAGGGGCCCCCCGGAAGTTCATTCCATCTTTTTGGACCCCTTTTCTTGGAGGACAGAGGCAGGTGGGGCATTGGTCTCTGGTGACCCAGCTAACTTGGGTGGCTGTGGGGCTAGAGTGTGCTCCCCAGTCCTCAGTACTGGGGTTCAAGGCTGTGGATTCGAAGCTGGGGGATGCAAGGAGTGGTGAGGGCTGAGCAGGTTAACAGACAGGGACAGCTGCCCGCCTGCCCGCCCGCCCCCCACCACAAGGCTCCCCCTTCCTCAGCTGGAAGTGGCTACCCGTCAGTCACATCCCCTAGCGCCCACCCCCAACCCCCCTCCCACCCCTAATCCCCTGCCAGCCTGTCCCAGAGACTCAGAGCTCTCCACATTTCCCACATCCCCAACCCCCCAGGTTTCCTCCTCAGATTCCCAGCACCCCCACCCACCCATTTGCCTGGGAAAGGCTGCCCCCCACACGTGCTCTGTGCAGAGGCTGTGCCTCATCAGCCAGAGGGGAGCAGCTGTGAGGCTGGGGTGCCAGCGCTGGGAGCCCAGATTACGGGCCGTCACGGGAAAGTACAGGGAACATTACCCAGAGGCCTCCTGCCGCCCTCCTGATTCAGCCAGCAAGCTATGCTCACGTGCCCCGGCTACCAGCTCAGGCAGGCCGGGTACCCGGCTCCCAGTGTATCTGACACAGGGACACTGATCCTGTGAGCCTTCCTGCCAGTGGACATGTCCAGCGTGTGCCAGGGACAGGAGCTAAGATGCCCATTGAGTGGGAGTAGCTCCCACAGTCCTCTTCCCGTCTTGTGCCTGACCAGGTGCATGCAGGGAAGATGAGGCACTAGCTCTGATCCCCACACCCAACACCCATCTTGGGGTACCCGTGAGGTTCTAAGGAGAGATGGTCCCTGCCACACTCAGCGTGGGGCCAGCAGGGATAGTCCCTTGTACTGTGGGTAGTGGTAATCCGCTCCAAGACCCCAGACAGAAAGCCTCTTCACTTGGACACTCTGGGTGAACGGAACAAGGGGTGCCGAGAACCGTTGTCCAGATGGACAGTGTCACTTATTGTGGGGACAGTAGGTGACTGGTTTCTGCCTGTGGCCAGAAGGCCCCTCCTGTAGCCCCAAGTGCTCATCCACAGGCCCTCTCTCCATAACTCACACCAGGCTGGCCACATGGGTCCACTCGGGCCCCTCCTCCTCAAAGCCCAACAGGCTCCTCCTACATCCATTTCCTTTCTCTTGCTCGCTCCTTTGCATAATGAAACTCAGGATTCTTTGGTGGGCCCCAAAGCAGTCCACCAAAGTGACCACTTAGTGTCGATTTCCTCCCTGGGCCTGGTACAGTGACCTGGCTACCCTCAGACCCAGCCTTGGGCTTCTTGTCCACCTCTGCATAGTCTATCCTAGGTCCCTCTACCTGGCCCCCTTTGGTCCACCCACTGCTTTCCTGGAGATTGTTGTATTTGGGGGTTTCTGCCTTGTCCTTCAGAGGTTTCCAGAGTCTGAGAAGGGTTCTCATACCTCATGTACCCCACAGTCCATGGTGGTCTCTGCTCAGCAACCAAACAGGGAAGGCAGGGACTGAGAGTGGGTGGAGGATTGAAGAGTCAGGATCATGTCTCCTGGTTTGGGGGTGAAGGACAGGTGAGGGGCCCCCAGGAGGGAAGCAGGCTCTGGATCCCCCCCACTGGAAGAACCTGGATTCAGCATGTGCTTTGGGTCTGGCCAGAGGGTGCCCCTCACCACCCTGGTCTCAGCTGACACGCTGCCCGGCCTGCGGGCCTGATCTTGAGCACAGTGTTGCTGTATGTATACCAGGCATGAGTTTGTCAAACCCGTGACTCCCACTCTGTGGGGCAGACTTGGTGAACACGTCAACTCGGTGTTACAGAGAGACATAGAAAGGCTGACCATCTCTCCAAGGGCGAGATGATCTGAGGAGCCAGCCCTGCTCCTGCGGTCAGTCAGAGTGGCCCCAGACCCGACAGAAAGCCCCTCCACCTCCAGGCCTCTGGTTATCATTAGCTGTTCGCCTGCACCAGGCAAGGACATCAGGGGAGGACACGGAGCACCTGGAGCTCCTTAGTTTGAGTCGTCATGTTTGCGCATGTGCCAGAGGGTGGGGAAACCAGAGACCAGGGACCCTCAGGCTTGGAGCCCCGCCTGACCCACCCCCCTTACTAGCTCTGCAGAGAGTGACCTGGCCCCCACCTCTGAGCCCGGAAGGGGCCCCAGCGGGAGGTGAACCAGGAGGAAAGGTGTAAACCCTGAGCTTTTTCCTGCAGAAGGTAACACAAGCCATGCCCACTGCTGTGGTCCTTTCATACTCCCTTTGGCCCTGTAGGACCCAGGAGAACTGCCCCACAGGGTTTCCGAGGCTGTAAGTCTTTGAACCCCTAAGGCAGCTTCATTTGCCTTCCAAGGAGCGGCTAGTGGGTTTGAACCACTCACTAACCTGTGGTTAGCAGTCCGGTGCTTAGCCACTGCGCGTACCACCAGGGTTTCTTGTTTGCAGTCAAGACCCCATTAGAGGACCCTGACCCCGTGTCCCCAACTCCCAAGACCCCCAGCTAGCCAGCCCTACCCCTTCTAAGAAACATCCCCTGGAGGCTTCTCCTAGTGACGCCCTGACCTCAAGGCTGACGCCATCCTCAGCTTGAGGACACCCCACACGCCTGGGTCCTCCAGTGGCTGCCCAGAGCTGATGGGCACTGTGTTGTCCTCACTGTGGTGTCGGTGCCACAGAGCAAACATTGACTCAATGAGGCACAGATTGGCCAAGGGACCAGGCATTTCTGCCCTTTCTTCTTAATCCTTTGGCTTACGGTTTGCCGGCCTGGAAAGCCCTTCCGAGGGGAAGGCTGCCCAAGGGCACATGGCACCCGTCCGGAGCATTCAGGCCGTGTCCAATCCCCTGCCGCCCTGACGGGAGCCCTGCACCCACGGCCTTTTCCTAGCCCCAGGGTGGGAGAGCGGTCACTCGGTCCCCGGGTCTCGGGGAGAGGGTCCAGCAGGAACCACAATGGGGTTGTGTGTCCGTGGTTCCGGGGGTGGGGGCGGGGAGGGGGAGAAGAGGCAAGGTGAGGACCCAAGGCACCTTTCTGTCCCTGTGCTGGCTTCCGGTGCCAACTCGGACCTGCCTGGTCAAGGCCCAGTGTGACCACCTTCACCACCTTTGCTGCTTGGCCCTCCGGCTCTGTGGTCTGAGGCTGGAGGTGAATGAAGAGTGAGCATCAGGACAGCACATGGGTCCAGCCTGGGACCCCAGAGGGCCAGGCAAGACCCTGGTGAGTGTCCCCTTCTCTGCCACCTGTCCCAGGAAGACCTGCCTCAGACCAACCCTCGAGGTCAGGGTCCTGAGAACCACTCTACAGGACCTCTGTCCCTTCTCATTCGAGCTGATTCCTCCATCTTGTTGCCCAGGAGATGGGCAGCAGACCCTGTCCCCAGGAGGCTCCCTGAGTCCAAGAAGGGCACCCCCTGGTCAGACAAGCCCACTGCCCAGCCACGGGGGTCAGGCAGCTTCACTAGAAAGGCTCCGGTCCTTGGTTACCATCCCCCACCCCCAGTCCCAGATGCCGGCCCATTAGGTTTTGCCTTGAGCAGTTGACCCCTTTAGAGGACTGACCAAGTCTCAGCCGAGTTGCTGGTCACTGCCCCGTGCCCAGGCTGATGGCCAAGGACAGGTCTTGCATCCGTGGGCAGTTTTGTATCAGGACCCTGTGTAGGCATTGGGATGCAGGTAGGCTGGATGAGGTCTGGTCCCCTTGCTCCAGAGAGGTTAGAGCTACCAGTCAAACGGAGTGTCCGGGCAGGGCGAGTGGACAACCCTGGGCCTAGACAGGGAACTCGTAGTTGAATTACTCACTGCCGATAGCCTGGCCAGGCTTCCTCTCAGCAATCTGGGAAGGATGAGCGCCCAAGTTCCTGTCTGTGGCTGTGGGCAGATATTGCCCCCTGACCCTGCTTTTAATTGGTGAGGGGCGTTGGGCCATCTCTTGTCCATATAGAGGTCCTGGGACCCTTTCTCTACAGCTCCTTGTGTTCTCCAGCCCTCTAGATGGGCTGCGAACCCTCCCCTTGGAGCTGTGATGCTGTAGGATAAGCACTGGTTTACAAAGTCACCTTGAACCGAAAGGTAGACGGTTCAAACCCACCAGCCACTCTTCAGAAACCCTACACAGGACTGACTTAACGGCACTTAACAACTCCCCCAACCCTGCCTCCCACCCCCAAGCTACCACCAGTCCACAGTCCAGCCTGTGTTCCTGAGACCCTGCCCACCCTCTCCGGGCTGCAGGATGGCATCTAGTGGGATGGGTCTCCCCGTAGGAAGAGACCAGGTTCTGCTTCCAGAGGGCGGTAAGCCTGTCTCTCTCCATGCACCCAGCTCTCAGCATCTCCTCGGTCTCACGCGTCCACCTCCTCACAGCTCCTTGTTAGCTTTGCTGCTCTGGGACCCTCTCTTTCCAAAGAATTAGCCTTCATGCCCACCATGGAGGATCTGTAGGACGCCCCCTCCTCCCCCATCCTGCCTGTCCACTCAGCCCCTTCACAGTCTGGGTCCACCCTAGTCTCTTCTCCTCCCGACTCTCACTCCCTTTCCTAGATGCTCCTCTGTCTCTCCACCAGCTCACCCATCTTGTCTCCTCCACTCTTGTTCCCTCTGTCCTGAGCCTCGGCCTCTGCCTTTCCTTCCTGTCCACTTCGGCTCCTCTCTGGACCTCAGAATTATTGGATGACTTCTGAGGGGGCCTGGGAGGGGCCAGGAGCAGGGCAGTAGCCCAGAACCTGTCCCAGGCCAGCAGAGCACATGAGAGATCCCAGCTCCAGGGTCTGCCCCATGAGTTTGAAGGGGCAGCAGGCACTGTGGTAGTAGGGCCAATGAAGTCCACCTTTACCTAGGGCTGCTGGGTGGCATGGCAGGGCAGGTGCATGCTGCGGTCTCCTCCTAAGCCTCCAGGCTCCTCAGAAAGGGGATGTCCTTTTACGCATGGGGCTGGGGGTCCATGCCAGGATGCCCACGCCTCAAGAGAGTGCAATCTCTGTTTCTGAGAGCCATTCTGACCTCCGAGTCCAGCTAGCCTGCCTGTGGCTGCCCACTCCCTGCAAAAGCTGGATGAGAAGGGATTCTCTTTCTGACCCTCACCCTCTCTAGTGGGGAACAAAGGAGTTCTGCCTATGGCTCTTGGATGGCATTTGGGAGGAGCAGCGGGTACCGGTCAGCTGCATGGGACAGCACACGACAAAATGGCCCTGCTCGATGGCCTGCTGGCCCGGCTGGCCCCTCCGCCAGCCAGGCTTGGTGTGGTGTGTGGAGTTTGCAGAAAGTGCTGACCAGCTGAGTCTACAGGTCCTGCCAAGGCTCAGAGAGGCAGGAAGAAACAAGGAAGGAGCCCTGCGCCTCCAAGAAGTCCCTGGTCTCACCACTGCCAGCCCGGTTCCCATTTCCTGGGCATCCGGGGCCATCAGGCACTGCCAGCTCTGTGCCCAGTCATAGGCACACAGCCCAGCAGTGGAGGACACAGCATCGGCCCAGGTCGTGTGTTAGCGGCCTCTTGCTCTTACCTCCCCACAGTCCCTTCTGCAGACAAAGCAGGACAAGGGACCGCTGCCCCACATGGTGTCCACCCCAGCCCCTGGTTCTCAGGGAGCTGCTGTGAACCCCACTTGTGGTGAAGACGTTTTTTCCTGAGGATGACTAGCTCCTGCTGCCTCCAGCCAGTCCCCACAGGATGGACGCGTCCACTGGCCTTCCCCACTGGCTAGCAGAAGGGGACTTGGGGACAGGACCACTGAGATGGGGGAGCTGATTTTCCTGTCCCTCCCTGGGGGCCTGACTACCATGTAGAAGGATATGCAGCCACAAGGTTGTGATGACCGGGGGGGTTCTGGCGTGAGGAGTCTGCTGGTAGGGGAGGGGTTGAGGAGGAGGTGAAGTACAAGGAGAGTGACCAGCAGGAAGACCTGACAGCAGTAATGGGGAACCCCAGGGCTCACTAGGTTTGGGGGTGCCCTTTGAGGGGTGAGGGCCTGCTCTGTGTCGGGGTCTGGGACCTATCAGGAGTTATAATACTGTGACTTTGGCATAATGAGTGAGGTGGGGTCAGTGGGGTGAGCTCTCACGGCCCCTGGCCAACAGAGGGGGTCTCACTGAAGTTTGAAAGTCCCCAAATCAAAACTGCCAGGCCGACAAGTGGGGATCAGTAACTGAGAGACACACAAACAGCCTGCCTGCAGGCAGTAACCAGAGGCTATAAGACCACCCGGCTCCGCCCACCTGCCAACCAGGGCCCCCCACGCGCCTGGGGAAAGCTGACCACCAGGACCCCCGAGACAAAGCACCAAGTTGCGGGGTAGAGATGTGCTTTAGGGGAGGAACACTGACGGGGCCCATGGTGGGGGGGCGGGGGACCGGGGGGCGGGGGCGGGGGGCCTGGGCCTCACACTGAAGTACTGGCATGTCCCACCCGGCAGGACAGCTAGGCCCAGGGTTCTGGGGAGATCAGAGCTCTCTTTCTGGTTCTCCTGTCCCAGGTGTTTTTTGAAAGAAAGAAAGAAAAAAAAAACCTTTTCAAACTACATGCCGAAAACCTGAGCAAATTGAATGTCAGAAAATTTAATGCTAGAAATGTCCTAATCTCTTTCCCAGAGATAAGACACGGCCCCTCGGGAAAGGGGCAAAGAGATCACTTGAAAACAGAAAGCAGACGCCAGGGGGCCGTAGCTGGGGGAGGGGGGTGGGGGCTGATGAGGAGGGGGGCAACCGAGGGGCGGGTGGAAGCAGCTGGGGGGCTGCTGGGGCCTGGGGGTTGTTGGAGGCTCGGGCAGCTGGGAGGGAGCACCAAGGGGCAGGGTTGCTCTCTCTCCATCCTGTGTGTGGGCTGGGGAATGAGCAGAGCTTTGTGGAACTTTTTGGAAGCTGGTCCTGTGGTATTCCTGGGCCCTCCTGCCCCCAGGCCCAGATTTCCCAGGTGACTGGGCACTTCCCTAATTTAGCCCTCCAAGTCCAGCACTGGGATTTAGGTTTCCTTCAGCTGACCTGGGAACAGCCCGGTCTCCGGTCTCCGACTTGCAGGACCTTTCCACCTAGTTGCCCCATCCCCTTTGCTTGGGACTAAAGCACAGAGGTTCCAGTTTGAGGCCCGTGTATGCTGCGGGGGGTGGGGGGGGGACCCGCGCTCCCACCAGAGGCTCTGGCAGGGGTGTGTGACTATTGGGATTCTGAACACTGTCCCTCTGCTCCCCGCCCCCCATCTTGGGGGAGGGGGTAAGAGCCTCAGTTTCCCACCCAGTGAAACAGAACTGTCTCCTTCATCTTGGCCCCCACATTCCCCAGCCGGAAAAAGGTCTCTCCTTTAAGACCCGGGAAGGGGCGGTGCTGGCCCTGGGGGCTCAGGCCTGGGAGTACCAGATGCTAGGGCGGCGTTCCTGCCGACGGGGGAGGGGCGGCGGGTAGGCGCCTGAGGATCCCAGGGGCTGGCTTGGAGGAAGAGGCCCCCCAGGCGGGGCCAAGTCCTGGCGGGCCGAGGTACCTAAGTGTATAATGCTACTGCCCCCATCAGGTGGCCGGCGGGACAGGGGCCACTCCGCACCATCAGCCTTGACCGTCCCTCCCAGCACAGTCCGGATGGATCTGGGGGCCCCTAGACCCTCTGGGAGACGTGCAGCAGGTACCCCAGACTTACACCTTCCTTTTTTTTTCAATATAAGGGTCATGTGTTCTTGGGGTCACTCCCCATAGGGTCCCCAAGTCCCTCTCTCCACAACCCCCAAGGTCCCAGGGGGTGCAGATGGCTGGTCCTACTCGCCCCAAGTCCACCATGCCCCCCCATTCCCTTATATGGGGCCCTGGCTCAGGGCCCCACAAGAATGGGACAGGGCACATGTCCTTGCAAGATTGGCACCGGACCTCCGGGTGTGCTGCTTCTCCCAAACTTGGTTATGTCCCTGCCGGCCGCTGTCCCCCGCTGTCCCCCGCTGTCCCCCGCTGGCCTCGGGACAGTGTTGTGCTCTGTTTGGCTGCCCCTCCCGTGTTGCCGTGGGGATGACACTGATCAGGGACAGGGTACCATGCCTCAGAGGTGACTAAAGTTGCCCTGCTCGGCCACTCCGGACTGTTATAGTGCCCAGCACCTCTCCCACCTCAGCCCACCCCCCACAAGAATGTCCCAGGACCCAGGCCTGGAGGGTGGCAGAGAATTTGTCCTTGCAGATCTGCTAGGTCAAGGCCTCCATGTGGCCCCTGCTATTTCCTCTCTGGTCTCCCACCTCACACTTAGGGGTGCTGCAACCCCTATTTAGGGGGTTCCCCATGCCTCGACCTCTTGGCTGCTGAGTGCTCACCCAGCTGCACCCACAATTCTCAAACCCTGAACTGGGGGGCAGGAGGGCATAACAGCTGACTCTGCCCAGAACAAGAGGTCCTCCCACAAACGGTCTGGCAAACATCACAGTATTTGCACAGACAAGAATGCTCCGTTAGAAAGTAGTGTCCCCCAGCCCACACAGGGTCAGGTAGCCTGGCTCTTCCCTCCCTTCCTCTGGGGACTGTGGGGTCAGGAGAGGTCCGAGATGACCAGGTCATGTGGCTAACGGTGACAACTGTGTTCCTTCCCAGAGGGTTTCTGCAGGCCAGGGCAGCTGTTGGTCCCTTAACCCGGCACAAGTGGGCATGTCCTCCCCAAGGCCCGGAGAGGCAGGGACGCGCTGTGCCTCGCTCCGTGCCAGCGGGGGATCAGGCACCTGCGCCGGGCGGGGAGGCGCCGACAGGACCGGACAGGCCTGGCAGCTGGGCCTAATCCCAGGGCCTCCTTTGGCCTGGCGCCGGAGGGGAGGGGGGGACCTCTCGCGAGGCTGGTATTTTTAGGAGGCGCCTTCAAGATTGTACGTGGTCACATCAGTAGACCAGTGCCAACCAGGGCTCTAGGTGCCCATGCTCTAAGGAACCACCTCCCTGAACCCTTTTCTTCCATCATGCACTGCGGGACTTCCTTTAAGCTGCCGGGACAGATACATTCATGAGCTGGGTCCCAAAGGACCAAGCATGTCAATCCCTGCTAGGAAGGAATGAGCCAACAGGGGTCTCTGGCTGGGCCAGTCCCCGCAACCACTTCTTAGAGGGCCTAGGGGTGCCATCTAGACAGAGGGGCAGGGACCCATGGCAGCCAGGGCATTTGGGGTGGTAGGTATCCTTTTGGACCAGGATGTGTGCGTGTGTGTCACATCTTTAGTGTCTGGCTATCTCTGGTGACGGATGGTTACTGGCTTTGTCCCCTCACCCCTTTCTCCTCAAGCCAGGCGCCTTCCCACTGCTAGGCACAGAGGAGGGTCTTGTTCCAACAGTTTCCAGCACTGAGGCCTCAGAGGCCCTGGGCCACTCTGCCTCCTCCAGGACCGTGCAGTCTTAAAGAGGCCAACGTCTGCACCCACCTTCCCCGGCATCTTGAGGCCTGCCTGTGGGGAACCCTGCTCGGGGCATGTCCCAGAGTGGATGTCCCACAGCCACACGCTGTGGAGAACGGAAGGCTGGATGTTGAGGAGGTACCCCTGAGAGAGTTTGGGCGCCTCCCTGGCCAGGCCATGTGCCCACATTTTAGATGAGAGAGATTCAGCTGCAGCCCACGGCCTGTTGGCAGCTACTTGTGTCCAGGCCCGCTTGGGCACCTCCCCCTGACGCCAAGGGGTCCCCGACTCTCAATGGGCCTACATCAAGTCCCTCTGGGGGACTGCATAATAGCCCAAAGGTTGGGGTGTGCAGTTTGCAATGCCTACCACCCCAAGGCCCAGCTGTGTGGGGTTCCTGTGAAAGCAGCTAGGAACAGCCGTCTGCACATCTGTCCCCTCACCCCCATCTTGGCATCCCTGAGGTCTGGGCTCTGATGGTGCTGGCTGAGGGGGCATGGACCCCTGAATACCTGTCTGGAGCAGGGCAGGAAGGGGTTCTGCCGCCTTGTCTGTACCTATTGTCTACTTGGGCGTCCCCTTTGCCCATGGAGTGCCTGGGCTCGAACCACTAACAATTGTTGGGTGTGTGTGGACAGGAGTGTAGGGCACTTCTGCAGTGGAGGGGCATGGAGCCAGGGGCCCCCCTGCCCACCGCCTGCAGGTCCAGAGCTTTGGGGTCGTCCCTCCAGAGCACCCCTGCCCCTGGCGGGAATGAGGCCTCTGCTCGTGGCCCCCTGCCCCCAGCAGCAGGCGTGGGGTTTTATGAAGGCTACAAATCAGGTCTCACACAGTTTGGGGCTGACATGGTTTTTATAAGAATTATTTAAGGCCTTGGCCGCCAGTGCGGTCCTGGGAGGCCGGGCAAGGAACACGCAGCTGTGTGTGCTGTAGGAATTCCAAACACTTCGTAAAGCACAGGTATGAAAGACAAGCACCTTGTTCTGCTTAAGAACAGCCTCACCCCTGCCCCGGACGCCGCCGCCGCAAAGACTGCCGGGCGGACGCGCCCCTCCCCCGAGCCTCCTGCTGGGAGGGGGGACCCTCACCAGCATCCGCCCTGCATTGCCAGGACGGCTCAGGACAGGGCCTCACGGTGACCAGCGTCACACCCCATTGTGATCTGTCCACATCTTCTACACCCGGCTCCTGTCTCCCGGGTCAGTGGGGCCCCCCTGAGGCCAGTCCCACACCCCAAGAGGCCCAGGAGTGCTGTCGGCTGACAAGATGCAGGCCGGGTGTGGTCCACGTCTGGGAGGCCCTTGTGAGGCCCGGCGAGGGGTCCATGGACCCATGAGCAGGCCTGGTCACAGATGTATGTCCCTCTCCTCTCCTAGACACAGAAGGGACAGGCAGGGCAGAGGTGTGGTGGACACTTCTATGGGGGTGGGGGGCAACATGCGTCTGTGAGGGTGAGGGTCGAGGCCTTCCAGTCCACCCATCATGCCTGTGCATGTTGGACACATCCGCTTCTGGGCGAGTTTCCCATCACCCCCAGAGCCTGGAGGACAAAGCCCCCCACAGAGGGGATCTCACTTCCCCCAGAACGTGGCTGGAGGAGCAGCCACATGGAACCTGGCTATTCAGGGCTCCCCAGTGTAGTGTGAGCCTTACAGCCCTGGCTCAAAGATTGTTGGGGTGCCGGGGCTCCACGGACATCAGGATGCATGGAAGGAACTCCACTACTGGGACCCCAGTGGGCTCTGCAGGCTCCCGCCCTTTCTAGGAAGGGTGCTCGCAGGGCGTGTCGGCTTGACCACTGCCAGGCCACAAGTACAATGGGGGCTGGAGTTCATCCAGCTGTCTTAGACTGAGGGGAGTAAGGGGCTTCAGGGGAACGGGGAACGCACTGACTTGTCTCAGGGGTCAAGGCTGCTGGAAGGAGCACACCCAGGCACAGAACTTCTGTCCAGCAGGGTTCAGGCTCCCCGAAAAGTGTGGGCACTGATATCCAGCCAGTATCCACTGGAGGAGGAGGGGGAACTTGCCAGGGCGACCCTCAGGGGCCCACCCTCAGGGGAGAGGGAGGACTCGGCTGTCTGTAGGGCCCCCGGCGCCAGCCCTGCAGAAGGGGGGCAGCGTCCCCCCTTCTTCCTCCTCAGTCACATGTCAGGGACGAAGCGTCCGCGGGCCGATCGAAGCCAGATGTAGAACCACACAGACTCGGCCGATTGTGAGAGGAACAGCTTTTACAGAGAATGAAGTGAGCGGGTGGCTGCTGGGGTGGCCTGGGACGGGCGAGCTGACCAGACGTGGGCAGGTCACCCTCTCACCACGGCACGATGTTGATATCCCTGCAGCCATCATGGGGGCACCCCTGCCAGCAGAGCACCCCGAGCAGGCACCATGTGTGCTACTCTGCCAGGAGGCATCCTGGGTGGCTCCGTGGCTCCGTGAGGGATGGGGGACAATGGAGAGGCAAGCTGGCCCAGCCTCGTGGAAGGGGACAGGCACCCACATGCTCGGTGACTTGGGCCTGGGCCAAGACGCTTGGTGATACGTGCAGAAAACCGGACAGGGTGCACTCTTTGGGCCGTGGCGGGCTGATCTAACCAGGGTTTCCAGGCTCCGGAGCAAGCGTAGCTAGGCAGGGTGGAGTGGGGTGCAGGTTAGAGAAGGAGGAGAGCAGAGGTGGGGGGACAGAGTGAAATGAGGGTGGTGTGGGGGGGACCAGGAAAGCCCTTCCCTCGAAGACTTGCTTCTGGAAGCTGTAGGGTGGCAGACACCGTGGAAGAGGTAGTGACACCTAAGTCCCCATTTGTCTGCCCCTCCCTTTCTCTCTCCTGGCCTGCATCCAAGACCCCAGCGTGACTCCCATCAGCTTTCATGGGCTCCCTGCCTTTCTCCACTTTTGGGGTCCCTTTAGGAACAGAGATGTACCCTTCCAACGGGGGAGGGAGGAACAAAGGTCAAACATTCCAACCCAGAGAGTATTAAATCTTCCTGAGAGAAATGAAAACATACGTCCGGGCTAGAATCTGCACACGGATTTTACTAGCACTGCTAAGCTGAAACAACCCAAGTGTCCACCAACAAAGGAATGGATGCGTATAACATAACCCGTGTGTACAACACAACATCATTCAGAAAACAGAGATGAAGTTCTGATACATCCTGTAACATGGATGGACCTTGCATGAACATTCAGCTAATCAAAAATCCCTACTGTATGATACCATCTGCATGGAATGTCTAGAAGAGACCAATCCACAGAGACAGAAAGAGGTTGTTGTTGTTAAGTGCCATCGAGTTGGTTCTGACCCATAGCGACCCTGTACAGGGTTTCAGAGGCTGTAAATCTTTATGGGAGCAGAAAGCCCCATCTTTCTCCCGCGGAGCAGCTGATAGTTTTGAACTGCCGACCTTGCGGTTCGCAGTCCGATTGGTAACCACTACGCTACCAGAGCTCCTTAGAAAGAGATGAGAGGTTGTATAAAGTTTAAGAGGAATCCTGAGGTGGGTCTGTAAGATAAGCATTGGGCAGCCAACCACAAGGTTGATGGTTCAAGCCTGTTAATTGCTCCTGAGAAACCCTATATACAGGGTTGCTGTGTGTCAGAATCGACTTAACAACACTAACAGCAAGGGTTGTTACCTAATGGTACATTGGTTAAGCGCTCAGCTGTTCACTGAAAAGTTGGTGGTTCAAACACAACAACTGCATTGTAGGAGAAGGATGTGGCAGCTTGCTTCTGTAAAGATCATTGTTTTTAGATGCCATCTCATGAGAAAGGTGGAAGACGGCTCACTGTTTGTCCACAACAGCTCCTGCGCTCGAGCCCACTGCTGCTCCATTGGTGTCAGTCCATCTCCTTGACCAAGCATGGTATCCTTCTCCAGAGACTGCTCCATCCTGATGACACGCCTGAAGTATTTGAGATGAAGCCTCACCTTCCTGACGTCTAAGGAGAATTCTAGCTGCGCTTCTTCCATGACAGATTTGTTTGTTCATCTGGTATAGTCCATTCTTCACAATCACCATAATTCAATTGTTCCATCTTCCATATATAGAGCATGACTTGGAGCAAGCACACCTAGTCCTCTAAGTGTCAGGTTTTGCACTTTGAAGAGGACTTTTTTTTTTTAAACTTTTTATTGTGAACTGAGTGATAGTTTTACATGGGAGAACATGGGCTTTACACCATGGTTTCATTGCAATGATTACAATTTCCTCCGCGCATCAGCATTCAACAGCATTTGCTTCCATTCCCTCTGTTTTGTTTTGTTTTGAGGGAGGGATGTGCACAGAAACACCCAGGAATATATAATAATTTACACCACCAAAGGGCACACTCTATAAGCCTGCCTCCTGGCCGCCAGCCCCTAGTCCCTCTCTTTCCATGAGTCCAGAGTCCTCAGCTGCTCCCTCTCTCCATGCCCTCACTTCTGCCTCCATCTCTGGTGTCTTTGCTTTCAAGCGTACTTTTGCAGTAGATTTGCTCAGTGCAATATATCATTTGATTTCTTGACTGCGGCTTCTATAGATATTGATTGTGTAAAATGAAATCATTGACAAATTTCAATCTTTCCTCCAGTTATCATGATATTGTTTATTGGTCCAATTGTGAGGATTTTTGTTTCCTTTACATTGTGGTGTGATCTATACTGAAAATCTTTGGTCTTCATCAGTAAGTACTTCATGTCCTCCTCACTTTCAACAAGCAACGTGTGTCATCTGCATATTGTAGATTGTTAATGAGCTTTTCTCCAGTCCTGATGACACGTTCTTCTTCATATAGGCCAACTGCTCAGAGTATTTGCTCATCATATAGATTGAATAAGCATGGTGAAAAATACCATCCTAGTACACACCTTTTCTGATGTTAAACCATTCCGTACCTCCTTGTTCTGTTCAAACGACTGCCGCTTGGTCTATACTGCCTCATGTTCCACAAGAACACAATTAAGAGTTCAGGAATTCCCATTCTTCACAATGCTATTCACAATTTGTTGTGATTCACAACAGTCAAAGACCTTTGTTTAGTCCACAAAATACAAGTGAGCATTGTTTTGGTAGTCTCTGCTTTTAGCCAAGACCCATCAGACATCACCAGTGAGATCCCTTGTTCCATGTCCTCTTCTGAATCTAGCTTGAATTTCTGATAGTTCTCTGTTAATGTCGTGCTCCAAATGACTTTTAATTCATTTCACCAAAACTTGACTTGCATGTGATATTCATGATATTGCTTGATAAGTTCCATTTTCTGTTTGCTCACCTTTCTTTGAAATGAATACGAATATGGATCTCTTTCAATTGGTTGACCAGGCACCTAGCTGTCTTTCAAATGTCTTGGAATGGACTAGTGAGTACTTTCATTACTGCATCTGTTTGCAGAAACTTCTCAGTTAGTAATCCATCAGTGCCTTCAGTGAAGCTTAGATCATCGGTTCTTGTTCGTATCTTAGCTCCTGAAATAAGTGAGCATGAGCATGGAGCGATTCTATCTGGTACAGTGACTGTATGTGTTCCTTCCATCTTCTTTTGCTGCTGCTTGCATTGCTGTGTTTCCCCCATGTTGTTGTTGTGGGCCGTCGAGTCAGTTCTGTTTCATAACAACCTGTAAAGGACTTCCAAGAATGGCTGGTGGGTTTGAACCACTGACCTTGTGGTTACCACTTACAGTGTTACACCAGGCTCTTTCCTTCCATGGTTGTTAAGTGCCCTCAAGTTAAACCCTATATAGATTTTCCAAGGAGCAGCTGGGGGCTTTGAACTGCCAACCTTGTGGTTCACAGTCCAGTGCTGATCCTACAAGGCCCTACCAAGTCCCATTTGCCCCATAGAATCCGTCAACATCACTACTCAAGGCTTGAATTGTTGTCTTTGGTTCGTGCAGCTTGGAAAATTCTCAGTGTGTTCTTCCCTTTTGATTTTCGAACTCTAGATCTTTGTGTTCTTCATTTTAATATTTTACTTCTTAATCCCTTGGACAATTTCTGTTTGGCTCTGGTTACTTCGTCGTTTCTCCCATTGGCTTTAGCTGCTATACATTCAAGAGCAAGCTTCAAAGTTTCTTCTGGTCTCCATTTTGATTTTTTATTTCGTTCTTGTCATTTTAGCGACCTTTTGTTTTCTTCAAGGCTGATGTTCCTTATGTCACCCCACAACTCATCTGGTTACTAGTATTGAATGCATCAATTCAAGCAACTCTATGATTTATACGTACGCAAGCACACAGTCCCAATCCGGTTCTCGCGGACTTGTTTTCATTGTCTTCAGCTTCAACTTGAACTTGCATATGTGAAACTGATGGTCTGTTCCACAGTCAGTCCCTGGTCTTGCTTTAACTGATGAAGATGGAAGCTTCTCCCACAGATGGTGTCAGTTAGATTCCTGTAGTCAGTTATTGTTGTTGTTAAGAGCTGTCATATCGGTACCAGCTCATAGCAACCCTGTATAGGATTTCGGAGGAGCAGCTGGTGAGCTTGAACTGCTGACCTTGCGATCCAGTGCATTAACCCACAGCACCACACCAGGACTCCAATCAAATGCATGTATATCTGAAAAGGCTCCACTTACGTTACTGAGAGCAGGTATTTGCAATGAAGCCATTGTTGGCGTCACAAAATTCTATCACATGATCTCCAGTGATTCTATCATCAAGGCTATAGCTCCCAGTTATCTATACTTCTTGGTTTCCAACTTTTCAATTCTAGTCACCAGCAATTATCAATGCATCCTTGTTTGCCCGATTTTATCTTCCATTTCTTCATCGTTGGCTTTAGTGGTTGGTGTGTAACGATTGCTGTTGTTAGGTGTCGAGTTGACGCCGAATCACAGTGACCCGGTGTACAACAGAAGGAAACACTGCCCCTGCCTCACAATTGTTAGGTGGGAGACCATTGTTCCAGCCATTGTGGCAATGCATCTCATTAGGGGTCTTTGTCTTTTTCACGGAGGAAACTGATGGGACAGCTCTCCAGAGCTACCATAACAGAGATCCCACAAGAGGCTGGCATTCCGAAGCAGAACTGTACTCTCTCACAATTAGTTCGTTGTTGTTAGGTGTTGTCTTACAGTGTTACTTACCCGACTCATAGTGACCCTGTGCATAAGAGAACAAACCACTCCCGGTCCTGAGCCATCCTCACAGCTCTTGTTATACTGGAACCCACTGAGGCTACCATTGGGCCAGTCCATCTCATTGGGGAATTTCTTTTTCGCTGACCTTCCACTTTACCAAACATGACGTCCTTCTCCAGAGACTGGTCCCTCCTCATGATACATTCAAAGTATGAGAGACCAAGTCTCAACATCAGGCTTCTCAGGAGCACTCTGGCTGTACTTCTTCCAACACACATCTGTTTGTTCTTGTAGAGAGTCCATGATACTGTCAATAATCTCCTCCAACACCAGAACTCAAACGCATCAATTCTTCTACAGTCTTCCTTATTCACTGTCCAGCTTTCACATGCATATGAGGTTATTAAAAATACCATGGCTTGGGTCACGTGCACCTTAGTCCTCAAGCTGACATCTTTACTCTCAGATACTTTAAAGAGGTCTTGTGTAGCTGATTTGCCTATTGGAATACATTGGTTTTGTGACTGCTGCTTCCATGATAATCGATGACTGATCTGAGCAAAATCAAGTCTTTGACAACTTCAATCTCTTCTCTGTTTATCATGATGTTCTTTACTGGTCCATCTGTGACAATTTTTGTTTTCTCTACATTGAGGTGCAAACCATACTGAAGGCTGGGGTCTTTGATCTTCATCAGTAAGTATTTTAAGTCCTCTGCACTTTCAGGGAGCAAGGCTGTATCATCTGTATGTTGCAGGTTGTTAATGAGTCTTCCTTTAATCCTGATGCCAGGTTCTTCATAGAACGGGCTCAGTGTACAAAGTGAATAAGTATGATGAAAGAATACAACCTTGGCGCACACCTTTCCTGATTTTAAACCATTGAGTGTCCCCTTGTGTTCAAATGACTGTCTCTTGGTCTACGTACAGGTTCCTCACACGCACAGAAAAGTGTTCTGGAATACCCAATTCTCCGCAATGGTGTTCATAGCTTGTCATGACGCACACAGTCAAGTTTCCCACACTTGAGGGGTCTAAAAGTGTAAATTCAGGGTGTTGGTTCCATTAGAAGCCTTTCTCTATTGCTTCATGGTTTAGGAGGAAGATTCTTGGTTCCACATCTGTGGGCCCAGTGTTCTTTGGAGATCTCCAAATTTCTTCCCATGAATCTAGGAGGTTCTCAACATGGGGAACCTGGGCACTCAGAATACGTTCCACTCCTGGGTCTTGTTTCTTGGTGGTACAGAGGTCCTTCTTTCTCTGTTTGCTTTGTCTCCTTCACTCCTTTGATCTCTTGTGAGATAAGAAATGATGTCATATCCCTTACACCAGGTCCAGGCTGGGACCTAAGTAAGGGACTGTCCGATGACATCAGATGACATCATGGGGAAGAGCACCTTGTTACAGACCGGCCACACCAAATGACATAACTATCAACTGGAGAATCATAGCCCAGGGAAGTTCACACACACACACACACACACACACACACACACACACACAAACACACACATATTTGGGACGGGGTGGGGACACATCCAATCGATGACTGTCACTGTGAGTTGGAGTTGGCTTGATGGCCATGGATTCTTAGGGTTGTGAAGGATGGGGAGATCGCAAGTGATGCTTTGGGGTACGGCATTTTCCTCTGAGGGTAACAGGAAAGCACTGAATTGTACATGAATGGGGTGAATCCGATGGTATGAGAATTGTAGCTCAATAAAATTAACATCTGAAAATGTACCCAGTCTGGCTCTTCCCTGTCCACAACAGTGGCCAGCAGGTCATCCAAAGCAATTGTCCCCGGGCAGCACTGGCTACTTCAGGTGACCACAGTCACTCATGACTTCCCAGGCTTCCTTTGGGAGCCAGCTTCCAGCAAAGCTCTCAAAGTTGCAGTGACAACGAGACACCCAGATGTCCCAGCCTAGCTGGGTGGGCTGCTGGACCCTTTTCTTGGATCGGGTGGTTTTCTGGTTCATCATTCACAAGGCATCTCCTAGAGTTTGTTTTAAACAAAAACGTTTGTGAGTTGGGTGAAGATTTACAGAGCCCATCAGTCTCCCAGGCAACAATGCATGCCTGTTCTGTGTCTTCTCATTGGATAGCAGTTTCCACATTGTAACATTCTTCCAACTTCCTCCCTGTGCTTCCGGTATCCATTCCACCTTCCTCCTAACCCTTCCGAAATTTCTCCTGGGGCCCATGCTGTCTGTGGGGCTCATCCTCAGGTAGTTTCTATTCGTGTATGATAGCGGGGGCTCTGACATCACAGCCTCTCTGGATCTGCTCCAAGGAGGTCCTGAGTCTGCAGTGCCCTCACCACTGTAAGACCTGGGCAGTGGAGAGGAGCTGCTTTGCCCCTCCACCTGGGGCTCCTGCGGAGGACAGGGACCTGGTGGAGGAGTGACAGACAGGGAAGAAGGCCTGTTGAGTCCATTAGCCACTCTGCTGAGCCAGGAGATAGGACACCCAGTGTGGGGCCAGAGCAGAGGCCGAGCACAGGAGGACAGTGATCTTTTCCCATGGGGGTGACCAGTTTTCTAGTCTTGGGCCTCTTGGGGCTGGGATGATGGTCAGGTGAGGGGCACTCCAGGGACAAAGCTACTGGTTGGAGGAGAGGCAGTGTCTCAGGTGGGGAATGAGGAGCAGTGCCTGGAGGGGGTGGGGTGGGGATGTTCTGCCCCCTCCCGCCTCACAGGGGCAGCTCTGCCCTGGCGTGGCACTGCGGTGGCCACTCACCTTTTCATCACCGAGCTGGCTCTTGTCCAGTAGAGCCCAGAGCTCCGTTCGGAACCCGGAAAGCTGTGTCGTCCACACCCTCCCCTGCCATATAGCTCTTCCCTCAGTCCCTCGAGCAAAGTAAACAGAACCCCAGTCGTGGTGGGGCAGTTTAAGAGGTGGATCCCACCCTTTCAGCTTTCCTCTGTGGCCCTCCGAGTTGTTGATGGGGCAGCGCTCCTGGGGGTCCTCTCCTATCATCCATGTCTATCCCTGTCTGAGGCTCACTGCTGGGTACCTGGGCTGATGACCACTGCCCAGTTGATGTCCAGGCTGGAAGCACACTGGTTCACATGGAGGAGAGAAAAGTGAGCCCCTCGGTGGACCAGCTGACACAAAGGGGCACATGTTGCAATGGCCATGTTCTGCGTTTGTGATAGAAGGGGAAACTGAGTCACTGAAGACCATTCATGAGTACCCTTGGCTCTGTGAGGCACGGGCGGCCCCCCAAATCCTGGTATCCAACAGCAAACTTCAAGATGGGGAGTGGGCCTGGGGTGGGAGGGGCATCAACAGTCCTCAATCTGAGTGTGACTCGGGGGTGCCTGACCTGGAGGCCCACTTCCTTCAGACTAGCATTCTCTGTCCACCTACTCCTCGGCCTCCCTCTGCCTGGCCCCCACGGTCTGCTCTTGTTAGCAGTGACCCCATCACTCATTGAAGGCTGGAGCTTGGAGGCGACGGGGAGCCTCCATACCTGCCAGCAGGAGGCTGTACAAGGTCAGGGGACAGGTGTGGAGACCAGTTAGGAAGGCCAGTAGATCCTATGGGGCCTTGGACCCCATCACAGTGAAGGGGTGTAGTGTGGGGGCGCAGCTGTGACCCTCCCCTTGGGGGCTGCCGCCTGCTCTGTGGTGAGCAGCCTCTTGGGCTTCTTCAGAGACACCTGGCTACTCGGAGGCTGGCCAGGCAGTGGGCCCAAGAGGCCACCCAACAGAGCCTTGTGCCTCTTGAGGCCAGTGAGCATTGGCAGAGGAACAAGGCTGGGGGCAGGAGACGCATTAGGGACCCTGGGGTCTGGGGTCGTGGGCTCCTGTGAAGGCTGGAGAGGGAGGGGGCAGTGCCTCCCACCTGGCACACTGGGTCTCTGTCTCCCACAGGCAGCGTGGGTCAGGGCTGGGGCGCCTGAAGCTGGCAGGCTGCATTGGAAAGGCCTTGGTGAATGAAGGATGGCCTCCCCTCCCCCGGCCTTGGTCCATGAATTATTTCTTAAAGGAAAACCCATGGCCCGGCCCCCCACCCCGGCTCCACTTCCTGGCCTTCCGAGGACTTTCAGTCAACCTTGAAGGACGCCAGCCTCCCCCTCTGTTAGCTTGGGGGAGGGATGGCCCTGGAGTGGGGTCGGAGGTCACCCCGCCTCCCTGTGGGCCTCACTCAGACCACCACAGGGCAGTGGTCTGGAACAGGGATCTGAACCCAGGAGGGGCAGCGGGGGGTGGGGAGTAAGGGTGGGGGGGAAGGAGCCCAGGAGGCCGTCAGTGAGGTTCTGTGGCTCTGATTCCTCTGGGGTTCCATCGAGGTAGCGTCTCGTCACAGTAAGCAAGCTGCTCTGGCTGGACCCACACTGACAGACACACACACATTCACAACACACGTACACCACAAACACAACCACACATCCACACACACAAAGATTCGCATAGTCACAAAACGCGTACACCACAAACATACCCGTACCCACACACCTTCACAACATGTGTACACCCCAAACACACACACCCCACACACTCACGTGTCCACATGTCCACACATACTCCCCCTTACGTGAGGTAGGGGCTCCCATTGTTCTAGATTGGCTCTTCAACAGTGAGGGGGTCACCATGGTGCTGGCTTCTCAGTGCCCCCCACACTGCCCCGGGGAGCCCCCATGCCAATCACCCGCCTCTTCTCAGCCACTCCATCCTGTACTTGCACCCCGTTGGGGAATGTCACCCCCGGGGATGCTCAGGGGTGGCCGCTGCCATCTGTCTTCCCACCCCACGGAAGACTCCGAGCTCAGACCTCCCCAGGTCTCAGTGCCTTGGCCTCAACCCGGGCCCTAGCCACCTTGTGAGTGCCACCTTGGTGCCCTGCAGTGTGGCTGAGCTTAGTGGGGGCCCCCCACCCCTCCCCAGTCCGAGGGCAGCCGGAGGGCTTCCCCACAGCAAGCAGAGCAGAAAGCAATCAGCGCCCACCCTTTGCACTGAGGGCCTCTGTTGTGAAGGGGTGAAGTGACCAATCGAGGTCCCCACAGACCTCCAACATCCTGCTGCCTCGTGTCCAGAGGCCCCAGACCATGCTTCCGGGGTTCAGTTCCAGGGACGGGTGGCAGCAGGAAGAAGGAAAGAGGGCCTGAGAGACACATGCGGAGTGTACCACAGAGTGCACCGCACCGCACCACCTAACCAGCCGTCCCATGCTCTGGAAAGGACAAAACTCGAGGGCACTGGTTTGCAGGACGCTGTCCTGGTGGCCATGTGACCCGGTGTGTCTGTGGAGGGCTCCGTGGACTCTAGCGGGTCCCTCTGTATCTACAGTAACACTGCGTGGGGCTGGGAGCACACTGTGTGGTTTTCTGTAAACCCAAAACTGCTCTGAGGAGAAAGGGTTATTAATGTACAAAAACTAAACAAAGGCAGACTGAGGGGACAGAGGCCGGGCTTCTGGAGAGGGGGCGCCAGGCCCGGCCGGGGACCCAGTGTGAATGGCGGGGGTCGGGGTTCCGATGGCGGCTGCAGTTCACCGGGCTCCTCAGAAAAGCTGACTCAGCCCCTGGAGGTGGAGAGGGGCCCTCGCCAAGAGTGAGCCCTGGGAAGGGGACGCGGCTGTGGACCGGGCCTGGCCACAGGCCTCCAAGCCCACGGCTGTGTCATGGACTCACTGGCTCCACCCTCAAGGTCTCAGCCTCCAGGGCTGGCTTTCACTGTGACCAGACTTGTTCACACAGAGCCCATCCTCCCTGGACCCCAGGCCTTTGTGGGGGCCTGTCACTGTCCACCCCCACCCCCCCACCTAGAACAGGAATTCCCTGAGCTCTGTCCTGGGCTGCCGTGCTCACCAGAGTCCCTTAGCTCTGCTATGGGGGGACAGAGGCCCAGTGTCGACCAGTGTGAACCAAAGGACCCAGAGATGGATGCTTGTCTCTGTAGCAGGGTGTTTATTAGGGAGTCTGGGCGCGTTGGTGTCCCCCTCACAAACCGAACCAGGAGGGGACCCCGCCACGCCGGGGGTCACTGCTCTGCCTCTGCTGAGCCTCCGCCAGAAGCTGTTCTTGGGAGTCCACGTCTGCGCTGCCCTCAGAACACGGGGGCTTTTCAGGAAACAGGTCGGGGAACGTGAAGGTCTGTCCATGAGCCTAGGGCAGGGACAGGAGCTGCTGAGTCCCACAGCCCCCCTCCCTGAGTCTTTCTCTGACAAGACAGACAGACAGTGCTTCCTCTCGTGCACCCTTCAGGGCCATGCTAAAGCCTCGGCTGTTTGGACGCAGCCTGCTGGGGGCCATTGCCCGACCCCTGTCTGCCTGAACAACAGGCCTCGGCTCTTATCTGGCGGCAGGAAACCCTTCCTCCACACAGCTCCCCCAGTGCAGGGAGACCACCAAGGAGACCTTAGACCTCTCCCTACCGCAAGCTGGAGGCCCTGGAAGAACCGCACACAACAAAGGCCACCTCAGCGGTCTAAGAGAGAAGGCTGCACCCCCACCGTTAGTTCAGGACTGGACATGTGGAGATAGCCGCCTGGTCACCTTAAAGGGGTCTACATAGACACAAGTCAAGCTGCCCTTTCGTCTGTAAATGCCCCCTCTTGACCTCTGGACAGGCAGGGAGAGGCCGCCCGGCTGGGGAAAGTTTTACTAAGTCTGATCAGGAACTTGGGGCTGGCTCTCAGAGCCCCCCGTGTGTGGGCAGGCGGCCAAGGCTGATGCTGCTCCCGCGGTGAGGGGTGTGGGGCTGCCGGAGAAAGGCAGGGGCCGCCTGCTCAGGGCTGGGGGCTGCTTTACACACAGCCACGTCTGTAGCCTCCTCTTTGAAAATACCAAAGGGCGGCCGTGGACATGGGGGGTGGGAGGAGCGCAGTGCCACTGAAGATGACCATCTACAATGTGGGGAGCCTGGAGGGCCCGAGGGAGAGGCAGCTTTGTCAGGGTGCTTGGGCAGCCCCAGGATGGTTCCCAGGAAAGGGACAGGCTGGTTAGTAGCAAGCAGGAAGAAATGGGGGATAAAATCCCAATAAAAAGCCAAAGCCCAATTTCAGCTCTCGGCGTCGTTCGCATTGGTCTTTCCGGCTTGTGTCTGTACCCCGCCTGGATGTGATGCAGTCTGTTCTCAGACCTGCAGCCACCCGCCTGTTGTCAAGCAGGGTTGTGGGTCAGGCTGGCTGCTGTGGGCAGCCCCAGGCCAGAGGTCAAAGCTCCTTTGTTATTTGGGTACGTCTTTGGGGCCCTAGATGTTTCTAGGGGAAAACTGGGAGGTTCCCAGGATGCAGAGGCGAGTACATCTCTCAGCAGCAGACAACTTAAAATCAATGCGATCATGCAATTTGTGCTTGGGCTGGCCCACTCAGGGGTCCCTGAACACCAACCCTGAGGGGACCCTCCCTGGACACGGGGCCCACAGCTTCAGGGCAGTTCCAAGGTGGGGTGTGTGTGAGTGGGAGCTTGACTGTACCCAGGGCCTGGTTTCCCCGGGCAGCTGCAGGCTTCCCCTCGCCTGGGCCTCTTCAGGTCAGCTTTCACGGCTGAGGTGGGGCCCTGAGAAAAGTGCAGGGGCTCAGATGACTCCAAAGTGACTTGTAACTGTAGCCTACCTCCTGAAGGGGCTGGTGGCGGGTACCGACACGCGGGCGTCAACCCGCATGCCGCACTGGGGACAGATGGCGGCTGATTTCACGCCAGGACACACAGGTCTTTATATGGTCAGGGGCCGCGCCTGGTGCTCAGATTGGCTGGTTTGAAGCCCAGCAGATATTGGGCCAAATAATCAGGGAGCCCCTGTTTAGAACAAGTGTGACGATTTTCCAGAGACCGTGTCCCCATAGCAAGCTTTCCACAAATGGCCTTCTCACTCCCAGACTCGGGTTGGGCCGTGGGGGCAGCTTCCCAATAACGGCACTGCCATCTAGTGGTCAGTATGGGGCCCACCCTGCCTTTTAGACGCTGTGCAACCCCAGGCCGGCCCCAAGGGACCAACGGCCTTGCTGAGGGGCCAAGGAGAGTGATAGCGGTCTTGACCCCACCTTGGACTCCAAGTGCCGAACTTGGGCATGAGCTTGGTGACGTGGGTCTTAGCCAAGGCCCCTTGCTCACTGCCAGGCAGTCGGTTCCAAGCTGGCTTAGCAGTGCCAGGCTGTGGCCAGGGCTCCTCAGGGACCCTGTTGTTGTTAAGCTGGTACCGACTCACAGTGACCCTGTATAAGATTTCTGAGGAGCGGCTGGGCTTGAACCGCTGACCTTACACCTGAGAGCCCCCCACCCTGAGTCAGCACCGAGTGATGACTTTCTGCTGATCCTTGGGGGCGCCCCAAGGGGCTGCGTCTACAGGCCTTGGGTCTCCAAGCTCCAGTCTCTCACCAGCTGCACATAGGCGACCTTATAGTCCGGCTTCTTCACTCTCACGCGTTTGTAGTCCCGCTTCTTGTTGGATCCTGGAGAGAGGGGAGCTCTGAGCAGGACTCGCTTGGGAAGACCCCGTTAAGAGAACAGTGTCCTCAGCATCACGTGGCCCCGAGACATCAGAACCCCCAGAGCTGGGCTGCAAGAGGGGTGTGGCTCTCAGGAGGGGGCACAGAGCAGTAGTAGAGGAACCAGGCACCATGGTTGGGGTCCCCGCCTCCCAGGCAGAGGGGCTAGAGGTCTTGGGAGGTGGTGGGTTGTGGGGACTGGCTGAAGTGTATTAAAGTGACTAAGGGGCTCCACATCCGTGTGGCCCTGGGCAGGCGACTCCCATCCGTGCCTTAGTTTTCCCCGTGCCTGCCAGACCACATACTCACCATGTTGTACCCGCGTCCGCACGGCCGCCACGGGCACTTGGTAGATGCTTTCCAGGTAGTTTCTGAGGTCCACCCTGGTCATCCTGAAAGGAGAGGTACCCCACCCACTCTGCGTTCCTGCCTACCTGAACACACATACACGCCTAGGGCTGTCCACCTCCTATGAGCCACCAGGCTTGACTCCACGAGGCTCAGGGTCTCTGTCTGTCAGACTCGGTGAGCAAGCCCACCAGGACCCGGTCTGTCCTCATGCTTAGAGGCCGCAGGGTATGGGCTCTTGTCTACAAACATCCTCCACAGTTCCCCTCACATGGAGAGGGGGGGCCCTCTCACAATGCAGTGGGCTGCACGCAGGAAGGGCTCTGGTGGACTGAAACTCAGCTTGCGTCCCCGGCCTCCGGGAGACGGATGCACGGCCAGAAGATTCCAGAAGAATCTGCTGCTTTGCTGATTTGATGGAAGCCCCCAGTGGAGGAAACACAGGGCCATGAGCCAGGTGCCCCAAGGGGCTACGAGGCCACACCCATGAAGATCTGCTGAGCAGGAACCCTCCCTTTGAGTGTGTGCCCCCCACTTACTCCATGGGGATCCGGAACTGCACAGTGTTCTCAGGTTGGGCCACACCGGGCCGCACCAGCTGAACGAAGAAGTTGGTTCGGAAGACACGGAGTTGAGGGCCTCCCAACTGGTAGAGCGGGTACCTGTGAAGGAGGTCGTGTGCAAGAGACGCTCAGAATGCTGGACCCCATTGTCCCCCGAGTCCATGATCCGAGTGTGGTGGGGAGCACCCACTGGGATCAGGCCTGCCTCCCCTTGGGTGGTGATGTTTCAGGCCCAAGGGAAGGTGGCCACAGGGGACTCACACCTCCCCCTGGTGCCCGCCCGCAGCACTGCAGGGAATGGACAGCGTGGAAGACATTCAGGAACTGTGGACAGGGATGAAGTCCCTCTTAAGTCTCTGGACTTGGCGTTTGAGGTTCAAGGCCTAAGTGGGCTGCCGAGGAAGGCTCAGTTTGGGGGTCTGTAGCGCTGGCTGGCTGCCAGGAGGGGCTGGAGTCTGTCCTTCCTGAAATCTCTGGCTCCAGTTCTGGTTCTGACCCACCACACTGCTGATTTCTCCTGCTGGCCTTTTCTTCAGGGTCTGTTCCACCTGGTGGGGCAGGCCCCTCTCCCTCTTTTCAGGGGAGCACAGAGATCCTTTCCCACAGACCCACCAACCCCCTAGCCTGAGGTTTCACCCATTCCTTCGGCGCCAACTGCCCCCTGGGTATTTCCTAGGCCCCTCCAACTTCACTATCTGCAGTGAAGCTCCTTCCTGCTCTTACCCTCTCCTCTTCTCTCCCAACACACCCTGGCTTTCTGCCAGCCACCCGAACTCCCCGGGCCCCACCTCGCCCACATCCCACCCCAGAGCAAGTCCCATCAGCCCCCTCCAAAGCTGTGCTGGAGAACAGCCGGGAGGGGGAGGGAAGCCACACCTCCTCCCTGCTCCCTCTTCCACCTCTCACTGCTGAGGGGCCCCTGGGCCTCTCAGAGGGTCCAGCCTGTCAAGATCCCAGTAAGCACTAGACCCCACCTAACCCTCAGCACAGGACAAATGTTTGCTGAGGGCGGTCCAGGGGTCTGCACACCTCCACCTGCCCCCGGCAGCCTTTGCCCCGCCCCTGCTGCCACCTCAGCTCAGCACAGGGGCCCCACAATTCACAGTCTAAGTACCCACTGGGCACCGAGTCATGGATGAACCCACGAAGCACACCCCAAACCTCACTCCACAGCACTCCCCAAATCTACTCAATATCTAACTATTCACCCAGAGATACCAAGTGGTCCCTGATTAAACCCCAGGGCAGACTGAACAAGACAGGGAGCTTTCTTCTCCACCATCTCTCCTAGAGTGGCACCGGGCTGCAAACCACAAGGTTGGGAGTTCAAACCTACCAGCTGCTCCTTGGAAACTCGGAGATAGAATTGAATAACTACAGTCCCTCATGGTACTGCCCAAGACAAGCAGTGAATCTAGGGCAGGGATCAAGGGTTGAGCTGGGCCTGTTGTTGTAAAGTGTTATCAAGTCGGTTCCGACTCAGCAACCATCCTAAGAGCAGCTGGTGAGCTTGAACCTCCAACCTTGAGGTTCAAACCGACCTTGCAGTCCAGTGCATTAACCCACTGCGGCTGAAACACCTAAATTCCCACTGCCATCAAGCTGATTCTGACTCATAGCCACTTTGTATAGGGCTTTCGGAGACCAGAAATCTTTATGGGAACACACAGCCTCACACGTTCCTGAAGGGCGGCTGATAGGTTTGAACTGCCAACCTGAAGTTAGCAGTCTTTGGGCTCAACACAATCTTACCAAAAAAGAAAACGTAGGGCCATCGAGTCGGTTCCGACTCACAGGGACACTGTGTAGGGTTTCGAGGCTGCAAACTTTTACTGGGGGGGGGGGGGGGGGGGCCCGGCTGCCTCTTCTTTCTCCCGCAGAGCGGCTGGTGGGCCCGAACCACCAATCTTTGGCTAGTAGCCGGGCCTTTAACTTGCCCTCCCCCAAGTCCCCCTGTTCTTGACCCATCTAGTCCCAGTACGTCTGGGCTTTGGTGGGGCCGCTGACATTTGGGGTGCGTCTTTATGCTGGGGGGGCTTGCTACTCATGTGGGGTGTTCGGCAGTACCCCCGCCCACCCGCGCCAGCGTGCAAACCAAGAGTCTGCGGACACTGCCACGTGTCGGCCGCCGTGGGCCACGGAGGGTGGTCACCGCCCAGTGCCGGCCTCTTCGCCCGCCCCCAGCCCCCAGCCCCCAGCCCCGGGGCCTGCCCCATGGCCGCGCTGCCCCAGGCCCGGGTCGCCCCACGGCCCCCTCTCCAGTGCCCTCCCCGCGCCGGGCACCCCGTCTGCGCGCGTGCTTGTGCCACTGGAGGGGGGTGTTGCTGGGGGACGGAGGAGGGTCGGGGGCGCGCCGACGGCCACGCGGGCGGGGGCTGTACTCACAGCACGTTCCGCGCCATGGCGACCACTTCCGGCCCGACTGCGCGCGGGAGAGCGGCACCCGCCCGGCCGCTGGCGCAGCGCCCCCTGGCTCCCGGGAGGCTGAGCGCAGACAGGCCGGCGCCCTCCGCACACTGCCCGCGCCCCACGCCGCCCGCGCCCCCGATCCGCCCAGGCCCCACGCCGCAAAGCCAGCACACCTCTGCACGTCCCCGCACCCCTCAGACCACGGCTATGCACTAGCGTACATTCTGCCCAGTTCTCGCACGCACTCTCCACTCCACGTCCACGAACCCACTCCCTGAGGATCCCTGATGGTGGGGCGCAGCAGGGCAGAGCTTGTCCAGGGTCCTAGGCCGCCCCTCCCTCTGTCTGCCCCTTTCCAGAACTCCATGGCCCCCTCTCCTCTCCTGCCCACCCAACCCCTCTGTCTCCTCCGTTCCCCTCTCCCACGACCCCCCAACCATGTTCTCTCTTGGAGGAGGCTGCTTGCTCCCCACCTCTCTCCAGGCCTGGCCCCTGGAGCCTGGCAAGGCCATCCCTCAGGGGTCTCCTTTGGTAGGGCCTGTCTTAGCCCAGTGGACCTGGACCTCGCCTTGGACCTGACCTGCATGCTCACTCCACCGGCCTGTCCTCTACCCACCCTTGTTCAGTGTTCAGCCTCTGTCTCCCTATCACACTGACTTGTGCCTCTTTGCCCCCCCAGAGCTGGGGAGGAGAGGGAATAGGGAATCAGGGGAACTACAGGAGGGACAGGCCCTGAGGGGGGTCACTGAAAGTCCAGGTAGGGTCAAAGCCAGAAACGGGCAGCACCTGGTACTGGGGACAGAGAGCCTGGGAGGGGTATGCAGGTCTGAGGTAGCTGGGGCCATGGGGACTTTCTGTTGTCCATGTAACATGGGTGTGTTGAACAAGGGGACCCTCTGTTCCCCACTTAGAGAAAAGGGAGAGTGGTCACTGCAGAGGGGAAAGCTGCGACCCTGGGGGACAGTCTTTCTGCTGAGGAAGAAGTGGGTGTCCAGCCCAAGGCCGCGGGCTCCAAGGTCAGGGGGTTAGCTGCAAACCAGATGGCGGTGTGAAGGGGTCCAGCTGGGGAGGGCATGATACACACGGCTGTACCAGATCAGATGAGGCTCCTGACCCAGAGAAACAGGGTGGTGTGGAGCGGAAGGGGTCACAGAGTACAGGGCTGGGGCTCAGGGGGTGCTAGGTTGCTCTTGTGTATTTCGCTGACTCTGTCCTTGGCTGCTTTCTGATCTGAAGGCAGGATGTGGTTGTAGCAAAGATCGGGTTCAAGGTTGTGTGGCTAATGGGGCTGCTGAGAGGGGAGGGAAAAGGAAGGCCCTAAGCTGGGGACAAGGAGCTCTTGGAGCTTAGCGGTTATGAGTCGGGCTACCGCTCACCTCAGGGTCAGCAGTTTGAAACTACCAGCCATTCTGGGGAAGAAAGATGAGGCTTTCTGCTCTGGTAAAGATTTACAGCCTTGGAAACCTTATGAAGGATCAATATGAGTCAGAACCAACTCCACGGCACACCACCACCACCACGCTGGGCGTTGAGGCTCTTGATGAGGGAGGGGGTCTCATACCAGACCCCTGGCACTCGCCCTCCCTGCCCTGGCTCTGTGTTTACTTACTGGGGCTGACCCATAGCTCACAGAAAGACAATGGTGGTTCTTCTCTCTGCCTGCGCCACCCCCTCCTCCATTACGCAGGAATTCCAGCCTCTGCCTTCTGCCTTTTCCTGCTGTAAACAGCCCGCTGGACTCCACAGGGCCAAGGCTGCTGGCCTCCCAGGACCCCCGCTTAAATCAGACTTTCAGATAAACAACGAATCTGCTTTCTAGTTAAAAGATGGCTTAGGAGTATTTGGGATATACTTTTAAATGTTTACATGCATTTTTAATTGTTAGATCTGGCCACCTAGCGGAGGGCCCTACCAGGCACCCGTGCAGGGTTACTGCTGGGGAGTCCTCGGTGGGCAGTTCAGGAGGCCTCCTGCACAGAGCTGATGAGGAGGGCTTTGTTCCCAGAGCAGGGAGCACTAGGGTTTTTTATATAAGAACCGCAGGGTTAGCCACATCTTCAGGCCACAGTGAGGATCAGGCTTGGAAACTGGGGGACTCAGAGTGGGACAAGCCCCACCATGGCTCAGGGGCAGGAGAGGAGCTTTCATTCACTCTGCAGATTCAGGAATTACCTGTTTCCCAAGGGTTCTTAGTGCTGGGGAGCCCACCCAGAGCCAGGCAGATAACATCCCAGTCTGCTTGGAGCAGCCTTCCCAGAGATCAGGCAAGCTAGACTCCCACATTCAATACCTTAGACACACACTGAGCAAAGGTGAGAAAGGAATAGCATCTGCAAGGGGGAATGGTGTCTCTGTGTGTGCCTGTCCCAGGCCACTTGGGCAGCCTGTGCAAATGCCTGGAGGCCCCCATGCTGTCTGCTCAGAGGGAGGGGGCCGGAGTGTCTGGAGCAGGGCCCCTCCTCTCCTGAGTTCTTCCAGGAGTGAGCCCCCCTCAGGTGCTCAGGTCCTGAGGTGTGAAGGCTGACCCCTGAGGTGCTAGGAGCAGGGTTCTGGGCAGAGAGGTGTTGCAGTTCAGAACATGCTCAGGGGGTCTGGCAGGGAGGAGGAGTGGGTGGAGACTGCATAGTAGGTGACAGAGAAATGTCCTGCATTACCTCTCCTGGTTGGCACACGTGATTTGTAACTGCTCCGTAATGCTGCCGTCCTGGTTTCATGTTAATTTCTGCTAGATGACCCAGGCATATAGGATGCTGGTTGCTACAGGTGTGGACAGCCATGACCAGTGTGTGAAGGTGTGGAGTTCATCAGCGGCAAAGGTGGCACCGTGGAGGTGCTTCCTAACTCGTTTTCTTTGTACACACTTGCCTCCTGAATGTGCAAGACTAGAGAGAACCAGAATATTCTAGAAGAGTATGGGGATGTTGGGTCCTTGCCTCAGGGGCTCCACCAGAACACAGGCTAACAAGCAAAGTCTGCTTCTAACCAAGGCCTGTGTGGCTTCAGGCACCCCACCCTGAACCTCTCTGGGTTGCATTGTATCTGCAGAAAGCTCTAGCCCATGTACCTGCCAACGTGAACTTGTTTTGAAATAGTCTTTGAAGATGCTATCAGTTCACATTCGGTCATGCTGGGGTAGGGTGGGTCCTGATCTTACACGAGTCGTGTCCTTTTTAAAGAGGAGACATGGCCACAGAGGGCAGACAGAGACAGACATCGGGATGAATTCAGACTCCTAGCCTGGGAAACTCAGGATGAACAATTCTGTTCTTACAAGCACCAATAGTTTGGACCAGCAGACCCAGGACACTAACACCTGTGAGTGAGTGTCAGGCTGACCTTGGAGGTCAAGGACATCCAGGCCGGGCCCAAAGTTGCCCACTGTTCCCAGCATTCCCTGGGCTACAGATATCCCTGTCTAATGCTTCACCCACTTGAGTGCTCTGAGTAAGCCATTTCCCTAGAGGCTTTTAATATTTTAAAACATTTAATATTTTAAAACGTTGAGCATAATTGCTGCAGTAAACTGCGCTTGTTTAACGCGTACGATTTGGTAAGCTAGGGCAGAGATCATTTACCGCTCTGACCTGTCGCAGTAGGTTTCAGTGGATCGATTTTGCTCCTTGCCGTGGGACATGCTCTAATTCAGACAATTTGTGATGGATTGCCAGACACTGCATGTAACATGGGTAGATGCTGGCTGTTTCTGTGTTACTTAAAACATGCTTGAGCTTTGCTGGATGGTATCATTCAGCTTTCGCCTTTCAGATCTAGCTTTTAGGATTTGTAAGGTGGGCCTGCGGCTAATTATCCCCACAACTGAGGCAGGACCTTCTGTGTACCCTGCCCAGTGTCCATGAATGACAAGCTTTGACACTTGCCTGGTAGGAATGGGTCCTTAGGGGTGGTCCTTCCCTAACTTCTTCGGGTACTCTCTTCACGTGCACCCATGTGCAGCTCTGAACCCTGACCTAAGCCTGTACCTCCCTTCTCTCGGATCTGGCTGCTCTGGTCTCCTTGTGCCTATGTTAGGTGCCTAGGTAGCCCCTTCCCAAGAGAATGCCCTTGACTCCCAGCCAGCACCCTTGTCTGAACTGCATGCCCCCTATTTCCACTGAGTTGATAGCGTGTGGTGTCTGTGCTCCCATAGGGCGTTCAAGGCCCCTTTTAGAAACTGTTTCTCAACTCTACCTTCTTGATTCGGAGAATTAAGTTGAGCAACTCCATCCTGCAGCACTCCCAAGAAACTCCCTCCAGGGGATGAGCTGGGCAACTGTAGGCTTCAACTTGACTGTCCCCACTTCTTAGGACCCATGTAGTTGGTTGCCAGATGTCTGGAGTCTGGAAAGACTATTGTTTCATGTATTTATGTACGAGGGCTATGGAGGGGGGGGCGGGTGGTAAGTCAGAAAGTATTGCTTCAAAACCACAGAAACTTTTATTAAAATAAAATACCAAACTGAGTAACTATTGTATCTCGAGGTACCCTCCATCTAGATCTGCACACTTCACAAAGTGGTGTTTCCTTCTCTGTGTTCTTCGGTGGACACCGTATCCAACAGCACTTTTGGCATCTTTGGAGGATGCAAACAGTGTTTCTTTTCAATGTTCTTTCAGTTTATGGAACAAAAAGTAGTCTGAAAGGTCAAGATTAGGGGGGATGTAGGGAGTTTGGGGTGAGGTTTCCCAATGAAATTCTCCTAGATCAGCCCTTGGTACCCTCCAGGAATGACCAGGTACATTGTCGTGATGGAAAAACATTCTTCAGCATAACTTTCCTGGCCCTTTCCTCTCCAATGCAAAGTTTAATTTTCAGAAAACTTCCTTAATAAACCCCCAGGATTGTCTTGTGTTCTTTGAAAAAAAGTCTAGCAAGAGGTTCCCCCCCCCCACCAAACAGTCCCCATAACCTTGTGAGCTGACCCCTCTGTCTTGAATTTAACTGACCCAACAGATCCCCTCAGAAACCACTGTGTTGATTGGACATTTTTGTGTGTGAAGGCACCCTAAGGAACAAAGACTGGTATATTCCTGAGAGAACTTGTCTACATCCACTCACCGATAGCAGAGATGTGTAGAAACACATTGTGTTTGGAGTAAACCGTGCATGCCCCGACTGAAACCTTCATGCCAGTAGTTTTTGATTTACCACCATATTTTTCTCTGTTTTGTGTTTATTATTTCAGGAAGAAGGATAAATCCTATACCTGTTACTTCATCTTGGCCAGAAGAGGAAGTCTGCCCTGCAGTTGTGATGGATAATTATGACTTACAGAAACTATAATTTTTAAGTCCTGACATTCACTGGCTTTTCCTTTTCCTCTACGATTCTGCCATTGTGTTTAAGCTTAGAAAACAGTTTCCAGCAAGAAAGTAGATAAACATGCCCCGAAACTCCTTTCTACTTTTATTGTTTCTTTTTCTTTTTGTTTTGAAACAATTTTTGTTTTCTGCTGCGGACGCTCTCATTCTCATGGAATGTCTTTAATAGGTATTTTTTATTGGTTATTGTAGCTTTTGTGAAACTTGCAGTGGCTCCACGTGTCTCAGAATAAACTGGGCACCAGATGGTTTTTTGAGGCTATCGCCCTTGGTAAAGTAGAAGGTCAGTAAAATGAGAAAGAAAGCCCCTCGAGGAGATGAATTGATACAGAGGTTTCAACAATGGGCTCAAACATTGTGGCAAAACTGTGAGGGATGGTGCCGGATAGGGCAGTGTTTTGACCCGATCGGGTCGTGATGGGTTGGAACCGACTGGGTGGCACTGGGCTACAAATCTTTACAGAAGCCGATGGATCCTCAGATAGTTGGGTTTGAACCGCCATCCATTAGGCTGGTAGTTAGTTGATCACAGAGCATCTGTACCACCCAGGGGCCTCCTGGAATGTATTTTGGCATTTAGTGTGAAGTGAAAACTTTGCTATCTTTCTATTTTCCCTCTCAAATACATAACTGATGTTCTCAACCTCGTCTGCAAAACCTCCCACCTCCCCCTTGCCTTAGCTGAGCTGCTCCCAGATTCCTACACGTACACGGTGTCGTGCTGATAAATACTGTGAAACTGGAATGCAGTTCACAGTCGACACAAGTGAACCATGTGGGGGTTATGAGTTATGGCCAGTGGTTGAGTCCACCGCTAAGCAGCTGCATGGCCTTGAGACTGCTTGGCGCATTCAGAGTTTCAGCTTGCTCCTCTGGACAATGGAAAAGCTGAGTCTATCTGTCCCACCCAGGGCCTCTGTAAGAATTACACCAGGCGAGAGGGAGAGATCCTTGGCAGAACCACGGGCCCCAGGGACCACGAGATGTACATTAACTACCTTCATTTCTGCCGTTTCACTTTCACCATTTTCTTAGCCCTTCTTGCTGATGAATTTTAGCACCATTTTAGCCCTTCTACATGAATTTTAGCACCATTTTAGCCTGCTACTGTCCCCACGACTGGACCCCCTTTGTTACTGTTATGTTTAACTGCTGTCGAGTTGGTTCGGACCCATCGCGACGTTGTATAGGAATTCTGAGGAGCAGTTGGTGAGCTTGAACTGCCGACCTTTTGGTTCAAACAGACCTGTGGTTGAATGTTTACCCTACGGTACCACACGGGTGTCCCCTTCTTAGACCCCCCCAAATTCCTATTAGAATTTTGATCTGAAAATATAACAAGCCTATACATTCATTTGGAAAGAACTGATTTTTCTAACAGTTGATTTTGTCATCCAGGAATGTGGTGTGTTTCCATCTTTTTTTTTTTTTTTCTTCTTTCCTTCAAATTTTGTTTCTCTATTTCTCATTAAAGTTTGTGGGTTTTTCCATACAGGTCCTGAACATTTCTCAAGAGGGCCATTTGCTAAGTATTTTTTTAGGGTCTTTGTTTCTAGCGAGAATACATTTTTAAAAGTTAAATCTACTTTATCTTCTCAATGGTTGCTGCTAGAAAATCATTTTTAAAATGATTTAAAATATGTATTTTGCGTCTGGCGACTTTTCCTGAATTCTCTCATTCATTCTGAAAGCTTTTCCGTTGACTCTCTTGGGGATCTTAAGAATGTACTGTTTTGATCTCTTTCTTTCCAGAAGTTATACATCTTGTTTCCGTTGAACATCTTTTGTATTGTCGGCAATTCCCAGACCTACACTCTGCAGTAATGGTAAAAGCAGGTATCCTCAGCCTCGCCTGGTTCCTGTTCCGCGCTGGTTCACTTTGTCAGTGTTTCACCAGGCAGGGAGGGGCAGATAAAGGGAACAACCATTTCCAGTTTCCTGCAGCTTCTTGAGTCTGTGCTTGGTTTTGCTCTCAACAAGAAGCATGGGATTGTCACAAACGTCTTTCCCCTGCATTTACTGTTATGAATGTCTCTGAGAAGGTAAACAGAAATGTAGACAACTGCCCCTGCCCACTTCCCATGGTATAGATGAAGAAAGAAACATGGCGAACCCTACCAGTACCCTGGTAACCGTGTCCCAATAGAATGTCCTTCTCTCCGAGGGTACCCGTTGGCTGACGTGCATGTTTCTCGTTTCCACCAACCGGTTGCTCTCGAGTTGCCTCCGAATCATGGTGATCCCCTGTGTGCAAAGGACTGTGGTCTGTTGGATCTCCATGTCTGGCCTTTCGGAAGCACGTGGTCAGCCTCTGGGTGTGTTTGAACTGCCAGCCGTTCTGTCAGCAGCCCAGTGCTTAACCATCTGAGCCACTCAGGGAGTCTGAGTGGGTTTGAACTGCCAACCTTTATGTCAGCAACCTTCCTCATTTCTAGCGTGTATAATCTATGTGCATATTTTCAAGTGGTATCAGGCTGCAATTTACCTTTGGTAATTGACCCAGCGCCAGCCTCAATGTTGTGTTTTCAAGACTTTGATAGGGTTCCCTGCAACTGTAGACTATTGGTTTTAACCCTAAAGGATGACTTGAACAGTAGACAACAATTTACTGATGTGTTCTTTTTGTGGAACATAAAGAATTTGTCTAATTTGGGGCAAGAGCAAACAGCGTTGCCATATTTATTGTTGTGTGTGTGTCCATGTCCCCCTGGGCTGTCCTGCAATGGGATGAATAACATCTTCAGTCTGACGAGGATGTGCTCATCTTCATGCACCCGGTCCCAACACTGAGGGCTCAGTGCTTCTCAGCGTCCACTTTCCACCCCACCCTGTCCTGAGTCCCGAGTCTTGTGAAGTGAGTTTCAGGCGCATGTCATCTGAGAACAAGGATCACCTTCGATTGCCTCATCACGCTGTGACCAGGAGGTAACACATGTGCTTCACAGCCTCAGCTTTCCGATGTCAGACAGGGTCGAAGCTCGTGTGGCGTTGCCTTTGCCAGGTCTCTCTGGTCTCCCTGGACACATCTGCCTGAGACCTCTTTAAGGTCCAAGAGCACTAAGGTACACCTGACCCAAGCCATGATATTTTCCATAGCCTCAGATGCATGTGAAAGTTGGGCAGTGAATAAAGAAGACCGTAGAAGAATTGATGCATTTGCGTTACAGTGTTGGAGAAGAATGTTGAAAGTAACACGGAAGAACAAACAGGTCTGTGTTGGAAGAAGTACAGCTGGAATGCTACCTGGGTGCCAGGATGACCGCACTTTGTCGCTCATACTTCGGACATGTTATCAGGAGAGACCAGTCCCTGGAGAAAGACATCATGCTTGGTAAAGTGGAGGATCAGCGGAAAAGAGGAAGGCCCCTTATGTGGACTGGATTGGCACAGTGGCAGCACCTATGGGCTCAAGGGTAGCAACGATTGCGAGGATGACGCAGAACCGGGCAGTGTTTCGCTCTGTTGTGCATTGTGTTACTCTGAGTTGGAACTGACTGCTTCAATGCCCCCTAACAACAACAATAACTTGGGTCTCTATGAATCTACAACAGCCCCCTTCCCACTTTTATTTTGACTTTTAGGCTAGTGATGGTTTCGAAGAGTCTGGAGCCTGTTCTGGGTTTGCTGGATAATCTCATAATGATTCGGTTCGGGCTGAGCTTGTTGGCTTTGGGAGCTCCCTCGTGCCTGTTTGATCCGTCATTGGCAATGCTTGGTGAAGGTGGTAGCAGCTTGCTTTCACTAGGTCTTCCAGGGTGTCCTTCTGATGTTTGAATTGGATCATCGGGTAGATGATATTTTGAGCCAGACTATTCTGCCTCGCCCTCACTGACTCTCGCCGATGATTAGCATCTAGTCATGATTTTTGTTGCCATCAGAGATAACATTCATCATTGGAAAATGGCAGTCTTCCATTCTTTCATTCCATCTCCAATAACTTGCTGCCTCTTTCAGAGAAGATGAGTTTTTTCCTTTGTTCGCTTGGCCGACAGTCCTGGGTTGAATTGTGCCCTCCCAAAATATGCATCAATTTGGCTGGGCCGCTGGTTCTTAGTGGTGTACCAGTTGTGCGGAGATGCAATTCTAATCTACTGTGATTCTCCTGTGCTGTAAATCCTCACTTCTGCGATGCTCACAAGGCCGGGTGCAATCTACAGGGTTAGGGCGTATCTTGAGTCCATATCTTTTGAGACGTGAAAGAGACTTAAACAGGCAAGCATTGCTTACAGAGGGACTTATGGCCCCCAAGAAAGAAGAGCCGGGAGTGGAGTGTGTCTTTGGACCTGGGGTCCCTGCGCTCTTCCGGGGGAAGATTGATGCTGAGACACACAGAGCTCTCCAATGAATGTGGGTCTACAGGAAATGCTGAAAGGAGACAAGGCCCTTCCTCAGAGCTGGGGCTCTAGATTTGGACGTCTAGCCTACTAACCGTGAGCAAGAAGATTTCTGTTTGTTGAAGGGATCCACTTGTGGTATTGCTGTTACGGCAGCACTGGAGAATCCAGACACTGACGTTTTTGGTGTCCTTCTCATTGGTATGTAGGAAACATCGGAGGGTCGTGGTAGAATTCTCACCTTCCACGTGGAAGACCAAGGGTTGATTCTGACCAGTGCACCTCAAGTGCACCCACCAGTCATCTGTCAGTGGAAGCTGGAGTGTTGCCAGGATGCTGAACAGGTTCCAGACTAAAACAGGCTAGGAGGAAAGCCCGGGCCATCTGCTTCTTCAGATTAGCCAATGGAAGCCCCGTGGACCTCAGTGGTCCAGTGCTTGACACGGAACCGGGCAGCGTTGTGTCCCGTTGTGCATGGGGTTGCCATTGGCAGCAGCAACAAGTGATTTGCAGCGGCAGCTCACGTAGGTTCTCGATTGATTGCCCAGTGGTCACTTTTCATGTATTTGTTGACCCTCTGGCTTTCTGCTCTGGCTCTGTGAACTTCTTCCTTATGCCCTCTGCCCATTTTTCCATTCAGTTTTTTGCTTTGCCCTCAATAGCGTGTCAAAGGTTTTTATGTGCATGTGTAGCAAAACCTCATCCTTCATCAGTGACAAGGTGTCTCCGGAACCCCAATACCCAATCACTGAAACCCTGTGGAGTGCAGTTCTACTCTGACACACACGGGGCCACTCTGCTGACCCCTGGCTCTCCCAACTCAACTTTCTCTTCAAACTCATCTCGGCTGTTCCTGGCCCTATTTTCTTCCCTCATGATGATGGACTCAGTTTGTCCATTTTCACACAAGCCTTGTTGGAATGTCACTGAGTCGTCCTGAATTCATAGATATGTTCATATAGAGACTCTCTCTCCTGGAACACAACGGTCTCCCTCTATAGATATCTGTCTCAATTATATTTTAATAATGATTTTGATTTACTTTTTGCCTCCTTGCATATTTTTTTTTGGGGGGGGGGTTATGCTTTGTTACAGGAACTCTGGTAGTGCAGAGGCTTACGCCTTGGACGGCTAATGGAAAGGTCAGTGGTTCCAACCCACCAGCACTCACTCTGCAGGAGAAAGGTGAGGCAGCTTGCTTCTGTGAAGATTTAACCAGCCCCCCAAACTCCACAGAGCGGTTCTATTCTCTCTGTTCTCTAGTGTTGCTATGAGCCCGAATTGTCTCCATGACAGTGGAAAAGATCATAGGGTCCCTGGAGGGACAATGATTGAGCAGCTGACTGTTAACAAAAGTGTTGGTGGTTTGGACACACCCAGCCACTCAGAAGGGGAAACACCTGGTGCTCGGCTCCTGAAAGATTGTTGTCGTTAAATGCTGTTCCGTCAGTTTGGACTCCTGGCAATCCTGTATAGGGGTTCCAAGGAGTGGCTGGTGAGTTTGAAACACCAACCTGTGCTTCCCACTGATTTCGGGGTCCAGTGATTTATCCCACACACCACACCTAGGCTCCCAGGTAAAGATTATGATTTAGGAAACCCTTTGAGGCGATTCTACTTTTGGACATGAGGTCTTCATGACTCAGAAGTGACTCAACAGAACCTAACAACTTTTAAAGTTGTCTTATGTCTTAAATTTTCTGATCTTTAAAATGATGTTTCCTAACGCTTGGCTGCTTGTAGCCGAGGACGTATTCTATTTTTGTATGTTGTGCTCATATCCAGCCACACTGAAATCTTAATCCGTTTTAATAATTTAGAATTGTGCCTTCTCGTGGGTCTCCTCAGGACAGTTATGTGTCTGTGAACACTATCTTTGTTTCTTCTCTATTTCTCCTTTGCATCCCGCTCTTCTTGCTTTACAGCTCTGGCTGCTGGGATACCTGCACAATGTCAAGTAGAAGTTTTGAGTTTTGAGTGGAGTCTTCTAACATTTCACTGTTACGGAGGGGATTTACCATGTACTCGAAGGTCCCTTCTTTCAAGACTCTTTTTTTTTTTTTTTTTAATCATGAACTGTGTCGTGTTTTATCATATGTTTGTTGTTGTTAGGTGTCATCATGCCGGTTCCATCTCATACACAGCAATCCTGTATGGGGTTTCTCAGGAGCAGCTGTTGGGTTTGAACCACCGACCTTGAAGTCCTCAGTTCAGTGCTAATTCTACAGTACCACATAAGGAGTCTATAGACATACATATATATATGTTGTTAAGTGCCATCAAGTCGGTTCCGACTCATATAGACCCTGTATAGGGTTTCCGAGGCTACATCCTCTTGGAAATGGAGACCCTTGTGTTTCTCCCATGGAGCGGCTAACGGGATAAATATATATATATATATATTTCAATCACTTAGGCTGTTTGCATGTGAACATAAATTCCAACATCAGCCAGTTTTCTACTATAAAACTCTCTTTAAAATACAGAGGACTATCTCAAGTATGATGTAATCCTTTAAACTTTGTAGGTTTTGTTTTGCTTTGCTTTGTTTTTGGTGGGAAGATTTGTAACTACTGGTTCAATGCCTTTTAAAAAATGGATCTATTCCGATTTTGTAACTTCCCCTGACGTCAGTTGACATTTTTAAGATGTTAAGGCTTCCTCTCCTGGAACATAGTAACAATCTCCGTTTACAACAGAGCTTCAAAAAGTTTGTGGAAAAATGGAATGAAAAGATAATGGAATGTCTCCATGACCCCCCACCCCCACCCCCCCATATTTAGGTCTCTTTATTATCTTTCAATAAAACTTTGTATTTTTCTCTATAGTTGTCTTGCAAATCTTTTGTAGGATTTACTCTTATTAAGCAAAGTTGTCAATTCTATCCAAGTTACCTTTGTATTAGCCCAGGAAATCAGCCCTTTTCTCTGATTTCAAATTTATGATCATAAAATTGTTTATAGTTTGATTTTAATATACATGTAAACCCTGTAACTACGTCTTGGTTTCTGTTTGTGTCTTTCCCCCTTTCTAAGAAAACATACTCGGCGTTTGACTGTTTTATGAACTTCCACGGACTCATGTTTTGGCTTTGTTAATTCTCTGTATTATAGGTTTGCTTTTTGTTTTATTAACTTCATCCCTTTCTCTTATTATTTTTGTCCTATTTTTCTTGGTTTTCAGTTTGCGTTCTTTTAATTTCTTGGTGTGATACTTAATGTATTAATATTTTACACCCCCCCTTTTTTCTTTTCTAATGTAAATATCCAGGCCCTGTAAATTTTTTTTTAGCTGCATCTTGGGTTTTGATGTGTGGATTTTTCAGTATACTCAGCTCTAAGTATTTTCTACTTTTCCTGATTACAATTTTTCTACAACCCCTGAATTATTTAGCTGTTTGCTTTTAAATTTTCTATATACAATCTTTAGAAGTTATCACTTAATTCAGTTCTGATTTGGTCAGAAGTGCTGACACTTGCTGACCAGCATTGCCTTGTGTCTTACTGTGTGGTCACCTTTTGCAAATGTTTGGGGGAATGTATTTTGTAGACATCCGAATCAGCCTGCGCGCTCTGCTCACCTCCTATGCGACCCTTCCCAACCTTTGTGTCTCCCCTAATGGTTACTGCGAGATGCAAAGCTGTGTGTTCTTACCATTCCTATTTGGCATAACTTGTTAGTGAGTTTGGTCACATTCAGAACCCCAGTTCCCCTGTGATGCATGTTGCCTCCTGTGGGCTTTGCCTTGCTCCAGAGCCTCGTCCTGGTGCGTCTGGAGCACTCATGCCCATCGTTGGTGATCAGAATCTTCTGAACATTCTCGCTGTAACTGGGAGTCCTCAGTCATGAGGAGTTCCTCTTTCACGTTCTGCTGAGATTTGCCTCAGGACATCGGCATCTCCATGTGTTTGAGAGCAGCCTGTATCTATGAGGGAGGCATGTGTGTGTGTATAAGTGTGTAAGCTTATGGTGTGTGCATTATAGGACATGCATGTGTGTTAGTGTGTGTTGGGGAGTTATGTTGATGAGAAACATAGGTGTATGGATGTGTGTGGCATATTGTGTGCTGGGATGTGGGCCCATGTGTGGGGAGTTATGACTGTGTGTGTGATTGTGTGTGGGTATGCACACATGTGGAGTTATGGTCAGGAGTGGGGTATGTGCATATGTGTGGGCAGTTAGGGTTGGGAAGGAATGGGGTGTGTGCATGTGAATGCGCATAGATGCACACATGCACGAGGAGTTACATTTGTGTGGAGCATTTGTGTGTGTGTATGGGTGTAGTATATGCTAGGATTTGTACACATGTGTAGGATTATGATTGTGTGAGTAGAATGGAGTATATACACACAAGTGGAGAACTATGACTGGGGGGGATGGGTGTCTATGTTGTGTGTTGTGTGGAGGTGTACTGGGGCATGCACACAGATATGGGGAGTTATGGTGTGTTGTGGATGGGGTTTGTGAATGTGTATGTGGGCATTGGGGTGTCCATACAGGTGAGTACATGTGTGTGGGTTTGTTGGGCCTTGCACACATGTGGGGGGTTATGATTGTGGAAATAGGCTGGGTGTTGTATGTTTATGTATGTATACATGTTCAGGTGTGTACACATGCAAGCATGCATGTGTAGGGTGTTTGAGTGTGTATATGTATGATTGCATACGTGTTCGTTTGTGTACATACATATGTGTGTGCATATGTGTTGATGTGAGCATATTTATAAGCGTGTGGGGTGTTTGAGTGAGCACTCATCTGTATGTGCATGTGTAGTGTCCAGGTAAATATGCATGTGTGTGTGCATGTGTGTATATGTTCTAGTGTCCATGTGTGTTCAGGTATACATGTGTGTGCATGTAGGTGCCAGGGTCCACACACTCACATGTATGTTTACATGTTCCAGCGTGCATGTGTAGTGTTCAAGCATGTATGTGTGTGTGCATGTGTGCATTGGCGTGTGCACTCAACATGTGCACGTATGTATGTGCTCCAGTGAGCTTGTGTGGTGTGCAGGTACATACACATGTACATGTGTGTGCCAAGGAGTGCTCACATGCACATGTGAGTACATGTTCCAGCAGTCATGTGTGGTGTTCAGGTACGTGTGTGTGCATTATGGGCCAGGGTACTCGCACATGTGTGTGTGTACATGTTCCAGTGTGTGTATTGTTCAGGTATACATGTGTGTGCACGTGTGTTAGGATGTGCACACACATGCAGATAGATGTATGTGTGTGTGTGTGTGTGTTTCAGTGTGCGTGTGTAGCATTCATATATACATGTGTGTGTTCAGGTGTGTGCTCACACGTGCACACACGCTCCAGTATGCATGTGTATTGTTCAGGTATACATGTGTGTGTGTTTGTGCATGTGTTAAGGTGTGCACTTACATGCATTTATATGCATGTATTTCAGTGTGCATGTCTAGTGTTCATGTATACGTGTGTGTGTGTTTTAGGGTTGTGCTCACATGTGTATGTGTGTACATGTTCCAATGTGCCTGTGTAATGTTCAGGTATACATGAATGTGTGTGAGCATGTGTGTTAGCTCACATGCACATGTATGTACTATTTCAGTGTGTGTAGTGTTCAGGTATACATGTGTGCATGAGTGTGTTAGGGTTTGCTCTCACATGTGTATATTTGTACGTGTTCCAGTGTTCATGTGTTATGTTCAGATATACGTGTGTGTGTGTTGGCATGTGCACTCATGTGTATATGTGTGTTTCCATGTGCTTGTGTAGTATTAAGGTATACATATGTGTGCATGTGTGTTTTAGGACATGTGCTCACATGTGTATATGTGTACTCGTTCCCGTGTGCATATGTAGCATTCAGATATACATGTGTGTTCATGTGTGTTAGTTTATGCTCACATATGTATGCATGCACATGTTCCAGTGTGCGTATGTAGTGACCAGTTATACATGTATGTGTGTGCATATGTGTTAGAGTGTGAACTCACAAGTGTATGTATGTGTGTGTTCCAGTGTGTGTGTGTGTGGCATTCAAGTATATATGTGTGTGTATGTGCATGTGGTGTGTATGCTCAGGTGTGCACACGTGTATGTGTGGGAGTTTAGGTGTGCATGCATTGCATGTGTAAAGGTGTGTTTGAGTGCACACTTACATGTGCATGTGTATTTTAGTGTGCACATACATGTGCATGTGTATATATACACACACACACACACACATATAGGTGCTCTGGTAGTGCAGTGGTTATGAATCGGGCTGTGAACCTCAAGGTCAACAGTTCGAAACTACCAGCTGTTCTGTGGGAGAAAGATGAGGGTTTCTGCTCCCATAAAGATTTATAGCCTCGGAAACCCTGTACAGGGTCGCTATGAGTCGGACCAACTCCACAGCACATAACAACAACAACAAATATATGTACATGCAATCATCTGGATCTTTGGTTGGGCACACATCTGTATATGCACGTGTAGTGTTCAGCTATATGCACGTGGGTGTTTGGGTATGTACATGTGTGTATGTGCATGTATATTTCTTCCCATGTGAACAATGGTGTATGTGTATGTGTGGATGTTTGGGTATGAGTGCACGTGTGTGGCATGCCATACACATGGCATGCATACATGTATATGGTAGGTGTTTAAGTGAACACACACATGTGTATTTGCATATGTAGGGGTGTTTGGGTGCCCACACACACATGTATGCATGTGTGGATGTCCAAGGTGTGAAAATGCATGTGTGTGCATGTGTTTAGGTGTGGCGATGTGCACACAAGTGTATATGAATACATGTACATATACATGTGCACGTACACATGAATGTTATATGCTATGCATGCATAGGAACATGTGTCCCTGTGTGCATACATGTGTCTGTGCCTGTGGAGGGGATATTTTGGCATGCACACAATTGTGTAAGTGCATGTGTGCAGCTGTATGAGTGAGTGCAGATGTGTGTACTCATGATTGTGCATGTGTGTAGATGTTCTAATTTGTGCACATGTGTACATGTGTCAGTGTTCAGGTGTAAGCATATGTGTGTGCATGTGCGTATATATACATACACATACACACATGTGTGTTTTGGTGTGCGCCCGTTGTGTGCACATGGGGAAATTCATTTGTTTACATATGCATGTGAGTGTTCAAATGTACAATACATATGTACATGTGTGTGTTTGGTTGTGTACATACATGTGTGTATGTGCGTTCAGGTGTGCACACATGTATCTGTGTATCTGGTGGTGTTTGGGTTGTACATACAGGTATGAGTGTTCAGGCGTGCACATGTGTTTATTATGTGGGTTTGTATGTGTGTACTATCTGGGGTGGGTTTGTGTGTGTGTGTGTATGTGTGTGCTAAGTGGGGTGGGCTTATCTGTGTGTATGTGTACGTGTGTGCTCTTGGCCACTGGTTTATGTACTTTCTTGTATGTGTGTGCTAAGCGGGGTGCACTTCATTGGCAAGCTGCAGTGGCCCCTGACAAATGGCGCCGGGAGGTGTGGACAGTCAGAGCCAGGCCCCAGCGCCTGCCCAGACTCCACGTCCCCTGTGTGATGGCTGTTCTGGGCTCTTCGTCATTTGCAGCGTTTGTGATTTATATTTTCCATCATCCTGTTTTGTCAGGAGTTTCAGATTTATGCGCACAGCCTCACACTGTGTCCTCTGAGAGCAGATAGAGAAGGCCTGTGTGTGCTGTGTTTGCTTTCTTGCTGGAAAATGTGCTTTCCTGCATCCCTTCCCATCTCTGTGTGCACAGGGTTGTCCTTGGAGAGGAACCTCTAGTGGTCGAGGTCTACTCTGCCTGCACGTCCTCACCCTTGAGCCCCATCCCCCTGCACAGGGGAACCCCTGTCCCTCCCCCATCAGCAAAACTCTTTCAGAGCTCAAGCGAGGCAACCAGGGAGGCCCCAGCTGGAAAGGAGACCTAAGGGAATGTCCTGGTGGGAAGGGGATAGACGTGGAAGCCCCTGGTACAGAGGGGTGCCTCCTGCTCTGAACCCCAAGATGAGAACTGCCCCAGCACAAGCGTACACCTGGTGGAGGGGGGTCTGCTCACTTTATTCCCAGACCCCAAGAGGTGGGGGAAGCAGGGACGGAGGCATGGGGGGAGCTCTGTGATGGGTCGGGGGCCCCAATGCGGAGAACTGTTGTGGAGCCCCGAAAAGAACTTTGAAGTGAGCGCTGGGGAGCTCGAGTGGGTCCGGGTCCCTGCCTCAGGTCTCCATTCAGATTCTCCATCTTTACTTCCAGCGGCCGCCGACCTTGCCCTTGGCAGTGGCACCAGCCTTCTTGCTACTGCAAATGGGAAGCAAAGTGGCCTTGAGTGTCAAGGTGGTGGGGGCCAGACCGAGTCCCACCTGGGTCCCCAGACCCTCGGCCCTGGCAGCTTGGGCCCGCACGGCGAGGGTCTGGCCCGGTCCCCTCATTTCCCATGCACACACTTCAATCAGCTCAGTGGCACCAACTCACCTGTACCTGGGCTGGTACCTGGGCCTGGCAGCTTGACGCAAGGAGTCAGTGTGGTTAAGGGGACCGGGGGTTAGTGCAAACATAGGACACCCTCCCTCACCCTCCGTCTCCTGCCTGAGGGATTGGGGTGTGGGTGGCCGTGGTGGCCCTGCCCCCCACACATCTGTCTTCTCAATTATCTGTTTAGGCAGAGTTTGTCTTCTTGTGTGGCAGAAAGAGATGGAATGACATTCTATTATCCTCCACCCAAATGGGGGTCTCACCCCAAGGACCAGGGGTGGGACTGGGAGGCCTTGGTCCCATGACCACCAGCTGGGGCTGAATCCTAAAGATCAGGAGTTCAAGGCTGAGAGGTTGTGGTCCTCGGAGCCTGCCCCTGCTGGGGTCTTTATACACTGTACCCCATGAGGGAGCTGGGTTGTAGGTTGTGGGCTGAGAGCATTTCAGGCCCAGATTTCTGAGGTCAGGCATTGCCAATCAACAGGACCTTTGGCATGTGAGGACAAGGCCTGACTTGTGACCTTGTCTGTGGTCAGGCCCCTTCTGCAGGAGGAGGGGAGCTGGGGAGACCCACCGAGTCTGTGCATGCAACCTCTACATGCCCTGTGACCTGAACGTAGAGACCAGGGTTGGGGGCTGTCTTCCTTGTCATCAGCCCCGGGAACAGTGAGGAAGCCAGGACTAGTGGGGAGATGGTGGAAAATCCCCCCCAAACCCTGCGACTCCACCTTGCCAGCTGGGCGAATCTGTGACAAGCTCTGGGTGTCTGTGATGGGCCTCAATGGGAACTTCCCTAATAGCTTTACATGGGCCCCCAGGCCTGCGGTGGGAGAGTGCGTAGATTTACTAACTCTTCCCCCAGGGACTGAATTAGAGCCCTCGGTCTGGACCCTTTGCCGGGTTCCCGTCTGCAGTGAAATGCTGTCGGAAGACCATGGGTCTGGGGTCTCTGGATGGGTGAGGCACCCCCGGCCTTTGCTCCCCTGGTCTCCATGCTAGGTCTGAGCAGGGCAGTGGGTCCCGCCGACATGCTGCCTGGACCTGTGGCTAGTTGGGTTACACTCTGTGCAGGCTGCCACCACTGGCCCTAGGCTCAGGGTCTGTTGGCCAGCACAGAGCGAGGGAACACACTACTCACTGTTTCTGAGCCTGGTCGATACGGCTTCGGAGGGTGGTGATCTGTAAACAACACGACACCTTACTGTGCCAGGCTGAGCTGGGCAGCTGGGCAGGAGAACTGGGAGTGTTCCCTCAGCCGATACTCGTACTGACCGTTCCTCAGCCGAAGTCACAGGACCATGGTGCCCCCACACAGACAACAGGTACCCTTACTGCTTCCTGGTGTCTCTTGTGAAGGGACACCATCCTCCGGCCCTCAGCTCCTGCCTCCCTGTTACTCACAGTGGCCTGTACTGGGGACCTGGACCAGGGTACGCAGCAGCAGCTCTGAGTGACCGCTTACCTGCAGCTGTGGTGGCATACGGGCCAGTGTAGCCACAGGGAGCTGGGGACTTGCAAGACCCTCTGTCTCCACCTGGTTGCCTTCTGCAGACCCCGGGGTCCTGGCTGGTGATCCCAGCACAAAACTACACACTTTTGTTCTCTCTTTGCCTGTCCAGCCGCCCTTCCTCCAGAGTCCACTTGGGGGCCGGCAGGAGGAGGGGGCAGGAGGAGTGGCAGAGGCCTCAGCGTTCTGTGAGACCTGAATGGTGCCATGCACGAGCCCTCTGTGCCACACACAGGGCACTCGAGTACTTACAACCTAGCCAGCATCTCCACTCTGGCCCGTACATTCATGATCTGGAAAGACCAGAGAGTTATGGGGCTGGCTGGGGGCTGAGCCTGGTGGTCCTCCCTCACCTCCACTGCCTAGGCTGTGACCTCAAGGCTCCCCAGTTCTGAGGCCCCCACAGGCTGTGGGTGGGTAGTGTGACCGCAATGTGGGGCAGGCTAGAGTGAATGCAGCTGGAACCCCGGACTTGGCTCTGTGGAGGACCCCGAGGAGGGGCAGCCCTGTTCTCTCAGCCTGCCCCTGAGCCTGGACTGTGTGGAGCTGTGCAGCTGCCCCACAAGGTTCATCCCAGGACCTCCTTTTGCTAGAGAGAGGAAACGGAGGCACAAAGAGGCTAGGTGGCTTGCCAAAGAACACAGAGCACCAAAGAGAGCCCCCAAGTGTGTGCCCACTACCCTGTGCCATGCTGTCTCTGCACCCTGCTCAAGCAGTTGAAGGGAACATCGGAGGCATGTACTCCCAGGTTCGCACCCCATGTGCAGGCTCTTGGGCTCAAAGTTCTAGGAGTCACGCCCGGATTCCTCTTCTGGCTGATGCTGGCTCAGAGGGCAGGAAACAGCCCTCCACATTGTCGCCCTACTTCTTAGACCACCAAAGTAGGCTACCTTTGGGAACCTGGACCCCCACCGAACCATGTGCTTCAAGCATTAAGGTGTTGTGGTCTGAGCCTCAAGGCTCACCTCTGGGTGGAGGCATGTCCCCCTCCCCCTGCAGTGAGACCAGCAGAGGCAGCACCACCCCAAATCAGTTCCTTGGGGGTTCTGGTGGGGGTGTGAGGAGGTATGTGTGTCAGACAGGAGATGGTCACCACACAGGGAACCAGGGCACCAGCTGTCCACACGGACGCAGGAAAGCCGATTTCTCAGACTGGTGGAGTCTGGCCTTGCAGAGACACAGGGGGTGGGGGCTTACCCCAGTGTAAGGGCCGGCATGTCCTCCAGAGATGAGCTCAGTGACAAGCGGGCTCCCTTCCAGCCTAAGGGACCCTGTGGGCCCTCACCCCATGGTTACCCAGTTACCCCTGTGCACCCATGGGATGTGCCCCAGCCTCAGGGGTTCGGGGGGCACTGTGGAAGGTTAGGGGGCTGGTGCTGCCCCTGTTGGTGGGAGATCTGAAGGCTCATGGGCTGGCAATCCTGCACTCACATCATATTTCTGACGCTTCAGCTTCTCTCCAAACTCATACTTGTCAGTTTCAAGCTGGTACAGGGTGTCCCAGAGTTCCTTGGCCTTGTCCCTGGGGAGATGGACAAGGGGACAGTTGGGCGGTCATGCTCTGGACAGGCAGGGCCAGATCTGCCCACTCTTCTCTTCCAGCTGTTCCAGGGGCAATGTTCTGGATGTTTGTGGAGGCCAGTCTGCCACCACCCCACTGCCTTGTTCCCCAGGAAGCCTGTGCCCCTCACCTGAGTTTGTCGTCACCGAGGTGATCAATGTTGAGTGGCTTGCGCCTCTCAGCCAGGATCTTCTTCTTCATCTCCCGGGCGGTCTGTTTCTTGCCTCTCTTCTGGTCAGCCTATGGGGGGACAGGCCCAGGGAGAGGGGACTGGTGTCAGGAGCCTGGTTTGGGTGGAGGCCAGGCCATCACTTGACTGTGAGGACGGCACTCACCTTGGCCAGGTAGCTGCTGTAGTTGGCACCCATGGAGGACAATGCTTTCTTCTTTTTCAGATCGTCCTCAGCTCTTCTCTTGGCATCCTCCTCCTCCCTCCTGGCTTTCTCCTCCTGGGAAGACCCCATCCCCAAGACCCTCAGATGTGCGGTCATGGCTGCATTGTTTCCTGGAAAGACTCCAGCGCCCCGTTGCCAGACTTGGAACTTTTTGGAAGCTCCAGGTCCTCATTGGTTGAGGTTTGCCATTTTGCAGGGAGTTCTAAGGGCGAGGCCACCAGGAAGCCTCACCAGGGAGTCTGTGAGTGAGACCCAGGAGGAGGAAGGAAGGAACTTTGTGCTTCTGGGGCTCATTGGTTGAGGGAGGGGAGCCCCGGGCCTTACCGCCAGTCTGTTCTGACGCTCCCGCTCTTTCTCGGCCCGGATCCGCTGTTGCTCTGCTCTCTCTGCCCGGCGCTTCTCCTGTGGCCGGAGGAGCAGGTCAGCCAGCGTAGCCTTTTCTCCCTCCAAGAGCAGCCCCCAGGACCCCCTCCAGTCATCTTGGGACTTGAGCTGGGACCACAACTGGCCAGACTCACAATTCTTTCTTTGAGAGCTATCAGTTCCTCCTCCTCCTTCTTCCGGGCTTCGAAGTGGTTGTCAATGAGAGCCTGGAGCTCCATGAGGTCTTTGTTCTGACGCTTCTTCTGGATGTCCTGTGGGCAGGAGGTGCCCATCAGTCCCTACGCTACCTCTCACACCCTGGATCTGTCTGCACCAGTTGAAAAGGCGTGACTCCAGGTCACCAGAAAGCCGAGAGCTACAAGGGGTCATACCCACATATTGCTCTCCTGAGGGTCCAAAGCTGACCAATTCCTGAGTCACAGGGTGGGAATGGTCCCCATTTAATGTGAAAGTCTAAGCCCCGGCAGGTCCTGTCCAGCTATGAAGTGATCAATACCCCTGGGATGAAATGGCTCTGATGTGGCCCTGCTGCCATCGTGAGTAATGTCTTGAGTGGACCCAGCAGAAAAGAGTGTGACCAGTGAGCTAACTTGCTGGACAGATAATCAGCTATGTGAGTGAGTGGATGGGTGGATAGGTAGATGGGTGTGTAGAAGGAAGGAAGGATACTTGGATAGATGGATGGATGGATGCATGGGGAGGTAGATGGGTAGACGGATGCATGGGTGAGTTATGGGTATGTGCAGGAATAGTTGTATGGTGGATGAATGGGTGAGTGGATGGATGGGTAGATGGATGGATCAGTGGGTGGGGGGATGGATGGATAATGGGTGGATGGATAGATGGGTGGATGGGTGGGTGGATGGATGGATGGGTGGATGGATGGGTGGATGGATGGATGGATGGATGGATGGATGGAGAGATGGGTGGATGGATTGATGGATGGGTGGATGGATGGATGGGTGGATGGATGGATGGGGTGGATGGATGGGAAGATGGATGGATGGGTGGAAGGGTGAGTGAGTGGATGGATATAAATAGACAGAGGGATAGATATGTGGGATGGATGGATGAGTGGATGGATGGCGAGATGGATGGGTGGATGGATGGGTGGGTGGATGGATGGGTGGAGAGATGGGTGGATGGATGGATGGGTGGGTGGATGGATGGATGGATGGGTGGATGGATGGATGGATGGGTGGGTGGATGGAGGGGAAGATGGATGGATGGGTGGAGAGATGGGTGGATAGATGGATGGGTGGATAGATGGATGGGTGGATGGATGGATGGGTGGGTGGATGGATGGATGGATGGGTGGATGGATGGATGGATGGATGGATGGATGATGGGTGCATGGATGGATGGGTGGGTGGATGGATGGGAAGATGGATGGATGGGTGGAAGGGTGGGTGAGTGGATGGACATAAATAGTCAGAGGGATGGATATGTGGGATGGATGGATGAGTGGATGGATGGCGAGATGGATGGGTGGATAGTAGATAATAGATAGATGAATGGATGTGGGTGAGTTGGTGGGTGGATTAAGTATATATGTATATATAAATGGAGTACAGTCCTGGTGTGGTGCTGTAGGGTAAGCACTGGACTGTTAATCCAAAACCTGGTGACTGAAACCCACCAGCTGCTCCTTGGAAACCCTGTACATGGTTGCAGTAAGTCAAAATGGACACAACATCATTTGACAACAACATATGAGTGGATGGATGGGTGCTTAGATGGATGTGTGGCTGGCTGGATGTCTGTATGAGTGTGTGAATGGAGGGTTTTTTTTGGAGGGGTTTCCTCTAGCCCAGAAATGAACAAAGGTGGAATTCACTGCACCAAGAAATCCCAGCTCTGGAACCTTGAAGAGGGGTGACCGTCTCAGGCCTAGTCTGGAGGGGCTCTGGGCACAGAGTGGAGAGCCTTCTGACTCAAATTCCACAAACTTACATCGAAATCTACTTTCTCCCCTTCCGGGATCTTAGGAGCAGTGAGTCTGAAGAAGAGAGAAAGTGTGGTTTAGGAGCAGAAGTAGCGTGAGACCCCACAAGGGTCAGACTGGCCCACCTGACCTGCGCCCAGGTTGTCTTGGCACCGTCTCACCAAGCACTTTGCTTCACAGACATCTGCTTCATGGACATGTATATAACACACTGTCTAGAGAGTGGCTCAGCCCCTTGAGAACCTTTTAATATCGTCACATCCTTTTCTGTTTTGCCACTGTCTCAGCCCTTGGGGTTGTTTAACACATGGGACTCGTTCTTACACAATAAACAAAGTAGATGATAGATGAATAGTGGGTGGATGAGTAGAAGGAAGGAAGGATGGGTGGATAGATGGCTGGCTGGCTGGCAGATGGTTGGATGGTTGGGTGAGTTGGTGGGTTGGTGGGTGGATACATGGATAGATGGATGGGTAGGTGGATGGATGCACAGGGAGGAAAATGACTGGCTGGCTGGCTGGTGGCTAGCTGGATAGGTGGCTGGTTGGATGGGTGGGTGAGCTGGTTGATGGTAGATGGATACATTGGTATATGGTGGATGGGTGAGTAGTGATAATAGAAAAGTGATTGGGTGGATTATGTATAAATGCTTGCAAGTAAACAAAGGCTGCCAAGTTGGGGCTGGAGGTGAGGTAGCTATGCCAGTCTCAGGGGGCAGTGGGCAGGTGGTAGGTCCATGTGGTCAGGGGGTCACCCCTTACATTTCTCTGGCACTTGTCTTCTCTTTCTGGAAACTCCAAGGAAAGAGAGAAAGTGATCTGGGAAGAGAGCAACTTGAAGGGCCCTCAAGCCCCCCAGCCCTGCCCCTTCTCACTGCAGTGCATTCTGGGTGGACTAAAGAGTTAAAACACAAAGACAGTCGTCGAAGAAAGTGGCACTGTCTATTGACCAAACTTCTCGAGCTGGAAAATGTTTTCTAAGCTCAGAAGGTCCCAGAAGGGGGAAGAAAGCCAGATAACTATACATAAATGAAAAAGTTATGCATGTGAAAAAAAAAAAGGGGGTGGGGGTGGGGACTAGAAAAATATTTTCAGCAAATCTGGAGAAGACTTAATATCCTTATGCAAACGGATGATTAAGGAAAAGAGAGCGAGGTGCTGGAGCCGCCGCCGCCCACCCGTTAGATAAATGGACACAGGTACAAGCTACCAATTCTCCAAGAAGACAGACAACCAGTTACCAACCACATGGGCGGAGGTTTTCCCTCGCTAGTAATCAAAGGCAGGCAAAGGAAAGCAACCTGAGCAGCCGTTTCTCCTACATCAAGGGCTGCGATCTGAAAGCTGGGTGCTGTATGCCCTTGGAAGGCTGAGGGTGTATAGACCCCATCACATACTACGTCGAAGGTCTTGGCAGCACCTTCATGGAAAGCAATTTGGCACAGGATGTCAAAAGCCTCAGAACATCATACTCTTTGACCCAGTAATCCCAGTTCTGGGATTTGGGCCTAGGGAAATAACTCGATAGACAGAAAGTGTTTCCCACCCAGCGTTATTTATGATAGTAAAATATTGGAGCAAGCCTTCATATCCTACAATAGAGGAATGGTTAGGAAAATTATGGCTTGCTCGATGGATGGAATACTATGTGGCCATTCAAAATATTTAAGAAGCCGATGTAAAAACATGGAAAAATACTTATGAATAGTGCTAAATTGTAGAAAGGCAGAATTCAAGGTCGTATAGACAGAACGATGTTTAAAAAATAGCAGAGGTTTAAAACTTTTTTTTTTTTTTTTCCAAAGCCCTATGCATGGAAAACTTGTGGGAAGAAATAAAGCTTTTTTATTTCTTTCCACCCTTTTCCACAGTCTGGCTGGCTGGGTGGGAGAATAGGGGGTGCTTTTTTTTTTTTTTTTCTTTTCATTAGACTTTTACGTATTTTCCAAATTTCCTTTAATGAGGTGTTTTGTTTTCATAGCGAAAACACAAACCGTGCTTTTGAGCTGGAAAAGACCTTGTGATCTGTACGACTTTGATTTTAAATCGCTGGAAAAGAAAGTGCAGGGGTGGGCAGGAGGTGGTCACCCTGGGGTCTTTGTGTTGTTCTAGGAGACACGGGAGTGCTAAGTGGGAAAGAAAGTTGGGTGTGGACGCAGACAGAGCGAAAAGCAGACAAGGATGTTCGAAGGGATGAAGGGATGCACCTTGTGTTGGGTGCTTTGGACTGGCACACACGAATGAAGAAAGGGTCGAGGGCTCAGTACAATTGGGCAAACCCAAAATCTTGCAGTCAGGGTAACGAGGCAAAAGGCCTTCAAGAAGAGCTGGTCCTCAGAGAGGTTCCAGCGGCCCCAGGACAGGGACTTGGCGTGGACATTGTGAACTTCAGCAAGGAGACCCCTCCCACTCCCTCCAGCCCCTTCTGTGTCTGCCTTCACATGGAGGGTCCCACTGTGCAGCTGGGCACAGTGTTCCCTGAGGGAAGAGAAGCCCCTACCACTCCCTTCTCACCCAGCTGCACACTGACCATCCCTGACCATTTTGGATGATCCCACCCTGACTAGACCCCTGGAGTCTGGTTCTGCCTGCTCCTGTGGGTGAGGACCCCAGGAGGTGTTTGACCCTGGAGTACAGGCATCCCAAATCATAGTCTCTTGTCAGAGATCGAGACTTTTCAGCTCCAAAGCGAGACACAAAAGGACTGGTGACTTCTGCTGTGGAGCTGGGCCTCTAGTTGAGTGTCCATATAACTGGACGCTTGTTCTTCCTCTGGGAGCATTGGGGTTCCTGTATTTTGGGGCTCCCTCCCTCCATCCATACTGCACACTTGGCTCTTTCTCCAAGCAGGGACTCCAGGTCCCACACCCCAGCCTGAACCCACATGACCACTCACTTGGGTCTTGGCTTCTCCTCTGATCACCGCAGCAGAGGCAGGAAGGGGAGATGGGGAGAGAGACAAGATGAGACCAGGTGAGACTCTCTTTGGCTGAGCCCTCCAATCCCCAACCCAACCCACCAGTAACATGGGGGTCTTGTTTCCACTCCAGACTTGAGAAAGTCCCCAGTGGGGTCCAAGGAGAGCTCAGGGTATGGGAATGGGGACACAGGGGGTGGGTGGCAGAGAAGAAATGGAGATGAAGGAGAAGAGACAATCAAAAGTGGGAGGTGGCATCCTCGGAGGAAGACATGCAGGGAAGAAGGGGACTTGGGGGCAGGAAGAAATGAAGACATGGTCGAGAGAGCAGGAGGAAGGCAGTCTGCCAGAGAGGGACTTGGAGGAGCTGAGGAGGGAACAAGGATGGGAACAAGGGTGTGTGGAGTGTGCCCTGCTCAGCTCTGGTCTGTCCTCGTCTCTAGCCAGCCTCACAGACCACCCCCTCTGTGTGGGGCAGAAGTAAGGTCACAGATAGACGAGCAGGCAGCGAGAGGGACCGGGAGGCAGGTGGACAGCAGGCAGGAGGGAGACGGAGGGCCCTTTCCGTCTTATGTCAGGCTCATCCCTGGGAAGGACTGTCAAGGGGCAGAAACAGCAGAGCTGAGGGTGGGGGCACAACGGTGGGCAGGACAAGCAGCCCTTACCTTCTTCATTCTCCCCCAGCTCCTCCTCAGTGGCATCTTCGGGATGCAAGCGGACATGCAAGAGAAAGGCCGTGCAGAGGCAATACCCAGCGCCCCCCCGCAGACCCTGGCCCACGAGTGCCTGAGCTGGGGGTGGGTGGGGGGCAGCAGAGGGAATGGAGAGCTGGGTCCCAATGGAGACTAGATTCAGGAGCATCTGCGGCAGGGGCCTGGGTGCAGTCTGTCCCCTTGGGCCTAGCAGGATTATTCTTGGAAACTGAGACCCCCCTGGGTTGGAGCCCCTGAGTTGGGCTGGGGGTGCAGACCCAAGGTCAGTCTGGTTGGGAGTAAATTCAGAGACTGAGCCTGCAGGCCCCCCTGTAGAGCCTCCAGTTTAACTTCCTGCTCTGTAAGACTTGTTAAGGCTTTCAGCTTGGCCTGGACCCGGATAGTGACTACTGACTCTACCTGTCTGGGCCTGCCTCGGGTCAGGGACCTGGCTTAAGACCCTAGCCCTCAACCCTTGGACTCTGGCTGTGTGAACCCCATAGAGCCAGGCTGAACGGAGAACACCCTTGGCCTCCTCAGGGAGCTGCAGGCCCCAACTCTGAGGTCAGCGAGGGCTTAGGAAGCCGCCACACACACCCACACCTCACTGGCTGTGCTCAGTCAAGGTGACCATCTTGGGGCAGAGGCCGAGGCAGGGGGACAAAGGACCTGCAGTTCTGGACCCCCGGAAATGGCATGTGGATGAAGGCCTGAAATGAACTCCCTGAAACTTTAGTGTCCTTACCTCTACCTCGGGGTATGGCCCCACAGCGGGGGTGGGGGTGAAGTGGGGAGGCCCACCCAGCCCTCCTTGAGCTGGGTGTGTCTGGCGCCGGTCCAGTGATGGGTGGGATTCTACCTGACTGATCTGGTACTTGCACGCATGGCCCCCGGCCGTTCCTAGTCCTCACCCTCACCTAGGGCCGCAGCCCACTTTCTGCTTCCCCCCCACTTGCCCCTCCACCCTCCTGACTTTCCTACCCTGCTGCTCCTCCTCTGCTCATCCCCACTCCACCCTGGTGGATCCAGAGGGTCCCAGTGGACTCTAGTACAACACCCCTCTCCAGGGCCTAACAGTCTCTAAAACTGGCCACTGTACACCTTCTTGCTGGTGGCCTGGGAAGTGCCCCCAGGTCCTCAGTCCTCTGCTTGGGTGACACGGAGAGCAGAAGGAGTCTACAGCTCTCTCATCGGCCAGTCTTCTACAAGCCAGCTCTCCCTCCAGGGCCAGCTTGGCCCCACTGCATCCTCAGGCCATAGGCCAGGGTGGTCACTGCTGTGGTCAGCGGAGGGAGCAAGCGAGGGAGGAAGAGGAGAGACAGGGAGGGAACAGACGTGGCATTCAAACAGCCCCCCATGTATGCATACCTTCTTGAACCTCTTCTGCAGAAGCAGCATCGGTGGGCACATGGGAGAGAAAGTGGGGGAGAAATAACTGTTGTGAGAATGTGTGAGGTGAGTGGGGAGGGTCTGACAGGGAACACACAGCAGGGCATAGGAGTCTAAGCCAACCAGGGTGTGAGCAGGCCACATTGCCCTCTTGTTCCTCTGTCTGCATACATCACACATGGCCACACATGTGCACAAATGCCACATGGAGATGAAGTCATGTCACATACCTGGCTCATGAACTTCATGGGGGAAGGAGGGCCATGGAACAAGAGGGAAGACCAAAGGTCAGAGATCAAAGGAGAAGGAAGTCCAGATTAGAGGGCAGCCCACCACCATTGGAGGGTTAGCGGAGAGGTGGGGGTGGGACACATGCAAAAAGTGAGCAAGAGATGGTCAGTGGTCAGTACCAGCCCGGGCACCCCATGTCCCCAAGGATGCCGCTGGTCCTGCCTCGATAGGAGAAACAAGCTCCAGGGTTCTGTTTGGAGCTGGCTTCTGCTTTTACAGTGACAATGCCTGTCTTGGCCATTATCAGAGTCAAGGAAAGGGTCCCATTGGGGAGTCCTTGGACCCAGGCCAGGGCCTGCATCCAGGGAGACAGATTGGAAAGGGGGGGCCTGGGGCACACCCTAGACACCTTCCATCTCTCACCCTGCATTGTGGACTCACTGACAGTGCGCTGTACCCACCCATGCTGACCCAGCTGCCTTCTAGTCTCAGACCCTAAGGAGAGGTACTCTGCCCTGGGTTGGGAGGGGTGGTCTAGAGTGACAAGGACCCCTGCTTGGGGCTGACTAAGGGACCACAGCCCTTGAGGGGGCTGCGGTGGGCCAGAGCACCGATGAAGGTCTCGACTGGGAGCCCAGTGCCCCCTCCCATTTGCTTTCTCTTTCACTATTGCCCAGACCTTTCATGGGGCACACAGGGGGTTTTGACCCAGTAGGGTCCCTCCATTATCTACTTGAACTGGTGTCAGGGACAGAATCTGACTATGCCCAGGAATCTTGGTCACAGTCCCCACCTGACCCCAGTTCCCCGGCTCAGAGATTTCCTCCCCAAGATAACTCAGCCCATTTCAGCCCAGTCCTCGCCAGTCCCCACCAACCAGGTTCTGTGGATCATTGGGACGATGGGAATCTGTGGCTGGCTCAGCCTGGGGTTCCCATCCTCCCTGGACAAGCAGTGGGTGTGGTTAGTGGGTTACTTTGGGACCACATGTGAGGCCCTGCTGCCTGCCCACCCATGCCTCCACCCTCTTCAGGCGCCAGCTGGGCCCCAGGCCCCACAAGCAATCGAAAGTCTTATGTTGTATACCTTCTTCTTGGACTTCTTCAGGAGACGTGGGCCACGTGCACAATGGTGGGGAGAGAGAGGAGAGGGTTAGACAAGGAGGTACATACGGCAGGTTCTAAGAAGTAGAGATTGAGGGGTCAGAGTGGGTAGGGGCACAGGCAGGCATGTTGGGGACACTTGGGTTGTAGGTTGGGGCAGAAAAGTTGGGAGGTCTGGCAGTGAGCTTACCTTCTTCTGGCGCCTCTTCTGGAGAGCCGGGAGCAGGAGGCACAAGGGAGAGAGGGAATAAGGAGAGTCATTAGAGGTGTATGCCCGGGGCTGGTGAGGTGAGGGCTGGTCCCTGTGAGGAGGGTCAGCCTGCATTTCTGGGCCCTGTCCTGGCTAAAGACAAGAGTGAGCAGGCAGAGGCTCCTTAGGGAGATCATGCTGCCTCTCCTCACATGGTGACTACCTTTTGCAGTTTTGCTTCCCAGTGTCCAGGGCTCAGAGAGACCACCAAGGTGTTTGAGCAAGAGGGACATCTTGCTCAGTTGTCAGGAAGGAGGATAAAGTCCCTGTGTTACTGGACTGGCCTGGGACCCATGCCATGTGCACCCACCAAAACCCATTGGCTGAGCAGAGTTAGCAACAACATATCTGCACTGGGCCAGCAGTTGTAACAAATGTATCACACAGAGGACCAGCAGGAATGCAGAACAGGAGGGCTACGGGGAGCTCTCTGTTCTCTGTGTAAGTTTTCTGCACTCCTAAAACAGCTCGAAACAAAATAAATAAAGTCTATCAATTTAGAAAGGAAAATACAAACAGAAAAACAATCCTACTGCTTGGCCACGTTCTCCCCCTCGGAGAATGTCCACAAGGAAGGTCCCTGGGCTGACCCTAGAGGGTCAGCTTCCTGGAATTTTCACATGGGAGGCCCTGGAAGTCCCCGTTTTCCATGACTCTATCTGTCCTGCCACACTCTTCCCCAAACCAGCAGTTCCCACCCAGAAAGGTCTCTTTTACCTTTTCGCAAGAAAATAAAAGACGTATTTTGGTTCATGTTGTTAAGGTAGCCAAGTGTTTTCAAAGTACTTTCAAAACATATCACCGGGCTTCTGGCAGTGGCGTGAAAGCTCTTGGATTGAGCCATGTCAGTGCCAGGTGCCAGGTGCCAGGGCTCGGGAACGCAGTCTGAAAACAGCCAGACTGCACAGCTCACAGCCCCAAGTCTGCCCAGGCACGCCCGAGGCTGCCGGCAGCACAAGACAAGGGTGGGATCCCAGATCATGCTTGAAGGTTGTGAGGATGAGGGGCAGAAGACAGGAGATACAGAGAGAAACAGAGTCACATACTGAGAGAGACAGAAATACACACACAGAGAGAAGAAAGAGACAGAGAGATAGAGATTCTGAGGCAGAGAAATGAGACAGATACAGAGTCTATTCCTAAAAGAAGTGGGCACAGAGGGGGATACTGAGAGGGACAGACTCAACAGAGACTGACCAAGAGAGAGATGTGGACACAGTTTAATGTCTTGCACATCAAGGCACCTGATATTAACCAGAATGAGAGTGTTGTTGTTGTGTGAAGAGCCACCAAGTCAATTCCGACCCATCGCAACCCTGTATAGGGTTTCCAAGGAGCAGCTGGTGAGCTTGAACCACTGACCTTGCAGTTCAAATGACCTTGCAGTCTGATGCATTAGCCCACAGCGCCACAGTGTGAGTGAGAACAATAGGGACTAAATCCCAGGTAACTCCAAACACCCATAGCACAATGAGAAAAGTTAATAATGATCATGGATGGTAAGGATGAGACATTAATGACCAAGGGTCATTAAGATAAGGTTACTAATGACCACGGCAATGAAGATGAGCTATTAGTGACCATCGGTGATGAGGACGAGGTATTAACGACTGTACACAATGAGAATCAGGTATTAACAACCATGGATGACGAGGATAAAGTATTAACGACCATGGACCTTGAGGATGAGGTATTAATGACCACGGATAAAGATGAGGTTATTAGTGACCATGGGTTTGAGGATGAGATATTAGTGACCATGGATGATGAGGAGAAGGTAGCAATGACCACGGCGATGAAAATGAGGTATTAGAGGCCATGGGTGATAAGAATGAGATATTAATGACTGTGTGTCTCGGTGTGGCGTGGTGGGTTCATGCGCTGGACTTCGAAGTTGGTTTGAACTGCAAGGTTTGCAGTTCAAACTCACCAGCCGCTCGTCAGAAACCCTATACAGGGTTGCTATGGGTTGGAATCGACTCGGTGGCACTTAACAACAACAACATGATGAGGATGAGGTATTGATGACCACGGACAATAAGGATGAAATATTAGTGACCACGGGTGACAAAGATGAGGTATTAATGAACATGGACAATGAAGGTGAGGAATTAATGACCATGGATGACAAGGATGAAGTATTAATGAACATGGACAATGAAGGTGAGGAATTAATGACCATGGATGACAAGGATGAAGTATTAATGAACATGGACAATGAAGGTGAGGAATTAATGACCATGGATGACAAGGATGAAGTATTAATGAACATGGACAATGAGGGTGAGGGATTAGTGACCATAGTGACGAGGGAATGACCGTGGACAATGAGAGTGAGGGATTAGTGACCATGGTGATGAGGATGAAGTATTAATGACCACAGATGACTATGTTGATGCATTAATGGATTAGAGATACAGAAAGTTAGTGGTGGTAACATGGGAAGATGAACTGTTACAAGCTCAAGGAGGGCCTGAGAGCCATGGTGGGTGGGGCTGCAGGGTCCCAAGCAGGAAAAGACGAGGTTCAGAGGAGGCAGGCACTAGCGAGGTCTCTAAAGGTTGTAAAAATTACCTTCCTCTTCATACTGTTCTGTATTGGGATAGAAACAAAAGAGAGTGGCCAGTTAGCTGAGTCCCCAGGGCCAGCCTGAGGCCACAGAGGAGGTTGAGGAATAGAGATGGACCCAGAAGAGGCTTGCCCGTGCCAGAGGAGGAAGAGATTTGTGGGGTGTTCCAAAACTCTGGGTGTCCCTGCACTGTTATGGGGAGCACCTTCCAGGGCAAACTTTTTAATGGTGACCAGAAAGATAAAGACCCAAGGACTAGAGGCAGAAGGGAATGCCCATTGTCTGAAATCTACCCAGTGTACATAGCAAGTCTGGGGCATCCAGTTCACTGGGTCTCCAAGGAGACATATAGTGTCTGCAACCAAATGTACCCCTCACCCCAAGGTCTTCTGTGTAGGTGGGTGTGAAGGGATGGACAATAGTTTTGACACTTACCCTCAACCTGTTCACTGTAAGAGAGAGAGAGAGAGAGAGAAAGAGAGAGAGAAGGTGAGGGTAAGTTTTTGCCCAGGCAGCAGTCCCTTCATCCTGAAAACGTTTCCTGAGCCAAGTTGTCAGAGGGTCCCAAGTGGGGCGGGGCTGGCAAGTCAGACAGGTACTCACGTTTCCTCGTCAGACATGGTGATACTGGATTGTTTCTGGAGAGAGAAAAGACTTGGTTAAGAAGTGCTGGAGAAAGACTGGGCTGAGCTCTTGGAACTGGGGGATAAGGAGAAGGCCTTCCTAGGCAGAGGTAGAGGGGCCTGTGTGGGTTCACCTCCCAGCCTTAGGCCCTTCAGAAGACCCCTAGCTTCTTCCAAGGTTGTCCCTCCTGTCGTTTCACCCTCCCCCAGCACTCTCTGCAAAGGGTCATCCAGAATGCATGGATTTGTCCAGGGCCACCGCCCTCCTGCCCAAGTCCTGCTGATGTGGTATTTGACCTGCCTCCCCCAATGGTTCCAGGGTCCCTGAGATCACTGGGTTCTGGATTCCCCAGATGATTCATTTGGACCTTCTCTGGGCTGCCCACCCCAGAACTTCCCATGGAAATCTCTCCTCTTTGTGGGAGCCCCAAGTCCCCTTCTATGCCCATGGTTTGTTTGAAAGGACCATTCATTCTCTTCAAGGGGAGTCCAGGGGCCTCCTGTGTGCACAGCCCTTCTCCCCCAGCCCTCTGGGGACCCTCACAAAACCATGAAGCATAGGAGCTGCTAGGGTTAAACTAGCCTGAGTACTCGACTTTGTGGAGCCAAGGATAGGGACCCAGAGACATGGGAACATAGGAACAGGCCTGGCTGTTCCATCCAGTGCCTCAACAAGGCCCACATGGCTGCAGGACTGCAGAGGGCCCCTTCCCCCCGCCTCCAACGAGGCCGCTTTCCCAGGCCCCAGCACGCTCTTGAATTTGTCAATGTCTGCGGGAAGAGCCAGGCCGGACATGACCAGGTGTGGCTCAGCGCTCAGGGACTGTCTGCTCATGGGCTGGCCACCGCTCATGGGCGGTTGGGGCTGGGGGCCTCACAGCTGCCTCAGAATGTTGGCTCCGGGTTTCAAAACCCTAGTTCCTGACAACACATTACAGCTTGAAGACAATCACTCTGGCCCCCCAGGGAACTTCATATAAGAAAAACACAAGTTCATCATCTAAAAACGCATCTACATCATATTTCTAAGGTGGGAAATGTTCTCCAAACCCGCTTTCAAGAATGTTCGTTTTCCCAGAGCAACTTAAGCTCCATGCAAAATTAACCAGCAAATATCTGCTGACTGCCTGCCAGGGGGCCTCAGCCTCCACAGCCCCTTCCCGGAACTCTACTGCCTCCTTCAGACACAAGCTGCCTTCTCTTCTCAGACCTCAGCCCCTGCCACGTGGTGCCACCTGGTCCTCTGCCTTTGCCCTGGATCCCCATGGCCCCTCCCTGTCCACTCCATAGGGCTGAGGGGCACGGACATGTTCTAGCACCCAGACTTGCTGTGCTCAACCCTGTCATCTGTCCAGGAGGGTGGCCGCTCTGGCCTGGGCCCAGGGACAGGATATTTTTAAGGAGTTGGTGGCAGCTGGGGTGTCCAGGAATAGGTACCAAAATTAGCCAAGATGCCTCAGCTCAGAAACCCAAGATGGTGGTGGTTGGTGGGCCTCAACCAGGTCAGCTCAGCCCTCCCTGCCCCTGAGATGTCACCTGCCCGCTGACTGGGGTTCCAAGTAGGCACCCAGCGAGGGCCCCCAAGTGGCCTGGGAAGATCCGCTTTTGCGGGGCCCGTTCTGCCTCTGCTGCTGGCTGTGAGGCTTTGGGATCCCCTGGGGCTCCTGTTCCTACATGGGGTCTCTGGGACCCAGGCCCGCTTCAGGGAGGAGGTGTGGAGGACCCTGGGGGCGGGGACAGGCTTTGGACAGCTGAGAATGCAGCCCGTGGTCAGTTCTCAGCTTCTCCCTTCAAGGCGTAGGCATGAAAATAGCCTCTGAAGTCATCGTTCCTTGGGGACACATGTGTTCCTTGGGGACACATGCCCTCCTTTCCTCCTTCCTATCCAGGTGACAGGTGGAGGTTTGGAGGTGGAGAGACAGAAGGCCCCTCCAGTCACTTGCACATCATCCCCTTCACTGCTCTGGTCCCCATTTTCAATCAGTTTCAATAGCTACTTGCCCCACCTGCCCCTCTGACAGCTTCGTTGAGAGCCTTGGGAAGGACTAGAGGGCCCGAGCCCTGGGCAGATGGGGGCAGTGTCCTGGGCAGTGTCCTGGGCAACCCTGGTCTTTCTGGGAGGGCAGGGAGGACAGCCCAGTGCTTCATGTCTCACTGTGCCCAGCCCCTTGACCCTTGGGAGGTGGCTTCCAAGGTGCTGGCAGCCAGAAAATACACTCGCAACCCACAGATGTTCTGGGTGACCCCAGACCAGCCACCCCCTTGATTCCGTCCTGTTACACAGATGATGATGATGATGATGATGATGATGATGTCCACTACAGGACAAGATGGGTCACATGAGCCAGAGCAGCCAGCATTCTATGGGGTCCTGCCTCGGGGCAACTCCAAGACCCTCACTGTCATTCTCACACTCTCCTGTCCCCAAATCCCACCTTGGGAGAGCTATTTCCTTGCCTGCCCCATGTTCAGAGACCACAGCCATCATGCCCCCACCCCGGACTCCACACCACACATGACGCTGCAAGACTCAAGGGCTTCTAATCATCCTGCCCCACAGCATTCCCAGGCCCAGAATATATCCACACGCGGGCACTGCCCACCCTGCCATCTGGCCGCTCACCTGGGCGGTGAGTCTGAAGGAGAACCGGGCTTCCCAAAGACGAACTTCAGCGATGCCCACTCAGCCTCACGCCCTCTTGTTATAGGGACATTTGATCTTTGCCCACAGCCCATTGGCCAGCAGCAGGAGGCCAGGCACGTGGCCAGGGAGGAAAGGGGCTGTGCCCATGGGAGCCCCTTACCAAGTATAGGAATGGCCGGAGGAGGAGGCGGAGGAGGTGGCAAGGATGGGAGGACAGGCTGGAGAAGGAGATAACCCACCCTCCTCCCCAGGCGTCAGCATCTATTTTTACCATGCCCCCCCCCCTCCCCTCGCAGCAGGCACATTCTCGAAGGATGGAAGGAACAGGTGGCCCAAGGAGCAGAGCTGAGAGGCCTCCTTCGGCCAGCCAGGAGCCCCAAGTACCCCAGCCTTCCAAGGTGTCCAGGTGCTGGGATAATGTAGTCTACTCAGTGAAGGTATTCCAGTTCCTACATCCCCATCAGAAGGGACAGCCCTGGTCCTAGAGATTTCTGCTCATGCCAAGTCCCCTCAGGTCCTTCTTAATTCCAGGGTGGACACAGAGGGCAGGCAGGATAGGTGGGTACTGTAATATCCACCAGGTCCCAGCTGCTGTGGTCTGGGTACATCCCCCATGGCTGACATCTCATAGGCCAGGGCCCTGCCACTGGACCCCTGAGGCGCTCTCTCCCCAGACGGGCTGCAGTGCCCTGCTCAGAAGGAGGCCTGCCAGGCGCCCGACTTTCTTGTCTCATAACTCCTGGTAGCACCTCCTCACATGGTTTCTGAAACTCCTGCATGGCCCTTGGCTGAGGGGACCTGAGGCACTGATGGGGGATATGGTAAGCTGCCCGTTAAGGTAAGTGCTGTCAGAAGTAGAGCACAACCAGGATGGAGGTTGAGCCAAACAGCCCCCGCCTGGGTCCCAAGGCCTCCTGGGGACTCCACCCATACATGGCATGCTAGAAAGCAGGCTGACCCCAAGGCTGCTGGACAGAGCCCCTCCTCAGCCTGACTTCCCCAGGCTGCCCAGCACTGGGGAACCCTCAGGATTGGAGAGCTGGGAATGACCCCACCATCGTGGACAGAGTAACTGAGTCCCTTCTTTTTAGTCCTGAATCTCCATCCATCCCTTCCTGCAGATTGACCACATACAGTGCGACCCCCACCTCCAGCCTCCTAGGCTGGTTGTCTTTAGACCATCTTTAGAGGTCTTGCTATGGGGTCTCACATAGGGAGACATTCACCGTCAGACAGGACCTCTCTCACCCTCCACCCCCCCACACGTGCCCACAGGGACATGCAGGATCGGGCATGACTTTGTGTTTAGTTCACACTGGGACTCATTGCAGGCCTCTGTCCACCCATCCCTGTCCACACGTGGGCGCCCGGGAGGCATTGGCTGTACCTAGCATTGGCCCAGGGTATCTGTGGCCCAAGCAGGTGGACATGGCCCTGCAGTGGCCCCACTTAGCCAGCAGAGGAGGGTGACTGTCCACTCAGTACTGTGGTCACTAACAGGTGCTCCAGAGACGGGCCTGGCTGTGAGTGGCTTTATTTTGGGTATCAGTGGCCTCCCCCTCAGGCCATCCGGCATTAAGCAGACGCTACTGATCAGACGATCCGCCAGCTTGAAGGCAGTGAACAGGTAGGTCACATCTTGGACTTCAGACCCACTTGGCTAGACCAGACAGGGTGGAGTAAAGGGGCCAGGGCAGAGCAGGGACAGATTCTGGGGGGCCTGGGTGGGGTGGACATATGGTCCCCTCTCTGCTGGGGGTGGGGGCGAGGGACAAAGAGAACTGAAACCAACCCTAGAAAGGGTCTGAACTCTGACTGGATAGGGTTGAGTTGCTAAGGGCAGTAGCAAGAGGCTTCTGAAGTTGGCAACTACTGAGTGGAGTCCAGGGTAGCAGGGCGAGGTGGGGGCTGTGCCTCTGAAAGCCAGGGTGCAGGCTGTCTGTGAGGATGACCTTGAGGTTGACAGGGACCTGGGTCCCCTGATCTGGACCCTTGGACCCCAGAGTGCATGGCTGGGGTGATGGAACCCAAGGGCCTTGGCCATGTCCTGGGAGCCCTGAGCTGACCTGAGTCCCGCACTGGTGCCAGTGGAGGACTTGCATCCTGCCAGCCCCAAGCTCAGGTTCCACCAGTGGAGGTGTCAGCAGCTGACTCAGCACTTGATGGGGACCCAGCCTCCCCACTTGTGGTGGCTGCTGTCAGCTTTGCAGAGAGCTTCTTTGTGACTTTGTAGACCCATCCATTGGCTTTGGGGGTCCTTAGGGAGGTCTTTTGTGTGGCGCCCAGTTCTGGGTCCAGAGGTAGGGAGCAGTGGGTGCCAGAGGGGCATCCCTTTTTGGGCATTCTTTGAGTCTCTTGTCCTTTGCATTGGCCAGGCCTCCAAGGCATAGGCTTGACCACCCGGTGTGCAGCAGGACTAGAGATCATGCCAAGGGCAGAGGGACCACTCTTAGTCCTCGTTCCCTCACCCAAACCAGTGCTGAGGACCCCACAAGGGGTGGGCATGGGTACCATTGGCTTCTTCCATCGCTTGGTTTTTGTGCTGCCCACTCTGGTCCCTAGCACTTGACACTTGCTTGCTGCCTAGTTGGACCTGCTGCATTACAGGCTCTGGACCACTCTGCTTACTGGGAGGGTGAGTAAATAGAAACGCTGTGCCCCTGGAGATGCTGGCTAGCCAGATGGAGCATGGCTTTATTGGTGGGGCCAGGGCTGAGATGAGACCTTTAAGAGGCTGTGCTTGCCAGCTCCTCTGAGTCTCTGTGCTCAGGATGCCCCTCATGAGCTGGCAGAGTCTGACCATGGAGCCTTCAGACAGCAGAGGATCCAAGCAGAAGGGCTGAGTTAGTAGTAGAGTCAGGCAGTGGGCTTAGAGTCTTCTCGCCCTACCTAACTTCCCTTCCAGGTACTTGTACGCCCCTCCCCCACACCCATCCGTGCTCATATCCACCCTCCACCCTACTGTGCATCACTAACCTCCCCATTCACCCACCAGCCACATCCACCCACTCATTCACCTTCCGGTGGTTGAAATCATCAACCACCCATCCAGCTATCTGTCCATCCTTCCATCCATTCATTCTTCCATCTATACACCCATTCATCTATCTATACATCCATCTAATCATCCATCCATCCGTCCATCCTTCCATCCATTCATCTATCCATCCATCCAACCATTTGTTCATCCATCCATCCATCCGTCTATCCATCCTTCTGTCTGTGCATCTGTCTGTCTGTCCGTCCATCCGTCCATCCATCCATCCATCCACCCATGTATCATCCATCATCCATCTTTCCATCCATTCACCTATCCATCTATCCAACCATCCCTCCCTCCCTCCCTCCATCCCTCCATCCATCCATTCTTATATCCATTCACCCATTCATCTATTCATCCATCTGTTCATCCACCCACTCATCCATCCATTCACCCATCCATACAATGATTCATCCATTTTCTTGTGCACACAGCCACCTGTCTACCCAATCATCCTTTTATCTTTTTCCCATCTTCTTTCTTCACAATTACTTTTCTATCTGTCTGACTCTTATTCCTTCTGTCCATCCATCTACCCATATGTCTTTCCACTAAACCTCTTTTGGTAGCTGGGATGGTGGATAAGCCTGAGTCAGTTCTTCTTCTTGAGACCACACAATCTTGGGGTGCAGGCCACAAGCACACCTTTGTTTCAGATGTTGCTATGAAGTTTATCCTTGGTCCTTCAAGAGGGCAGGTGCCAGAGAAACTTCTGGAAGAGGACTTGGGGCCCACTCATAGTGTACTTTCTAATTTGAATTACCACACACCTCCTAACCCAGTTCCATACTGCAACTGCAGAAGGCTATAGGGTAAGACACAGTGTCCTGAATCCAGAGGCCCAGGGCCAGGTTCCCCCATCTACGGGGCGGTTTGGTCCCTTCGGTAAGGGCCTTTGCTTTCTGTACCCCAATCCTACCCCACCCCCATTAGTGAGCTCCAGGGAGGTAGTGCATGGGACACATATGAGCTTTATTACACACAGTGTGGGTGCTGGTGCAGAGGGGTGCATCAAAGGGCAGGGAGGGGTGTGGGGTTGCCCTGGGGGCCAGCAGGCTGCCAGGCCTTGTTCTGCTTGGCCTCAGTCTCTGGCCTCCCAGGAGCACTCGGCTGCCCAGCACCAGTGATCCAGCTGGAGCCAGCCTCTCCTTCTCCTGGGGTGAAAGGCAGAGCTGGGAGGGAGCAAGGAATGGGAGGGAGGGAGCTGAAGGGTCCAGCAACAAGAGGGGTGGCCGCAGTGATGGTGTGGGTCAGTGGCGGGCAGGCAGGCCAGGGCAGCCTTTGGGAGCAGCTTCTTTGTGGGGCCAAGCGGGCTCGGGTCAAGACTCAGAGGTGATTCTGGCTGCACCCCAAGTCATGGAGGCTGAAATATAGTTTAGGGTGAGGGACATGGGTATTAGTCAGGGGTCAAGGGAGTTTGCTGTCCGCCAGCCTCTAAGGCTCTCTCTGGTGGTCATCTGGCCTGGATCACTGCCCACCCCCCACCCGTCCCAACTGCTCAGACCACTGACATGCTGCCCCTGCCTCCCCATAGCCCCCTTCCTGGCAGTCTGCTCCCTGAGTTGGGGTCCATGTCTGCGGCCTGACTCCCTCCTGTTTGTTGTTCCTGGGGTCCTGGATGGCAAACAGGGAGAGCCAGACCCAGGGGCAGGCCTCACCAGGCCCCTCTCCACAGATCCACTTCAGACCGGCAGAGCCAGCCCCTACCCTGGGGCCCCCAGCCCTCCCCGGCCTCCCTCCTTCTCCAAACCAGACAGCCTCTCGCTCGGCCGAGACGTCATTTGTCAATGTCCTTACAAACACGTGCCCAGAAAGCAGGGTGGGCGGCGGTTCAGCCAGGACCACCCCAGCCCAGGGTTCTGCGGGAATATCCCATTTAGCATAGCTCAGCGGAAACTGCTCCCACCTTCCTACCACTTCACCTCTGGTGTGCACCTCAGCTTCCCGAGGGGCCCGCTGGCCGCCACCCCTACCGCGGGCTCCCGGCGGCGCCTGTGGTCGAGCTGGCGGCAGCGTGGCGCCCCTCACGTGTCTGCGGCCAGCAGCTCGGCCAAGCACCGGCCCCCCCAAACCCTCCCCTCGCCCCACTCGGCAGAGCCCACCCTCGGGCCCCATCCCTGCCCGGCCACCCACGTGGCCTGGCTCCTGCTGTGCACACAGGCGGCGCCCACTTGGTGCTGGCAGGTCACCTGAGTAGGGCAGGGCTGGGCCTCTGTGGGCTCCTTTCTAGCCAGTGGTCTGAGGAGACACAGACCGGTAAGGCCAACTGGGAGGTCTGAGGGTCATCAATGGGCCAGTCATGTCCACTTGGTTGTAGCGGAGCTTGGGAGGTGGGGGTCGCCCTGACCACTGTGTTCCCCCATGATACAGGATGCCCATCTCTGGCACAGGCTGCCCCAGCTCCCGGGGCCCCCCTGGTGTGCCCCCACCCCTGCTGCCCAAGCCGGGCAAGGACAACCTACGGCTACAGAAGCTGCAGAGGAAAGCAGCCCGGAAGATGAGCAGTGGGGGACAGTGTGGCCTGCCAGGGGCCTTCCGGGTCTCCCTGTCCCCTGTGAGTGAGGCCAGCCACGACCAGGAGACCATCACCCTATGTCCTGCCAACACGCACTCCATCATCCCTCACCTCGCTGCCCCGCGCCCTACTGAGGGTCCCCATGTGGTGGTCGCCCCACCCTGCTCCCCCCACACATCGGTCATCCACCACGGGCCATCAGTGCTGCAGAACTCTGCCTCCTCCTTCAGTATGAGCCAGTACAGCAGCCTGACTGTTCACTTCAAGACCACAGAGCCTGTCTGGGTTCCCGTCTTGGCCCCGGAGGCAGGGGACACCCATGTCAGCCAGGTTCAGATCCAACTCGCCCCCCATCAGCAATCTGGGGTGTCCGAATGCCCCAGAAGTGATAGAAATGCATCCTTGCCCACCCCAGGCACCCAGCCCCTGATTCCAGTGGCCCATATCCGCCCACTGCCCACCAGGACCCAGGGCACCAGCCCCCAACCCGAGGAGGCCCCTGTACCCAGGCCTCAGCCTGGCTTCCAGTCCTCTGCGCCCAGAGAGGTGGGCACTCGGATAGTGGTGCCCATAGCCCCGACCTACCGTTCCCCAGGGCCCCCGGCTCAAAGCCTGGATGCTGAGGCCCCTGAACCCATGGAGCCCCGTGTGGCTGACCCTGGGACTGAGGAAAAACGGGTTTTCAGTCCCCCCATGGCCTCATCCCCTGCCCCACCATTGGGCCCCCACCCTTGCCCTGTCCCCCAAGTGGCCCCCAAGCCCAGACTCAGTGGCTGGATGCGCCTTAAGAAACAGATCATGACGACCACAGAGGAGCCCCCGGCCTCGGAACAGGCGCAGGGCTTGGGGGCAACGCAGCAGCTGGAGGAGGAGCAGGCTGTACCATCACATCTGCTGCCCCAGCCTCCAGCCTCCCGGGCCTCCACCCTGTGGGATGCTGTGCTTTATCGTATGTCAGTGGCCCAGTCCCAGGGCCACATTGCAGGGCCTGGCGAAGGGACACACACCCTGGCTGGCCTCCCTCGGCTGCCTTTTGTGTGCCGACCCCGCTTCAACGCCCGCAAGTTGCAGGAAGTAGCCTCAAGGTCTGCCCCTGGGTCCCTTCCGGTCCTGGAATTGAACCCCAGGTCCAAGAACTTCAACCGGACTGCAGCCGGCTGGCGACTCCAGTGAGGCAGCCAGGAGGGCTCTAGGTAGCAGGACTGAGGGCAACAGAAAGATGGCCTGAGCTGGGCCATGAGGGCAGCCTTACCAGTGGGGGTGCCAAGGAGGGGAGCTACTGGGGGATCCAAGGCCTGGGAGGGACTGGGAGGGACAGGTCAGGGGAATGAGGGATGTGGGGGACATAACCTCACGCACTGGAGTGGAGGGAGACAAGTTAGGAGCAGGGTTTTGGGATCAGATGGGTTTGGTGAGTTGGGGGGCGGTGTTCTTCTGAGAAGGGCCCCAGAAGGGGTGCACATGGGATAGTGTAGGGACACTGAGGAAAATGACCAGGGACAAGAAAACCCCAAGTCTGCCGTGAGGCAGCGGGTCAGAGTTGGCCTCCATGAGGGTAGCTGGGAGGCATCACGGGTATGTGTGAGGGGGGAGCAGGGAGCTGGTTCTGCCAGAGAGGTCTGGGCCAGGGGTTCAAGGTTTGGGGAGGGGTGGGGGTAGGGCCATGAGCCTTGAGGTGCTGCCAGACCAGCTTGGTCTGATTAACCCCTGGCTCAGCAGGAGGGGGCTCGTGGGCCCAGACTCTACAGCTTACCCCCACCCCCGCCCGGCTGTGAACAACTCGGGGACAGATTTATGTTCGCGGTGGGAAGCGGGAGCGGTCAGGGTGATTCAGAGCTCGGCTCGGTCGGCCCTGACGGATGGCCGGGAACCAGCCCCGGGCTGGGGGCTCAGGAAGGAGGCCCCGAGGAGGGGCTGGGGGCCCGGACCCAGTGGGAGTTGGCAGGGACATGGTGTGCTCAGACTTCAGGCAGGAAGGAGCGGCCTCAGTCCTGGGAGGAGGAGGGGTTGTGGTCAGGGCAGGGAAGGGGATCACAGGCCTCTTGTGTTGGGGGCTCCAGCCTGCAACAGCCAAAACCCAACTTGGGGCCAGTGCCTGGGTGGGGGTGCCAGCCAGAAGAGGTTAGGGAGACAAGGAACTAGGGGAGGCAGTGGACTTGGGGATCAGTGCCTGTGCCAGTGAGAATGTGGTGAGAGGGCCAAGGAGCTAGGGGAGGTAGCAGGACTTGGGGGGAGGCCACAGTTGGTGGGGGCCAGCAGCGGTCCTACTGCCCATGAAGCCAGGGACCCAGGCCACTAATAAATACGTGTCCAACCAAGGCCTTGACTCTTTGCTGTCTCGTCACAAGGCGGTGGAACCCAAGATCCTCCAAGGTCCTGACCCTTTAAAGACCCTCAGCCCACCGAGGTGGGGATATAGGACCCAGGCTCCTGAGTTTATCCTTCTACTGCCAGTGATCCTAGGCCCTGTAAAGCCAGGCTGGCCCAGATTGGCTCGATCCGGTACAGAGGGTGACACTTCCCCACGGACAGCCAAGGTGTGCTGGCCAAACCAATGGGGTCCAAGCCTTTTGGCCCAGACAGCTAAGGCTGGGCCTCCACCAGACCCCAGGCCGGGCACTCACCCCTGAGCCCTGCCCCGGCAGCCAGCTAACACACCGTTGTCTTGGACTCACCAGGTTCACTGACCTAGATATGTACGTCTTCGTTCATAGGCACTTTTTCGTACTTTCCATGTCCCGTGGCCACAAACTTGTACCGCTTCCCAGACGGGGTGCTCTGTTGAAAGGAGGGCAAGAGGGCAGGGGTGAGGCAATGCTGCCTCGAGGAAGCCCTCCAGGGGGCATCTAGGACGGCCTCCTTGGCCCTCACCCACTCTACCCACCCTGCCCCTGCTCCAACCACCTGGCAGGCCCCACCTTAATTGTTGACGAGGTCTTGGAGCTGCCTCTCTGTTCCCAGAGGTTCCTCTTGCTCATATCTCCAGCAACAATGTCCTGGGAGCAGAAGGAACCAGGGTACAGACATGAGGTTACAAATCTGGACGCTCCTCTCGTGGCTGGCCAACCCACCTTTTTCTCAGTGTGAGAGCCCAGTGGAAGAGCAAGGCACTAGCTTTAGGCACCATCCAGTGTTCACCTTGTTCATCCTCATTCTTACTGCGTTTGACACCCAGAAGCCCATCTGGTTGACCCCAGCCAGCTCCTGCCCCAAGCCCCACTGCCCTGTCCACCACATTTCATTCTAGTTGGTCTCACGCTTGCTTTTTCGACAGTATCAAGTCTACTGCTAAGCTCCTAAGTTCTACCCTCCTAACTCAGCCATGCCCATGGGAAGAGGTCCTACCTTGCAGGAGGGGCTCTTGGCTGTAGACTGGGTCTGCATCTCTCCTGTCTCCCACAGACTCTTGGTACTGGCCACAGCCATGCTGGGCAGCTCTATGGAGGGCTGGCGGGTTAACTTGGGGGTCCGGCCAGCAGTCTGAGAAGAAGAGTAAGTCCCAGGAATCCTTTAGTGGAGGGCTTCCTTCCATGAGACACATCAGGTCTCAAGAGACCCTTCGGGACACACACAATGTCACCTCTGTCTTTTTAGTTGACTGGGGCAGGGGGGTCTCTCAATGTGTACCTTCACTGGGACACTGTGGAACATGCCTTCTCTTGGGGTACACAGGTGATATGGTGGAGTGTTCTCTTGTGGTTCATGGCATGGGGCTGGAGGAGGGTGGGTCAGTGTGGGAGGTGTGGGCTGGTGGGGGATCCTGGGTTGGCAGAGAAATGTGGATGGGTCAGGGAGCATGGGTTATGGAGGACTTTGTGTTGGTGGAGGGGTGTGGGCTTCAGGAGGTCTGTGGGTTGGGTGGTGGTGCCTGGGTTTGTGGGGGAGCATGGGTTGGGTGTAATGGAGGAGTTGGTAAATGAATAGGTGCACAGATGGGACAGACTATTTGGCTGCATAGGAAGAGAGAGCTGGTCTACCTCAATAGCTTGGGTGTATTGCTCCAGCCGTTCATCAATCTTGGAGACAGGCAGGGTTGGTTCAGACTTCTTCACATTGTTACTGGAAGGTAGGAGACGTGTCAAGCTCCATGCCACCTGCCTTTTCTCTGCCAGAGTACACCAGACCCTAATCCCGCTCCTCAGCCCCTCACAGATAAACCTCAGTTCTGAGCCTGGGTTTGCTCAGACCTACCTCTTTTTTATGGAGCGATTCAAGGACTCGGTCCTATCGATGAGCTATGGAGAGTGGAAGAGAAGGTGAGTCTGACTCCAGAGCAAGGCTGCGAGTCTAAGTAACAGGAGTGTGGGATCTGTTGGGAGACTTGAGTGGGACTGGTTTCTACACTGAGCTCCCAACTTTGGAGAAATTCACAACACAAAGAGAACCATCTCCCACAAGCTCCAACTGAAGGGACAAGAAGTGACCCTTATCTTAGTAGGTCAGTCCATCTTGGGACAACTTTGCCAAATAGAAACTTTGGCTCCATTTGACCTGAGACTTATCTCCTGTTGGCTTGTGCTCGTGTGCTGACCTTTGGCCTTTGCTGCTTGTGTTCCAAATGCCAACCCCACCATCTATTCAACCTCACTTTTATCCATCCATTGATCCACAAATCCAGCCTTCTTTCAATTTATTCATCCATCACCCATCTTTCCATCTATTCACCATTCAGCCACATTTTCTTCTTTTCAACCATTTGTCTTTCTTCCCTCCTTCCCATCCCTACCTTCTACCCACCTAACCACCCATC
>NW_006408558.1:12271543-12289071 GCF_000296735.1 Chrysochloris asiatica | reverse complement strand
CCATCCATCCATCCATGTATCCATCCATCCATAATCCATCCACCCTTCTTTCTTTCCTTCCATCCATTTATCCATTACTCTAACCACAATCACTAGGATTTTCTGAGTGCCTCAGAAACCCTATACAGGGCTGCTATGAGTTGGAACCAACTTGATGGCACTTAACAACAACAACAACAACAACAACAAGGCATGGTGGGGGGTGGAGGAAGAGCAGAGACCTAGCTGGACATGGCTTCTGTTTTCCTGAAGCAGACATGTGACTCCCTCTCTCAGAATTTTCATTTCGGAGCAAGCTTTGGGGCTTGACCTACCTTGGCGTTGGGGCTCAGGGGAGGTGTGTGGTGTTCGGCAGCCTCCTCTAAGCCCACGGGACTGGGTGTTCTGAGCTGCTGGCATTGTGGGTGCTAGGGATAGGAAATCCAAGGTTATGGGGTCTGGATGGCCAGTCATTTGCATCCCTCCTGTCCCACCCCAGGACTTGCTGGAGCACAGCTTTACCCTGCCCAAGTCTTGGGTTCTTCCTAGCCTTAACATGTTCCATCTGGAATTCTCTTCTGCAGAGGCCAGGAGCCCAAGGAGAGCTCACGAGCGTGGAGCACAAACTTGCCTTGAGGGTGCCCGGGCCCTAACACTCTGAGATTGTGGGGGTAAGATGGGGCTGCTGAATATGAAGGAGAAGGGGGCAGTTCCCCATGAGACCTCTAAGGGGCACAGACAGCAAAGACCCAGGCTACCTAGGGTTAGCGTGCTCCCAGAGAACCCAAAGGGGATCTGCTCTTACCTCCTCCTCTGTCTCTGCTGGGTCCTGGGGGTCAGCCTGAGCCAACTCCTCTGGGCTCTGGGGCTCACTTTCCTCCTGAGTCAGCATCTCCTGGGGTTCCACCAATGGGCTCAGGCACAACCCTTCCAGTGGGACTTCAGCTTGGCCTGGTCTGTCATTGTCCTCCTGGTCGTGCCCATGGGGCCTGTGGGAGGAAGAGGGAGGCAGAAGCAAGGGTCATTGGGTTGCTTGGTTTGAGCCCCTGCCCATTTCCAAGACACAGTTTGCCCATCTGGAAAATAGGTACAGACGGAATAGTTGAGAGTCAAGGAATTTGAGGTTTGAGGAATTCCTCAATGTTTGGGGAGGAATCTTAGTGGTATAGTAGGTTAAGCACCGAACTTCTAACTGTAAGGCCAGCAGTTCAAACCCACCAGCTGCTCCAAGGGGACAATGATGAGGCTGCCTGCTCCCATAAAGGGTTTGCAGCTTCAGACGCTCTCTACAAGCTTCCTATGAGCTGGAATCAACTCAGTGGTCATTGCTTAGGTATCATAGTGACGTAGCCAAAGGACCCCAGAGCCAGCCCCTCTTTGGAGCCCTCTGAGAACCCTCATGGACACTGGCCCACAGGATGTCCCAGCCATGGGACATTCACTCTCAGAGCCTGGGTCCTAGATCTTTCCTGGACAAGATCTAGCCTTGTGTCTCGCTTGTCCACACCCACCCTAAGGTGTCTGCCCTGGGCTGGCTGGTCCCCAGGGACCAGGGGCTGCTTGGATGTCCTGCTCCAGCTATGGTCAGTGTGGAATCAGCAGGTCTTAGGAGAGGGTGAAGAGATGGGGTCTGTGGGTGGTCTGGGGGTACTGTTTTAGCTGCAGGACAAGTCCAGGTAGAGGATCACAGGAGAGGGACCAACTGTGCTGGCCACAGGGGAGGCGAGGTGCCAGGCAGCTGCCAGCGTGGCTCTCACTGGAGTGCAGCTGAACTTGGAGGAGAAGACGGGAAACCGTGGCATTTTCCATGGTCTCAGGCCTCTTGGTGTACATGCCAGCCACGACCCAGACCCACCCACCCAAGGTGGGCTGGGGTCTGAGCCAGGACAGCCACACAGAGGACCATTCAGAGCTCATGGGGTAGGTAAGCCACAGGTGCAGAGTGGTGGGAGGTCTGCCGAGCTGCCAATCCTGATTTCCAGCCGAAGAGTCCAAGTGCCCTCTGCTGTCAGGAGCCAGCCAGTAGGGCTTGCAGAGAGTAAGGGAGCCCCAGAGCCAGTGGACAGGCCCACCCTGCTGGCCCTAGACTCCTCCAGAAATTCAAGGCAGACACCCACTCCCCAGGGTAAGGGCTGAAACTGCAGCCCAGGAATGTGGTGGACAGAGGGCCAAGCCAGGACCAATGTCCCCTGAACTGTGGGAGCCTGACTTAGGATGGAAAAGAGAAGGTTAGGCAATGAGAGGGGCTCAGTGCTGCACCAGGACCTAGGACAGAATGGGGGTGACCCACAGAAGGGAGAAACAGTGGAGAACCCTGTTCCTAGGGGCAGGTAGTGGTCACCAAGACAGCCAGGGGTGGGGGTAGGGCGTGCTGACAGCAGCTAAGACCATGAATTGTGGGGAGGGGAGAGAGGCTTGGGGAGTAGCCCCAGGCCCCTGGCCTGCCCTGATTCAGACAGACGCACACACGCCCGCACATCTGGAAATACCTGCTCCCCTCCTCCGTGGGAATGGAGACCGGCCAGGCCCGAGGGAGGAAGGGGCGGGCGGTTTGGGGGCCTCGGAGCCTCCATTACGTAAGTGAGCTGCAGATGTGTGCTGATGTGGCCGCAGCTGCTCTGGATGAGGCCCAGGAATGAGATGTCCTCACTGCCCCCTCCCCACAGGTCCCTCGGCCCCTCTCCCATCTCACTCTCCCCTCACAGTAACAGGGGTATCTTGGGGGCTGGCTGAGAGGGAGATCCAAGGGGCCCCTGTACTGGGGCGCTAGTCAGGGGGTTGAGGAAGGGTCTGAATCACTTACTTGTCTTCCTCTGGGTTGTTCCCCTGAGTGGCTTCTCTGCCATCTGTGGTCAGCAGCACTTGTGGCCCTGGTTTCTGGGACCAGTCTCCAAAACCCTCATCTTCCTCCAGTTCAGGGGTCACTGAGGGTTTCAGGGTGAGCCTAGAGGAGACCAGGAGTTTAGGTCTGGGAGTCCCTGGGGCCGGACCACTTTAGCTCAGACTGCAGTCTAGGGCTCCCTGAAGGTGGGGCTGTGTTCCCCCCAAGCCCCCACCCCTTCAGTCTGGTTTCCTCAGTACAGTCCCTCAGTTCTCCTCAGGCTCCGTTCTGAACCTAATATCCTTGTAGGTTGCTGTGCAGGCCTCCTGTGACCAGTCTCCCAGGCTCCTCACCTGGGCCCTCCTGGGGAAACTTGGTACTTTGTGGTGAGGGGCTCTTGTGTGTGCGTACCCCGTCTGTCTCCACTGTCCCAGACCCCTGCCCCTAGAGCTGCCCCGGGACCTGTGACTGCTGAGGTACCCCACCCAGGCAGAACTGCTGACTTGGGGAAAATGCAAACAAAGCTGAGCTGGGAGGAAGGGGAGTGATGTTGGAAAAACACCCAGCCCGCCCCATCCTCCAGGGCCTGGGGAGGAAATGAGCCGGCCAGGGTCCCGCCAAGTCAGCCCTGGCCTCCATGAATCATGGCCTGGGCGGGGGGCGCTGGGGCCCGGGTCATGCAGCTGGGACCAGGGACGTCCAAGAAAAGATGGACCCTGGTTCAAGGAAGCCAGAGACTGAGTCAGAGCCCCAAGGGGCAGCCACGTCCGAACTGCTGGCCAGCAAGGGATGACTGAGGACCCTCACCCTGAAATCACTCTGCATCTGTCCTGCCCTCTTCCCCTGCTTTGGGACCTCAAGTCCAGGGCTCTCCCCAGCTTCTCCTCTGCGTAGACTCTGGACACACGAAGTTGGGGTGCCTGCCCTAGGTGCCCTGCGTAGCAGCTTACAGTTTGTCCTGTTCCGATCCTGGGGCCTGGTCATTGGCATCCTCATCCTCGCTTTGAAGCTGCCTGTCCCGTTCACGCCGGCGGCGCTCTCTTGCTGCCTCTTCCTCGTCCTCCACGCTCCATTGATTGGTGAGCCTGAGGGACCAAGAGGACAGTCAGGCACAGCCAGAGACAGGATGTCAGCCCACTTCTCCCTGACCACCCTGGACCTCAGTTTACCCATCTTTAAAAGAGAGATCATGTGAGTCCCAGGGCCTCGGAGCCTCAGCAGGCCTAGGAAAACCCAAGGATGGGGCTTGAGACCTCCTTCCACATGCTGCCCTGTAAGGAGTTGGCACTGGCTTGGCAGGGCACCATACATCTTCCCCAAATCCATGTGTCTGTGGCCAGTCAGGCACTGTGGGTCAGGGTAGGACGCCAGCAGGCAGCCCGATGGGCTTCTCATTCCTGCTCCCTAAAAGTGGGCACATCGGGAGTGGGTGGAACCACTGTTGCTCTGCCCCTGGGCACATCCTGGGCTGACCCTGCAGCAGAGGAACCCCACAGGCTGGCTCACTCATCACTACCTTCAGCATTAGTTCAGGGTCCCCTCTGGACTGGGGAGGTAGAGCTTCAAAGATGGGGAGACTGAGGCCCACTGCAGAACCAGCATGGAAGGGCTTTTCCCTTAGTACCCTAACACCCACACCTACCCTAGTCCTTCTACCACAGGTGGGTACAATCAGAGCAAAGCTCAGGGTCTGTCCCCTGCCCAGTGGGCTTCGGGCTGGGATCTGACCCCTCCTGTGCATGTCCGCCGTGTGACCCTGAGCTGTTGAGAGACTGTGTGATGTTCCCTGGCACTCCTCGGAGCCAGCCCATGATCTAATCTCCCTCCCAGGTCTCCCTAAACCTCTCAGACAAAAGCCAGACCCTCCACAGGCGCAAGTTCAAGGCCCGTTTCCCCCCAGCGGCCACGTGGGACTTCAGCCACACAAACCAGACCGCCTGCTCCGACCTCACACCCCCACCACCCGCCCACCACCAGGCCCCTCAGAAGTGCCTTCGGCTCCCACCCCCATAGGCCCCGAGGAAGCCACTAATTCCCTACACCTGGCTCCCATCAGCTCCACAGATGAAGCCTCACTTCCTGCCTCAGCGGGGGCGGGGGCGGGAGGGGGGCAGGGGCGAGGGGCCCCTTCTACCTGGGGAGGTAGAGCCTGGAGTCTGCTTATGGCTGTCGACTGAAGTCTAAAGCCCAAACTGAGGGTCTAAAGACCAGAGGTGGGCAGAGGTGGAGAAAGTGTGGTGTCTGGGTCCACAGTGTGTTCCTGGGATAGATTCCCAGTGTCCAGAGAAGAGTCCTTGGAGGGGGACTGGACTCCCCGTTGTGCGTCCCCCATTCCTCTGTCTGTGTCTGCTCATGACCATGGGCCTGGGTGTGTCTGTGTGTGTCCTGGTGTGCATCTGTGTATCTTCTGCTGTGTGACTGTGTGTATTCTGGTGTGTATCTCTGCGTGTGACTTTGTGTGTATATACTGTTGTGTGACTCTGTGTGTTTCCTGTGTTGTTACTGTGTGTGTATATACTGGTGTGGTTTGTGCCCCGGTGTGTGTGTGTGTGTGTGTGTGTATACTTGTGTATGATGGTGTGTGTGCTCTGGTGTGTGACAATGTGTGTGTTTCTTGGTGTGTGACATTGTGTGTGTGTCCCAGTGTTTGATGATGTGTGTTTGCGTGTGTCTCGGTATGTGACAGTGTGTGTATGTGTGGGTCTGTGGTCCCGGAGACCTCCTCTGGGACCCCCACTAGATGGCCAAGGCTCCCTCAATGCCCCCGGGCCCTTTCCCTTGTTTCCCAGGAGCACCCCACACGTGCAGGTCTACTCAGCACACATGTTCCACAGACCACAAAGGGCTCATGTAGATCCATGCACACCCATGGATACGTCTTCACTTGTACACACACCTACACACACCTGAATACAGACAGGAGTGGGCACGCCTCAGCTCTGTCATCCACAGAGAGGTACCCCAAGCTTCTTGTGTGATAACTCAGGTCTGTGTACATATGCCACCCCTGTGCTCACATGCACACATACATGCATGTACACCAGTCTCAGACATGGGAACAAGGGATGCAGAATGGCCAGTGGTATTCCCCCCCGCCAGCACACTGCTGACTGCCTTCCTCCCATCACCTGGACAACACACTGCAGCCTTCAGTGAAAGGTGAGTACCAGACTCATAGAGTCCCCTCAGTGGCCAGGGATTGGGGTGGCGTGAACACGGCTGTGGGAGGGGGTCTCTGGTGTCTCCTCTAAAGCCCCTGGCCTGGGCCAGTGAGATGACCTGGCCCCCACCTCCACACCCACACATCTCCCCTGCCCAGGATGTGAGTAATGAGGCCTGCAGCCCCTCCCTGTGACCTCACTGTGCCTCCACAGCTGGACCCCTTTCTGGGAACTGGGAGGGGAGGCTCTCTTGGGGTGGGGTGGGGGCCTCTTGGCGTGCACAGAGCTGTCAGGGTTATGATGCTGGCCTGCAGCTGCCTGGGATTGGCTGTTCCTGCAGAAAAGCAATTAGCTGCTTCCCTCCCGTGTCTGTGCTGGGTCAGCCATGGCTCCAGGTTCAAGAAAAGGTCACTCAGGGTGGGCTCTGTGCCCCTGCACCCCACTGCAGGGCCTTGTACCCCAAAATGGACCAGTATGCACAGACCTACAAGAGGCCCATGATGCCAACCCAATCTCCTGTTGATAGGGAGCCCCAAGTTCAGAGGCTGCCCGCACCAGAACAGGGCCCCCACGTCACCTTCCCACCTGCCCCCACCAGTACATGGCTCCCACCTCACCTTCCCACCTGCCCCCACCAGTACATGGCTCCCACCTCACCTTCCCACCTGCTCCCACAAGAACACGGCCCCCACCTCACCTTCCCACCTGCCCCCACCAGTACATGGCTCCCACCTCCCCTTTCTACCTACCCCCACCAGAACACAGCCCCCACCTCCCCTTCCCACCTGCCTGTAGCCAGGACATGGCCCACTCTCCCTCCTCTCCCTCCTCTCCAGCTCTCCAGAGCTTCCCTACAGCCTCCCCTAAGGCTCTAAGGGTTACTGTTGTTCTTGTCTGCACCCTCTCACCTCCCACCTCCCCGGCTCCTTCTGTCCACTGTGGGCTCCAGAAAGGCTGTGGACACTGTCCTCTGCCCCAGCAGGCCATACTTGCAATTTCCAGCTGAAGCCCCACACCTGGCTGGCAGGTTGAGGACAGAGAGGGTTTGCTCTGACTCCTGGCTGGGGCGGAGGGGAGGAGGACAGTCCTGGGTTCCTCTCAGACACCCATCTGGTGCACTGAGGTCTCTGGTCAGCCCCCTGTTTCCTGTATCTCCAGTGGACACTGCGGGAGGGGCTGGAGAGACAGGACACTGAGTCGCAGAGCTGGAACCTGAGCACCATGCTGGGTGGGGGACAGCACCTGGGACGATGGTACCCCGTACCCAGGGACAGTGTTCTTGCTCAATGCTGGGTGTTGCCCCAGGCCACCCAGGGAGGGTGTGATGTTGTAGTTCCTTGCCTATCCCAGCTGGTACCCACAGTGGGTCTGGCCATGGGCACCCCCAGGAAAGCATCCACCCCCAGGAGAACTGGGAGGACAGAGACACTTCAGGCAAGCAGGTGGGTGAGGGTGGGGTGGGCAGGAGGGGTGTCCTTCACCCAGAGCTGGGTTGTGGGGACAGGGAGCCATAGCTGCCAGGAATGAAAGCCCCCACCCAGAACACCTGGCACTGGGCCATCACCCCCTCTCCACGGCCCCTCCCTTGCAGCATCCCAGAGCACCTTTCTGGGTGTGTCCTGTGCTGGGAGGTGGGGTCCTTCCCCAGGGTCAAGCGCCCTGAACAGGATCTAAGCGACAAGGAGGATTAGCTGGACTACAGAGGAGCTCAGATGGCCCAGCTAAGGGTTAAGTACGCCCAGGGTGGGCTGGGGTCCCACTGTGTCCTGAAGGGACTCAGACCCACGTCAAATAAGAGTGTCCTGGCATCAGAGTAAGCTGGTGAGGGACCCAGACCAGGCAGCGAGGAGAGAAAGAGGCAAGGGGCTCAGGCTGGGCCTGCTGAAAGTGGGGGATTGGACGGGGAGACCCCAGAAAGCTTCCGTGTCTGACTTGAGTCCTGGGATGGCAGATCTGTGCAGATTGTGGGGTGTGGGAGACTCATGCTGAGTCAGAGGGACCCCACAGCGGGGCTGGGATTAGAGGTGAGAGTGAGTCAGAACTGGCTGCAAACAGCTCCCCTCTCCTGCCTGCCCCTTGTGTCCCTCAGTCACTGGGGTGTCCTCTTTGCCCAACTCCCTCCTGGGCCACGTCTCCTGGGCGTGTTGCTGCTTCCCCGTGGCTAGCACCTGGGGCCAGGGCTGGGGTTCGGTTGGTCTGGAGGATGTGGGAGCCACAGAAATTTCTGAGCAGGGAGAGGGAGGATGGAGGCCGGAGGGCAGGCTGCAGGGAGAGACGGGGCATAGGCCTCTGTCAGGCCGCTGTCATCTTAGGGGACCTAGGATAAGGCAGCGGGAGAGTTCATGGAAGAAAATGTGGCTGGACATGGCCCAAACAGAGGGGGATAGCCGGCGACTGGGGCCATGCCCAGCAAGAGGAGGAGATGACATACAAGCTGTACCTGACCCCCTCCAGTCCAGGGACCCTGGGCCAGCCTCTTCCCAAATCACCTCCCACAGGGGAGACTGAGACCCCGCCTCTCCATGCTGGCACGGTCCCTGTTTGATCCCTTCTTGGCTCCAGGCCCCTCGGTATTTCTGACCCTCAGCTTCCCATTGTCAGAATTTGCCACGGAGTCCTTATTGGACGTAGAAAACAGTAGAGTCCCAAAGAGAGGCAGGTGAGCAGCTGGCTAACCATTCCCTGTTTCTGAGTCCGTCTGTCCTCCTTGGAGGAGGAGGCACTGAGGTCTGGACATATGCCTATAAAGTTGGCTTCCCAGCCCCCAGGGATAGAGTAGCACTGGGGCTTTATCTCTGCAGGGGAGACAAGTGAGCATTGCCACTCCTCAGCTATCCCAAAGCTGGTGAGGAGACAGGCCCATCTCACAGCTGCCTTCCATGCCAAGTGTCCCTGCCAGGGATGCTCTTAGCCAGGCCCTGACAGCCCTTTAGAGGTTCTGTGTCCAGGTCCTCTGAACTCCACTGCACCAAGGCCGTGTGGGCAAAGACCAAGCTTTCTAAGGTGAATGACCACAACAGTTTACTGATCGGACAGCTAGTGCCCCTGAGCACCCACAGACCTCAAGACTCCCTCCACCTTCCTCCAGCCATGGAGGTTCTCTGCCCCCTTCAGAACTGGCATCACTTTCCTCTTCCCACAGTGAAAGACCACCTGGGTCCTCTTGTTTTCTGGCCCCACCAGAAACCCTCAAAGCCAACGAGCCTGGGCTCAGCACTTTAGACTGCCCACCCTCTTGGTTCAAACCCAACTCCTCTGGGCAAAACCTTGTGCCAACTTCCAGCCCTCTGCTTAGCCCTCACTCCACTTGGTCTCCCCATGGTGGTCCCAGAGGCCTAATCCTTGGACCCCAGTCTCCATTACCCTGTGGCCCACCCCCCAAGGCCCATCAGCTCCCCAAGGTGCTGCCCTGTCTTGCAGGTGAGGGTCTCTGAACAGAGGTGCTAGCCGCTGAAAGGAGAAGAGTCGGGCAGATCAAGCCACCTCTGTCGCCACCTCTGCCACCATCCCACAGTCCCCTAATGCTTCACTTACTCTGGGTCAGGTGACTTGGGAACTTCTAACAGGATGACCCACACCCTTCCTTCCTTCTACCTTTGTTGTTGTTGTTGTTGTATGTGCCATGGAGTCGGTTCTGACTCATAGCGACCCTGTACAGGGTTTCCGAGACTGGAAATCTTTACGGGAGCAGAACGCCTCATCTTTCTCCCGCGGAACAGCTGGTAGTTTCGAACTGCTGACCTTCGTGGCTCGCAGCCCGATTCGTAACCACTACGCTACCAGAGCTCCTTCTACCTTTATCGAGCCAAATTCTAGGAGCACACACTATTCATACCGCATCCCTCCCTTACAAATCTCAGAGGTTGGTTGGGGAGCCACAGGGTGAATTAGGCACCATAGGTAAAGTCCACCACCACAGGACATCCTGGCCAGATGGGCTGTGCCGAACCTCTACAGACACGGGGACCTGGTGGGGACACGGTGTCAGGGACCCATTGAAGAGGGGAAGAGGACATACCCGAGTGCAGGAGTCTGGGAGAAGTCAGGAGGGGGACTGTGGTAAGGAGTCGGGGTGAGCAGAGGGATCTGGTCACAGCAGACAGAGCAGGGACTCCTCCTCTTCCCATCTTCCCCAACCTTCATCTGGTGGTCACGGGTTCAGCGCTCCCAGCACATCCCAGGCTGGTTTCCCAGCACCAGTCTCTGCTCCTGCCCATCCAATCCAATCCCTAAACTGCCCCTTCCCTAGCTGGGGCTCAGCACTGACTTAGAGACAGGAAGGGGTTTCTGTTCGGACGGTTGCTGTCCTCCTGCCCCTGCCTTTGATTGAAGGGATACCACAGAGGAGTCATCTACTGACATCCCAAACTCAGTCAATTCATTGGCAGGAGACCTGGTTCCGTGTGCAGAACCCAGCCACCAGCCGGCTGGACTAGGCCACCCAGCACAACAGCCCCCGCCCCCCCACCACCAAAGGTTTCCACATGGCCCGATCTACTCCCCCACCCAAGTCCCAGACCCTCTATCATTGTCCCAGCCATCCCGATGGGAGGTGCCCGTGACGCAAGCTCCCAGCACCAGAGCCACGCAGACGGCAACCCTCACGGTTTTGATCCACGGAAGCTCCTCTCTCACTCATAACTCTTTATCCTCTAGTCCCTGCACAACGGGGGCTGTGGTCCCAGAAGCCCCTTCCCCAGACTTTCTGTAGGTCTTCAGAGACCAGGCCATGAACCAGCCACCTCTGTTCCCTGGAGTGTGGTTCAGATCAAGCCTGTGACCTTCCCTAGCTGAGTAGCCTACCTCTTAGGATGCATCCCCGACGGTCAGCCCTGTGGACAGAGGTCCTGACCTGGTGTGGCCAACTCCATTCCATCGCTGTCCTCATCTGCTGAGACCCCCTCCGGGCATTCATGCTACTTGGATCCTAGTCTTGAGACACTGCCCGGTGTTCACCTGGCTCCCCTATCTGTGCATGGCATCAGCGGGTCTTTCCGGTCACCTCAAGCCTGGCCACCATCTCCCACGGGTCCTAGCTGAGTTCCATGGCCTTGGCAGCTCAGGAGGAGTTCTGGGCACCCCTGGGACCCGACTGCTCTCATCTCCTTAGCACTGCTGCATGCTGCTCGCTCTGTCCGGCCTTCCTGGGGCATCTCCTGGGATGCGGGCATGGTCAGGGCACACATACTGTATCTTCCCTCGGTGCCAACTGCCCCAGAGCCTGTGGCTCCGCATAGCTGGGCGGCCCTGGTCGTGCTTGGAGTAGGGTTTGGGCAAGTCCCATGGTACGAGGCTGGGCCCTGGCACAGACTGGAGCTCTGCCACCCTGCCTCCTTCCTGGCCAGTTGTACCCGGACCCGCCTCACGCCTCGAGGCACCGCTCTGCCCACGGCCACCGCCGGGCTCGGAGCCGCCCTGAGTCAGAGTTTGCACGTGGCTCCAAACTTGGCTGCCCACCTGGGAAGGAACAAAGCCAGGGGACAATCAAAAGTTGCCTTGGCGTCCAGTCGCCTGTCTATGGGCTCTGGTTCTGCCCTCTTGGGGTGCCTCTGACTCCCCCAAAACACACCGAGATTTCCCTGCGTCCGGCTCAGTGACAGGCCTCTGGCTGGGGCCTCTGTCCCATCTCCGATCGCCAAACTGAGCGCTGGTATCCAGCTGATGCCCCTGGGATGTGGGGTGGGGGTGGTGGAACAGAGCATCCCACTGCCCACCCCAGGGGTCATGGCCAGGCATCCAGCCTCAGTCCTCTCTTCTACAAAGAGGGAGTTCAAGCAGCCTCCGTGGGCACTCACAGAGCGATGTGGGTTTCTGGCAGTCTCAGAGGCTGACTCTTACCCCTGGCCCCTGGAACTGGGTGCTGGCTAGGATTAGGGTGCTCAGCCTTAACAGTCGGACTAAAGGACAGCCTGCCTCCCCATTAGCACAAGGAAACCCCACCACTGTCCCAGATGGGGACACTGAGGCTCACAGGGACAGTGCCGTTGTCAGGGGCTCCCTGAGGACAGTGACGGGGGGAGCCTGGCAGTGATAGCCACCTGAAGGACCTGCACCCCCAAAATGACTCAAGGGCAGGGATGCCATTCTGGGGCCCCAGCCTCTCTGCTGCCTTGTCCTGCCATGGACACTCCCTTCTTCTCTCTTCCTGGAGAGCTGGCCAGGCAGTCAGGTGGTTCTGACTGTGTCTTCAGCCCTGGGTGCCCAGTGGCCTCCTGAGCCTCAGTCCTCTCATCTGTTAAATGGGTGTAACGTCTATCTCTGCTCCTCTGTCTTTTGCCTCCACCTCCTTGGCAGTCCTCCCCACCACCTCACTCTTCCTTTATTTTCTCCCTTTCTTGTCTTTCTTTGGGTTGCCTTCTTTATCTCATTACCAGGCAGGACCCTGTCCAGGACCAAGCTCACAGCGCGGCACCTCCACTCCCCTAGCCCCTCAGGTCAGCTGTAGTCCTGCCCACCAAAGGATCAACCTCCCCACAGCCTCCATCACATGTCTCAGGAGGTTGTGGGCCCAGGTCTGGTGCTACTCAGCGTCCCCTTCCTTCCTTTCCCGGGGGGGGGGGGGAATCACCCATAGGCATCTTCGGCCCCCAAGCCACACTTTCAACCAGCCTCCCTCCCCAGCCCCAGAGCCCCATCTGGGTCCAACCTGTGCCAAGCATCTTGGGGCTGGGTGTGGTGACTTCAGGGACTGTGGCTCTTGTAACTGTCTCAGGGTCCAGGCGCCATGGGATGTCCCTCCAGGGTCCCAGCCATGGCTGCCTCATTGCTGCCTGCTCTGCCCAGCTTCCGTCTGCCCGCTGGGCTGGGATCCCAGCCTGAGTCTTGGCCCTCTGGGTACCGGCCCTGACGCCCTGCCCAGGGGCCGGGCCACACGTCCCCCCCCGCCCCCACTCCCCCACCAATGACCCTGCTGCGGCTCCTGGGCTCCTAGGCAGACCCCCGCTCCGGGCCGTGCCGCCCACCTCGTGCCTGCCCACCCACCCACGGCATCCGGGCTGGGTGGGCCTCGTCGGCCACACCCCTGTGGGCCTGTGGTTTGGAGGGCTGGCTTCCTCAGCCCCCGCTGGGCCAGCCCAGCCCAGTTGCTGCCAGGCACTGCACCCCCACTGGCTATGTGCTTTAGACTGGCACCTGCCCGGAGGACTGCAGCCCCAGGAAGAGGGAGCTCACTGCCTGCTGTGCCCACAGTGGACATGCACCCCAAGGCCATGGAGACACAAGGCCTCATTCTCCAGGTCCCCAGACTCGGGGTCCTTGGAAAGACATTGCTACCTGGCTGTCAGAGCCTGAGAATCAGAGAAAGATGAGGTCCATTAGTCAATCTGAGATGGCCAGGCCCCAAGAAGCTCAGGGCAGTGCCAGGCCTGGCTCTGGAGTGACCGGGCCCAACCACAGTCCAGTTCAAGCTGGGCCAGGTAGGCCAGGAAGCACCTTGAGTTGAGTGGGAACAGGCTGGTGGACACCCAGCCATTTGGAAAGTATGGGTCATAGTGGTCAAGATTGGAAGTGATTATCTGGGGCCATGTGGTCACTGCCCCCCTGCCACCCAGATTTAAGCAGAGAAGATGGGGTGGGGTTATAGGGTCGTTTTCAATGGGTCTAGACTGGATTCGATTTACACTCCAGCCTGCTGCCCGCTAAGGTAGCATCCACCCTTTAGGGCTTTGTCACACACAGGGCAGCAATGACTGTCCTTCATTAAGCCTTTGGCCCTGTGTGCCCAGGCATGGTGGTCGACTGAGTGGGCCTGGCAGTGACCCCTACTCCTTGCGGTGTAACCCTGGGCAGGTTTCTTGCCCTGTCTGAGTCCATGCCGTCAATGTCTGCTGGGAGGGGTGACAGCAGGTGAAATGTGTATGTGTACACCACCCACCTGGTGCAGGCCTGGGGCCTTGAGGTGTGCACAGCCCTCTCCTGGCCTCCCACATCACCTGAAGACCCCGCCCCACCCAGCTGCCCTCCCCAGTGCCATGCTCAGCGAGAGCTGTGGCCAGGATGGAGTTTGCTATGAAGGCCAGTCACAGTGGGGTGGACACTTGTGGTCCCAGACCCTCCTGAGATCTGGAGATCTTGTCTCTCTCCCGCCCCTCCTAGGCCTCAGTTTCCCCATGTGTTGTTAAGCTGAGCTGCAGTCTGGGGGACTAGACTTCAGGTGCTCCAAGTCGTCTCCTGGAGACCACCTTTAGCCAGCCTGCTGGAGACGCCCCCTTGGTCAGAACTGTGACTTGGAGGGGAGGAGGCTGAGGGTCTGAAGGACCAAGCAAGGGACCATCTCACAACCTGTCTGGTCCCGACCTGATGACATTCCAGGGACTATACCAGCTGGGGTCCATACACTGGAGTGGGGGGGTCACTGGTTCTTGCTACCCATCCCCACATCTTCACAATTCATGTCGGGCTTGGTGGACGAAGGGTGCCAAGAAGTGCCATTTGTGCCCTCTGGGAGCTTAGGTTCTGGCCACCAAGACTCTCTCCATTAAGGTGGGCAGGCAGCTAGCAGACTCGTGGACCTGGCTGGGGAAGGAGAAGCCCAGGAAGGCTTCATGGAGGAGATGGTACTTTAGCTGGGCCTTAACCACCTGGAATGAAAGGCATCATACGCAGCTCAGAGAAGGGACAGCTTACAGCCCTCCCAGCAGTGTCGGCATCTGCTAAGCACAATCCAACAGGATTGAGGCTGGCCTAGTGAAGTGACCAGTCAGGAGTTGAACCCAGCGACTCGAGTAGTCACCAGTGTCCTGGGCATTCTCATGGAGGGCAGGGCTGTCAAACCTGACTCTGATACAGGCAATTCCCAAGGGCCAGCAGAACCCAGATTCGAGGTGTACCAGCCTCCTGGGATCCTTGTTCTTTGTGTGGGAGCATCCCAGGTCAGTGAACAGTGCCAGGTAGGAGGTGAGGGCAATGGTCATGGGCAGGGTCAAGTCCTCGAGTGACCATTTGCACACATGCACACACCCTTGAGCCTGCCCATGGCCCCCACACAGCCTGGGCCAGGAGGGACCTACCTTAGGAGCTTCTTCAGGCCCTGTTTGCTGGAAGTCCTCAGGAGCACTGAGCTGCTCATGCTGCTGGCCGCGACCTAGCCTGACCCCAGCCCTGGGGACTCGGCCTGGCCTTCTTCAAAGCCTTTGGTCTCTGGCCTTTCTCTGCTGCTGCTTCTGCCCTGTGCCTGGGCTAGCCGACCTCTGTCTGTCCCTCTCTGTTCTCTGTGGTCCTCCCCTGTCCCTGTCCCTGTCCCTGTGTCTCTGGGCCTTCTGGCTGTGGTACTTCCTCTCTCTCCCCCTGTTGCTGAGCAGGCTCTCTCTGTGACCTGCGGTCTATCTGTCTGTCTGCCCTCCCAGGCCACGCAGTCCCTCTGTCCTACGTTTTCCTAACTCTGTGGGTCTCCCTCTCCCCTGTCCTCCTTCACAAAGCCCAGCAGCTGCTTTGCTTTGGTTCCCCCAGCCCCCTCCTCCACCCCTCAGCTCCACCACCTCCTCCTTCCAAGACTAGTAAAAATGTCAGAGAGAAAACCTCTCGGCCCAGCAGCCTGGCTTTGAATCCTTGTGGTCCTCGAAGCTGCCTGCCGCCTTCCCTCCCTCTTCCTCTTTCTGCCTCTGCCTCCTCACTCAGGCTACCTGGGTGGCTCCCCACCTCCCTACTTCAGGCTGGGCACTGGGGACTGGGTCCCCATCTTCTCCCTCCTCACGCCCTCACGCCTGCTCCCCTGGCCTGGCAGTTCTGGGATCCTCCCTCCTCTTTTTGTCCCCTTCATCTGAGGCTTGCTCTTCTCCTCCTTCACCCATCCCAGGTCCTGGGCGCTCTGCCCCCTCCTCTTCCTCCCACCCTCTTCCTCCCTCAGCCCCTCTCCCTCCTCTCTCCTCTCCCCCTGGAGTGTGTCTCCCTGCCTCCCTCCTTTCCTCTCCCCTCCCTCCCCCCTCCCCACTGGTTCCCTTTGTTTATTCTCTCCTTCGACTCCCTTTATCACCTCAAGGGGAAGGCCCAGGGCGCCCCAGCAATCCACTCTGCACCCCAAGTGGAACCACATGACTCTTACTGGGAAATCCCAGCTGAGGGACCCCGAGGGAGAGATGCCCCTAGTATGGTATCCCTCTGTGTGGTGTGGTTGTTTCAGAGAAGGGCCAGCGGGCACAAGGTTGGCGCCTGTGCCCTGGCCAGCTGAGGCTCAGCCCAGTAGCCGGCTGGCCCAGACCAAGGCAGAGCAGCCCAGCCCAGCCCAGCACTGCCCTGGTTGGGCTTGACCACCGTGACTCACAAGACAACACTGGCGGCGAGTGGCTGGACTCCTGGAGGGACTGGACCTGTTTACAGGCATCCAAAGTGCGCCAACTTGGTGCTGAGCAACTCCAAGCCTGGGAGCCTGCCCAGCTCGCCAACACACACAGCCACCCAGAGGGGGAGGGGGAAGATACTACGTACCCATATCCCAGTCAGGGAAATTGAGGCTCAGACAGTAGCACTGAGGTTTCAGGTCACCTGACTGTTCTCTGGTGAGGCTGCTTCAGACCCCTTCTGCACTCTGTCCACGGTCCTTCCTGCTTCCCCTGCTATGCTGACTGTTAGGCTGACCATTAAGCTGTCCCTGGGCCAGCCGGACAATCAGGGCTAGTGATCACCAGGCCAGTAAACAGGGTGAGGTTACGGCCAATGGGCAAGCAGAGCCCATGAGAATGAATCACTGGATGAAGCAGTTCGCCAAAGGGAGGTGGGCAGCAAGTGTGGGAAAAGTTCCACGTGTGGCCAGAGTCTGGTCTGCAGTGACTCAGGGGGCAGGATTGTTGGGCGTCTGGTGCTCATACATGTGCTTACACACACACACACACACACACACGAGCGAAACTGGGTCCCGTGACCAGCTTGGAGAAGAGCACACCACATCTTGCCTGCCCTAGCACAGCTGCTCCTCCTAACCCATCCCCAGCCTCCAACCAGTGCTGTGGCATCAGTTTCTAGGGGAACAGGGAGAAGCTAGCAGGCAAAGGCATGGCAGCAGTACTTGGCTAGATGGGCCAAGCGTTCCTCAGAAATCCCAGACAAGTCAGGTGGTATTCCATCTGCACCTCAAGCTGCCCTTCTCCCCCTTGCCTTCCATTCTCGGTTCCAGAGTTTCCATCACAGTTCACAAGGAATGTCCAGTGGCCAGGGAAGTTTCAGAAAAAGGAGGGTCCCACAGAGGAAGGGGAGGGGCTGCCTTGGGATGGAGCAACTTCCCTGTCCCTGGAAGGGACTTATTGTAGAACTTCATTGGCATCTTTCAGAAATGCTGCTGATGGCATCCCATGCCAAGCAAGAGATGTAAGAACAGACACTTAAATACAGCAGGTAGAGTCCATGGTTTTACAGCTAGGGCATGTTCTAACAGGGACAGCTGGGTGAAGTGTTTGATGTCACCTGTAGTATTTCTTGTCTATTCATCCTTCTATCCTCCCACCCATTCATTCATCAGCTATCTACTAACACACCTATCCATCTGTCATCCATCCATCTATCCATCCATCCGTCCATCTGTCCAATCATCTGTTCAAATATCCATCCATCCATGCACCCATCTATCCATCCATCCA
>NW_006408558.1:12268171-12270560 GCF_000296735.1 Chrysochloris asiatica | reverse complement strand
CATCCATCCACCCATCCATCCAATCATCCGTCCATCCATCCATCCATCTAATCATCCAATCATCCAATCATCCATCCATCCATCCATTCATCCATCCACTCATGTACTCTCTTTAAACAGTTGTCTTTCCATATATCATGTATCAATCCATTTAGTTATATAAACATAGATTTGCCATCTTAATGGGAGCAAATAAGCAAGTGTACACTGTAGTATTGCTAAGCACCATTGAGTTGGTTCTGACTCATAATAACCTTGTATACAGATTCTGAGGGGTGTCTGGTGGGTTTGAACAGTAGACCTTGTGATTAGAAGTCTAGTGCTTATTTAACAGCACCACACCAGAACCTTACAAAGTACTGCAGAGAATATAAATCAGGTGAAGAGGATATAGATCTCTGAAAGGACATGAGAGTCAAAGAAAGCCTCATGGTTAAGACAACACTTGAAACTCTGTCCACTGATGGTGGGAAGGTCAAGTGGTGCTGCCACAGTGGAAAACAGTTTGGTGATTCCCTAAAAGTTGAACATAGATCTACCATCGGTTGGTTACATGCTGAGGAGTCGCTTCTGACTCATAGCAACCCTGTATAGTGTTTCCGATAACTGGCTGGTGAGTTTGAACCACTGACCATGCAGTTCAAGCTGACCTTGTGGTCCAGTGCTTCTCGGAGAGTGCCACACCAGGACTCCTACAAGTTTTTCCATAAAAAGAGATGAAATCCTTACATATGCCATAACACACAGGAGCTTTGAAAACCAGTTGCAAACAGACGAATGCCGTATGCTCTCATTTATATGGAATAAGCAAATATAGAAACCAAAGACAATTAGTGGTACTGGGGTGGGAGGGAGACAGGAAGGGGAAGATTTTTGCTTAGGGAGTGGGTAGTGAGTTTATGTTAATTGTGGGGAAATCATTTGGGAAAGGATAATAAAAATAGTTGCACAACTTGAAAAATGTAGTCACTGTCACTGAATTTGCACATGTAAAAAATTGTTGGGGAAAAGAGAGCATTTGAAAAGAAACTTGAGGGAAAGGATAGTAAGAGAAAAGATTCTAGGGAGAGAAAACAAATGCAAATATCCTGATTTAGGGGTATATGTTCACCCATCTGTTCCAGCGTTCTCCAGCCTTGATGGCGCATTTACTTATTCACTGGGAGCGTGGTGGCTCAGTACAATAAGCACTGGGCCGTGAGCCTCAGGGTTGGTGACTTGAACTCACTAACCACTCCGTGGAAGAAAGTTAAGGTTTTCTAATCCACAAAGATTCATATCCTTGAAGACTCTATACACAGGGTCACTAGGAGTTGGAAGTGACTCAACAGCACTTAACAACAGCAACTCATTCATTGTCTGTTTATCTTTCCAGCCATTCATCTCTTACTACATTTGTCCATCTGTTCATCTTTCAACATCCATCTGTATGTCTGCATTTCTTTATATCATTCTGTTCATCTGTCCATACACCACCCATCAAATCTCCTATGTGTCCATCCATCCATCCTGTTCACCTGTCCATTTATCTGTCCACACAGCACCCAATCAGCCTTCTATCCTATGTGTCCACCCGTCCATCCATCTCTTGGTTTACACATCTGTTAGGGTTGCTTATCAGGTGACATACACGAGTACAGACTTAATAAATACTTAAAGACTTAATAAATACTTAAAGACTTAATAAATACTTGAAGCCGATGCTTCATCTTCTCCATTGATGCTTATATCATGTTGTTGCTGTCGTTGTTAAGTGCCGTCGAGTCGGTTCTGGCTCATGTTGTTGTTGTTGTTAAGTACTGTGGAGTCGGTTCAGACTCATAGTGACCCTGCACAGGGTTTCCAAGGCTGTAAATCTTTACGGGAGTAGAAAGCCTCATCTTTCTCCTGCGGAACCACTGGTAGTTTCGAACTGCTGACCTTGCGGTTTGCAGCCCGATTCATAACCACTACGCTACCAGAGCTACTTCATGTTGTTGTTAGCTGCCATTAAGTCAATCTGGACTCAGAGGGACCCCATGTGACAGAGTAGAAGAGCCCCATATGATTTTATAGGATGGAAACTTTATGAGAGCAGATCTTCTTCCCACAGTCTCTGGGTGGGTTTGAACCACCTATCTTTCTGTTGTTATCAGCCAAGTGGTTATTAGCTGTTGTACCATCAGGACACTGATTAAAGTGAGTACCCATTATGATAGATCAGTGCTCAAATCTTACCTGTTGTTGAATATTCAAAATATTATTCATTTTTAGAATATTTATCTGAATGAAATGAGGAAGTTAAAGAACGGAACAGAAAATGTTGAAGGGCAGCTCAAAAAAACAAAGTCAAGTATCATAATGAAATGTGCAAAGACCTAGAGTTAGAAAGCCAAAATGGTAGAACATG
>NW_006408558.1:12252537-12266916 GCF_000296735.1 Chrysochloris asiatica | reverse complement strand
TATTCTTTCACCAACACTTATTCAATCTACTTGCTGAGCAAATAATCTGAGAAGCTGGGTTATATGAAAAAGAACATGGTATCAGGATTGGAGGAAAACTCATTAACAACCTGTCGTATACAAGTTGTTGTATATGTAATCTTGCTTGTTGAAAGTGAAGAGGACTTGAAATTCTTACTGAGGAGGACCAAAGACCACACAACCTTCAGAAAGGATTGCTCTTTGACGTGAATGAAGCAAAAATCCTCACCAGTGGAGCAATGACTAACATCATGATAAATGGAGAAAAGATTGAAACTGTCAAAGAGTTCACTTTGCTCGGATCCATAATCAACATTCATGGAAGCAGCAGTCAAGAAATCAAATGGCGTATTGCATTAGGCAAATCTCTTTAAGGAGTTCAATAGCAAAGATATTAATTTGAGGTCTAAGGTGCACCTGTCCCAAGCCATGGTATTTTTAACAGCCTCATATGTATACAAAAGTTGGACAGTGAATAAGGACGACAGTATAAGAATTTGAGTTAAGGTGTTGGAGGAGAATATTACAAGTACTATGGTCTGCCATATCTGTGTTGGAAGAAGTACAGCCAGAATGCTCCTTAGAAGCCAAGATGGCAAGACTTCCTCTCAGGAGGCATCAGACCCTGGAGAAGGACATCATGCTTGGTAAAGTGGAGGGTCAGTGAAAAAGAGGAAGACCCCCAACGAGATGGATTAGCACAGTGGCAGCAGCAATGGGCTCAAGCATAGGAACAATTGTGAGGCTAGCGCAGGACCAGGCAGGGGTTCATTCTGTTGCGATTAGGGTCGCTATGACTGGAATCAACTTGATGGCATGCAACAATAACAATTATCGATCCATCCTTCATTCATCTACCCACCTGTGTTTCTGTTCACATGGTCCTCTGGTCATCCATCTTGCTAAACAAGTCTCCATTTTCTCATCAGTTACTTCCATTACTACTAACCAGTTCTGCTTGTCATCAAGTCAGTTCCAAGTCATGGCAACTGGATCTTAAGACCTTTCTCCCAAGGCATCTCTGGGTGGGTTTGAACCACCAACCTTTTGGTTATGGGTCCAGCACATAACCATTTGTGTCACCCAGACACAATCATGTGTCCTGGTGTTGCCTTGTAGGATAAGCACCATACAGCTAACCACAAACTTGGTGGTTCAAACCCACCAGCCACTCCTAGGAAATCCTGTTCAAGGTCGCTATGAGTTAGAACCAACTTGATGACAATAACAACAACAACTTTTCTAAGTACCATCCTGTAGGGTAGGTTGTGGTTATTTGTCACCGTTGAGTTGATTGTGACTGATGGTAAGCCCATATTTGCAGAGTAGAATTGATCCATGGGGTTTTCAAGACTGTGACCTTTCAGGAGTAGATTATGAGCTCTGTCTTCCAAGGCATCTTCAGGTAGGTCCCTAACTACCAATCTTTCAGCTAATACTCAAGTGTTTAGTCATTTATGCCACCCAGAGTTGCCAATTGGGTTGGTAGTATACTATTTTAATCAGGAAATTAAGATTAGATAGACTAATTAGCTTGGCTAACTTCACATGTATCCATTTTGCATAATTTTCACAAATCTACCATTTGTATTGCATAGTTGTCTCTGACCATCATTTTTTCCATCTCTTTGTTCATATATTCAGTAGCTCAGCTATCCATTTTCCTCTACATAACCATTAATCCACTAATATTTCTGCTTATGAACCAGTTCATCCACCCATCCATCCATCTATACATGTACTCATCTATACATACATCTATACATGCATGCACTTTCTACCCATTCCACTAGTCTTTATCTATCTATACAGACACTCATACATATGCCTGTCTCTTTGAGCATTCATCCACACATTATCCATCTCTCAGTCACATGTCCTTTCTTCATGTCTGTCTCTATTATGTATCTGTCCACACATCCAGCCATCCTTCCATCCAGTTGTCTATCCATCCATCTATCCATCCATTTGATCTCCCATCCATCTATCCATCCATCCATCAGTCCATCCATCCATCCATCATCCATCCATTCATCCATCCATCCTGTCTCCATCATCCATCCATCCACCCATCCATCATCCATCCATCCATCCATCTATCCATCCACCCACCCATTCATCCATCCATCCATCCATCCATCCATCCATCCATCCATCCATCCATCTATCCATTCATCCATCCATCCTGTCTCCATCATCCACCCACCCATCCATCTATCCATCCATCCACCCATCCATCCATCCATCCATCCATCCATCCATCCATCCATCCACCCATCCATCCATCCATCCATCCTCTCATCCATCCAGTTGCCTATTTCATTTATTCATACTTGTCCTCATCATTGATTCTTCCTTGATTTATTTGCTTTCTTCTGTGATCAGCACATGATTTCTACCCTCATTAGTTCATGGGTCAACAAGAGAGCAGATCCTTATGACCCAGCAGGTAGCATTATATAACCTGAACAAGAGTTAGAGAAACATGTATCTGTCTTCTTGTTCACATAGTCCCCTCACCTCTCCCCTAAACACACACATATACACACACACAGATTCTACCACATGTTTCTTCACACAGAGGTATCCTAACGAAAACCACAGGAGTGGTAAAAGAGCCTTGGAGGTGCAGAAAGCCAGTGCTAGTGTCTTCAGTAGCTCCTGGGTGACTTCTGACACAAAATGTCCCTAAATTACAGAGGAGGCAGCCTCTAAACTGAGAATTTGTCTTTCTGAAGTGTCTTCCTGTCCAAGTAACCACCTCCAACCAAAGTGATCATGGACCAGAGCCAAGGACATGCCTGGATGGTGGAGTGGTGGGTTGTGGTGATGAATCTGGGATTCTGGTTGGAGCTGGGGCTAGGAGAAATTCTGGAGACTTCTTTCTAGATTCCTCTGGAATGAACGGGCTGGATCCACCAGACCCTACTCCCGATTCTGTTTTGAGGGAAGGTACATGGGAGAGCTGTTAGTCTGTCATACTCCAGTGGCTTGTGTGTTTCTGCAATGCTAGAAGCAATGACACTTGTTGTTATTGTTAAGTGCCGTGGAGTTGGTTCTGACCCATAGCGACCCTGTACAGGGTTTCTGAGGCTGTAAATCTTTACGGGAGCAGAAAGCTTCATCTTTCTCCCGTGGAGCGGCTGGTAGTTTCGAACTGCTGGCCTTGCGGTTCGCAGCCCGATTCGTAACCACTACACTACCAGAGCTCCTTAGCTCCTTTACAAGACACTAGTATTGTGAAATACCAGCAGGGTCATCTATGGTGGACAAGTTTCAGCGGAACTTCCAGATTAAGACGTACAAGGAAGAAGGACATGGTGGTCCACTTTTGAAAACAAAAAATAATTGAACCATTGAAAACATTATTAATAGCTGCACATTCAAAATTTTTAAAAAAGTAAATAATTTATTTTGAAGACTAGGATACGCCTGACCAAAGTCATGGTCTTTTTGGTCACCTCATATGCATACGGAAGCTGGACACTGAGCAGAAGAGGAATTGGTACATTTGAGGTATGCCGTTATTAGACAGACTAGGAGGTAAGAGTAGCACGCCACTTCTAACGGTTAACCACTGAAAATCTTATGAGGAGCAGCAAAACAGTGTCAGAATTGGCAAAAAATATTAAATATACCAAGAACAAGCAGCTCTGTCTGGGAAGAAGTACAGCCAGACTGCTTCTTAGACGTGAGGAAGGTGACACTTTGTCTCCTGTACTGTGGACATGTCCTCAGGAAGGGTCAGTCCCTGGAGAAGAACATCATCCTTGATAGAAGGCCATCGAAAAAGAAGGGTGCCTGCCATGAGATGGACTGACACGAGGACAGCAACAAGGAGCTGGATGGAACAATAATCGTGAGGCTATTGCAGGACTGGCAAGTGTTTCCTTCTGTCACACATAGGGGGTCGTGGAGTCAAAGTCAACGGAACGACCCCCAAGACCATCACTACTGAAAGCAGCTTGTGGAGATCCCTTGAATAACAACGATAGAACATTATCGGATGACCCATGCTGGTCTAGTACAGAGGTCACCACGAGGCGCAGCAGACTCAGTGCCACCAGGAAGAAGGGGAGAGGGAGGAGGAGGCAGCCTTGTGTTAACTTCAGAGTCTAGACAGTTAAGGGTGGCTGATGTCTAGAAAGTAGGGGTGCAGACAGCTGTGCAGTGAGGGGAGCAGGCTCTTCCCTGGTAGCAAGAAGGAACAACATTTGAGATCCCGCCTACTGGGGTAGGATGCCCTCCTTGACTCAGGAAGCAGCTGGAGGAACTGGGCTCTGGGAGATGTGGTGAGTGGGCTCCACCGAGGGCAGAACCCATGTCCTCCAGCTCTCCCATAGTCGCTATCATACTGGCAGGGAGGGTCTCCTGGGTACACCCAACTTCTGCGTTACAAGGCCCCCAGCACCCAAGAAACCAGGACACCTAGGATCTCAGAAGATCTGATTGGCACCATGCCATGCAAGAGTTAGTGGAAGGGAGTGGCCCCACTGACCCCACATGTGTCCCCCTTGGACTTGCCCCTGCTCCAGACTCTCAGACTGGAGACTCGAGTCCCACACATTCCTCTGGATGTGGAAGGCACCTTGAAGGGGAGCAAGGTAGTTTCTGAGCTACCAGACAGTGCCTCCCTCCCATAGCCCCCAGGACTTTCCAATCAGAGACAGTTAGCAGATGGAGTTTGGACAGGACTGGCCTGGCCCCAAGAAATGTCCAGGGCCTTCCTCCCTCCACCCACTGTCTCCCACTCACACTCTCGCCCCGTTATCTGCCTGTGTCTGGCACCAGCAGGACTGAGCTGGCTCAGCAGGGGTAGGAGGCTCGCCTATAAATCCAACAGGCCCCCTCCCACACTCCCTTCAGGCCCCCTCCAGGCTTGTGGGTGTTGGAGGCTGGGCTGGTTGACAGGACTTGGAACGCAGGTTTGCTGGGCTGCTGTTTAGCCACATCCCCAGTTCACACCCCAAGTCCACATACTCCCAAGTCCATGCACACCCAAGTCTATGCACCCTCAAGTTTACATTTCCACCCAAGTCCATATACCAGGGAATGCCCAAGTTCATAACGCCCAAGTCCACACCACCAAGTCCACATACTCCAAAGGCCATGCACACCCAAGTCTATACACCCTCAAGTTCACATTCCCACCCAAGTCCATATATCAGGGAATGCCCAAGTCCATGACCCCCAAGTTCATGTACCCCCAAGCCTACACTCCCAAGTCCACGTCCCCAAGTTCTTCCACCAGAGAACCTCCAAGTTCACACACCAGCAAAGTTCGTACTTCCCCAAATCTAAGCACCTTTAAGTCTGTGTACCCCAAGTTCATGCACCCCAAGTCCATAATGCCCAGGTACATGTACCGCTATATCCATGCAATCTTGAACCTGAGCACCCTTGAGCCCATGTGTTTGAAGTTTGGATACTCCCAAGCCTGTGAATCCCTAGCCCAAGTTTTCACACCTCAAGTCTGTGCCCCAAGTCCAGCACCCGAGCCTGCCCCGTCTGCCACGTGTCACCACCATTAACTAAGTGGCCTCACTCACTCTGTGTCAAGAGCACAGAGTTTGAAGTTAGGGAGGGTGGTCCCGATTGTCTTCTGTCTAGAACTCCCATCTCCCAGAGGGTCATCAGAAGTCCCTGAAAATGGGGCTTCCTGGTCTGAGTAGGGGCTGGGCTGTGAGAGCAGCTGAGGAACCAGCCTGGACAGCACCCATTTCTACTTGTGGGGGAGGGGGGGGTTCCTGCAGGGGTCCCGCCCTGGATGGTAGGCCTGGAAGCACAGGCAGAGTGGTCAGCAGGAGTGGTCAATTCCCTGATGGGCAGCATGGGGGCCCACAGGAGCCATCCTTCACCCCATGAAGGTTGCACAAAGATGGTCCGCTGCTGAATTCTGGCAGGGAGTCTTTCAGGGTCCCTGCTTGGGATGGGCTAGCCTGGGTCACTTCCTCTGTGACCCTCTCTGCCCACCTGTAAGAGAGGGGTGCTGGGGCACACTTCGCTAGGCTGTGGGGGGAAGAAGATGGGGATTTTGGTGTATGGACCTTGGAGAAGGTGGGTTCAGCCCCCATGTGCAGATGGGGAGAGCTTGGCACCCAAGCCCTGTGTCCAGGGTAGGTATACCCCAGATGTGTCCCAGGACTGAAGGCATTGCTACCTAGGAGCCCCTGCTGTGAAGACCTCCATCTTCCCCAAGGCTGCCCATGCCTGCAGCAGGGGGTAGTAAAGAGGAGACCCTCCTCAGGACCATCTGTTCTCGAACTCTCCGGCTAGAAGGGGTCAGGGGTCAGGGAGAACTCTGCTTCCAGGATTGTGGTCTGTCATGTCCTCCCCACTAAGGAGGGAGCATGATGGTCTCCAGCTGGGAGGACCAGGGAGGAAGGTATCCATCATGGGGCTCAGCTGGGCCTCCCACTCCTGGGAAATTCCAAGCTCTGGAGACCCCTGACCTGGCTGGGAGGGGGCCCTACCCAGGGATCCTGGCCCAGACTAGCTTGAACTCAGCCATTCCTCTCAGAGCCCCTTGGTCTGCCCACTACCCAGGGAGTTCTAGGGTGCCTGCTCTGCCCCCTCATTCTTTCCACTCCCATGACCCCTTTAGGAGGAGGACAGCTTCTCAGGCCTTCCTCCTGTGGCCTGTGGTTCCTAGTCCCTTTCTCTGCAGAGCCTAGAGCTCCCAGAGACCCTCCAGGGACAGATGGCCCAGAAGAGGACCCTGCCCGCTGACCCCCAACATCATGCTCTAGGTGAGGGCAGTGGCCTGGGTGGTAATGCGATAGTGCCTCCACCCTCTGACCCTTGGGCCTCGGGGCTGGCCTGAGTGCCTCTGCAGGAGGGTGCTGAGGGAGCCCTGGCAGGGACCACCCACCTGGGGGCAGCGGGGCAGGGCAGCAGACAGTTCAGTAGGACCTAGCCCCCCTGATGGTGATGCTGGTATCTTTCAGAACTGGGGAGCCGGGAGGCCTTCCGCAGTTACCCAGGTGGCCACACACAACAGACGGGCTGAGAAGGTGGCTGGAAGCTGGGTGCAGTGGTCACCCAGAGGGAGTTGGTCTGCAGCGAGAGGATGGAGGCTGAGGACTGGGTGGGTTCTAGGGAGAACCGGGGAGCCTGGCCGGGTGCGGTTGAGTTGGGTGGGTGTGGGCTGTGCTGAGGTGGGGTCCAAATCTGCATGTATTAAAGTAGAGATTTGGGATGTGCAGCCCCTCCACTGTCCCAGCACACTGCTCTCCATATTCCTCACAGAAGTCACATGATCCCGGGTGGGAAGGGCCCTGAGGAACACCTAGGAGCCTGTGGCCCAGGTCCCAGCTTTCTATTCCAGGGCACGCTGGTGACTGATTTGGGGGGATCCAGACAAGGAGGGAGTACCCCTCAAGTGGGGAACACAGGAGCCTCAGCCCATCCCACACAGACAGGGGTGTCCTACGTGAGGGACAGTGACTAGAGACCTCTGGGCAGAGCAGGGGGCTTCATGGAGGCATGGTGGGTGGATGGTTCTGAGTGCTGTCCTCACTGAGCAGGAAAGCCCCACAGCTGGTTGGCTGAGTCATTCAGGGAAACGGGAACCCACTGGAGTTGGGGTTCAGTTTCACTCTGAAAGGGCATTGGGGATGTGGTGACGCACCACTGTGGGGGAAGACAGGTCCCACCTGCCCGACCCCTGCCAGCCTCAAGGTCAATATGCCTGCTCACCCTCCATGGCATGCAGGCTGAGTGTCCATCCAGGATCTGAGGAATGCAGGACAGCTGGGCAGGGCGGGCAAGGAGGGGCCAAGGAGGACGTAACATGGCATGTGTGTGCCCTTCTAGGGGCATGAGGAGCCTGGAGGAGCACAGTGCCTAACCTCAGACGGCCCACGGTGGCGCTGACGTGAGAACCATTTCTGCTCAGGACAGCTGGCGGGGCTTCTGTCTGAGTGCACAAGGTGACCTGTCTCCCCACAAACCAGCAGGGTCCTTGGCCGCCTCAGCCCTCTCACACTGGAGGTGCCGGGTGTGACTCTCCGGCCCCGTGGAATTTGACAGCAAGAAGGTGAAGGTGATATTGACCACGCAGCCAACACTCACACTCACACACCACACACAACTCACACAATCTCTACTCACACTCACACACCACACACAACTCACACGATCTCTACTCACACTCACATACCACACACAACTCACACGATCTCTACTCACACTCTCACACATGTGCCCTCATGCATGTATTCGCCTCACACCCACATGCACACCCACACTTCTGCACACCCGGGCACATTCACATAATACACACACTTCATCCTCAATCCATCCTCACACTCACATGAACCCACTCCTTTATGCTTACATGTTCACATACTTGCTCACACACATACACACACACATGTTCATATGCACAAACGGACACATATCCTCCCCCTAATCTCACGCCCACAACTGCTGCTCTCAGTTCCTTGCTCCCTGTGAGCTCTGTCCCTCTAGGATCAGGTGCGAGTTGGCTATGGGATGGAGCGGACCCCTCATGACCACTTAGCCCCTGCTCCGTGTGAACCCCAGCAGCAGAGGGCACAGGTGAGCAGCAATCTGTCCGGGGCCTCACAGTCAGCCTCTGGGGACATCAGTACAGGCGCCCCACCCTACCCCCACACCTGGGCCCCCTCCCCACTGTCTCTTTCTTAGGTGGGGCCTCCAGCCCTCCACCGGACACCTCTCGGCCCACTGGCCACCAGAATGGCCCCTTTGCTCGGAGTGGCCCCTGCACTCAGCCACAGCCCAGCCTGGACCCCACTGCCCATGGCTCCCAGGAGCTCTGCTGTCTCCTGGGGTGGCCACGGTGTCCAGTGTCTGCTCACCTTTACTGGGGAGCACCAGTAGCTCATGTGTCCCCACAAATGCACCAAGCACCCAAGCCCCGGCACTGGGTCCCCTGCCTCCAGGCCTTGTCCATGGCCTGCAGAAACCCGAGCCAGACATCCGAGGGTGGCCACCCAGCCCTCTGAACTTCCGCCCTCTGCCCAGCTAGACCCTGATGACTAGACCACATCCCAGAGCCGTCGTGGGGCCCAGCCTTCCCTGTCCAGATGGGGAACCCCATGATCTTCTGAGTCTGAGCTGAGAGGCAGCCAGTCTAGTAATCCCCTGCCTGCTGGGGTCCCTGAGGACCCACCATTCTCACAGCCCTCCAGCTGGGGGCACACACAGAACACACAGCAGAGACATCAGCCGGCGGCCCCTTACCCCGCAGCCTCGTTCACCAGTAACTCCTCCTGCTCCTCGGAGCTTGGGTCATTTGCAGCCTCAGCCATAGCCTCACGCTCGTCTGATGTGCAGTCTGACTTCGTGCGAGCTGAGATCTCTGGGTGCTTCTCAGCAGGAGGGCCCAGGGCCCCCACCCCCAGCTCGGTTTCACTTCCCCCTTCCGGCCTGCAGGTTGAGGTTTGGGGCTTGTTTGGGTGTTGTTTTGAATGTGTTGTTGCAAGAGGAGCAAAAACTACCATCAGGAAACGTGAAGCAAGTTGCAGGGCCCTGGGGTGGCTGAGAGCGGGCTGGTCAGGCCACCCCTCACACCCTGGGCACAGGCCGCCGAGTCCAGGGCTAGGTCAGGTGGTCTCCCACACACTCTTGGGGCTCTGGCCTGCTAGGACCCCTGACTGAGGTGGGGACCCCCTGTCCCACCCCAAGTCCAAGATGTGCAGCTGGTTGTCCCTGCATTGGTTCTATGTCCTCTGAAACACCCATATGAAGCATGGAATTTCTTTGATCAAAAATGAGCTGTTTTGTTTCATTGTTGAGGATAGAACATATACCAGGTCACTAGTCTCTGTGCGTACAAGTCAGGGGCGTGGACGACGTCCTTCATGTGCCGCGGCTATCTCCATCATCAGCACAGATGCGTCCCCTACGCTTGCTGTCCACTCTTCCCACTTGTTGGTACAGAGAAGGTTCTTCAAAGAGCAGAGTACTCAAGACGCCCAGCAGTTAGGTTAGGCTAGCATTTGGCTTTAAGAAGACTTCAGGCATTATTTGTGATTTAAGGTTAAGAACTTTTTAGGGCCATTGTTTCAGGGGTTTGGGAACCCTGGAACGGCTTTGACGGGGCTTGATCCAAAAGTCCATTCTCTGGTGTGTCCACGTAGAAACTGGCAGAATATTACCACAAGCTGGGTGTTCACCTGGTACCCCTCTCTGGGCTGTCTCTCAAGGGAGTTTTGGAGCTTTTGTCCCTGAGGCTGTGATTAGGTCAACCCCACCCAAATATCATAGCAGGGAAATTTAGGGGTATTTCCAGGAAGAAGGAAGGCACTGGAGACTGGGAGTCCCCCAGCACAAAGTCTCCCGACATTCATTCCCTGAAGGTATGACCTCATTTGTGGGGTTCAACACAGAAGGAAAATATAGGCCCCTAGTTTCAAAATCATGAACAATGTCAAGAGACAACCTCGCATCGTATATGAAAATGAACTCAAAATGTGTTAGCAACCTAACTATTAGAGAGAAAACTTCTGGAAGAAAATTTAGGGTTAAGTCTTCAAGACATTATATTTGTCAATAGATATTTTAGGCACAACATCAACACAGGGACAATAAAAAGATAAACTGAACTTTCTAAAAAAAAATTAGCAATAAGATCCTCTATCAAGAAAGTGAAGAGATAATCTATAGAATGGGATAGCACATTTGGGGAGGGTATATCTGGGGTCTTGGTGTGGTGCTGCATGCTAACGCACTGAACCGTAAGATCAGTTTCAGTCACAAGGTTGACGGTTCTAACCCACCAGCCACTCCTTGGAAACTGTATACAGGGTCACTATGAGTCAGAATCTATGGGCAGCACTTAACCACTGCAACATATCTGACAAGTGTTTAATATTAAGAATACCATTCAAAGATGTCACATGAAGGTCATGGTATTTTCAACCACCTCACATGCATGTGAAAGAATTGATGCTGTTGAGTTTTGGTGTTGATGAAGAATATGACGTGGTGTGCCGGAAGAAGAAAAATAGCAAAATCTTTCTTAGAAGAAATGCAGTCAGAATACTGCTTAGAAGGAAGGTGGTGAGGTTTCGTCTCACGTAGTATGGACTTTGGACATGTTGTCAGGAGGGAATCGCCCCTAGAAAAGGACATCATGCTCGTAAAGAAGAGGGTCAGCAAAAAAGAGGAAGCCCCCCAACAAGATGAATGAACATCGTGGCTGCAATGAAACATAAGAATGGTATTTGAGGACAGTAAAGGACTGGGTCATAGTTCATTCTGTTGACCAGAGTCGACTCAGTGAAACTTAACAATGACAACAAGTCAATAGTAAAAAGAAACAAACCCAATTAAAAAAATGTGCCAAGAACTTGATGAGCTATTTATCCAAAAAAGATGTCCAAACGGCCAACAAGCACATGAAACGATTGTCAATATTACTAGTCATTGATGCTGTGTTGTTAGGGAGAATGACTCGAAACCACAATGAGATACCACCCCATGCCTACTAGGATGGCTACTATCCAAAAAATAGGAAACAATGACTATGGACAAGAGTGTGGAGATATTGGGACACTCATCTGTCATTGGTAGGATTATAAAATGGTGCAGCCAATGTGGAAACCAGTTTGGTGGCTCCTCAAAAAATTAGGACCTAGACATTCTATGTCTGTTTAGAGACCAACGGAACAAAGAAGACTGAAGGCAGGAGCTTAAACAGAGATTTGTGCACCAATACCTTTGCAGTATTATTCACAACAGAAAAAAGATTGAAACGCAAATATCCATCAACAAGTAAAAGGATAAATACATAGAGTTTGGTATTCGGTTTGGTTTCTGCTAAACTCGTTTCTCCCGCTCCAGTGTCCCAGCAGAGCACCCCATGGTCGTCACACATGTGCATGTTCACCTGCGTGGATGTGGGGTTCTCTTTTACTGCCTTGCCTCTCAGCCCCTGCTGGTTCAAGTAATGGCAGACACAGGGTTGTCTGTGGAGAGGCAGTGGCTGGAGGCCTGGGCTGGCCCAGGATTGTGTTTTTATTTGTTTATGGTTAAGGCATGAGCAATCTGAGGAAGATGCATCCATGTGGATGGATGGGGAGGAAGAAGACTGGGGACAGACCAGTCAACACAATACGGCCTTGGAATCTGGGAGGAGAGAATGTGGGGGGGTGTGGAGGAACCTGGTCTGCTAGTGGACATGGGTGATGACTGAGGGACTTGGCTTTGTTTCTGGGCCTGGGCGAGTCAGGTTGGCAGGCAGTGAGGGAGCAGGATCCTAGAGTCGAGTCTGGCAGAAATTGGGGATGAAAGGATCATTGGTAACGGCTGATTTTGGGAGGTCAACAGAGGTGGCTCCAAAAGGTGGTAAGGAGATGGAATGGCCCTACATAGTGGATGATGGACAAGTGGGTGGTGACCAGTGTGTCATCCAGGCTCCTGGCTGGGGACACAGGTGGAAGGAAGCAAAGACAGAGGACAGACAGGTTTGGGGAATGATGCGCCTCTTTTGGGTGGTTGGTTCTGCGCAGCCTGGAGGACACCTGAGATGAGATGGGAGGGGGCCTTCATGGCTCCCAGGGTTTAGGTCACTGAGGGAGGGCCAATATGGCTGATGAGAAATCAGGGAGAAGGAGGAGAGATGGAGGAAGTCATTAACCATCAGAGAAATGCAGGTCAGAGTCACCATGAGACACTACCACCTCATCCCTCCTAGAATGGCAAGGATTCAATAAATGGAAAACAACACAGGTTGGGAATGTTATAGAGAAACTGGGACCCTGGTCCATTGCTGGTGGCATTTAAAACAGGAAAAGTTTGGTGATTCCTCAAAAAGTTGAAGATGGAGCTACGATGTTATGGTTGTTAGGTGTCGCCATTGTTAGTGACCCTATATACACGACAGAAGGAAATGCTGCCAGATCCTAGACCTTCTGGAAATTCCGCCTGACCAATAATTTCAATCCTAGGTGTCTACCATGGAGAAATGAAAGCAGGAATGTAAACAGGAACCTATACACCAGTGTTCATTACAACATTTTAGTCAAAAGGTGGAAATTACCAAAATGTCCATCAAGAAAATGAATCAGCAAACTGTGGTTCCTTCATGCAATGGAATCCTACTCAGCTAGAAATAAACGGTTCTGATATGGCCCACAAGGTTATACCTTGAAAACATGATGCGTGAAGCAAGTCAGACACCAAAAGAAAGCTACTGTAGGATCTCACTTATATGAAATAAACAGATCTACAGAAACCAGAATCTATTCGTGGTAGCCGGGGGTTGGAGGAACAGGGAAAGGGGAGTTTTTGCTTAGAGAGCCGTAAGTTTGTGTTAATGGTGGGGAGACTATATTTGGAAAACGTGAAGTCTGTAACCAACATCACTGGACAGGACCTGTAGAAATGGTTTTTAGAAGAACTGACCATATATTGGGGGAAATAAGACAACAACGAAGAGGAATGGGGAAGTGGTCAGCAGTCAGGAACAGGCCAAGCTGAAAAGGTGGATCACATGTCTCATTTGGCAATGGCGTCATCATGACCTTGGCCAAGACTGGCGGAATTTCATTGTTAGAGTTGGCTGCAGAATCTGCGTCCAGTCACGAACTAGTGCTGAGGCGGGTGGAACCAGGTCATATGTACACTGGTGCGTCTATTGTGGAGTAAGCAGAGCCACCCTGCAATGGTTAGAAAACCATGCCAAGGGTTTGGGTGCACCCCACGTGGAGTGGAGCTTCCAGGAGGCTACACAGAGAGGGACTGGATGGGATTGCACGTTCCGATCTACAGACTGAAGACTGTGATGAGCTAGGCAGAAAGGCAGTTGAAAGAGTGTTTGGAGGGGTCAGAGGTTAAGGTGATGGGGATGGAGAGGAGACAGAGGCCAGGTGATTACGTCTGTCAGGGAGACCCAGGGTACAGCAGGGATCCCCAGTTCAGAGCATTAACCTACAGAGCTCTATCTATCTATCTATCTATCTATCTATCTATCTATCTATCTATCTATCTATCTATATTTGGAGTCCTGGTGTGGCGCTGTGGGTTAATGCGCCAGACTGCAAAGTCATTTGAACTGCAAGGTCGGCGGTTTAAGCTCACCAGCTGCTCCTTGGAAACCCTATACAGGGTCGCTATGGGTTGGAATCGACTCGAAGACACTTCACAACAACAACATATATACATATTTAAATGACATTTAGTCAGCTTGACCCATAGCAAACCTGTATAGGGCTTCTGAGAAGCAACTGGTAAGTTTAAACCTCTGGCCTCCTTGGGGTTAGCAGTGCAGTACTTATCCTATACCACCACAGCAGGACTATGTGATATATATATATATATGTTGTTTGTTGTTGTTAAGTGCCGTCGAGTCGGTTCCGACCCATAGCG